>NC_134315.1:62938440-63665690 GCF_964195595.1 Calonectris borealis | reverse complement strand
CTGACTGCCTGGATACAGCTATGATATGGACTGGATCTTGGACTCCTGTATTATCACATCTGCTGTTTGATAATCAAGAATAGAATTAGAGGGAGCAAAGGAGCTTACCCTTTGCTTCTATTCCACAATAAATCACACATTCTTTTAGAGGGGCCAAGACAGGTATGTCTGTCAGTCCTAACACATCAGCTTTTCACCTTCTCAAAAAGCATCTTTACATCCCTGTAAATGGCACCATCCAAGGCTATTTCCACAATGGATGTGAAGGTCCCCTATAGTAAAATCCAGGCCACTTTGCTGCAAGTACGCTGGTAAAACTCCAGTCTCCTACACCCTGTACTGAGCTGCTCTGTGTCCATACAAGCAGAGAGTTTTCACTGATCTCCAAGTATAAGCAACTCACGTTTTATGCTGTAACAGAGCAGCCCCCAGTCCACTTTGTGAAAGATCAGCTGTCAGTTTAAATGGTTTGTTTTGATCAAAGTAATGCAAAACAGAAGCCTTTATTAATGGATCCTTCACCTTCCCCACTTTTCCAGTGATTAGATATTGAGCTCTCAGAGTATTATTAGAACCCACTTTTCTTTTAAATCTTTAGACAGTTAATTTGGAGGTTGTGATTTTTGAAAAGAGACTTGAGTCCAGCTTTTTCAAAAGCAAAGAGATGAAATATTCTTTCCCATGTTCATGAAACATCAGTAAAAGGAGGCAGTGTTAGAAACTTTTCTTTCCTACAACCCCATTTGGATGAAAATACTCAGAAAACATACTGAAGATATGAATGGATTGAGGAAAGATCCTTTTGTTTTTATGAAAGAGCCCCCATCACTTAAAACACTGTGGTAGCAAGCATTGCTGTGGGAAAAGGAAGAGCTAGCTATGTTTTGAGTTCAGTTCTATTCATTTTCACAGCTCTATCTTCCCAGGAGATACACAGAAAAAAATATACATAGAAGGAAAAGAGGGAGGACTGAAAAAGCTATTCACTTGTGCTTGCTATCCATTCATGGAAAGGCATGTGTGGAAAATCCGCCTCTGCTTCCTCCTCTTCTACAAGGAAAAGGACATCCTTCCTGCCACTGCCACACTTCCTGATTATGAAGTGAAAATGGTTCCTAACCTTGCCAAGTATCAAACACATCAGACAGTAAACAAAAAGACACATGCTATAAGAGAGATTAAGAAATGGGAGTACCTCACCTCATGCCCTCCAGTAATTGGGATCTGCACCAACTATTGTGAACTGGCACTGACCTATAAAAAACACTCGGTGCTTTCCCAGAAACACAGAGAGACCATATGAAAATTGTTTAGTCAATTTTTCCTTCAAATGTGGACAAACATTCCAGATCTATAATTGCAAGTGTACCCTGATATTCAAAATAGAGTCAAAGCAGTGATGATGACATTGTTCATCTGATCAAAGTGTCTACTGTTGCACTCAGTCAACTACAAATATACACTTAAAATGACCTAAAGAAACATGCCATTCTCTTTCTTATCCACAGAGGATGTATTTGCCTTCCACTTTCTTTAGTTACCTGGTTATTCAAATGTGAAACTACATATCTACTTTCAGTATTTAATGATGTCTGTTGACATCAGGGACTTTCACACACTTCCTCCAAGACAGGTGGGGTTGGCATGCAGCTGTAGCCTGCAGTGGTGCACACCTTGCATCAGCCATGATGGCCTTTATGAACCAGCATGCTCCTTAATCTTGCAAGGGTGGTATAGAAGACATGTCACTTCTCAGCCTCAAGATTAAGCAGCTGGAAGTAGAGTCTTCCTGCTAGGGAAGGTGTGGCAGTGGAAGAAAGACTGAAGAGAAGAGCCCTGGAAAGGCAGGCTAAATGCAACTGCTGCCACTATATTAGGAGAGAAGAAATACAAGTGGCTGTGGCTGCTTTGGGGAAGAACTGATGATCGTTCTAGCTATATAGCTGCTAAATCATCCAGCTCCTCTCTCTCCAGCAGCAAGCTGGCCCAAACAAAAATATCTATTATCTCACTTACAGCATCTTGGTGCCCAAGTCAGATGTCTTCCGGCTCATGTAGAGAATAAGCCCCATGTGAATACAGAGGTATGTGTTCCTGTAACACTAGTACCTGCTGACGTTGCTCCCTAAAGTATTCATCCAAACCAAGGCTTCCACCAAAAAATGTGTGTGTGGTTGAAAATGAAATAAATCCCTGAATTCAAAATACATTTGTAGAAAGTTTTTTCCTTCCCATTCTCATCAAGACAGAGCCAGATCCTCAGCTGGCATAAATCAATGTAGACCACATATATGAAGACTTCCATGTCAATTTGGCTATTTTGATCTTAAACTGCAAAGAATCTTATCAGGAACAAATTTAAGTGCATAGACAACAGAATTTTGCTTAAGGCAAAACCACTGATTGTACAGACATGAGACACAGCAGAGACTACTACCGGGTACAGCTCTGTAATGGAGCATGGGGAAGAACACCTCTTCCAGCAGTCCTAAAAACATGTAGCCTTTTCTTCACCAATCATTTCTATGGACCCTGCTTCTTCTCACAAACATTGAGACTATCCAGATATGTTTTAAAGTGGGGTTTCGATTTCTCTCTTCAGAGAACAGGAAAATTTCCCATTCATCTATGGGATGAAACCTTCCTGAATATTACAAAAAATTAGAAGGAAAATCTTGCTGAATCCTTAGGGCTAAGTGAAATGAATACTTTTTATTTTTACATGTCCCAAGCTAGAATGCGTTCTTTACTATCCAAATTTGTGTATGGCTCCTTGTTGAATAGATGCCTTCAAAAAATTTTTCCACTCTCCAGCCACATGTGTAAATTCCACTAAAAACAATGTTCACATTAAAGCTATTATTAAATTGTGTAATATTTTATTATTGCATATAAAGTATAATCAAGTTTCCTATCCCAGGGCACGATTGCACAGGGACCCAAATCTCAATGTCTGTTACAATACGTCTTACCATAAACAAGACAGGCTGTATTCTGATACAGGATACTTCAGCATAAACAGTGTAACAGATGGATGATACATTTGAACTGGTGTAATTTCCTTTATAAGTTAGAAATCAGTTTCCATTTGGGAAATTTTTGGTGGAAAAAAACCACAGGCTGAGCTCTTAGCACTTAGTATCAGTACAGTGTAGGGATCTGCTACGCACATAAACAGTGCAATATTTAACCCAGTGGGATTGTTTGGATAGCAGAGGTAGCCTAGCAGCCAAAGACAGAGGGTGGAAGTCTTTTCCAACAACTGTAAAAATGCTCACGTTTAAGGAATGCCATCATCCTAGCTTGCTCCCTAGTGGAGCAATCCTACTGACTTGTACGGGAAAGGAGAGAAAAACAAATCGAGAAGCTTTCAACACTCAAGAGCTTCTGGGAAATACAAACTGATTCTGTTCTGCTTATCAAAATAATTTGTTAAAGCATAAAAATATATGTTAAAGCATATAATTAGATGAGACTAAATGCACATGCATCCATGTCCTGCTTTAAAAGACGTTGCTCTTGAGTGTTTTATTCTAAGCACTAAATACAAATGTATTGATTCCATATAGCACAAAGGTTACTGCTGGGGATAAGGGAAAGGGTGGAGTGTATGAAGGGAAGTCTCCTGAGGAGTACAAGTGAGGGGTCAGGTGCTGCTTCCCCTCAATCGCTGGGGGACTGGACCAGGGTTAAAAAACCTTTCCTAGCCAAACACACTGAGGCCAGCAAGCTAGCCTCTGAGCTGGAGAAGCCAATCTCATTATAAAGGTTCAGAACAAACTGATGTATGCATTACTCATAATTCCTAACACCAAGCTGTGGACAGAAGTCTGAAGATAGTTTTTTGATAAATACAAAAAATTCAGAAACAGCAGGAATTCATAAGGGCATAAGAATCGCTGAAACATCGTCATGCCAGATGGTTATCATTTCAATATTCCCAGTGCTATCATTTTAAGATAAATACCTATGTGAATAATAGAGTCATATGTTTGCATTAGGAGACCAAAGGAATATTTTTAGAATGTGACCTCTCTTTCAGGCTAACAGAAAACATATTTTATTATTTCAGCCTCTCAATCTCCAAGAATTCTTTGGAAAAAACAGCAGGTTTTCAAAGATCTTATTCAATCGTGGTTTTTTAATTAAATCCCCTCAACCTAGAAGAAGGAAAAGCACTCTTAAAATGAAAGGTAGATAAAGAATTCAACAGACTGTACACAGGGTCAAACTGAGACAAGACCATAAGACAAGGAAAGAACAAAATTCTCTTTCCTCAGACAAATACATCCAAAACCAACTGCTTTGAAGTCAAATGAAATGTTCTCATCAACTTCATTAAGTTTTGGACTAGATCCTAGTGTTATATTTGTGCATGATAGTGAGCACGTGCTATGCTGGGTATTCAAGCAGTAAAGGGGAAAACCCTTCTTGTAACATGTTTATCATTTGAGCCCAGTTATAACCCTATACAGTAAAAACACCGGAGGAAAATTCTCCAAAGACTTCTTGGAGGTGGTATATTACACTGCTGAGTAGAAAACAAGACCTTTCTCAGGTGTACCCTAACAAGAAACTACATCATACCATTATTTATTCTGTCTGTATTTCAGCCCTTGAATATACATTCATTGTGCTGTCAATCAATAGGTATGTCAAGGGTGGAGAAACAAACTGTACCAATCGTTAACAATAATTAACAAATCTAACAGTCCCTAGATTGTGGGCCAACTGTGCTGGGAAAACTTGCCTTGCATACAGCAAAGGATGGGATCAACAGACAGTGTGGATTTAAGGCGTTTCATCTTCTGAAAATGGTTTCAGCTCACTACAACAGGCCATTTCAAAAATGCTGATACCTTTTAGATAATAATGATAACAATGAAATAAAAATAAATTTTTAACAACATTATTCATATTCATGTGGGAAAAAAAATCTTTGCAATTTTTTGTAAGTCAGCTGTGACCCATGTTTACATAGCTCCAAGATCTGTTTCTACATGAACATGGCAGTGAATCAAGGCAAGTGCCAAGTGACACACGAGAGGCACTTCTGTGTTTTGATATATTATTTATAACCATCTTATACTTGCTGGTTTTTACTCCTACTGACTTCTCACACTAAAGTGATCTCAGAAGTATCCTCCAGACATAAAAAGATAAACAAATTAAAATATTTTGGTTTCTTAGGAGTTTTGGGATTTGGGGGAGTATTTAAAAAATCTTCATTTAGAAATCTCCATCAGAGGTGGTAGCATAGTTACACATAGCACAAGGTAGCTTTTTACATTCCTCCTTACACTTCAGTTCAGGAGTTAGACCATCATCAGGACTTTTTTACTTGTCCTATTCATTTATAAATAAAATCAATGCTTGCTAAGGAAAGCTAGGCATTGTCTTGCTCTTGCATGAACACATGTTATTAAGCTCAAATTTTTTGTTCTGATGTTTTAGCTGGTGCAAGTAGGGAACTTACTGTTCACTTCGCTGTTAAGATTCATCAAAGCTATATGTTGCTGCAATTTTCTTTGACTGAATACTTCACTGTCTCTGGTATGGGATTTATACCTTTGAAAATTACAGGTCTGTACAACTATACTCAATAAGAAATACATAATGTACTCCTTGTACCAAACTTCAACTTTAAAGCAGAGATTTTCCCCAAAACAAGGAGAAAACATATATACAATTTGTACAAAGGAACTGAATTATTTCATAGTGGTTTAATTGGTTTGCAGAGTCAGAATAGATATGTATTTTCTTATGGCCTAAATTTGCTAGAAGTACTTTTTTCACGGGTGTTTAGTCTTCACTATTTAATTGACAAATCTTACAGTTTTAGAAATAGTGAGCTGATAAAACACATACTTCATATATTAAACATCTGGAATTCTATCTAATTAGGGCGGGGGTGGGGGTGGGGGTTGTCCTGATATTGCTAGCTTGAACAGATGGATTATATTAAGTTTAAAAAAAAAGAAATAACAATGAAACTATTTTTCAGACTTGCTCATTTGATAAGAAGTTCATTGGTGGAGGGCCCTAAGTGAGGGTAAACCTTTTCATTCATCATGAGGCTAATTTTTTTTTCTTTTAACTGGTATATTTAATGCAAGTCCTGTCATCCCTTGTTTCTTCACTCCTCCTTCTCCCAATATACACTAGGATCTTTTCTACCAAGGAAATATAGTAGAGACTACAATTTCCCTGCTTGGCAAGGGGAGCCATGCTGCAGAAGAAATTCAGCACAATATTGATTCCAGTTGGACTTTTGTTCCCTTCAGTACCTTAAGACAAATACTTCTGATCATGGTTTGAAGGCATACTCTTAAAAATATGGGACTAGAAATTATATGCAAATATGTATAGGATTCATTTACTAACTTCTATTAGGAAATCCATTCTTTATTGTTTCACGTAAATCATACAAACTGCCAAACTTGAAGCACCTAATGTGTGGTCTTTAAAGGCATTTTCACTAAAATTTGTATTAAAGATACAGAGAGATTGAACAAATGTCTTTACTTCTTGAATATTCACTAAAAAAATAGACTGCAATCGAACAAAGCAGCTGATAATTATTTTCATGTCCCTCTGTTGCATTTGCATATGAATTCACAATTTTATTTATGATAGATATCTATTTTTTTTCCACAACAGACAATGGTACTGAAATAAACAAGTAGAAGAACTGAAAAGGTGGGCTGCGCTGTGTTCAATGAAACATAAGAAATATATGCTCAATGCTTTTTAATCAAAATGGAACAATGTCTTGCTGTTCTATCACAACGGCAGTAGCTTCCATGACAAAGTGAAAACTAAACTCTGACACTGGGAGTATCATCAAGGAGGTGTTCTCAGATTCTGCGATGAGGGCATAGTCAAACACCTTTAATTCTGTCAATGGGATCAAGTAAAGACTTAGACACTTATAAAGAACACCTAGCATATGAAGTAACATCTTTACAAAGAGAATTTTTCATACTGCAAGGTTACATACTGATATAGCAGTCTCCTAGAAAACAGTGAAAGTGATTAGGATATCAGTCTTACTCAGAAGAATTTAGATCTTTTCTCCCTGGAGAAGAGAAGGCTCAGTGGGGACCTCATCAACCACTGGAACAACCTCCCCAGGGATGTGGTAGAGTCTCCGTTACTGGAGGTTTTCAAGATGTGATTGGACAGTGTTCTAGATAATCTCATCTAAGCTCCCTTTCCAATGAAATGTTGGACAGGATGATTTTTTGAGGTCCAACCTGGGCTTTTCTATGATTCTATGAATTTCACATGCCATCAGATTTCTATCTCCAAGTTAATCCACAGAAATCTAAGCTTTCTTATGGAAGCCTGAAGATGAAATCCCAACTAATGTACAGCTGACCTGCCCACAGCTACTTTATACATAAGTAGTAAAACTGACTAATTCTTCAACTAGAGGTTAAATTTCTGCTTTTGTAATATTCATGTTAACAGGTTTAGCAAAAATAAAGAAGCTATAGAAGAAACATTCCCCTCATTAAGTAATTATTCCATTAAAAATTACTGCAGAAGTTGAATACAGTACAGAAATATACTACAGGCAAATTAGTCAGCTGTTCAGAGGATGCTTACTGAAGTCAAGGAAAAATACATTCTCTTTACTAAAGAAAGAAAAATGTTGTTAAGGAGGATAAGGTTCTTTAACCTTAACCAGCCAAGGTAGATGAGCCCTGAATACAATTAATGCCTTTAGGCGATATTTATTTGATACTTTATCTTTGCAGATTTTTCATTTTCAGGACAATCATATACAATACTTTTTTATCAAAGAATATATATCTTCTTTAAGCTATTAGTATTACAATTCATAAATGTTGGGTTGCAATGCTAATTATATCCCCAACATAATTTTTAAGCAGTGATGTAAAAGATACAGAGGTCATGGAACATTTGGCTACCTTCCTACTGTCTATAGTCTATTGACTACATGTTTAAGATAGCCTTTATACTGCAGTTGAGGGAAGAACAGCTTCTGTCTGCCCGCTCTTCAAGTCTTTCTCAGCTATCTCAGTTAGTTCAATATACCACCTTGTAGCTTTGCAAGTGAAAACAAATCCTGACAAATGAACTCAAATAAGAAGGCTAGCATTTGAGAGCAATTCATTGATGTGATATTTGAGAATTTCTTTGTTAGAATTTCATAGAATCATAGAATATCTCAAGCTGGAAGGTACCTATAAAGATCATCAGGTTCAACTCCTTGCAGGACTACCTAAGACTAAACCATGGGACTAAGAGCATCATCCAGACGGTCCTTGAACTCTGACAGGCTTGGTCCTATGACCTCTTCCCTGGAGAGCTTCTTCCAGTGACCGACCACTCTCTCAGTGAAGAACCTTTTCCTAATGTCCAATCTGAACTTCCCCTGATGCAGCTTCATTCCATTTCCTTGTGTCCTATCACTGGTCACCAGAGAGAGGAAATCAGCACCTCCTCCTCCGCTACCCGCCTTGAGGAAGTTGTACACTGCAATGAGGTGACCCCTCAGCCTTCTCTTCTCCAAGCTGAATAAACCAAGTGACCTCAGCCACTCCTCATGAGTCTTGCCCTGGAGACCTTTCACCATCTTGGTCGCTTTCCTCTGGACACAGTCTAATAGTTTGATGTCCTTCTTATAATGAGATGCCCAAAACTGCACACAATACTCGAGGTGGGGCACCAGTGCAATGTAGAGTGGGACAATCACCTCACTTGACTAGCTAGCTATGCTGTGCTTGATGCACCCCAGGGCATGGTTGGCTGTTTTTGCTGCCAGGGCAGCCTGTTGATTCATATTCAACTTGCCACCAATCCAAACCCCCAGATCTCTTTCCACGGGGCTGCTCTCCAGCCTCTCGTGCCCAATCTGTAACCAGGATTACCCTGTCCCAGCTGCAGAATCCAGCACTTGCTCTTGTTAAATTTCATACGGTTGGTGATTGCCCAGCTCTCTAGTCTATCCAGATATCTCTGTAAGGCCTCTCTACCCTCGAGGGAGTCCACAGTTTAGTTTCATCAGCAAACTAACTTAATGTACATTCAATTGCTGCATCCAGATCATTTATAAAAAATTTTAAAGAGCACTGGCCCTAAAATCGAGCTCTGGGGAATCCCACTGGTGACTGGCCGCCAGCCTGATGTAACTCTATTTACTATAACCCTTTGAGCCCAACCCATCAGCCAATTGCTCACCCAAGTGTTATGGACTTGTCTAGCTGTGTGCTGGACAGTTTACCCAGAAGGATACTATGAAAGACAGTATCAAAAACTTTGCTAAAATCCAAAGACTGCCACATGTACTGGCTTCCCTTGGTCAACTAGATGGGTGACCTCGTCATAAAAGGAAATTAAGTTGGTTAAGTAGGACTTTCCCTTCATGAACCCGTGCTGGCTATGAGCAATGACTGCATTGTCTCTCAAGTGTTTTTCAATAACTCCCAGAATAACCGTCTCCATAATTTTGCCAGGCACTGAAGTGAGACTGACAGGCCTGTCACGATCTTCCTTCTTACCCTTCTTGAAAACTGGGACAACATTTTCCAGCTTCCAGTCAACTGGGACCTCTCCAGACTCCCAAGGTCATTGAAAAGTGATGGAGAGAGGTCCTGTGATGACATCAGCCAGCTCTTTCAGTACCCTGGGATGAATCCCACTCCGCCCCATAGATTTATGTGCATCCGGCTGGAGCAGCAAGTCACAAACAAGTTCAGAGTTGACTGGAAGTTTATCATCCCTCCAATCACAGTCTTCCAACACAGGGCTCCGGGGGTCCCATCATCTGTGTTGAAAACAGAGGCGAAGAAGACATTCAACTTCTCCGCTTTGTCTATGTCCCTGTTTGTGAGGTGACTGACCTCATCAAGCAACGGACCAATGTTATCTCTGATTCTCCTTTTGCTATAGCATACTGCTTTGGAAGCCTCGTTGGGTAAGGACTGCCCATCATTTTCACAGAAAACCCATGGATGACATTTGAGAAGCCCAATACCTCTCTCATATTGAGTGGTACATGAGATATCAGCATTCAGAACAACATAATTTACAGGAAAAAAAAGCTAGAGCCCTAGCTCCATCGAGGTCAAAGGCAAAACTCCAATTGATTTCCAAGGGCCAGATTTTCAACCTTGGAGTTTAAAAAGGCCATAAAAGAGAGAGTTATAGAGGTGGACTAAGACAAGAAAGAATTAAGGCATGACTACAGATTTCACAAAAGCAGAGTAAAACCAAGGAAAACTCCTAGCAATATTCTCAGCCATAAACAGATTTACAAATAAAGGAAGGAAAAGAAAGTTCATGGCTGGGCTGGTGGTAAGATTGCCAAGACCTCTGTTGGGAAAAGAGCTAAGAGTTAGAGATGCTTGTTAAAAATGAGTGCCACTGCTACTAAGTATGTTTCAGAAACACAATGTGTAAGTGATTTTGAGGAAAAAAGCTTATTCCATTCATACTCTAGCCCTGAGATAAGGCATAGATTGTCTGACTCCATTTATTTTTCTCACTTCAATATTTTCCAGCAGTTTCCAGAATGTTTCACACTGCCACCTCAAGTGATTTAGTACAAAGAACTAATTTTCTCTCTGGTCTACCATCTGCAAAGAATTATTTTAGAATATATATTGTACTCCAGTTAGATATATTTCCAAATATTCAGATAGACACCTTATTGATGTACAGGCAAACTGGATAAAATAAGAAATATTTATTACATTTTAAAAAATAAATAAATTTCAGATGTTTTATTGGAAGAGTGTCTACAGAAAAACTGCTTAAAAGTTCTCCCAACAGAATAATTTTCTGTTAGAAATGCTGATTCAATTAAACTGACATATTCTACAAGAAATTCTTCATATTGATAAGGTAAAATGATTTCACTTCATTTTTTTGCCTTCTTGATGCAGTTTGTTCATTTGGTCTGTTATAGTATATTACATTATAATGTCAGCAAAACTTTGCACTCAAAATTCATTTTTACTTTGCTGGTAATTCCTTACAGGAAACATTGTTGAAACTAAAAACCACGCACAGCTCAAAAACCCAGCCATGCTTCTATTCACCCATGTTGTTCACCAGTAAATCTGAAAATCCAAATGCTCCATTTTTATTGATGTAGAACCTATCACTTGTGCTAAAACACATGACTTCAAAATATTCCAACTTTCACAAAATACTCATTCTAACTTTTCAAACAAATCATTAAATCTCGATTTTCCCAGAGAAATATGATTTTACTAGGTCAATTGGCACACCATTAATTTGAGTAACATAGATCTCAAGTAGACAGCAGCAGAATTTTCTGTCCCTCCATAGCTTGTTCTCACAGATGACTCTGTCAGAAATCATTTGATCAACAAACCTAAGAGCATGAAATAGAAAGGCGAGATTACTGCACCTGTTGATGAGTTAGGTGCAAGGAAGAGCAAACTTTTATTTCAGACCACCCAGATTTGAAGCTGAACCAAGTAGCACTACACAAGAATATGGATCTATTCACTCTATTCATCCATCTTCAAGACTGTTAATCAGGTAGGTCATCTAATGCCTAGAAAAGAGAGACAGGAATCAACAACCTGGCTTGGCTTAGCTCCTGCTCAGAGTCCCATGAACTTTTATTAAGCTGCTCCTTACTGTCAAAACAATTAAGAGAATCCTTGGGTCATTCAGAGCAACACCAGGGATGACATGGCATATTGTCATCTCCTGGCAGTCCACAACACTTTCATGGCTACTGCAGTCCCTGAAATCAGTATTAAAGTGAACAAAAATCCACAAAAATTTGGGAAGACTAGCAAACATCTTGATATTTAGTAAACAAAACCAGACACAAACCACTGAGCTGAACACTTTGCAGAAGCCCCAGGCAGAGACCAAACCACACATTATCTGGACTTGCAGATTGTCTAGGTTTGATCTAGACAGTGCAACACTTGATAAAAACAGGGTGAGGAGGAGCTGAAAGTGCTACTTCTTAAGGTGAAGGAAAATTAATCATGTCCCCCCAGGCTGGCTTTCTTCCTGAAACAGTACAGGGAAAATGTCCCGGCTACTGTTGTCAGGGTCATAATTTAGTTCAAACCTTGGAAAGTTGTGTAATTTTCTGCATCACTTTCCAGTTTCTTCCAAAGAGAATTCAACATCCAGCTTGGAATCCAGACATAGCTTGTCACTAGGTTTCCCTCTAAGCAATCTAAGGATGAGGAAAGCATAAACACCTCATTCACTGTAAAACAATAACGATGTGGCCGGTGACTCACACTTTAGCTGTGGCACCACACGGAAGAGCAGTAGAAGGTCTACAAGCTGTCCCATCACCCGGATCATAACCCAAGTTATGGCAAGTCAGGTCAGGCAGTGATGGAGGGAAAGAAACTATTAATCTTTTGCATGTAATCTAATGTGTTTTTTATGGTATTATGTCCTCAGGTACTTATAGTGATAAGTACTGAATAAATCCCTAAAATAAGTAAATGTGTATCAAATCATTCTATTTGGAGAAGGAAAGGAAGAATTCAGATTTTGATTTACAAGAAATATTATACACTATACATTCGGGTGCACATGGCCCAAAAAATTAAACTTCAGGCCAGAAGGTACAGTTACACAGTCTGAAACTCTGGCAAATAGTTACAACATTGAACAATGTATTATTCACTTTCCTTTATTCAATTTCCTGAAGCCCATGTAAAACAGTATACTGCAGCTCTGCAGTGAATCTTCTTCAGGAACCCAGATTTTTTTCCCCATTCACCACTAAAAGTAGAGTAGAAATTATTAACAACATGTTCTGATGGTCTTCCCACCAGCATGCTCTATCAAAAGGAACTGCATGTCAAAGCATGTTCACTTTGAGAAGTCTGCGCAGGTTTTACAGACCAAAGTTACAAAAGTATTCAATGAACCTAATGGCCAAAACTTGACTTCCAAAAGTACAACAGAACATGAATTAACTGAATGATGCCTTGCTCTCCCTTCAATTCCTTCCATCAAAGCTCCACCATACAAAGGCTCCATCAGCACCAGCATTAGGTAGATACTAAACCTTTGAAAAACAGCTACAGTCCACCTAAATTCCCTATAAGGTGCACAAATATGCCATTTAATGATCAAAACACAGAGCTGGCTTTCAGTCCCTCTTTGACAGAAAGTCACTTGGCTTTAGTGGCTTTTTCAAGTGCTGTACTCCTGACCACTGCAGAGGTAACTAGTTCTGGAAGAAGGGAAAGGTCTGTTTTTCTTGATTCTTGTAGCACCTATTTAAGTAAGAATTGTGATTTTTATCTTAAAAAAAAAAAAGTTACAATCTCTTTGTGGTTTTGGTGGCAAATAATGTACTCATTTATTATCCCAACATTATGCAAATGTGACTGATAGTGCAGAATGATGTACTGCAGCCATTGAGCCAGGTATTCAAACAAAAGAATGTGAAAACACCACCTGAAAATGTCAATTGTCTTCTAAACAAATATGTTCCACTTCCAGGACTTTTGAAATTTAAACCATCCTTTGTTAAAAGGTTTCAGAGTGAATTTTAAACCATAGCAATTGCTTTTAAAAGCCTTGCTGTAAGGAACATACCAGATTTTCAAGTTTCCAAATTATGGGCTCCAATCCACATACTTTGGCATCAAAAACATTTTTGCAAGAGAACTCTTGAAAATCCTCTAAGACTACTAAAAAATGTCCATTTAATTTTTTTTTTCTGTGTTTGAAAAATTCAGTTCTTGGATTTTTTTTGAGGTAAAAATGGAAGCTTTTTTTCTTTTCCTTTTTTCCTTTTTTCTTTTTTCCTTTTTGTTTTTTAATTTATCTTAAATGCTTACTCCAAAGCTTGGAATTTTTTCAGTCCAAGATTTGCAGGTGGGAGACAGACAAATCTTTTGATGTTTCCTCAAATGTCTATTAACACATTTTCAACCTTTTCGATATTTCTACGTTCACAAAACCAAATATTGGATTATATTTTAAAACTTCAGAATTATTCTTAGCAGAATGATTTTTCAGAACATTTTGCAGTATTTAATATACATACAATACTATTTTTTGAACTCTATATCTGGGAGGACATCTTCCTGAAAAAACATTATTTTTTCTTGATATCTGTGAAGTTCTCAGTAGCACAGTTGACCCACCCCAGATAAAAAATGAAAATCCTCTGAAATGGCAAGTTGATGAAAAACTGCCACCACTCGGTACTCTCTACAGCATTATGAAATGACTGGTATGTACTTTGTCAGAATGACAAAGGTTTTTTTTTTAAAAAAAAAAATTCCTTAAATTGGAGAAAAAAAGAGAAAACATAGAAATGTGCTACTTCATGAATTTATCTGAACTTAATTTAAAACAGCTTGGGTGTTCATTTTCATATATGCAACAAAGCTTCCAGCCTCAACTGTTCAAAAATAATAGTGGAGAGACTTCCTTATAGAAGAAGACATTTCAGCTCACCTTTTAGTCCCTGACACTTGAAGGTGTTCTTACAGCATGTTTTAAGACTTTCTCCATTACAAAGTGGGCTAAAGTTTTACTTCCCTATTCAGCTGAAAGCAGTCTCTTCAGGACTGCAAATGTTCACGCTCACGAGTTTTGCATCAAAGTAACTCTTTCACTTCTTTAATGTACAGCAGCATGTAAGAATTGGGCCCTGTTTCTCCAAGAACACTACGTGAACACAGTTAGTGTATACACTGCTTTTTCATTTGCAGTGATATTCCCCTTTACAACTTAATGAAAAATTTCATTATTTTATGTTTCAGACCTTAGGCTTTTATGAAGTTAGTGTTCACTGTCAAGGACACAGAGAATACTTTTAGTAGAACTGGCCGGAAGGTGAAAAAACATTCCTGCTATTTTTGTTCCTGTTGCTGGTCCACACTTCCAAAATAAACCTTAGTATGTTGTGAAATAGATATTTTCCTTCAGCAGCTCAATGTGTTGGAGAACATCTGATCAACTTAATTTGGATTTCCCAGATTTCTGGGGGCACAAGTGATATTTACCTTTTCAGAAGGAACTCTTAGGTAACTGTCAAAAAAAAAAATCTCAGAAAAGGATCTGAGAAGTTACTGCACAATTACTCATAACACTAACATTTCCTTGATTGAAATTTCCTAAACAAAAGCATCTAATACAGAGAAAATTTACACTCTGGAAAAGCATCGGTGACTCCATGAGGTAGAACTACTGCTGATTCTTTTTTTAATTAAAAATGTTTAGATATTAGGATGACAAAGCAGCTATATCAACTAGGAAAAGACTAATTGCAAGGTGTTGTGTATATACAACTTTTCTGAAAGAGAAGAGTAAGAAATATATGGGAGGTGTCATTAGCTACTTCTTTGTTTAAGAATTCTCTCTACAGTTGTGGATGTTTTATGGCAAGAAAACATGAAAAGACAAAGTTATAATAATTAAAAAAAATCTGTGAGTTCACTGCCAGAAAAATGCTATCACAGCTGTAGGAAATGAAACCTTCCCACAGCTCTCGCAGATATCCTGTTTCTTTTTCCTCCTGGGTCAAACGTTCTGCTCAGTTAATCACATTCAGCATAGGTTGTGCAAACTTTTTTTGTTTACCTCCTTAATGTCTGCTATTTTGCTTTATGATCAATGCACTTTGCCTCTTGAACTGTCATTTTCATCATAAGAGTTCCCATGTCTTTATCAAAATCTTTTGCTCTAAGCTTTAGCTTTGTTTATCAGAGAGCCAATTTATTCATGCCATTCCATGTGATGATTTAATACCAACACAGATATTTGATTATAGATGGATGTGAAATGGGTCTTCTTCATGATTTCTGTCTCCTTAGCAGATTTGGTACAGCTCAGCTGATTTCTAACAGTTCTTTTAAACAGATTTTAAACTCTCCTGGGAGTTGTCCTGCAATCTGTCTTCTCTGGCGAGTGTCTTCTGCCAAACAATATCTCCATTCAGAGGTTGGTGCCACATCATTAGACCTGCTCATTGCAGGGGGCTTGGACTAGATGACCTTTAAAGTTCCCTTCCAACCCGAACTATTCTATGATTCTGTGATTCTGTGATCACATACCTTTGTCTGGGATAGCACTGGTAGACACAGGGCAAAACAGAGAGCCGTTGGTTTTGTTCAGTGGCACACTTAAGACTATTGAAATCCAAGACTAGGATCCCAAGACTTTGTTCCCACTAACGTCATTGTTGCAAGCGATGTTCATTTAGCCATGCCCAAGTTCTCTTTAAATGAGTGTATCTGAGTGCTGCAATTAATTTCTCCATGAAACACTTGATTCTTACTTGGCTTTTTTCTGGTTTGCACCTGAAAATTTGGTCTGCTTACAGTACTCTCACTGGTTAGTCTAAAGCTTACTTAGAGACTTCAACACCTTTGATGACCTTTGTAGCTACACAATATGGTTTAACCAACACCCAAGGTATCATACTTTTATATACTCTCTATTACTTGCAGGTTTTCTAACCATTCCTCCTACATCTTCTCAGCATGCAAATTACACCAACTTAGATCCCCATCCATGTAGGCTGGCTGAGTCAAATTCAGAAGCAGATATGTATGTACTGTTAGTGAGACAATAAAAGGTTGTGAGTTTCTAACGATCAGTTAGAGTTTATACATGTGGGATGAGGGACAAGTTTAAATTAGATTATGATATTCCTATTATACTGCCATATACTAAACTCTGTAGTTTGTCTCATCATTTATGTTCATTTTTATTCTTGAAGAAAAGCCTTCTGTCAGCTCTTGTGGCACTCCTTCACAGTAACACTTTGGAACAGCTCTTCTCTTCCCAGTCTTCCATCCCTTCATGTTATTAATGTGCTTCCTATATAAAGCTTATATATGAGGTCCCATATTTCACACAATGTCTTTGTAATAAATATAACTTCTTCCTATGGCTTTAAACCAGAAGACACTTCTTTTTTTTTTTTTTTTTTTTCCAAATGAAGTTTTGGCTTTATTACAGTGGAAGGTCCTTTAGAATCAATTATTCCAGCTATGAACAGCTTGAAAATATATTCTGCTTGTAAGTGTTTAATTTCTCTGGTGAGACAAAACCCAGCACATTAGATGACATATAATCTTTGCAAATGGAAAGCAAGAAGCTAATTAAGAAGTAAAACTCTGCCGGTTTTCTTTGCTGGCATTTAAAAATGGAATATTAATCAAGTATTAACCATGTCATGGAGGAGCAAGACTAAATAGTCCTTGCTGAAAAAAGAAATATGCTCTTATGTTAGTGATATCAAATTTTTAAGATCTCATTATTCCTGCAACAAACTACTTTCTCCTTTACAGATATCAGAATCTGATTTACCAAGGGGTTGTTATGAGATATTTTATTCCAGTGCCTATCTTGGCTCCTGTGTCTAATGTAGCAAAGATGTCATCCTCTGTACATCTCTTACTGTTAGTATTTTTAAAGACATCAATGCTTCCTTGCAGTTTAACTACCTGTTCTGGGAGACAACTGTAAAGATACATATTTTCTTGCAGGTTGCCATGACTGCTTGCAATGCTGTTCCACAACTGCACTTAAGGGAAAACATCTGTTGATGGTTGACACCAGCTATGTGTCTGACTTCCTGTAGGACTTACTTGCAGTATCTGTCAACATGTATCTTTTGTGATTTGTTGTCTCCCTACCTAGTAGCATCTCTTTAATTGTCATCTGTCTTTGACAATTGCTTTGAACCTGTGGTAGAAAGCTGCAGGATTTTGATAATCACATTGGTCACCATTCATTCCAGAACTTCACAGCAATTTGATTTCTTAAGCTAAAAGAAGCGCTCTGGTAACAACCCCCGCAATTCTCCAGCATGCCTGGAGCTATGGAGATACCATAGTGGGCCAGAGAAGCCTGGTTGAGAAGCTCTAAATCACCCTATGTCCATGCATAAAGGAAAAGAACTGTGACACTCTAGGAAAGGATGTATGGCCAGGTCCAGCAATCTGCCAAGCTGATTTTTAGGATGGCCAAATTCTTGGTCTTCATGCAAATTAATAGGGGTATATAAAGGGTTCCTTTAAAAAGCAGGAATAGGTTTGTGGGTTCTTCCATTTGAGGCCACTGCAGGGTTTTATTGGCAAAGGATGACTTTGCCCACAGGACTTTGAGTTTATTTTTGATAAAAAAAGAGAAAACCAGGAAGGACTCTGATACATAAACTAAAACAAATTATAAGAAAATCAAAGATAGCTTTGTCATCTTTAGAGACAGCAGGAGCTCAGAGGCATTAATTTCACTTACAAGTTATTTACAACATAAATCCTGGAGTAAGACTGTTCCTTTTCCTCCTTTTCATTTTAAATCTCTTATTTTCAATATATTTTAAAAATGCCCTGAAAGTGTAACATATAGAAAGACAGAAGATGAAAAAAAGCAGACATATTGTGCTAAGTATATACTATGCAGATTTTAAGAGACATGTCCTGCCTTCAGGGACTTAACATCCAAGTTTCTGAGCTGATCAACCCAGCCACTGAAGAAAGCAAAGACCACTATTCACTCCTGTTATTAGAAATATATAACTAGTAAGGTAGTCTTCCACACAATTTTCTGCCCATTTTAGGTGAAATTCACATACAGGTGATCCTCCTTATTATGGAAGATAAAATTTCTAATCAAACAAAACATTTATTAAGATATTTTCAGTTAGTATGTTTACAGGGAAACCCAGCTCTATTAGTATATAGGTCTGCTTCAGGCTGCAAGTGCTTCTGGAATCTCCTCATAGAAGGAAGATCTAGATAAAATAAAATTTTCCAAGTACAAGAACACAGCCTCCTCCATGAAAGCATAGAAGAGTTGCTTCCTTTCAGTGAGACTAAACTCGCTGATTTAAAGCTGAGCATGAGACTACACCAGGATTTTCAGAAGCGTGGAGCCTATATCCCAAGTAAGATTAGAAAATAGCAGTCGGGCTTAGGATTCTGCTATACTAAGAACTTTTGAAACAGCCTTTTGAAAACTTCCTCTCCCATAACATTTGCTCTTATTCCCTCCAACGTGTGAGCCTGTCAGCCATTCAGAAAATACTAAGTGCAATGAGCTTTCTGTAACACATACAACGTGTGCCTTTTTCTGCTTAGTGTTAAGCCCTAAATGATTCCTGGTGTCTACCTCTGTTTGAACTTTTAAACTTCTAGAAGAATGACTTTTGTTCAAGGGATTAAACACAAGTCTAAGAATTTTACTGACACATTCATTCCTGTGTCAAAAACTTTAGTTGAAGGTGAAAGACATTTGATGTTCTCAACACTCCAGATTTTAAATGTCCAGTGTACTGTTTTGATTAATTCATTACTCCCAGAGAATTGATTAAGAAAAAAGTTTCTGGGTGTAAAATCTCATCAGCACTTTTAGATTTCTTTTAGGACAAGCATTTCAATCTCCTTTTATTTTCTGCTATTTTTGTATGTGCTCACTGAATGCATGTGAAAAGCATCACTGAAATGATTCAGAAAGCTAAATACACGTATACTTGTTAGTAGGATCAAAAAGACTTAATCACCAGACATCTCTGATGCATTTTAATTTTCTTCTGCATTGTGCTGCTGTCTTGCTTTAATTATGTTTTCTGACTATCACATCTTTGTGTCATATCTTCTGCTTGTTGCAAGAGCATCACTTCATCTTAATTTAATTTGTCATTTGTAGTCATTTTACAGTAATTAATGCCTATTCTGAAAAGCTTTCTCGTTACTGAGGCATATTTTCACCATTTGATATACCATTCTTTTATCTTTTACACCTGCTCTATTTATCATTTTATTGTTTCCCCTGTTATCTGCAACATGTCATGTTTTATGCCTGTTCAGATGACAGTTTTGAATTTAATAATAGATCTGTCTTCCTACCAAATGTGGTTGAGCAGTCACAGCAAATTGGCAGCAAAACTTTGTGGTTTACTAAAAAGCTTTAGGTCACTGTCAGTCCAATGAAGTCGAGGTCTGTATTGAAAACAGTAATAAAACATAAGACAAAGGTGCAAAGTGCAATTCTTTTTTTTTATTTTGAAGTTTCCTTGGTAGTGGTTTTAAATACTAATGGAACTTCAAACCCAGGATGGCCTTCACTGGTAGAACAGCCACAGCTAGCATATGTTTTCAAAAGTGATTAAGGCTTGCTTTTTCCCGGTAGCTGTAATTTTCAGTAACACATCTAGAAAAATGCTTTTTCTTTTACCTGGAAATGTGAATGTAAACTTTTGTCCCTTTTCCCTGTGATTGGTAAGTTGTGAAGAAGTTTATGCCTAATGAAGGACAGGTCCCTTGAAAGTCTCTGCATCTCAATGTCAAGAATCCAAAAGATACAGGGAGCATTTTTAATAGCTGCCGAGGGACAGAAACCCTCAGGCTGTTGCACAGTACAGGGACTGCAGTAGTGAAACCAGCTAAAATAGTTCCCTTCTCCTCACTCCAAGTTGTTCTTGCTCCCTGCTGCAGCATGTCATCTCCTCCAGACTGCTGACATTACCATTTTACAAGATCATATTGTTAACCAGATCAGTGAATTGATCCAGGTTGAATATAATCCTTTTCTTTGCAGAGGCCCAGGCAAGGTAGGGGGTAAGTAGTGGAGAAAATGAAGGGGACTGGGGAAAAAATGGAGGGAAACAAGGCTTCCCTAAGTTTGTCTTGTTCCTCAAAGTCCCAAACTTGTGAAATGGCTGCCTTAGTCTCTTCAAAAAATCTTTTGTGTGGCTATGCCACATAGAGAAGAAATTAGCCAGTAAGCTTTTCCACAATCTTACTTTTATGGCATGTTTTTAAATCAAATTCTTCACATCAATGCACCCAAACCCCCTTGTGTACAATGATCAGGAATCTCTGTGAGTCTGTAACTGTCTGGGAGTGGTTGAAGTTATTTGCAAATTGCTCAGGCCCAAAACTAGCCACATAAGCATATGTTTAAAGCCCTACAGGAGCACTAGTGAACAGAAATTTTCAAAATACACAGCAACACAACTGCATATGTCAGAATACAACTAAGCCTTAAATCCAGACTGGGCAAACAAAATTTTCCCTGTAATAATCTTCCAAAGACTTTGAGAGGACATCCAGTTACTAATACCAAATTTAATCTAATGATCCCTTTTTGCACAAAGATTATTTCTTTCTTTCTTCTTCCATGTCTACAGGGTAACTCAGGTCCAGTGCACACAGCAAGTTCAAGCCAGCATATCCTAGTGGGACTGGGGTAAATGCAAAGTAGGACTTGTGATATGCTTAGCCTTTGAAATAACGCTGAAAGTACGTAGAAGGTGATTCATTTAAATACAGTTAATGTGCTAGGTACCTTAAGTCTACTGCAAGACTTGACAGGTCTGCAAGTAAGTGAAAGTGCTATTTCAAGCTTTCTAGGTTTACATATATAATACAAGGGAAACACGTAATGTGAAGAGTGCAATATAAAGTAGTCCTACATTATATAATTTATTTTATTTTCAGTAAAGGTCCTCTTAAAAGCACCTGGCAGTGCCTCAAAAGGACAGTCCGAAAAATTGCTATGAGGACTGACTATTTGGAGAATCTGTTACAAGATAGACATAAAACACCCAGCAATCTTCTTCAGTGTTGTGTAATGTTGATGCCTTGGCAGGCAATCTGCTTATAAGTTACAAAACATAACAGGGCAAAGCAGGATGTCAGGTGTTATGGATTAGGTACTGTACGGGAAAAAGAAACCCAAGTTACAACTCCAGCAGCTTCTTGCACTTTGAATCCAAAAATAATACTGAATTGAAGAGGAATAATTTCAGAGCTAGAGGCACCAAAGGGAATGTCACCAGCCCATGCTAAAGACAGTTAAAGGAAGAAAAGAGTTGAAGAAAAGAGGCATGACCTGATACTCAGAAGGATGCCCTCAGCCTCCACTCAACACAAAGCAGGAGTAGGTATATTCATTGATATCCATTAGCTATTAGTCCAACAGCAACCACTAGCTCTAAATTGAACTTAAGCTCCAAGAAAAACATGTGCCTTTACTCAAAGAAAATATTTCACAGCATTTGTAAAGTTGATCACAATTTTAGTGAATTTTTCTACACAGGAACAGGTTTAAGTATTATGGTTTCAGTTCTGAAAATCACCTGCCTGTGCAGCTGTTGCTTTAGAAATAATCTGTGCATGATCAGCTACCTCCGTTCCTGTGTTAAGTGACAAATAGCTTACCTAAAAATCAGAGCACAGGAAAATCTTTAGATTGTAAATGGTTACAAGAAATGTGCCCCAGTAAGTGTGATGAGTGGCTAAAAACCAAATCCAAGTCATATTAATTGAAGTAAATCACACACAACCAAAAATATAGTAACAAGCAAGCAAATCAATCCATCCAGCTCTCAGTTCCTGACCATCTCACTGCCACAGTGAATCCTCAACCCACAGGCAGGCATCCCAGCAGCCCCTGAGATGGAAATCCAGGAAAGCCAGTTGGCTGAGCTACCTACATCAATCAAGAGGAAACTACTACATTAGACGTAGCATATTACAGGAATACTAACCAGCAAAATGCTTACTAACCAGTTACTAAATTAATAAATATTTCAAAAAATATTTCCAGTATACGAGCAAGGAAACTAAAATACATAAATGTTTGATAACATTTGCACACAGAAGAATACATGTATTATTCTCTTTCTGTCTTCCATACCTACCTGGCCTAAACCATGCCCATTTCAGGTAATTCTGAGCATATAAACTGGATTATTCATCTCTTGTTTCTCTATTATTGAATTAAAACTGCATTGCAAAACTCTGAAAGTCTTGGAATCAAGTTAGAATCTACTTACAGAGAGGACATGGTGCAGTTGATACATTAGAGGGAAGGGATGCCATCCAAGGGGACATTCACAGGCTTCAGGAGTGGGTTATGCAAAACTCATGAAGTTCAACAAAGCAAAGTACAAGGTCCTGCACCTGAGTTGGGGCAATCCCCAATATCAGTACAGACAGAGGGAAGAATGCATTGAGAGCAGCCCTGCAGAGAAGGGGATATTGATGGACAAAATTGATGGACATGAGCTGGCAATGTGTGCTTGCAGCCCAGAAAGTCAATTGTATCCTGGGCTGCATCAAAAGAAGAGAGGCCAGCAGGTCGATGGAGGGGATTCTCCCCCTCTACTCTGCTCTCTTGAGATCATACCTGGAGTACTGTGTCCAGTAACTGTGGGGTTACCAGCACAAGACATGGCCCTGTTAGAGCTGGTCCAAAGGAGGGCCACGAAAATGATCTGTGGGCTGGAACACGTCTCCTGTGAAGAAAGGCTGAGAGAGTTGGGTTGTTCAGCCTGGAGAAGAGAAGGTTCTGGGGAGACCTTATTGCAGCCGTTCGATACTTAAAAGGGGGCTTATAAGAAAGATGGAGAGAAGACTTTTTACTAGCGCCTGGAGTGACAGGACAAGGGGCAATGGTTTTACATTGAAAGATGGTAGGTTTAGATTGGATATAAGGAAGACTTTTTTTACAATAAGGGTGGTGAGACACTGGAGCATGTTGCCCAGAGAAGTCGTGGATGCCCTGTCATTGGAAGTGCTCAAAGTCAGGTTGGAGGGGTCTTTGAGCAACCTGATCTAGTGAAAGATGTCCCTGCCCATGGCAGGAGGGTTGGTCTAGGTGATCTTTGAAGGTCACTTCCAACCCAAACTATTCTGTATTTCTATGATTCTGTGATTTCTACAACATATGCAATATAATGTCAGTTGAAATCAAACTTGCTTATTGCCAGGAATAGTGTGTAAGCTTAACGGAGGATCCTATGCCTAGCTGGGACCAACCTGTGAGTTTGCATGGGCCACCTATCCAGACACATCCCACTGCAGAATACACACTCCCATCACTGTATCTTTAAACAGGAGCTGCTTACTTAAGTTATACTGAAAATCTGACTACTCTGTCAGATATCTCAGTGTGAACTGAGTTCTTTTTAAAAAAACTCATCACCATGTTAATGAAGGGAGCAGGAAAGGATGCAAAGAAAGAAACATCAGAAGAAAAAGATTGGGCTTTGAACATATATATATGTGTAGAAATCCAGTTGTATTTCTTCTTTTCTTTTGACAGAGAGAAAGTGCCTCGTGATATCTTTTTTTGCCTTTCCACAAACTTTGCTATCAAACACTTGTTACCTGTTACTGCCAAAGGCAAATCTGAGGCAGGCTGTTGGGGCCCACCTAAGATGTATTCTAGGTACACCCTTGAAAACAGGTGACGCTTTTTGGTAGCAACATTGAGTAGAAAGAGAGGTGTAACAGCCTGGAGAATAAAGATGATTACAGAAAGTCATAATGGAAGAAAGTTTGTCTTTGCGATAGGATACTTAAATTTACGAGATTTAACAGATTTAAAGAGGTGGACTTAACAGAAATTGTTTCATGTTTGCAACAGATAGTTTTTTTTGCTATAAATGCAAGGCATAAAGATGTACTCTTGACATTATATGCTATTTAGGTTGGGAGTAAGACCTTAAGAAGTCAACATTTGTTTCTAGAAAGAGGTACAGTGAGGGAGAAAGAGCAGGTATAATAAAGAAAAAGCTAAAAATTTCTGGAACATGATGGCCAGCCTAAATAGTGGAGTGTTATGAGGGTGTAGAGGTTGGTTGGGTGCAACAGTGTAGAGTTGAGATTGGGTGCAACAATAAAAAAGGATTACAATGCATTTGGGCAAGGATGAAAGAAATAAATATCTTCAGAAGAATGAGTGTCAAGATGGAAAAGAAACATCTGTCCCTCACAGCAACACAAAAACAGCAACTCCAAGAAAAGGCAGTTATGATTTTTTTTATGATTGCAAAACTAATGCAAACCCCATGTTATTCCAAGTGCACATTAACTATCACAAATTGTATTGGGACATTTTAGAGAGGTGCAATGATAATCAATGACTTCCTTATACAAAAACAGGTGCTCCAAGGAGGGAAACCACCTAAACCAAAGGTCATTACTTATTTACCAAGATGAAAGTGACCCATGACATCACTTAATTTTACTTAATTTGGAGGAAGCAATCAACTTGTCTTCCCATAGTGTATGTGCACTTTGGTGACTCATTAATTTTTCTACCCATATGCACATGACAAACATGCTTTTGGCAACCTTTCATTTCTGCTGTGCTTCCAAATTTCTTCAAATATATTCTTAAACTTTAAAAACTAAAGTAAACACAAAAGTATTGGACTACATTATTAAATTACCCACAGGGGAAAATAAACAAACAAACAAACAAATCTATGGAAATCACAAGTTAGACTCACCAGTGTGACTACCTGAAGAACAGTCCACTGTTGCAATACTTTTCGCATCTATTTTTCTGCTGTTTGGGTTGGTTTTTTGAAGCTGAATAAGTTAATAAATATGAAAGCTGTGCCCTCCTTTCATTCTCTTTTTTTTTCCTCTGAGTTATATATAATCCACCACAGATCCATATTGATCACTAGAACTATTTGGTTTTGCACCCTAGGTGTCCACTCTCTCCATGCCATGTAGGAAATAATAACTTGATGTGGCAGAGAAACTGCGTGAAGACTTGCAGAAAGATTAAATGTGCCTTGAAACATATTTTTAATCATATAATCTTTGTATTCAGGAGCAGTAGTTGTAGAGCTACCTGAATGCTTGTTCATTTATTTCTAAAAGTAGCACAACAAAATGGCAGCAGAATCTCTGGTACATTGGTACTCTTCATTTGTTCATGCATTGGCTTTAGACCAAAACCCTGCTGATGAAAAAGCAGAGCAACCCCTTTCCCCAGGTGATTAGATCCTCTTGTTCCATGATAAGGATTTCCTCTAATTTATTACTTTTTATTGCCTTCCATCTCCCTTACCCCACACCTTCTTTTCCATTTTCCCCCAATTACTGTTTCATCTGTATTCTGCTTCTACTTCACATATCATGCAATTCCAACACTATCCAGCACAAGTAGTTTTTCTGCCAGAGGCAACCTGCAAAGCATGATAGCTACATTCACCATATCTTGCTCTGAAGCATGACACACCACTACTGCATTGAAGATTACACTCCAAGCCTATTCAGAACATTGGAATGACTCCCACAGAGTCTGAGATGTTCTAGACTATGTTCAGTAAATGATCTCCCCAATCAGGTTGCTTCTACAATTTAAAATCAGAAAGCCTATTTCCCTAATCTTTGATTTCCTGAAAGCCTTGGAGTCTGAACTTCAGTGGTCTTCCAATGCATTTACATTGATAAAAAAAATATTCTCCCTATGCAAACACATTGCCAAAAGAACAACTTATCACAGGTACCAGCTGCTTGTGCCTGTATTTTTATTCACCTCTTCACATTTCATTTCACCACTGTATTGGTTCTCCTGGGGTATGCTATGGTCTCATATTTTAATCCCTTCTTCTGTCTTCTCTCTTTTTTTTTATGTCATCTTTTTGGAAAAATAATTTATAAAATCAGAACTCATTTTTGAAGGACTACTTAGAAAATTAAATGTTTTTAGTCTAGATGAAAGCCATATGGACAGGTCAACTCATTCCTTTAATGCCTGTCTTTAATGCCATTGCTATGTACAAGTAGCATCATGTGTCTCTCCTTACATGTATCTTCTCACCAGGTCTTGAGACTGGAACTTGATAACTTGAGCCATCAGGATTGTAAACCAAAAATCACAGGATTTCCCACTGATACCTCTGCAATAGAAACATTACTGAGAAGAAAGGGAATTAAAGAGAACTGTTTAAAGCTGCTATGCTTCTATAACCATTCCTGTGCTACACATCAAAGTAGAGGACTTTTTTTCCCCCTAGTTTAAAGGAAAGTATTCAACTCAGCATTTCTTCTATTTGGCAATGTGAAGCCTTGGATGGACCTGGGCATGGAGGTTTTGCAGAATCTGTACAGTCAGTCATACTAGGATTACACACATTTCTTGTCCAGTTCAAAGAGCAACCTGTATTTCTGCCCCAGTGCTAAAAGAACAAGCAACAGGGACAGCAACAAAGCGAAAAGGTCAACACACACCACACTTCTACTTGTAGCTTTCCCAAATAAGTATGCAAGAAGTAGGGCATTTTCTTTCAGTCAGGCTGCATTGCTTCTAGAAGCACTGCTCCCACTAAACTATACCTTCCCTAGGTGACAACATTTAAACCAGTATAGAGAAGATAATGCAGCTACAAACATACACATAGACACAAACACTGCTCCAATCAGCTTACCTCAGCACATTTATTGGCAATTTTTATCAAGGACCAGAAGAGAAAAACAACTGCAGAGGTAGTGTCTCAGTAAACATCCAGAGGAAAAAAAAAAAAAGAGAGAGGACATATATGCAGAGAAAAATGCATGACTCTGGACTGCATTTCTTTCCCCTTCACTCACCCCTTCTGTGTTTCTGTTCTTGACCTATCTTAAGCTCCTCAGGGTAAAGGCTTTTCTGATGTTAGCCTGGGGTTCGGAACACAGCTTCTGACAGATGCGTCTCTGGTGAAAATGCATGAACCAGATGCTGGAGATCCGATTACAAGATCATAAAGGTCTTGTGTAGTTTTTGCATCTATAAAACAATGAAATATTAAACAATAACAGAAGAAATAAGGATAGAAATGGAGAACATCCCTGGCATCATTCCATTAATGAGTAAGGTTTGTTTCACCTCTCAGAACAAGCTAGTGATTTAGACTCCAGATTTTCAGAGTAGTTCAAATCTATGCCATGTGGGTAGCTAGAGAAAAGTATTTTATATAAAGCTCTATGGTGGGGTTGTTTACCTCTGTCAATAGCTTGGCTTAGGGCCTCACCAGGACAATCCTGAAGAGTGAAATTTACTTCAAAGTCAGAACTAGCTAACCATATATAATTTAAGTTTTAGCAAATTAGTTCTTACACATGGCTGCAGTCATAGAAAGTTTTCTTGATACAAATCATAGAATCATAGAAATACAGAATGGTTTGGGTTGGAAGTGACCTTCAAAGATCACCTAGACCAACCCTCCTGCCATGGGCAGGGACATCTTTCACTAGATCAGGTTGCTCAAAGACCCCTCCAACCTGACTTTGAGCACTTCCAATGACAGGGCATCCACGACTTCTCTGGGCAACATGCTCCAGTGTCTCACCACCCTTATTGTAAAAAATGTCTTCCTTATATCCAATCTAAACCTACCATCTTTCAATGTAAAACCATTGCCCCTTGTCCTGTCACTCCAGGCACTAATAAAAAGTCTCTCTCCATCTTTCTTATAAGCCCCCTTTTAAGTATCGAACAAGGTCTCCCCAGAACCTTCTCTTCTTCAGGCTGAACAACTAAACTCTCTCAGCCTTTCTTCACAGGAGAGGTGTTCCAGCCCATCCTTCCATCACATTCCCAGGCACCAAAAGCCATTGTCTGTTTCCAGTACTGCTAAGTGTCAAAATTTTTCACTCTCGATGACTTTTTGACATGTCTTAGCAAGCCCACCAAATATTGTTTAGGATATTATACTTCTTGAGATTGGAGAACAGGTCTATAATTTGAGTTGTACATACCTTCTAGCTAGTAGAAATTTCCAAATTTATAAACAACTTGTCCTATCATAACTAAAAATACCTGGAAGCAAACATTGTAGCAGAGATGCAGAGTCCTTATATCATTCACCCATCTGGGTGACTATGCTTCCAATCCATGAGCTAGATTCTCTTAACAAAGAAGTGATCATGGTCCTCCCTCTGTCGTATCATAAGTCTGAGGATTGTATTAGCAAGTCAAGTGGAAGGCTATGTGTATCTTACACCACACTTCTGATCCTCCTTTGGGATGTTACAGTTACAGGTTGGCTGGGCTACTGGGATTCCCACTAGTGTCTTCTGAAATTCTTTATTCCTGGCTGCAAAATGTCTCTGCTTCTTTTCTGAAGCTGGCATCTACCAATCAGTTGGTTTCTGCAAGTCACCTTTTTTATACGGTGTATGCAGAGAGTGTTCTTCACATTTAGGAGATACACCTTTGAGGATCAATATAGTCAATATAGCAGTGTAATTCCTACATCCACCTTGCAGGTATTTTCTTACTCTGAGAAGGTATTTCTTGGAGTAGGAAGAAGCAAAGAAACATTAATCATGAAGGTGACCAGTACCTATTCCAACTGTTTTGCCTGCCTTCTATGACTAAACTCATGTTCAGATTTCTGCTCAGAATCGCAATTGCGAAGCATGGCCTTTTGGGATTCTCAAAGACAGGTAAGTTTTCCATGTCTAAGTTGGTACATAATGATTGGTTTATTTGATGATTTTTCAGCTTCATATCCCTCAATGTGG
This sequence comes from Calonectris borealis, assembly GCF_964195595.1. Classification (NCBI taxonomy): domain Eukaryota; kingdom Metazoa; phylum Chordata; class Aves; order Procellariiformes; family Procellariidae; genus Calonectris; species Calonectris borealis. The sequence goes on along the minus strand of NC_134315.1, from coordinate 63,636,417 downwards.
AAAATCTCAGTGAATTAAATTTACACATCTAATGCTTATCTGCAATGTCTTCTCTTTTACACGTCTCTGTCAATCACCTAGAAGAACATGGTTGCTTCAAATCAAAAAACATCTATAAGTATCTCAAACAATGCTCATAAGGTCCAGCACATGGGCATACAAAGAGAAGCAAAGAGCAATACCTTCCTCTCTTTTCAAAAATGCAACTTAAAGTGTTAATTGGAGGACAGACATGTGACCAATTACTATCTCTCAAGTTACAGGACACAAGATGAACAATAGTAACCAGCCATGTTCACACCCTTTGCTTTAGTCAAATGTGAAGTAGTGCAGCTGTGCTTCTCCTTCTTTTACTGCAGACTACATTAAGTTGAATTAATTTGTATTTGCCATGGGCTAAAAGCATGCACATGGACAGTTCCTACTGCTCGAAGAGCAATTCGCTAAGCCATGATGAATTGCTTGTGTGTCTGAGCCAGTGATAAGCTGAGTGAGGAAGTATTACTTCAGCATGCCACCTCTTACTAGGAGTTCATAATTAGCAGGCCGGCTGGTCAGCCTCTTGCCAGGGACAGTATGATTACCACCACTTACAAAAGGGAAGGCCCCAACAGATGATGCTGTTAATGCATTTGTGATCTAACACATGCAAGACTAACATATACTTATAGTGGGATCTGAACTAAAATCTGTTTAGAGAGGAACTGGAGTTTATTTCATTGACAAGAGTTTAAGGGACTACAAAAGCTGATGCTTTCCAGTCTATCCACACAGCAGTCAAAAGGATGCCTCATAGCTTTAACAGTACTGCTATGTTGTAGGATTGTGTATATGCATGCAGTTTCATTCAAGCATGTCCATACCCTTTTAAAGAACCTTCCCACCTACCTTTTCCCATACCGAGCAGTAGTAATGCCTTTTTCAGCCTGTTCTTGCTGTTTTAGTAAGGAAAATTATTTTTAAAAGTGCAATAATTAAATAGAAGCACAGAGCCACTGAACAAACAAACCATTAAATTACATTGAAATCCATTGCCTTCAAAGGCAAAATCTAATTAAGGTTTAAACTGCAACGTTAATTGCACGGTACTGAGATTCACCATGCATTATGGGTTTATTACCAGTTTTCTAACTTGAGTAATTTCAGAGAGGCAAATGCAACGTCTGGGACACATGTTATGACATGGAAATGGACTTAATTACTAGCAGGAAAATATTTGCTTTATAGTTGGTTTAGGGCAAAACATCTGAACAGATCTTGCTAAGAGCTTGGGAACATAGAGCACCATGTAAATCACAATGTAGTATTAAGATTACCCTCAGAACTATTCACGGATTGCTTTTCAATTTTAATCATCTCTGCATAGTCTGGAGAGAACTGAACACGCTGTTAACATTGCTGCAAATAACCGGATTCTAAGAAAAGACCATGAACAAAACAAAAGTATTAAACCAAATAATTTTTCATGGACTTTAAGAAAACAAAGAAACCCTGTTCTGTATCAGCACCGTTCAACCCTCAGAAAAGACACCATTTCAAAACAGATTTTTTTTCTGAACTACTTTTCCTACATGAAAACGTTAAAAGAGGAGAAACATTCCTTCCTCTGCACTTTTGCTTTGTTTTTGGCTCTCAGCTAATTCATAATAATACATAAGCCTCCAATTGAGGCCTAACACTTAGGAATCTGATTATCTTTTGCTTTTATAGAGACTTAGGTTAACTAAGGCTCAGCTCCTTAATGGCATTATGTATTTACCTACTACTGAATTCAGCACCTAAATATCTTTCAGGATTTAAGTGTTAAGTGCCTATGTTACTTTTAGTAATGGGATTCCAGTGCCCAGGTAAAATTGGCACTTTCCATTTTTTTTCTCATTTCTTCGAACCTTCACTTCCATACATATGAGTTTTTCATAAACACACTTAGATGAGTGTAGATGACATGACTAGGTTTGTAACCATATTTCAGAATTTGTCATTTAATGTCGTTTGCATGGGACAAATGACTTCATGCTAGGCATAGGTGAAAAATGAACACTGTGCATTCATTCAAGATTAAACGTATAAATCAAAACTAGACTATCCTTCAGTTCCAAATTTTCTGCTATGTACTGTCAGTATTTTTGCCAATTTTCAGGGAAGGAATTTTGTTTGCATTGAAGACAAAAGAAGGGTTATTCTTCAGATTGACCTGTAGACCTTTATCTACAGGTGAGTACTACTGTTATTGCAGAAATCTATTTGTGATTTTCAAGCTCGGTTGTCCACAGAAGTAAAAGAAGTGAGGTTGGCCTTGGCAGCCAATTAAATCTCATGTAAAACAAGCTGTTGGATGAAACTACCTACAGATGGAAAATTTCTCATACCTAGAAGGAATCAAGCAAATACCTCAACAGAATAACTCGTAGGCTGACATTTTTCATTCACAAAAAGAATCAGGTCATTTCATGAATGATTTGTGAACAGAAAATAGAACTAAATTCACAGTTAATACTCCTTGCAATAAATTATTCAACCAGGTCTGCTTTTTGCCTAAACAACATAGCTACAAATAACCTTCCTACATAACAGTAGAATTTTTCACCAAGAAAAAGCACATTTGAAGAGTGTAAGATCTCCTATCTCTGTGAATGAGCCACTTAAAAACGGACTATTAATGCAGTCATTTTTATAGCCTATTTCTCGCATCTTGATTAAAACAGGGTGCAATCAATACCAGTAGATTAACAGCTCAATATATAAAATGTTAAGGATGTAAGTATCACATTTACTAATTATACATATATTTAAAATGAGAGAATTATGCACCAAGAAAGGTTTTTAAAAGTGTTCAGTGCTTACATCTGGGGACAATTCTTTAAAGAAACCTCAATGTTTAAGACTAGACAGCTTTCAAAAGTATGAGAAGTAGGCTCCTCAGTCCAAGCTCTGTTGAAATGCTTTAAATCTTGAAAGCCTAATTCTGCAATTCTTGAAAGTCTAATTCGTATCTCTGGAGGAGACCTAACCACCACTACATTTTCATATAGTCAACAAGAGTTGTATGCCGTTAAAGGATCAGATACTAAACCAATAACACAGATACACTGGAACACCATTCACACAATCTCACTAATTCAATATCTATTACTGCCCCTGAAACTGATGGACAGCTAATTTGCAAAGCTGTGAAAATACATGGACATTTTGGTTATTTGGCACTTTACGAAAAAAAGGAGAAAAAAAAAATCAGGGAGGAGAATAAAAAATAAAAAAGAGCCAGGCTTCTTTAAGAAGGCCTTTTTGTATCAGCAAGAATAAGAACATCTTAATTGTAGTTACTCTTCGGGCTTAACAGGTACAAAGAGCTCCTGTAGCTGTAAGACAGACTTCTGGGGAACAGGGACAGACCACAGGTCTAAGATGAGAAGCATGGCAGTAAAAGCTCACAATGTAAACTCTTTTAAAAAAAAAGTTGATAACACATGTTAATGCTTTCCTGCATATGCTTTTACTAACCAAGCAATAAATGTATGCCATACATCACTTTCCAGAATATGTCTTGAACTGCGTACAGTATACAACCAGAAGCACATTACTCTTGAATATTTTAACAGACATGTAATTTTGCATTTACATACTAAGGCTAAAAAGCATGCTTTTGTAATCCAGGAGTTCAAAATACAAATCGTATGCTACTTTCCTGAAGTGACAGGTGCCCTTCATTTTTTGTTCTACGAACTAAATTGTTCCATTGTTTTATCAGGCACTGGCCCTTCCTAAAGATACATACCTACTGTTTATCATCTTTAAATCAGGCTAGTAAGAATCACTTTCCCCTTTTGGAACACTGTGTGGCCCATTGCTGTGAACAAGCAATCATTCTTAGCGCTTATCATGCATACCCTGTGGCAAGGGGCTTTGCAGGGACTATAACCAATTTTCACAGTATTGTGGAGTTAGGACAACCTACACTGCATTATTTCACATCCAGCTGAGGGTCTCCATGGTTCCATAATTTTAAAAAGTTTCTTTATAGGATGATAGAAGATAGGAGCAAGTTGCGAGGAACAACACACACTGCACAGGATACACACACTGCACTGTCTATCAGGAGGATACCAATTGTTCATCATGTGCTAGTCCAGCTCCATGGTTTTGTCTTGCCTCCAGGATATTTGGATTATTTTATCCCTTGGGAAGGATAAGCACTGCAGGATGTTCCAATGTAGAACAAACTGCACTCCTCAGCGTGAACTAGGAGGCTGGAAAAGCCTGCCATCCATTGCTATTTAAGCACAGAAGATGGGGCAAGACAGGGAAGGGGGATATATAGTAATGAATTAACAACATATTCATTCCATTCCTGCCCCCAGGACCTGAAATGAGATCCTTCCCTCACAAAGGTTCACAGATTTCAGATTATCCTGCCTGCATAGCAAAGGCTGGAGCAGCTGACCTAGAAACATGTTGCACCTAGCCCATAATATCAGACTAAATTGTAGCAACACTGTCAGAAACGTATCAAATTTAAGGTTGTGCAAGGGACATCTGAATCTCCTTGGCATTCCTCCTTGAGCATAGTCCTGCCTATGCTAATCAAACCACACAGCTTGGGGAGGAGCCTTACATTCATAAGGCTTACTCATTCTTTTTTTTTTTTATGTCTCTTATTCTGCAGCTTTCACATCACCCCAGATGTAAGGACTGTGCACATATTTTTATGTTCTGTAAAGCATTAAGTTCTCCATTTGATTTGTGTGTTAGTATTAAGGCATCACACAGCCAGCACATACTGACAAGAACCCCTGCAGAGAGTGTCAGATGTGATAGAAAATGCGACTATACTCAGAAGATGACAGCTGCCAGAGGGGACTAACTAATAATCTCTTAAAAATTGCCAATTTTAACTTGAACTGACAAAAGAGAAATTCATAGTTCATGCAAAAGCAGGGGACACTTCCTTTTGCACACAAACAAAACTTTTTAGATCACTGTGCTGAGCAAAGCGTGTCCAATTGTCCCCCAGTCCTTTCTAAAAGAAAATGTCTTGAATAGAGACATCAACTCAAACACTTCTATTTCAGGCTAATTTAGTCCAAGAACTTGCACAACTAGAATAAAGATGATGCAAACAGATAGTTATGCTTCTGAACAAATTGCTAATACCAATTCTCCAGGGAGCTGACCTTTTTTGCAAATGAGTGGTTTTGAGGCCGTTTAAAGAGCCTCTGGCAAAGGTATCAGCAAAAAGTGATTTTAATAGAAATTTATAAAAGTGCCACTTAACAGAATTCAATGACAAGGTTCACTCTATTACTCATTACATGGATTAAGTATACACAGGGAAAATCATGTCAGAATTGTGTTGGAATGATTTCTAGAAAGATTGAGAACAAAAAGGGTAAGGAAGACCCTCCCATTGAGTCACGAGATTCAGAGTAGACCCCCTTGCTTTCTAAACTCCTTCTCAGAGAGGAGTCTAGGTGTGGCTGGATCCACCCCTAGTCTCAGACCTGATCAACAGTTTATGCTTAAGGGGTTATATACGTTTAGCAGCGATCTAAAGTTCATTCATAGTTTTAAGGTAGATCATAAAATTTTGACAGCACTTAATCATTGACTAATTTAGCAGTTACAAAGCAAGTTAATCAAGTTTACTACAATTGCTAAAGCGACTTGGTTATAGATTATACTTATTACTGGTTATCTAAATCAATACACACACACACACGCAAAAGATCTAGAACAATTCACACATAGAGGCCTAAAGCTAGATAAAGGTACCTGTTAAAAATCCCCCTCGAGTCTGTGAAGTACTCATGTTAAATGTCTTGGCATTTTTCAATGGGCAAAGGGTTGAGCCCCGAGGAGTGTATCGGCCGAGGAGTGTTTCAGCCCAGGTTCCGACAGTCCTCTGAATATCATGAACTTGAGAGTTTGTGAACTCTGAGAGGCATCCCACTCAGAGGGACACTCTAGGCACAGCCCGCTGTGGTCCAGGAGAGCTCAAAAGGTCTCGCTTGGGACTGTTTATAGGTTTGCAAGATGATTGGCTTTAGTCATCAGTAAATTTCCATCCTGCCCACTATCTGGGGTGGTCCAGGGTAGTAATTATGGTATTGTTCCACGGTAACCATGGTATCATTCCACTTGAGTTATGATCCAGGTAGGGAATGCTTCAGGGCTGTCAGAGATGATGAATTACCCCCTGTTCTTGTTGCCTACCTTGATCAGGTAGCCGGTGTTCCTGGTACGACCAGTGTGGCTCCCCACCTTAGCCATGCAAGAGTGCCAGGTACAGTCAAGGGACACTCAACTGCCCAACTCGTTACACGATGGCTAAGGCCTGACAGGAGTTCCTGAGATCGTAGAGTGGCCCAGGGGGAGGGGGGGAAAGCACCACCACACCTTTCCAAGAAAGATTTCAAACAATGCATAAATGAATCTCTTGACAATCCTTTTTCTAGACAGAACATGACTAGAGTGGGAGGTATTTGGAAGTTTTTGCCTTTCATAACATATACAGGAAGGCAACAAAATAAGAACACTCTCATCATATCAGGATACTCCTGTAAACCAATGTTTATTTTTTTCTGATTACACTTGCTGCTAAAAATCCTCAGAGCAAAGCTATTAAAAATAATAAAATAACATTTTTTTTTAAAATAATACTTTTATGTCACAGGCAGAATTATCAGTTTTATACCAGGATCTCAAGGTAATACAACCTTATTTATTTTCCTATCTGTGCTAGCCTTTACAGGCCTAGATAAAGATGTAGTAAAAAAAAGGTACATGTTTTATATCCACTATACTGCATATAATGTTCCTCTTTGTTCCAGGTTTTTATTGTTTTCCAGTCACAGCTTGTGACAAATCACAATTTTTATTCCTAGATACCTGTTGGGCTTTCTTCAATAATAATTAATCATCCTTCTGTTGCCTTTAGGTATGTCCTCTATTCTTTGGCTATTATTATCCACATGCCCAGGAAGATGCTATGTGTTCCTTCTGTTACTCATGCGTCCCTGCTAGAAACAAAACCTTTTGTTAGCATGCTATTATTTTCCAGAGAAGTTGCTTTATAGATCTGGTAAAATAATTGATACTCAGTAAAATGGGCAAAATCTTGCTCTTTTGTTAGAACTCTGACTGCCCATAAGTTTATTTTTGATGAGAGAGATATATGGGATGCAATGTTTTGAGTATGAGATATCAGGACTGTTGTTTTTGAAAGAACCTTGATGTATCATTATTTTATTTGAATTATAGTGCAGAGGCTTCATCACCCAAGGACCATAAGAGATTGTTATTTTTCTGAAGTGCCTGCACACACAGTTAATAGGGAATTTTTACAAAAAAAAGAAAAAAGAAAACCACCAGATTTCTACTGGATGCTGCCAATTCTTTGAAATTTTCCATGAATGTTCTTCTATGAAATTTTCTATGAATGGTTCATTTTGAAAAAATATCCTCAGAAATATCACATTTTAACATTTCCTAAAATAAGTAATATTTTTCTGTTAGAAGCATTTTGTTTAGAAATTTAAATGAATAAATAGTAAGATGATAAAAAGTTACCATAATTGCTAGGGTAGTTTTATTCTTTCAACTGTTTCATTTTCTCCCCTTCAACAGTTCCAGTCACAGAAGTTGACAACATTTCAGCTTTTTATCCTGATTTGGGATGTGATTTTATTTTTAATCCCAAATCTTTTCAAGGAGTGGAAAAAATATCCCTTGCCAGCATCTACTTGCAGGTTACAGGCCCACCTAAGAGCAAGAAGATAAACAGAGAGAGGTGATGGGCTGCCCAAGGGGGTTACAGTGGGAAGGATCAAGGGAGAGAAGCAAACTCTCCTGTTTGGAATGGCTCCTCAGAAAAAAATGAAGTCACCAAACTCCTACCAAAATTTTTCCACAGGCTGCATGGTATGGAGAAGAGTTGCTAATCCAGTATGTAAGAATACCATTTGCTCAGTGACTCCAGTCACAGCTAAAGGGAGACTGGAAAAGGCTTGAAAGCAAGACCTTAGTACCAGACTAGAGAAAGAGGCAATGACCTCATTAATAAGTGCTACACAAAGGCCTAATTAAAGCACTACATGCTTTTACAATTTTTGTTTTCTTTTTGTCCCATTCCACAAGGAACACTTTGTAAATTCTGCCTTGTCAGCTTAACACATGGGGGTAAAAATGCATTAAATGCTTGAGTAAACTGGGTTTTATGGTGTTTGCAAGATTATGACAGGATTTGTTGCTTGAGGAAGGTGGATCATCCACTTTCCTTTGTGAGTGATTTGCATTACAAACATCTCTCCTTACATTACAAAAGCAGAACTGAAATCCTGAACCAAGCAGCTGACTACCAGCCTCTCTGGAAGTACAAGATTTCTTCCCTGAGGTATATTTTTTCTGGTTTCATTTCTAAGACTTTCAGAGACTTAACATTCCAGTGAGTCAAATCTACATCACACTGAAACCAACTAGTATTTTTTTATTATTGTTTGGGTTTTAGAGTTTGCAGATGCCTTTGAGAAGTTCATGTTATTACGTGCCCTGTGGTGACAATTCACTGAATTACAATTAACATTAAGGATCAGCCCAGGGTTCATGTGAGGGGAGCTTATCCTGGGGACTACTGCTTGCTTCCCTGTGCCAAGGATAAGTGCCAGAGCATGGGTCATGGAGCAATTCCATGGCTGACTGAGAGCAAATTCATAATGTAAGTGCAAGTAGCACCCATTGTCCATCCTGAGAGCACCAACTGGTGTTGCACACTGGATTTTGCCATAGGAAATCCAGCCATAAGTTGCCTGGTTAGGTTAGAGCTGTTTATGCTTCTATTTTGCAAATATTTATTTACATAGGCTGCTTTAGTAGTTACTTCCATTAAATCATTTCAGATCTGTAAAATTTCCAGAGCTACACTATTTCTCATTTATTAGCAAAGCCATCTTTCCTCCACTTAGGTTTTTTCCTATCATACCATCATAAAAACAGTTTTATGTCCTTTTTCAGCTGCAGCTGTCATTTACTGCTTACCACTTAAATGTTCTTAATTTATCTTTTCTGGGTCAACCTTTTCTGGCCCACCGTGATTTTGGCCCCCTCAAAGTGGGACACTCAGACTAAAGTCAGGACTTGTCAACAGTGTTTCTATTAAATCTAAACTGTCGGGCCAAAAAAATATCACTTTAATGTCATTTTTGTTTGTAGGATTTTTTGAGCAAAATATAAAACATTATTATAACAGTCTTGACTTCCATTCAGCAACATGCAGGAACACCCTTTTTCTCTCCTTTGTCGCCCACTCCGCCTTCTTTACTGGTAGAGGAGAAAGGGGAAGAGATAAACGGGAGAAACAATGTCTAATGAAAGAGAAGCATGTGTATGCAAATATGTATGTCTATAAGTAAAAAAAAAATTTAAAAAGTCAGCAAAAAAAAAATCCCCAAATTTTCAGTCAGCTGTAGATTTAGGACCTTTCTCAAAAGACAGCATAAAAATAATTTGGTTACTGGCAACTTCTGTGTTTCTAAGCACCTCAGGGGCTGCTGGAAGGGAATTCAGCTGTAGGTTGAGTGAATTCAAGCAGCTGATGACCTTGTACATATAAGTACATTATACACCCTCTTTGATTGACTTTCATGTGATCTTTAGGCTTTTTGGTTTTGTTCTGTTTCATTCTTAGAACTCTGCCCACGGTTTTTTCCTAACAACTATAACAGAATATGGGCTCAGATTTTCTTTGTTTGGAAAAATAACATAACACATTAACCCACCTGTTCAAAACTGGTTACAAAGCAAGGAAATGTGAGGAACTGTCTGCAGGATTTGGTATTTCTTAGTCCAGGCAAAGACATTGCACTTCCATACTCCTCCGCACATTTCCAGTTTTGTAGCAATATTTTAATATTAGAAAATATTATGCAATACTCCAATCCCTTTCAGTCAGTCCCATCTTTCTCCTGAAATTTTTCTAGCAGCCCTCAGATAATTAGCTTCCATTGCCTACAAACATCTGTCTTTTGAATATTGATGTCTATGTAATAACATTTCTTTGGAATAACCCATTTGTCCTTAAATCACTGTGGGACCACTGCCATGTTTAAGGCTTCTGTCCTTGAACCCAGATATCTCCTTGATATATAGCATTCCCTTCTGCAACATTGCACACTTGAGCGTGGGAGTGAAAAAGGCTGCAGTAGTGACTTGCCCCCTTCTGAAAATGCATTCCAATCTTCCCAGCTTACTTTTTCTTCACATTCTCACCTAACTGTGTTCAAACCACCCCTGCCTCTACTTGCAAATATCCAAATTTGGCCTTTTCCAGTTCCTCTTAGAGAAGCCATTGCTTTAATGTTGTCCCACCTCCAGAATAATCCTCACTGTCTGCCTTGCTTAGGAATACAGGTGGGAAGCTTTTTTTCCCAGCTGTGACAATTTTCAAGATTTAGAAGCCCTACATACAAAATATGAAAAAAAACAAATTTTAGGGGAGGAAAAGAGAGAAAAGAAATACTGCACTGTTACCCAGAGTAGGATCTAAAGGTAGTCCAGGTTCACAACAGGTTTTCAAAGTTCAGGTGCCTGCTCTCCAATTAATTAAAATCTTTTATTGCAGAATCTTCTTTCAGGTCTACATTCTACACATCACTGTTGGCACTGCATTAGTTGCATGTGGATCTTTGTGAAGGTACATGTTATTCTTCTATGTCTGCAAAATACAGCAAAACCAGAGTTCATCTCTGCTCAGTGAATATTTTCCATTTTATTTGTTGTGTTCAACATCCAGACAAGCCAGCTAGGGGAGCTCAAAGTATAGCAGTGTCCTTAGAAGTCATATTTTCATATGCACCAGTAACACCGGCATACCGCTGTTCCTATTGACTTCAGCACTAAATCAAGGTCAAATCACTTTTTAAATACTGCTAACATGTTGTTTTCAATAGTGTAATTCATGAACATTTCATTCACCCTCCTTGAAATCGCATCTGTGTGTTACTTTGCTGACCTGTTATTTTTCGCTACCCCTCAACTACTTTCAAATCACACACTATATATGCAGCAACATTTTTTTCTGCTTCGGTCATCTTGTCTTCTTCTATCTAGTGTAATTAATATTTGTTTCCCTAACTCTTACTTAGAAAAGACACAGAAAGAAAATTATCATCTAATTCATGGAACGGCTCCTCTCTGAGGAAAAATTAAATAAATAGAACACTGCAGTTTGGAAAACAATTGAACAGGTATATGACAGAGAACCTAAAATTATGAGAAATATGAGGAATGTGAATTGGGAACAATTATTCATTGTGTCTTGCAATACAAGAGCTATGGGGAAGCAAATGATATTTTCAGGGAATACTGTTTCATACAGCGTATAGTTAAGCAGGAAACTCCCTATCACAGGAAGTTGTTGAGACTCAATACAAAGAATTCAAGAAAAATTAATGGAAAAAAATGTTACTGCGGGTTAATAAAAACCATATGGTGGAAAAAATGCTATATAAGTTTCCTAATCCACAGACTGTAGGAAGATGGAGGATGTAAAGGGAGAAGCCTAACTCTATTTTATATGTTCCTAAGCATTTGGCCACTGTCAGAGACAGGTAGTGAGATGGTCTGAGTCACCATAGCCATTCTTTTTATGGGTGTTTTAAAATGTGAAGTACTTAAAACTGATTCTTTTCACTATATTACTATAAATGATGCTTTCCTATTTGGCATATGGTAAACACACTGCACTTCTGGTGTGCCAAAGAAGCATTAATTAGCATACAAGTGTGTGTTAACTAGTACGTGCTATGTTTGTCACATACTATGCTGGGAGGCAGGAAGAGGTAAATGACAAATATGGTTGAAGATGTGAGTAAAATACTGAATATAAGATTCAGTAAAACTGGATAAATTTAAATGAAAAGTTCTCTGACCTTAAGAGCCTTTGTTCTTTGCAAGTAGGGCAATGAACATGCTTTCAAAAGAGCGGGATTGTGAATGAAGAAAAAAAGAGGAAGAAGTCTCGAGATTCAAGTGGAATTAACATTCTCAAGGTGTTTTTTTACTCTTGAGTTAAGTTCTTGTCTCTACTAGTAATTTTGGATGAAACCTTTCAAATGCAACCGTCCACTTGTGATTCTATTTTCTTGTCTGTTCTACCGACATGTCCATTGTTACTGATATATGAAATGGTTAAAAAATGTTGGCAAAACATTAGGTTTCCTGATTCTATCCTTAAAGTAGAAGTTTTACTGTGAGGGAAAACAACCATGTTCAGTTGTTCTGAATCTGGTTCTCTCTGAAGGAAAACATGACTATTTGAGGTCAGTTGGGAACAGGTCAGATATTGCAGTGCACACAAGGGGATTTGGTTATGTGTTGACTTCAACAAGAAGCAGAAATGTGAATGACAGTTCAGGTTATAGCATACGAAAAGAAACCTGAACACTAAAATATGAAATTATTAATTTTTATATAAATTTAGTATATATTTCCATTCACCAATTTAATTTTTACGTGAAAAATAGAAAAGTACCAAATTTCTTTTTCCTAGATGGTCGGATAAACAGTGATAGTCTGGGGCTCTAAACTCAGTTTCTGACTTGCCACAGACTGACTATAGTCTTGGTAAGTCTGTTACTATCTCTGGGCATCAATCCTTCAGCCCCAGGGTAAAAGTACTTCCTTGATCTGTCCTCCTTGTTCTGCCACTAAATCACTCAGAGGAGGACCTACTGCCCTCCACAACAGTACACATAGCCCAGGGATGTTCAGCATTGTTAAGCAATGCGACTACCATGAACATAACAGTGACTAATCTATACCATCTCTCTTTATGTGCACTGGAGCACAGGTTGAATTACAATACCCGACTGATAATCTGACAGGGAAGGAAGTCCCATCAGTTTTCTCAGAGATTTTTTCTCCAGATTACAGGGTTACATGTTTGTCTGCCAGATAATTTCTACTTTTAAGAAGTGGAGCTGCATTGCTTCATAACCCCTAAGGATATTAGGAAGAAGCTGTCTAACCTTATTCTTTGCCCAATATGCAGTTGAGTGGAAATTAATGTAAGATGGGAAATCTTTTAGCACTCTGCAGGGATGATCAAATTATCTCTTTCTCTCTAGATAGCGGCAGTTGCACTAATTGCCATGCTGCATTTGGCTTCTCAGTGACACCACTGTCACCAGAACAGTGACATTGATCAAGATCCTGAGCACAGTAATGGCAGTAGAAAAGATGCCACTGGAACAGGTCAGAACTCTATTTCAATCAGAAGAAAAACCTAAACAATTGAAAATACACCGCAAAATAAAAACAGTGACATATTTCCAGTTGGGACTAGCAAAAATTTAATTTACACAATGTTGACCTAATTTGTTTTTAAAATGTCAAAATATTTCACTTTATTTAGTTATTAGATTTGATTTATTGCCTTGGTTAGCTTAGATTTTAATTCATATTCAAATATTAAACAGAATCCATGAAATATAATATGTTGTGAAAATAAATGTTAACATTACAGTCCAAATGAAATTATTTGGAATGATAACATTTAAGTGGCTTACCATATCAAAATGACTCATGCTTCTCCTAGAAGCTTCTCCTGCTGACTGAGGAGGTTGTAAATGGGTTTAATGATGCTCTGTGATTCCCAATGTCCAAGAAAATTCCCATATGTCTCTGTAAAACAACTATGCAGAGTCCAATGGAGTTGCACAAGGGCACCATTTGAAAGGCTGTAACTTCTCAAATGCATTCTAAGGCATGCATGCAGAAACATTTTCTCTCTACTTCCCCACTTCTGTAAACCCCGATGATAATGGGAAAAAGATAGATCTTTCTTTTTGCGCAATAGATGACCATAGGTTAGCATGATTGAGCTCACTATGAGAGGTCTGTGCTGACAGAAACCAGATAGATTTGTGTTTCCTACATACACTTTAGCAGTCACTCCTGCTGACTTCTGCTCATTCAGATGGCTGTAGGATCCCCAGAGAAGAATGATGAAGATAATGCAAAACACACACACTTCATAAGAGAGTAGGCCAAAGACAATTAACATATTTGCTTCTTTGTTACCAAGGATTCTGCTATCCTGATACGCACAAAGACCCAAAATAAATTCCCTATATAATAATTCCAAAATTAAACATAAAAATACTGGAGCAGCCTGATTCAAAAAATAACAAAAAATTTAATAACAATTCATACAGTCCAGTTAGTCTCAATGGAGGCGGGTATGTTTTTTTAGTTCTTTTACTTTACAAAATATAAACAGTGGAAAAGAGAGGTCTCCAGTGAGCCAGGGAGAAACCCAGGAGCAAAAACCTCATCTAGTGCTCCATCCACTGAGAGACACTGCTTCTGAACAATATCACTAATATTGGGAATGCATTGAATAATTACCTATACCTTTTAATTAACAGTTAAAGATATCTATAGGAAAATCTTGGGAAGCCATGGCTTTGCTGAAGGCTAAAGAGCAAACTGAAGAGTTTTATGAGGTTCTGCAAAAGTAGAATTTAACTGACCTAGTGCAGACCTGTACAATACATACATACTGCACTATCTACCTTCCTAGTCAATGGAGAGAAATATTTCTCAATTCCTCACTTCCCAGAAAGACATCCAAAATAGGCCAGCTGAACTGCTCTTTTAAAGTGCTTTTTCACTTTTCACTAAATATTAAGCATGACTTGATAACTGCCTAAGAGACAGACATCTGCTCTGTAGCCATTTGAGATTAGGTGACAAATCTTACCAAAAGTGGTCTCAAATATAGGTTTCTAAAGACCTGGTTTTGGGCATCACTGCAGTCAATTAAGAAAATGAAAAAACAGGTAGAATATGATGCATGAAATATAAGATGGCTCGAGGAGGGGGCGGGAAGGATTGATGTGTTGGTAGCTGCTGAGAACTAGATTTTCCAAAGAGCACAACCCCCAGAAACCATCTGAGGTGAAAAGGAGCCCACCCCTTAATTATTCTCAGTAGAAGCTGTTCAGATCTTGTCTTTCGGTTATGAAATCTGATCCCTCACATGTACCCACTATGCCTCAAACTGTCCAATTATCATTCTGTCCACTATCCAGCTGTCCACCATCCTTCAAACTGTCCAACTGTTTGAATAAAGTGGAACAGAAAACTCAAAAAACCTGCTCCTGATCCCAAAATCTCAGTTAGGCTTTTCAGAAGAACATATAACTCCCATATACCACCTTGAAATATCATGTACTTCAATATTCTTCTCTTATTATAACGTAACTTTGGGATATACTCTTAAAAAATACTCTGATGACAAGTTGTTTTATGGCCTAGTCCTGTAGTATTCAAGTAGACACAATTTCTCTGGATGGGGGCATGAGGTTTACTTTGATAGGATTGCAGGACAGATCCTAAATTTAACAGTTGTCTCTGGTTCAGGGCTGTCTGGAACGTAGTGATTCATTTCAAGGGGCCTGAGCTACCTTGATGGATGGAGTGATGCTGGCTGTTTCACCTCCCTCTGGGTGGGACTCTGGCCAATTTTGCTGCGTGGTAGGATTAAAAGAGCTTGAAACTGTTTTGTATGAATTATGGATCACTGCTACAATGAAGAAATCTGTAGATCACAGTTTGGAGGAAATGAAAAAAACAGTGATGGAATGACAAACTAAAGCGCCATATTGCACTGGCAAGTTCTCGGTAGGAGAGCTCATGTTACTTTAAGCACCTACCAGACATGAAAAACACACCCCCAAAAATTGTTATTTTTACAAATCCATAAGAGAATTCACAGAATTCACAGGATAGTGAAATCTTCCTAATTTTATCAGCTTCAGCATGTGAAAACTAATCACATTTCACCAGGAATACGAAGATGCAATTAGAAAGCTCAAGGATGGGTTGACCTTAACGTAACAGAGTTGCATCACTTCATGGAAAAAATTGCCTCCTCTATTTTTTTGGTGCAGATTCAGTGTTGTAGGAAGAAGCCTATTGCATTATTCCATCCTTTAGCCAAATTAGGTGTACAGTGTCACTATCTCTTCCACAGATTAAACCCTCTCATACTAAAACAACTCATATTTAATATAAAGTGGTTGGTTTAGGGTTTTTTTTTGGTGACTGAAGCAGCTCCCAGGCTCACAGTAGCTTAAATCCAGAATGTGATACAATCAATAGCATTGATCCTGCTCAAAATCTGCAACTGCCTTACTCCTGATTTTAGTGAGGATGGCTTTTGACCCAAGCCAGATAATGCACAGCACTATTCTGAAAAGGGTAATTAAAAGCTTGAATTGGGTTGATACCCTACTTGTAAGCAAGTGTGAGGCCTGACAGCTAAACTACATCAGAACTGAAGGAGAGTAGTTTCATTCATAAATACCACTCCAAACCTTTATCACCTCCAAAACAATGTACCATATCTTCACCGTCCCAAGCATGTCCTGGAGTAACTGTAACAACCAAATTGTTATAACCCCAGCTTTGCCTTCTTCTAGTCTCAGCCTTGCCTTTGCTAGCATATTAAAGAGACAGCATGGTCTAAAAATCTATACCAAAACCTGAAAGGACCATAGCATATGGAGGTAGAGGAGACAGTTGCTAAAAAGCAGTCCTCCAGGTTGCTACAATCTTACAACACTATGGATTTTCTTTTTTCAAGTCTTTGAAATTTTCACTTAGCAGGTAAGAAACCTGATATTCAGCTATCACACATCCCATTAAAATTATCCGAAGTTGTTCTTAATGAGTAACTCACCATCATAAATTTGTAAATAATTTGGAAATTCATCTGTCAAGTAACATACAGGTCAAATTTCCTCATTTTGGAGTGAAATATTCAGTAGTTCTCCCCAGTGCTTGTCTGGCTATACCAAACACAGACAACTTTGAAATGTACTCATGCAAAATGTTCTTGCAACATTCCCTTGCATCACTGTTTACAGAAAGGAAATATCTCGTTATTTTATACTTACTGTATTGTGAACATGTGAAATGAGAAAAGATTCTCTGCTTTTTCATTGCTATGAACACAAGACTGCCAAGCTTCCTCTCTACTGAGGAACAAGCATGTAAACCAAAAAGAAAAAGCCCTGAAATAAGAGACTAAGCTGAAGTTCCTAGCAGTAAGACTATCTTGAGGTGCCTGCATGACTTAGGGGAAATTTATTTATTTAACTCATAACCACCACAGTTGCATATGATTGTGCACACATGGTTGAAGTGGCCAAAGCTGTTTGTTGCAGTCGCTCCTGACTCCTGTTCCTATAGTCTGCTACACCCTTGCTGAGGCATCCATCCTGATCACATACAGGCACTTTGACCTCTGCTTCAGAGCCAGATCCACTGTGTCAGATCATGCTATAATCTGTATGTAGCAAACATTTCTACATATTCTACAGTCATGCAGTTACCATCAAGAGCTCTTCTTTACATATCACTTGTACAGAGCTCCTTCACAACTAAATAATGCTGTCTTTCCCTTCTTTCCCCGTTTTTGCCTACTTCAAAATTGTTTTACCAATTTAATATTTTTGTTCTAGATTGTCATTAAATGTTTGGATCTCCACTCTGCCTTCTCCTGCTTGCTGTCTGTGACCCTCCTGAGAAACACAGCACACAAACCAAGAAATACCACACAGCTGGACACAGTCAAAGCACTCACTTGTCATCCATTTTATTTCTTACACTCATGTTTCTACCTTTCTTCTGCCAGAGAGCTGTCAATCTTTTCCACACCTGCAGGGGAAGGTACATACATACTCTGCCATGCAGCCACTCATCATTTTCCCTCCTATTTCTCCAGGTTATTACCAGGAACATGTTCATCCTGTCAAATTATCTGTATTGGCTCCTCCTACTGCGAAATTTTAACCATCCTTTAGTTGGCCGCATTTCACTGAAAGATGTCTCTCTCCCCTGCCATCATCCCACTTTATAATTTCCTAAACTCCTGTTTCCTCAATATTTTGCTCCCTTTCCCTCCATCTGAAGGTGTCTTCAGATTAGTAGTCACTTTACCATGGAGGACAACCAATTTTTAAACAAAAACATGGACCAGAATGATAAAAAAAAATTAATCATATTCTTTTTTATCTTTCAATGTATTAGCCATACTTCTAAGAATTTCCCAATATATCTCAGGTCATGTTACAGTGCAGTAAAACCTATACACATAAACGATTGATCATTTGGTTTCCTAGTTATTCTAAATGACTGACAGTGCTGTGCTCCAACTTCCCAACCCAAACGCCAAGCTACCAGAAGATAGAGAATACACACCTCATCTCCCCATCCTGTCCGTCTTCTCTCTGCATTTAGAGGAAAACCAGAAAAGCAACAGCAAAACTGTGGAACTCCTTAAACAGTGGCTGGAATTGGGAGGAAAAATCAGTAAGCCTTCTATAGATTTATGGTGGTGCACAGTGAGTATTATCACAGACTTCTCCATGGCTAACTGGCTTCAAATTTCACTCATGGTTCTTCTGAAAGAACAGCTGAATGTTTGCAGAAAAGTAATATACATGCTATATGCTGTATGCTTTGCTAAAGAGGTAGGGTTAGTATTAGAGAGGAAGCTGCATTGTTCCTGGTCTACACTGCTGCATTCAGCTTCAGTGTTAAATCTTCTGGATGTGAGGAAGGAGCAGGAATCATTTTCTGTGAGACCAGGTTAATAGGGCAGGTCCTTGAAAACCTTCTGGAAAAGGGCACAAAGCAAGCAAATGGAGACATAGCCTCAAGAAAGATTGCAGTTCAAATTAATATTAGAAGGCAGCCATCATTTCTATGTTGCTGTCTCCTCCTTGTCTTTCCTGAGAAGGCTGAAAAGTAATTTTTATTGTCACACTTACACAAATTGCCTTCTACCTTCACTGTTAACAGATTAGTAAGAATCAGGTCTGAAAGATCACCCTTTGTAGTTGCCCTCTGTCCATTTTCTTAATTAAAAATGTCTCTCAATAAGCTGCAGGAACCTGCTAGACAGTCTCTGCTGCTCAATTGCATTCCTAGCAGATCCAGATGCAGATAAACTCCATACCCAGCTAGTCTCATACTTTAAATAACATTCTACTTGCTCAAGAAAATAACCAGATGTCCCTAGTTTAATGGTCTGAAGAAATGGTCTGACTCTTCACAGAACCCTTTTCTTTTTCCCTTTTTTCACTGTCCAGATGCTTTACACTTCAGGGTGTATATTCTTGATACACACAGATAATTGACTAATCTATTCCCACTTCTTTACCTTGGCTATCCTTTATATAATTCAGTATTGGTAGTAACAGCCACGCTTGTGGTCCATTAGTGCTACTCACAGTGCAGTCTCTACATGACTGACTAACAGATATAGGCCATTTCAGTAAGGAATTTCTACTGCAAAACTCAGGCCATCATTACATACTGCAACAAAGTGGGTTAAATGCAGTTGTCTGTTATTGCTTCATACAGGTCTGTTTGAATTTCTTTTTCTCCTCTTTCATTATAATCAACACCTGGACTTGCACACAGCCAAAGAATGTGGATGAATTAGCATAACAATATTTTCATACTAAGAAAAAAGTCATGGCTCAGGTTCGTGCAGAGTTAACATATACAACACATGTCAGCACTTGAAGAGGGTTTTCTGCAAAAACATGTAGGTATGTCTCAGGTATTTCAGAGATTGTTTCTATGAGCTCATAGTTATGCATTAGAAATACATACATGTGAGTAAATACTTATATACATATGTACAGAAATATAGCAGTGTATCAAACGAAATTGGTGACAGTTTTAACTTGGTCTCTGGGCAAAGTTCCTGAGATGGGAAAAAAAAAAAAAATCTATATTTGTGGCTCATTTGTAGACTTCACCAGAAAACTGAAAAGCAGATTAAGAAAGTCACACATTTGTAAATATCAATTGCTTAACAAGTGGTGGACAGGAGTATCATGTTTTCCAAGAGATCATGTGTATTAGACAGCATGGTTTATCTTTCGAGGGGAAAAAAAAATACAGAAAATAAACACAGTAGTTTTGGACCATCTCAGTCTCTTTAGGCTGAGATTTAAAAAAAAAAAAATTTGAGGAAGTTAATGCTTAGAAAGTGCAAACACTATGGCAACTCATGTATATTATTATTTTAAGAAAGCATCCTCTCTAAGATATACAGACGAGAATGTTATGCTGATATACTTATAAAAGATTACCTACATTTCTTTATTTGGGCAAACAGATCTGTTTTGAAGCTAGGGTTGGAAATTAAATGAAAAGCCCTATATCTTAAATCATGGTTTGAATTAAGTCACTCCTGGTAACAAACAAAACCGTTTCTGCTAATGGGTATTGCATGGTCTTTGTGGAATAATGATAGTAGCTTTGTTTTTCCTTCCTATAAAGAAATGACTAATACTAGTAAAGCATAAATAATACCAACTGGCAAGTGTCAATGCTTTCTGAATGGGAAGAGAAAGGAAGCACAGTCCAAGAGCGGTATTTGCAAATTGGTTGTTGAGTACTTGGTCACAGGAATGGCACCAGCACTGAATTTGCACTGGTGCACTGCTTCATACAAATGGATGCTTTCCTCTTGCCATCTTCCCTCCTGATTGCATGTAACATAATGAGATTTTGCCAAATATGCAGCATAACCAAGGAAATGCAGGAGGCATTGTATTATACAAGACACAAGATTCCTCTCACACTCTGGACGGTGTTTAAAAAACTTGCAAAATTCCATTTCCCCTACTGAAGATCAAGCACAGCTAATGTGTCTCAATGCTATAAATGACCGAAAATTTAGGAAGAAGGCTCAAGCGCTTCAGCCACCCCTTGATACAGTCTGTTGCAGCATGTTCTCCCACTCACACTACAAGGCTGCACAGCCACTAGTTCCCTTTTCCCTTCCACATCCACAGCTGCATCTAACCCTTGGTATCACAGCCAAATTATCAGCAAAAGCTCTGTTACATCTAGCTCTATTTCTATCAGCTTCCAGTAGCTTATGACATACTGATTTGTGAGAGATTAAAAAAAAAATGCAATGTGGCAACTTACTGATTTATGCAATTAACTCCATCTTTCACCTACGCATGTAGCTGAGATGGCTTCTCAGACACTGACTGCTGATTTGGAAACACAGCCAAGTGGTTAGCGCTCCTGACATATTTTGCAGTTGAGAAATGCCTTGATAAGAGCAACGTATTTTTGTTGTGATTGTTATGGAAGTATTTTTGTATGCTGGTCTTCATACAGCTAGAGGCCATTTTGGTATCTGCAGAGCTCTAATGACAGCTTGTGCTCTTATCTCCTGCCTCCCATGTTATTAAAATAAACAAACAAGCAAAAGTTTCTGTAGATAGAAGGGCTCTCAATTATTAGAAATTTCACTATGCTATCCAGAAAACAGCTCTGTTTGCAGACTATCCAAATTGTTTCATGATAATTTGGCAGATCTCTAATTCAGAGGAGAGGAAAAATTCTGTGAAATTTACAGCAGGAACTTGCAAAACTGTATTTCCTAACAACAGAGCTGACTCAGATTTATTCATTACTTACTCCTTATGGTGGGTTGTTACTGGAATTCAGTCCCAGATGGCAGGTTAAGCTGCAGAGAAGTGCTCCGTATTTACAATGCTGATGAGACATGCAAAAGTGAAATGGTTTATTAGGAAGGCAGGCTATTCCTTAGACCTGCATACTCAAAAGTGTAACTTTCAACATCTCCCTTTGCAGACAACTGCCTCCTGCCACATCTTTGGCTGAAGACACCTTGTTTATTCAACTTTTGGAGTAATACAAATAAAGGGGACAAAGGAAAGGGAAAAAAAAAAGAAGGCAAAAGATTTAGATTTTTTTTTTTTAAACAGACTACCTAACTGAATGTGACCAAGAAAGGTCTGTATAGCCAGATAATGCATTTGGTCCTCAATCCACAAAATCAATTAAGCACTGTTTTCCATGTGACCTGTTCTTTGGTGTGCAAAGGCTTTGTGGTTTAAAGGAGGTGCAGAATTAACAAGTCAAATGCCAAAGTTTCCAATGGGAAATAGGTCCCAGAATCCAAACCGTATGCCAGATATCATCCTGGTTGCTCAAAATGCCCAGAAACTTCCTTCCCTGGAGCCTAGGACACTCTTTGGCAGAGGATGTTGCATGTGCTTACATAACCTGAGGTTGCTCTAATAGGTGCCAAAATCCCTATAAGTCTTACCATCATCTATAAGATCTGACTGCATGTTATCTCCTTTGACACAGCAATGAACGCTTGCTTACAGACACAGCACCAGCTACACAGGAAGCAAAGGAAGCACAACAAATAACAACAGCAAATGCAGCGGCCACCAACTCACATACACCATGTGGAAACCTCAACCCATGTCCAAGCAATCTGTTGCTGTAACTACAGCCTAGTTCTCCATCACTCCAAGCCTCTGCATCCCCAGCTACATGTCAACCTTGCTGCCTGTTCACAAAGTCTCTTTCCCCCTGCCACCACAAAACCAGAGTAAGCTTGTGCTGGAACACATTTTCTCAGCTTATTAAACCACGTCCAAAAAAGCTGCAGTGCTGAGAAGCTGGTCCTTCCTCTACCTATTCATACCAAGCAGCCCAGGGTGAAAGAGTGGGAGAAAGATGTCAAAAAAATGATTAAGCTTGAATCCTTTCAAGAGAACAAGTGAAGAGAAGAATTGAGGGAACCTACCAGGACAGAGCAGTACAAGAAGTTACTAAGAGAACTTCTCCCACTCACAGAAGTAATTTCTTCTCCACCAGAAGCATGACCTCTACGATCTGGGAACTGAGTTATCTCAGAGTGCTATTAGGCCAGGCAGCCTGAGAGTTGCTCTATGCTTATGGCTGTCAGTTTGCATTGTGTTGCAAATTTTCAGGACAAAGGTGATAGTTATATTTCAAGCTGTTTTACTCCCCAGAGAATACTGCTCAGGAATCTCAGAAACGGATCAATATCCTGATTCAGGTTTGGGAGACATTAACACAAGTGAAAATTGATCAGTTTATGTCCACTAACATAAGCACAGGGCATCAAACAAAATGCATTTCATGCATTTATTGAAGCAGGATGAAGAATATGACATTTCTTAAGTGTATTATTAGAGCTTTCTGAGGTGGCTACAGACTCAAAAAGATTCCCCACTTCTGGAATTAACCAAAGATACTAAGGAAAACACATTACCAGAAATTAAGACTTCAAGCACAGGAAACAGCCCACAGTTCTGTGTAACATTAAATAATCCAAGAGGAAGCAGTTAATGACCTGCTACGCAGGTCACAGATGAGGCAGGATGTGATCCACCCAAGAGTACTGAGGGAGCTGGCAGAGGAGCTTGCCAAGCCACTCTGCATCATTTAGCAGCAGTCCTGGCTAACAGGGGAGGTCCCGGATGACTGGAAGCTTGCCAATGTGACGCCCATCTACAAGAAGGGACGGAAGGAGAATCCGGGGAACTACAGGCTGGTCAGCCTGACCTCTGTACCAGGGAAGATTATGGAGCAGTTTGTCTTGAGGGCACTCACAAGCCATGTGCAGGACAACCAGGGGATCAGGGCCAGCCAGCATGGGTTCATGAAAGGCAGGTCCTGTTTGACCAAACTGATCTTCTTCTATGACCAGGTGACCCACCTAGTGGATGAGGGAAAGGCTGTGGATGTGGTCTGCCTGGACTTCAGTAAAGCCTTTGACACAGTCTCCCACAGCATTCTCCTAGAGAAGCTGGCAACCCATGGCTTAGACAGGTGCACTCTTCGCTGGGTAAAGAACTGGCTGGATGGCCGAGCCCAGATTGTTGTGGTGAACGGAGTTAAATTCAGTTGGTGGCCGGTCACGAGCGGTGTTCCCCAGGGCTCAGTTTTGCCCAGAGGAAAAGGACCTGGGGGTGCTGGCTGACAGCTGGCTGAACATGAGCCAGCAGTGTGCCCAGGTGGCCAAGAAGGCCAACAGCATCCTGGCCTGTATCAGAAATAGTGTGGCCAGCAGGAGTAGGGAAGTGATTGTGCCCCTGTACTCGTCACTGGTGAGGTCGCACCTCGAATACTGTGTTCAGTTTTTGACCCCTCACTACAAGAAGGACATGGAGGTGTTGCAGCATGTCCAGAGAAGGGCAACGAAGCTGGTGAAGGGTCTGGAGCACAAGTCTTATGAGGAGCGGCTGAGGGAATTGGGACTGTTTAGCCTGGAGAAGAGGAGGCTGAGGGGAGACCTTATCACACACTACAACTACCTGGAAGGAGGTGGGTGTTGGTCTCTTCTGCCAAGTAACAAGCGCTAGGACGAGAGGAAATGGCCTCAAGTTGTGCCAAGGGAGGTTTAGATCAGATATTAAGAACAGGCTGCCCAGGGAAGTGGTTGAGTCACCATCCCTGGAAGTATTTAAAAGATGTGTAGATGTGGCGTTTAGGGACATGGTTTAGTGGGCCTGGTGGTGTTGGGTTGACAGTTGGACTCGATCTTAGAGGTCTTTTCCAACCTTAATGATTCTATGATTTTATGATTCTTTTTTTTTTTTTTTGTCACTTCAGGAATACTCACTTATCATCATGCTTTAGTTATAAAAGCAATACTTTGGGTACGTACAGGTTAACAAAGTTTACAGCAAAATTAAATATAATTAGAAGGTCCATGGTCTAAGACCATGGAAATTCAGGCTATTCCATCTGTGCAAATCTTCATCCTAAATGGGTCTTTATTTCAATCAAATATGTTCTGTTAACTAGCTCCATGAACTCCATCTGCCAAATTGAGAGTGGGCTGTCTCTGCACATTTCCAATACTCTGAACAATAGACTATAAGTAACTATGCTAATGATGCATCTTTTGTAGCACAAAACCCTGAAATACTAATGCATGGCAGAAGTAATTAATATTTCATACACAATAACTTAAAAAGCAAGAAAAGTATTAGTTTATGTATTTACTGAACACATGCAGGCAGGGTCCTGATTACCATTAATTAAAGTTTTCATCAGACTAGGTACAATTTTCAAATACATTAGTATCATAGTTTAAGTCTTTTTTTTTTCCTGAAATCATATAGTCTTTGAATAGAGACCTTTTAGAAGATTCTGGCTCCTGCTTTTAAAGAAGTGGTCTTATCATTAATGGTCTTTTTAGTCCTAAATTCAGTAGCTCCTTCAGCCACGGCTGCAGCATCGTGCTTCAAGACACTTAAGAACATGCTGACAAAGCACAGTGAGTCATAGTGCAGAGATGCAGGCCACCTCAGAGACTTGTTCAGTGATATCCACACAGTGCCACGCTAAGTATACATGGAAATAATAGAGCAAATTTGCTCAGGCAGAGCTTCTGGCTCTAGTAACAAGTATCTGTACACCCCAGAAAGGAACTGCCAGCACCTGGCCAGACAGGCAGGTGAAAAGCTGAGAAAGGGGTGAGAGCTCAAGCATCCACCAGATGGGCTGGTGAGCATATCTGACAGATGCAGAAATAAACCCTCCCTCTGCCTACTTCCTTGTGCTGGTGGTCTTTACCATAAGGGATAAAATAATGTTTTTCAACAAAGTTTTGTCCTATAAATATTTACTCAGAGGTTCACCCATCAAGACAGTCCATTTGTATGTTTCAACTTAAGTGCATGATGGAAATGTTCAAAGGTGCATATTTGTTATGACTCCTAGATTACCAAGTTACCTATTCCTTATTGCCCTATATTTCTGCCTATAAAGTTGCCTTAATTTTAACTATAGTTCAACTGAAAACAAAACATGCAGAAAAAATAAAACCATTTTCATCCCATTCCATTTCTATATGCTATGGTATACACATGATAAAACTCTCATGCCGTTTGGGGATGGCAGAGATAAATCAACATCACGCTCCCTGGAAAATCCTGTTCTTCACAATTTTCAATGTTTTCTGCAACAATTCAGCATAATTTTGAGAATTCAGAAAAAAAACATTCACTTTCTAAATGTGGAAGTACCATCCAATATAGTGTCATTTCACACAATGCTATCATGGGGAAACATACTTTGAGCAAAGCAGTGCAAGAAATTTGGCTAGATCCAATCACTTGTAGATCTTAATGACAACTCTCAAAATATCAGTTTATATGTACAAAAACGTAATGAACCATACGGTAATCACTTACAGAGACTGAAACTGGATTTGGCAAAATGGAGAGGGGGAAAATATGATTGTTGCTCAGCCATAACTGATGAGGAGTTAACACAGAGAAACTGCAGACACTATGCTGCATTCCCCTAGTGGACTAGGTATTTATTCAGAATAAAGGTTACTGCCATTCATTGGAACAAAATGGGCATTCTATGTACCTTAACTGTCAGGCAAGACGCAGCTGAACAGTGCTTTAGTTGAGCATGATAAAAGGCATGAGAAATTTAGTAATAAGGAGGTCTGTTTGGTACAGACTAGGTAACCTCCTGAAATATCTCATTTTCCCAGGACAGTATCAACTTGCTGTTAGAATAACTCTGGTATTTTGCCCTCAGAAATCCTGCCATGCAGACAATCACAAACATTTATTACCTTCCAATTGAAAAAGTGCTTGCCTGGACTGCTGTGCACTTTCTCCAGACACTTTACTATCCTGACTGAAAAAAAGTATTCTAACACATTTATGGGGACATTGATGAGGGTGTACTTTGTGGAGACTGATTTACCCAGTACATCTTATTTGGGGATCTGATTTGTTCTTGCTCTTGATGCTTCCCTGGGGCAACACACCTATGCTCTGATTCTTAAAGTATGAAAACATGCCGTGCTGCATGAAAACAGCACAATGTAATCCTAAATATGCAGTTCCTCTAGCAAAAAAAAAAAAAAAAAAGAGACAGCTGCTGCCTTATGATCCAGTCCTTTCACATTGACTTTACACAAAAAGAAAGAACAATTTTAGAAAACAAAAATTCAACCGAATTTAATGATGCGATGACTCTGGG
Source organism: Calonectris borealis (assembly GCF_964195595.1). NCBI lineage: Eukaryota > Metazoa > Chordata > Aves > Procellariiformes > Procellariidae > Calonectris > Calonectris borealis. The sequence goes on along the minus strand of NC_134315.1, from coordinate 63,609,519 downwards.
GTCTGATCACAGCAATTTAGCTGCCTACAGACTCTTAGTATTTCACTTGCAGGCTTTCTACTCCGTATTTTGAACCAAAATGCCAGGACAGACTGCTTTTTTCACCTTTGCACAGAAGTGTTTTTTTGAAAGTCCTAAATTTTTTTAAGTTACTGTGGCCAAGTAACTTCACAACTGGAAAATTACAAAATAAAGTAGTCCAGGCAATTTTGTTTCATGTCCCTCATGCATCTCTAATTATATGATTTTTATTGTGTGTTCTTTTATACCATGATAACTACATGAAGAAATGTGATGGGAATAATTCCATGAAAATATAATATTGCAAACTGTTTTTCCTAAACTACATGTTCACAGTGACAAGCCTGAAAACTTGCTTGCATGCTTTTTAACATGAGCAACACAATGAATTTTGTCTCAACCTTATTCCCAGTGCTCAAAGCATCCAAGCCTCGTGCAGATACCCAGTAAGGGAAATTTCAGACCACAGAGTTAAACTTTTTCTAGGTTTAAGTGAGTGAAAGCTGGGTCTCAAAATGAAAAATGTCAGGTAAGTTTAGCAAAAGACAGTGCTGTAGGTAATGTCTCTAACAAGAAGCTTTCTAACACTTTCTATGTATTTGCAAACAAATCAGCTGGAGTTTGAACTGATACCTAGCTGAATATTTCAGTTGCTTCTTAGCAAAGTTTCTTCAAAGCATCTTGGGAAAGATGGCAAACCAGAATTTCTTGGCAAACTGGAAAATCTCAAGGAAGAATGACATTCTTATGACTCTGAGAATTCCTTACCACCACTTAGTGTTTAAAAATCAAGAAAGGATGAATTAAAAGCCCAGGTTTTATGTTACATTGCAGACTGGGGCTCCAGTCTCAAAAGCCCTCTTTTATTCTACACAATAGGAACAAGGATTTTCAGAACAGTGCCAGTTGTAAAATTTACACTCTTCCAGCAGCAATGACATAAAAATCAAAGCACAAATTTTTTATAATTACTAATAATTTAATTTAACTTTTAGAACAAAAGGAGGACTGTGCTGGGACAGAGCAGAGCTGTCACTGTCAACAGACACCACATTGCTAGGGCCAGCATATAAGCAACATGGGAAGTATACAGTGATGCTTCACCTGTGTGCATCCTCCCAATAGCAAATTAAGTGCATGCTATACATTTCCAGAGGCTGCATCTTAGGTGGTTTCAAAATAATTTTTAATGCCATTCATGATTATTTTTCCCACTATTATGTAAACTGTAACATTAATTACATATTAATTACATAATATTAAATACATAAAATGTAATATTAATTTTATTACATTTGGGATAAAATGGATAAAAAATTCCCCACAGCATGAAATTCCACAGTTTAGTTTTGTGTTGTGTAAGAAAGGGATTCACTGAATGTACTGGAAATCAGCTGCCTTTTATGGAAGAAGAGCAAACAAAGATCCTTATTTGCCTATCAAACACCACATGTTTTTAGATACGTCTTGTAATATCCTTCTTCAGCTTTCATTTTTCCAAGTGGATGAAAACAAGTCTATTTAATCAGTTCTCATACAAAGTCTGCTCCGTATCTTTGACCCCTTTGTTCTTCCTTGTACCTTTCCTAGCTCTACAAAATCCTTTCTTAAATAAGGCAAAGAAAATATCATGCTGTCATGAAGTATGTACAACAAATTAAAGCGACACAATGATGTTTTCTATTTTTTCCTTAATTTTTCAGCCATATTGCTACCATTCTATTTGTCTTTCTGAACAGTGATAAATAGAGAGATGAGGTTTTAGAAGATCCTAGATAAAAAACTCTATGATCTCTTTTCTGCTCTCAGAGCACCCTACTATGCACATGTACTCCTGAAACCATTTTCCGTATACATCACTTTGCATTTGTCAGTGCTGAAATTCATCTGCCATTTCATTAACCACCACCCTAATCTTCACAGTCAGTTTAAGTTTGAATAATTATGAATTAACTTTGTCATCACACTACTTACCTTGCTTTGCAGATCACTTATGAATATAATGAACAGCAAAATCTCTACAGGTTACAACTGCATATTTGGGGGTTAGAACTAGATGATTTTAAGGTCCCTTCCAACTCAAACCATACTATGATTCTGTGATCTATCTGATGTAGAATCAAGCCTTTATTTCATATCTTTTTAATAACCATTAATACAGAAGATGACCCCTGTTCTCTAAGAATACTTAGTCTTTAAAAATACTTAGCAAGGGACATTCATTTCAGACGCTTGGAAACCTAAGTATGTAACACCAATGGCCCTGCCCCAGTGTTTACTGATTCCTTTCAAGAAAAGCCCCTCAGATTTCAGAGGCATCATTCCCTCTGAAAAGGCCACACTGATTCTTCAGCTGCTAAATATATTGATAATTGTTTCCTCATATCTGTCACCAATGATGGAAGTCAGACTTGGTCCGTGGCGCTCTAAATCTCTTTGGATCCCTTCTTTAAAACTTCATCGTATTTTCTGTTTTCTATTTTCCTGGACAGAAGCTGATTAGAACAATAGGTTTCATATCACCATTAATACTTTGGCAAATTCTCCTTCCAGTTTTCAGTAAATACCACCTGAACCTGGCAATTGGTTACTGCCTGTTTTAGCAAATTTTTCTAATGCCTCTTACCTTGACACTTCAATTTCGGGCAATGTCTCTGGCTCGGGCCTTTCTCAAGGCAATGTCTCAGGCCCTTATGAAAAGGCTTACATAGAATCCTTCCTATCAAACACTGACAAAAATAATTTCTGCTTTAACATGGCTTTATCTTTTTTTAGTCCTCCCTTTGCTCATCAGTCAGCTATCTAATCTACAAATAGAGTACCGACATGTTTCCTGGGATGAAAAAAAAAATCTACTAGAAATTTTAATGTGTTTCACAAGCTACTTCCCAAACTATTTTATGTCACCTGCTAGGACTGCTTAGGAGAATAGTGTTACACTACATTGCTTTTTATTCTGTGCTTTCATTTCCTTTGGTTACTCATTTATACAAGCCTTCCTACCTCCATCCAAAATAAGAAAAAAAGTTATTCTTCATTATTTCAGTGGTTAGAGATTTCAACATATCAATTACTGCTTTTTATTTATCTTTAACATCAATGGAATAATCAAAAGAGCAGTAGTGTAACTTCCATGAAAAAGCCAAAAACACAACATCTGAAAGCAAAGTTAGCTCTGGCATAGCTAGGCAAAGTCACTCATGTCTAGGATTTTCAGAGAGATCTCAAAGATCTAATTACTAATTCTCACTGAAAGTTAGAAATAACTAAATGATGGATTAACCAATGCAGCTGTGGAAATCTTGCCATCTGTCCCCGATCTTTGTGACTACTACTGCACTATTACTAAAGTATGCACACTTCACACATATGACTGAAGCCTCTTCATATCTTTACGGGGCTTTTTCAGTGATAAGAGAACTGGAGGGGTCCCTTAAAACATAAAGCTGTCAAACAAGATTGAAATATCTTAATAAACTTGAATGTAATCATAGAATCATAGAATCATAGAATCATACAGGTTGGAAAAGACCTCTAAGATCATCGTGTCCAACCATCAACCCAACACACCATGCCCACTACACCATCTCTCTAAGGGTCTCATCTACATGTCTTTTAAATACCTCCAGGGATGGTGACTCCACCACTTCCCTGGGCAGCCTGTTCCAAGGCCTGATCACTCTTTCAGAAAAGAAATTTCTCCTAATGTCCAATCTAAACCTCCCTTGGCGCAACTTGAGGCCATTTCCTCTCGTCCTAGCGCTAGTTACTTGGCAGAAGAGACCAACACCCACCTCGCTACAACCTCCTTTCAGGTAGTTGTAGAGCACGATGAGGTCTCCCCTCAGCCTCCTCTTCTCCAGGCTAAACAACCCCAGATCCCTCAGCCGCTCCTCATAAGACTTGTGCTCCAGGCCCTTCACCAGCTTCGTTGCCCTCCTCTGGACACACTCCAGCACCTCCATGTCCTTCTTGTAGTCAGCGGCCCAAAAGTGAACACAGTATTCAAGGTGCGGCCTCACCAGTGCCGAGTACAGGGGCACGATCACCTCCCTACTCCTGCTGGCCACACTATTCCTAATACAGGCCAGGATGCCGTTGGCCTTCTTGGCCACCTGAGCACACTGCCGGCTCATGTTCAGCCGGCTGTCAATCAGCACCCCTAGGTCCTTTTCCTCTGGGCAGCTTTCCAGCCACTCTTCCCCAAGCCTGTAGCGTTGCCTGGGGTTGTTGTGGCCGAAGTGCAGGACCCGGCACTTGGCCTTGTTGAACCTCATACAGTTGGCCTCGGCCCATCGATCCAGCCTGTCCAGGTCCCTCTGCAGAGCCTTCCTACCCTCCAGCAGATCAACACTCCCACCCAACTTGGTGTCATCTGCAAACTTACTGAGGGAGCACTCGATCCCCTCGTCCAGATCGTTGATAAAGATATTGAACAGGACCGGCCCCAGTACTGAGCCCTGGGGAACACCGCTCATGACTGGCTGCCAACTGGATTTAACTCCGTTCACCACAACTCTCTGGGCTCGGCCGTCCAGCCAGTTTTTTACCCAGCGAAGAGTGTACCTGTCTAGGCCGTGAGCCACCAGCTTCTCTAGGAGAATGCTGTGGGAGACAGTGTCAAAGGCTTTACTGAAGTCCAAGTAGACCACATCCACAGCCTTTCCCTCATCCACTAGGTGGGTCACCTGGTCATAGAAGGAGATCAGGTTGGTCAAGCAGGACCTGCCTTCCATGAACCCGTGCTGGCTGGGCCTGATCCCCTGGTTGTCCCGCAAATGGCTCGTGAGCACCCTCAAAACCAACCACTCCATGATCTTCCCCGGCACCGAGGTCAGGCTGACCGGCCTGTAGTTCCCCGGATCCTCCTTCCGGCCATTCTTATAGATCGGCGTCACATTGGCGAGCCTCCAGTCGTCCGGGACTTCCCAGTTAACCAGGACTGCTGGTAAATGATGGAGAGCGGCCCGGCAAGCTCCTCCGCCAGCTCCCTCAGTACCCTTGGGTGGATCCCATTCGGCCCCATAGACTTGTGAGCATCCAGGTGGCGTAGCAGGTCATTAACTTCATCCTCTTGAATTATGGGGGGTTTATCCTGCTCGTCGTCCTTGTCTTCCAGCTCAGGGGGCTGAGTACCCTGAGGATAACCACTCTGACTACTAAAGACTGAGGCAAAGAAGGCGTTGAGTACCTCAGCCTTTTCCTCATCCTTGGTGGCAACGTTCCCCCCCACATCCAATAGAGGATGGAGATTCTCCTTGGCTCTCCTTTTGTCATTAACATACTTATAAAAGCATTTTTTGTTGTCTCTCACGACAGTGGCCAGGTTGAGTTCTAGCCGGGCTTTTGCCTTTCTAATTTCCTCTCTGCACGACCTAACGCGATCCCTGTACTCTTCCTGAGTTGCCTGCCCCTTCTTCCACGAGTGATAAACTCTCCTTTTTTCCCTGAGTCCCAGCCAGAGCTCCCCGTTCAGCCAGGCCGGTCGCCTTCCCCGCCCGTTCTTCTTGCAGCACATGGGGACAGCCCGCTCCTGCGCCTTTAAGATTTCCTTCTTGAAGAACGTCCAGCCTTCCTGGACCCCTTTGCCCTTCAGGACTGTCTCCCAAGGGACCCTCTCGACCAGTGTCCTGAGTAGGCCAAAGTCCGCCCTCCGGAAGTCCATGGTAGTGGTTTTGCTGGCCCCCCGTAATGTTGAAACAGAGAACTGAAGACGGTGACCAGAACCCTGGGTGTTTGCTTAACATTACCAGCACCAGAACAAAAATAAATCTCTCTGGAAGAGTTTTGATGTGACATTAAACATGACCTTTTAAGTTACTGATTGAACTGGGATTCTTTAAAAAAAAAAACCAGACATATACAAGATGTCGAGTTAAATACTGCATCCATTAATATTAGTCTCATTCAGTTTAAAAATCTCTCTGCTTTCCACAGCATATTATGTTTTTTAAAAAAATGCACTGTGTCTAAAACAACAGTCAGCTATTAATTCTCTCCCATCAGTATTACATAAGTTACTTGGTAGCAAGTATTCAAATAACTGCTTTTTAAAGGCATGCCAATGCAAAATCAGCTAATAAACTGAATATTTCAGATGGAAGTGGAAGTAAATGAAATCATGATCAGCCAGGGATTTCCTAGGGAAAAAGCAAGAGGAACTAAAGAAATGTCCTATTTTCCCACCTAGTACCTGATATTCCCACACCATGAATCCTTATGTTTCCCCAGCACCATCCCTATCAGATCAGCATTCTGTACAGCCCTGCTGAGCAGTATATGTTAAAGTATCCCCCTCATAACCAATTCTCTGCAAAACAACAGATTTGAAGGGCTAGAGCCCGCTAGGTTAAAGATTACATTTTCAAAGAACACCTCTGAGGTTTAGAGGACTGAATTTTATCGCTTGTAAACTGCATCCCAGAGTTTGAACTTTCAAAAGCTGTCCAACAAAAATTCAGGGTAAAAACACACTGGAGGTCTTAGTTCTCCTTTAAAATACCTCACTCTATGTGCAGTGCATCTCAGTCCACCGAATTTGACAGTAAGTGTCAGAAGCAATGCTTTTTTTTTTTTTCTTTTTTCCTTTTTTTTCACATCCCATTAATGGTCATGGTTTGGTAGCACTTCCACAAAATCAAAACTGAGGATGCAAGTGCCTACCCTGAGCAGTACCCAAACTCTGTGACCCTCTGTCAATGACAGCAGCCTGAGGCAAGAAAAGTCCATCTACATGGACTTCTACATTTCAGAGATTCAGAAACCAATCCCAAGTGAGCTGGTGCATCTACACCACACACTGCATGTAGTATAGTTACTTCCATGTGCCAGGACTAATTAATTTTGTGTCACAGCTCCACAGAACGCTGCCCAGTATCTACTAATCTGGTGTGTGATATTCTCAGCATCCCATCTAGAAAAAGAGGAACCATGACGTTCCATTGTCCTGCAAAATGCAAGTCCTCTGCAATTTGAAGAAAAGTACCTATAGCAATCATTTCTTTGTACAGAGCCCAAACCAGTAGCTGTGCATTAGAAAAGATGACAGGATCAAGTCCCTCAGACAAAACAAATGATAGACAGAATAGATGTCTAGTTTCTGAACCTCAACAGATGTCAAGAGAAAGCTGCTAACCTACTCAGTCCCTGCAACAAACAAGATGCATCTGCTGATGTGCTAAAACATGTATTTCAATATCTACAGGAAATTCAGCCATAAAAGTTGGACTTCAGGTACCTCTATGTTTAACTGGTAGTTGAGCAGGTACTTCAAAGAATTCTCTTTGGGGGGACTCAGATTATAAAACGCCAGCTGGCTTCATAAGTTCAAGACACCAAGGTGACTTGAAGACAGGAGACATACTAAACACTTTCCACACATGAGGACAGATACATTTTGCAGTAAGCAGGCTTCTGGTTTCTCTTCCATAACTAGTTCATAGACTAGTGATTTGAGGATCATCATCCCTGAAGTGCTGGAGCTGGAAATGATGACACTCAGGTACACAGGTGAAAGCTATTCCAGGTCCACTGAACGATTAGAACTTGTTCTTAAAAACAAATTGCTTGGCTTCCAAAAAAATGAATATATAGGGGGTTTGTGTCTGTTATTCATTTATGTCACACCAAACACAATGACAGCATAAACTTGGATGGGATTTCTTATGCTATATCCCTAACAATGAAGCACTATTTTCTGGATTTAATACAGTTTTTGACACAAGTCAGAAAATTATACCAGTAAGATCTATTATACAGGTAAGGAAAAAGTAAGGAGAAGTTTGGGAGGATGTGTTCATGGTCTAAAAATGCTTATAAATTAATTAAAGATTACACTGTTTTATTCTTTGCATTGGTCATTGCAGAAAGGGCAAACTTATTTGGCAGAATAACTGAGTGAATAAAGAGAAAAAAATATTACCTACAGTTTCCTACCCTGAATTTTTAACTTACTTTAATTCAGAGGAATCAACTCTTACCCATTCCTGGAAATTTCATAAAAAAAATTTGAATATCATGTAAATTATTAATTTTCTGAGTCATATAACTTTGTTCCAACTACATAAAAGAAAGCTGACATTATATGACCAGGTGATAAATTTGTTCAGTTGTAAAACTAGGAACAGAGGACAAGAGCATTTTGAGGCTACCAAGCAGGAAAAAATGCTTAGAATAAGATTTCAAAGGAAAGAAATATTCAGTGAGTGGTTTACGATCACAGCTTGCACTTCAGCAAGTATTATGTCATGCATTAAGTTGTAGGATGCTCTAGACAACCCTAACAAAGCCAAAAGTTAATATAAATTTAATACAACAAAGTTAATACAAATGGCCTTCACATTTGGAGATTTAATCTAACCTATCTGATGTTCTAGAATAAAAGTATTTCTAAATGTTTCTTATTTTGTTATAGAGAAAAAAGAACTATGATATGGTTTTTAACTGTCCTCAGACAGGGATGTGAGATAGCATTGGAAGAAAGCTTTTCCAAGGGTTTTTGGGACTGTAGTGTAAAAGGTGGTAGCCTATTGATTGACTAAGCTGCATCCTTATTGAAAACAAGTCAAATTTTGATCTATGCAGTCACTATTTGACCTTTATAAATCAAAGAACAAACTGTAGTGGAAGGCTCCAAAGCATATTCACACTTTAAAATATCACTCAGCAGTTACTGCTGCAGTCCCATGGCAGTGTTTCAGCAACTCCATGCAATGAAATCAGATCCAGCAGATCCCTTGACCATAAAAAGAGCGAGAGTAATGCATCACAGCATGTAAATAACCTTCTGCAGCTTCCTACAGACCCGGAACTGGACCAGGTAATGAGCATCTTCACACAGGTATCGTGGACATTTTGGGTGCTTTAAAATACAATATGCTTCCATAAGGAAGAGACAGATAAACAGGCTGGTTTCCAATCTCTTTACAAGGAAATCTTTTTACACAACATACAATGGACAATATAATGGAGGGTTTTAGGTGTGTCAGATGAAATGACTCATTATGCTGAAATTTTCACAAATGGTAAGAAAAGTCACGCTTCTCTAAGTACAGCTGCTCGAAAGCTTTTGTTAGATAGCAAAAGGAAATCTGTTCTGTAATCTGTCAGGAAGGAAAAGCCTGGGAGAAACAACTGTTATCACTGAGTATGGTCTGAGTAGAGCAAGCTGTTATCTCTTGAGTATGTGTGACGTCCTCCTCCACCCCAGATAGTGAAGCATGACAAAAACATGAACACCAGATATAAAACTGCTCAAATCATCAAGCACAGGCCTAGGTAAAGCACCAACTAGCATACATACATAGCACATGTACTGTTTATAAAGCTCTCCAAAGTTTGAAGTTCTCTGAAGAGCTGTATATGCAACAGATAGTGGTCCTTATTTCCATTCACGCAGAAGAAAAGGTATTACATATTTCCTTCCTTTCAGAGAAATATATGTAATTAAACTCCATGTCATACGAAAACTGTATTCTTCTGGCCCTTAATTTTCTTCCATTCATGTTTTGAATTGATTCATGGTGGTGTGTTTGTTTATTGTTTGGGTTTTTTTCAGAAATCTGAAAACAGCTCCCAAGTTTCAAATCATGGTCTGATTGCAGTTGTTATGAAATGGTCTTCTCTTATTTTTTAAATTTCCTCTCATACTAATTTTTCAAGATGCAGCCAAAGTAACAGGAAAAAGGGACTAAACTGGCAGCACAGGAGTCAGGTAATGTAATTCTGGAAGAACAAATGAGCTTGGTAGAAGAGCAAATGATCTGTGTTCCAAACTGGGTATGTTTTTACTAAGTTTGGAACTGAATACTCTGCCGAAACATACTACACATTTTTCTCCAAGTGATCCCAGCAAGTGTACTTCATGGCTTTTATTGTTTATGAATAAAATTGAGACTGTGGGTCTCAGGCCTTTCTAAAGATAACAAAAAAGTTTTTAAACTAAATCAGATGGTCCCAAAATGCATTTGATCCTGAACAGGCCAACATTTTGGTTCCTGGTTTGAGAATATGTAGGGGGTGTTGGAGGAGATTAAGGAAATGGGTAGTACAAAATTGAAGTATTCCTACTTTGGAAAATGGTGGTGAGAGATGGAAAGAGAGAGGAAAGGAGGACATGAGTTAAGAGCTAACTATTCCTGGTGCCATTGGCTATTCTCAAGTAAACCACAGCTGGAAAACTTTCACTCAGACAGATCCAAGACATGAGGAACGTAAGACAAGGGAAAGAAAAAAGTATTTTCTTTGCTTTGTTTTAAACATATCCAGAATAAAAGTCAGGTCTTCTGATTAATTTCTCCCTTGAATTATATAATTTGGTAATAAAGGCACCTCTACCCAAGAACTTTTTGGTTTTCTTCTTCCATTGTAGCTGCTTGAAAAATCGCCTTTATCTAGAAGGTATGATTTCAAGAAATGGAAATAAAATCTCTAAAATCTCTATGAGCACAAAACTAAAATATATTACCACATCACAAAGAGCTGCATCCAGAGCGAAAGCTGCAAGCATAAATAAGTGCCAACACTTGCTTGAATAGCTTCAGCTTTTCAGTATTATCAACTGTGTGTTCATCAGGGAATCATCTGGCTACTGGGATTTTACACATCTTTGAGCAAAATTGGAGTTCCAAATGCAAACTTAACAGCTCAGGAAAGTTACGTATGCTTCTCCCAGTGGGGGCTAAAGGTCACAAACCAATGCACAGATTAAAATGAAACATACAGTGCAAGATTTCAAGATGCGATAAATACAATTTGTTAAGTATTGTTTCATGCTTCGTATCATTAATTTTCTTCAAATTAGTAGTCTGGTATTTCATAAGAAAAGAAGCTCTACTCAACATTAATATGTAAAGAATTCCATAGGGCAATTAATTTAAAAGGCAAAGCTGCTAAGGAGACATAAATTAATGATCTATTCTATTAAACTATGATGTCAGAGAGTATCACAAAACAGAGAGGAGGCTTCTCATCTAGAAGCACACTATTAATTATCACTGCTTCATGACAATGCAGTTGACTCTGTCAATTCATAGATGTGAGCCATTTCTAGAGATATGGACAAACTGACTTTACCAGACAGCTCTTTGCTTTGGGCTTCAATCACACTCAAAGCTCAAAAGTCAGGAGTAGCAACAAGACGAGGCATGTCCTTATAAGACATTGGACTTAGAACAGGGAGATTAATTTGCTGAAGCTGACCTGAATTGTGAGTTTCAATAAGATTTTCTACCCTTCTGAAGCTCAGCTTTCCCAGTAGCCATCAATTCTGGTTTTGTTGACAAGGTTGGAAGTGCCAAGAGGCATGGAAAAACTTCTCAACCACGTTGCCTTTCCAGAGATCATTTAGTTGTATCGACCTCAGTCCCAACTCTGCATGCAATCTCCAGAATTGCCTCTTTCCTTACATTGAAACAAACCTGAACCTTGACTCTGAAAAAACGTATTTTTTGTGTTGAAAATCTAGAGCTAAAACTTGACTGTTCTTTTGTAGACCTCACTTTCATGCTGTTTAAATTACTCAAACCTCATTTATTCATTTAATTTGTACAGTGGTTAAAACAAATAAAGAATTTTAAATCCAGAAACTAACAGAACAACTGAGCCAATGAAATATCAAAAATGTGATGAGGTCATTGATTAAAATGTTCCCTTCAGTGAACAGTAAATAAATGACAGCATGAACTCCCATTTGGCTCAGGCACTGAAGCCAGCACAGCTCACTTCAGTAGCTGCCAAAGAATCATTGATATGAGGGATCAAACTCTTTGCTAGCTCACTAATATCAAAGCTGAGAGATTAATCATGGACTGCAATCCAGAGAAAACTGTCACAGGACTTATCACTGTTTTTGATCTATGGAGGCTAGATTTACCTTTGGCAGCTCCCAGTGATGAGGCTGGCAGAACAGCTTAGACTCAGATGAGTATGTCCACTGTAGTTTTACTAAAACCCCTCTAAGAATCTTACTAATTCCATAAAACTTTTTAAAGCCTTTTTGGAAATATAAAGTACTTTTTAATCTTTATTTATCCTAATTCAGTTGTTATGAGAGGTAGTCAATTGTACTGAAGTACAATCGGATCAGGCCTGTAATTATAGATTAGGCACGGGGCTACTGGAATGACTTGAAAATAGTATTACATTGCATGCTGTAAAGCAAAATAAAAAGAAACAACTCATGATTAACATCTCCTATTACACTGTCATGTTGAGCTGACTTTCCAAATCTTTGCTACAGCAACATGACAAAAGTGTAACCAGGATTTCCAAAGGATTATTCATTTTAATTAGGGGGATCACATCCATTAATTATTTATTCACAATAAACTTCTTCAAAATAAGTTAGCTGAAGGGCTTAGTGATGAAATTTTAGGTTAGGCATCTCATGCAAAGATTTTCAAGTGGGGAAGAGAGTTAAGACCCTCAGCAATACATAACTGACTCTGTCTCCGAGATCCCCGATCCATAAAATTACAACCAACAGATATTGGGCTAACAATTTCAGGTCTCTTCAGAAAAAAAATGTTTTAACTCCTAACAAATTTTGCATGCTGAGTTTGACACCTATTATTTTTATTTCTATGAGACATCATATAACATTATTTTCAAACATAGAACAGCACTGTATTCCTGGGAAGTGAAGAGTTATCCTTTCCCATGCCTTGTATCCTACTCTGGGCACCAAGCTCCATTATATAGATATCTGACAAACTCAAGACTTCTCTCACATCAGCAACTTGCGTTGTTAGGCTTTGTTATTGATACTTCCCTACTGGAATGAGAAATAGCTTTCTCAAAAATATTCACTCTCTTTGGCAAGAAATAAAAGATACAACTTAGCAGGTGCTGCTAGTAGCATGAGCCTGTGAGTTCTCTGTCATTCTTTCTCATGCACCATCTTCTTCAAAAGTGCAGCAAAATTTTGACAGCTCAAGTCTATCATGTTTTTCACAAAAAAAAACCCTGTTGAGAAGAGCAAATATTGCTTGTAGTCATACCTTGTTTCCTGTCCATTTTTCTAAGTCCACATGATTTTTTTTCAAAACTAAAACTCTTTAAAGCCCACAGTAACCTCACTGCATTTGGAATCCTGTAAATGATTCTCTTCTATAAAAGAAAATCTTTTATATAAAAAGAACAAGAATGAATAAACTGTACTTACTCATTTAGTTTCCTGTGCTGAAGCCCTTCAAAGTCCTGAAACCTTCCCAAGAGAGAAAAAAAAGTCAAAGAAAATGCTCTACATCCTCAGAAATCATCTTCAGAAGCTTACAGCATACTAATTTAGCTGTATTCTCAGGAAGGATGAAGATACTTACTTCATTAAGAGAGTTTGGGCACCAAAGAAACCCAAGAAGTCAAAACCCATTTTGTTTGAAAAAGTATCATAATATTAATTTTAATTTTATTTAAATTTCCCCCGTTGTATGTTTCAGGAGATATTGTCTGACTAACCCAAGAACACTTTGTGAAAAAAATATAATAGGGTTTTACTTGGAAAAGAATTTGCTATAGGTAACAACATAGTCAACTAAGTGAAAGTAGGGCAAGAGTTTCTGTATCTTCTTTTACCAAAAATGGACCAAAACCTTAAGCATGAAGTCAGCATTAAACTTCTGTTTTCAATTGGAATGGCATATTTTTATAAGAAGTTATTTACAGTAAATGTTTTTATATTGACATTGAGCAGACAAGAATACCATGCTTTTTTTTTTCTTTTCTTTTTAAGATCAACTCAACCCGTCTCTGCAATGAAACTAAAAATGAAGATTTACCAAGGTCACACTCTTATACCCTTGGCGACTTTCCAGAACTCCATCCAAATTCCCTTCCGCCTTTCAGTGACAAGCCTTCAGAACACTAGGGAAATTATTCCAGTTGGTGTTTCTATACAAAGTAGAGAATACAACTCCTCGACAGCAGATTGACTCTGATTGCACGACTCGTATTAGACAATCTTAACTCTCAGCAGGATTTTCAGAGAGAGACTATTGACTTACTGTCCCTGTGTCTCAAACCAACAACCTGTAAATCATATGACGAAGTGTATGGGGAGTTTATTTCTGAGGCCAGACAGGGAGATAAAGAATAAAGATGCCCCTAAAAAAGATTGAAACTCAAATCATTGATTTCCTGAGGCAAAATTAATAGAGGTTTTTTCTCATCCTCTACAGTTAAATCTCAGACTTCTCTCCTGGTAAAAAGTTTTCTGTTGGCTAAAAATCAGACATAATACCAAGTAATCCTTAAGGTATTTTCTTCTGTTAAACTCATTAAACCCAAATCTAACTCTCTGTGGCAGTTTCATTTTGCTTTTTTTCTGTTTTTCCATAGTGAAAACTCTCAGATCAAAACAAATCTCAGACTGATGTGAGGATATGAAATCCATACACTTAAGGAAAAAAAAGAAAAAAAATAACATGTATTTAGTGTGTCAAACATTAAATGTATTTTATTGCTAAGAATTGTTTCATGAAACAAAAGTAAAATTATGCTTAGCAGAAATTCTATTTCAAAGGACTAAAGCTCTCAACACTTCTTTATTCTAGAAGAATTAAAATACTTCTAAAATATAGTATCATAAGCCTTCTCCCAGTGATGGCTACCTTGAGCTCTACTCTATAATTTATGACCAAGCTATATGTTTTCCTCTTGACAGATTGATAACTTTGGTCCTGCTGCTTACAAGATCCAAATATGAATCAAACTGGGAGGGGGCGGAAAGAAAACTTTGTGGTAATTAATTCTAATATGGTCCAGTTGTATCTTGTAATGTTGTAAAAGCACCTGTTCTCAGCACTGGTGCATGCAAACATGTTTAGATTGAAAAAAATATCAGGAAGATAAAAGGAAGGTGAGAAATGGCAGACCACTCATTCCACACCTGCTGTGTAAACAGCATACGTCAGAGGATCAGCTGCTCAGAACGGCTCAGTGCTGGCCTCATTCTGCTTGCAGCTGATAGCACTGTGATTTCTACCTTCCACTCAAAAGAAAAGTAGATTTAGCCAATGGCAGGTTGAAAATCCTACCCTAAAACGCTCAGTGAAATATTCACAATAATCTGGCTGGTGATCTGCTGTTGCTTCAAAACATTAAAAAAACCTTAATAATTAAATGTTCTGAAGTCTTATAGTATCGATCCCTAAGGGATTACTATCAGTTTCCATGTTTTCACAGAATGTTATTCTTTTCCAGCAAGAGATAACCTTTGAAAGATTTTTCTAGAAAATTTAAGTTGAAGTGAGGCCAATTTTGAATTGGTG
The DNA here is from genome assembly GCF_964195595.1 of Calonectris borealis. Lineage (NCBI taxonomy): Eukaryota > Metazoa > Chordata > Aves > Procellariiformes > Procellariidae > Calonectris > Calonectris borealis. Next base: position 63,594,232 of record NC_134315.1, on the reverse strand, counting down.
GAAGAGATGAAGGGGAATTCTGTCTTGAAGTCATAAGACTTGTGCATCCTCAACGCTCATGAGAGACATGGTAAAAGAAGAAAAAATCTTTCTAAGCATGAAACAAAATAATTATTGAACTGATGTATAATCCAGAAGCCTCCTCAAGTTCCAAAAAATAAGCCATGTTTGATTAAATTCAGTTGGCTGTTACTGAGTTACTGCAGTTGTTCTAAATGAAATGCATGGAAAAAGTATGACATACTTGTCCAAAGCACTATTTAAAAATGAGTGTGTAGAATCTAACAAGATTCTTTAAAGCAAGTTATCTTGAGGTAGAATATTTTAGCCCGTGTATTTTAAAAGAAGGTCATGATCACTTCAAACTTTCAAACATCACTAAAAATGCTGAAAAATGAGGTTTTGTCCTCTTTCTACCCTGCATCCTGAAGCAAAAATTTCTTATGAGAGAATTAAAACAGAAGACTCATGCAGAACTAAAATTTTAAAGTGAAACTTTTTTTGTTTATAATGATGATGTTAAATGTCAATCTGAAATAGAAAGATTTGTTATGAAATGAAACTTCAAAATAAGGTATTTTAAAATCCATCATCCTTGGGTATTGATGAATTACAGAAATCTCCCATTTCCAATGAAAAAATGTTACACTTTAAAATATCTAGATTTTTCTATGTTTGGGACCAAGACAGAATTTTTCAATTTTTCCACTGAAGGCATTTTTTTTTCCAAAGAACTAAAAAGAAATAATATTTTTAAAAATCATATTTCAATCTCAATGCATTGATTATTACTTCTACTAATCCACTGACAGAACTCTGCACGCAGTTCCTTTTGAATAAATATTATTTGCATTTTAATTGTCCTTAAAGTTCGCTGAGTATCCACCAAAAATCCATTGAATAATTTGACAATTGAAGAATTTGCTGACTAACGTGTTTACTGAAAGAACACTACATATGTTCTGTTATATAAATTAATAGAGAAGTATAAATGATTTACAACACAAGCTGCAATGAAACGGCCTTAAGGCTGCCTCTCATTCATACTGTAAACAGCGACACCTTTACCATTCACAAAGAGGAGTACAAGAGGTATGACACCGCCTTGATGCTGTCAAGCAAACAGATGGTTTTAGAAAACCATGCACAATTAGTCCATCCTATTGAGTGGTTTTCATTCAGTCTAGCACTGGAAGGCCTCTGAAGAACAGTGTCTTCTTGGGGATGGGGTAGCTGTGCACACTATGAAGAATGACCATGTCTTTTCAAAGCAGTACCTCAGTAGAACACAAACCAGCTCTTCACCTTAGAGAAAAGCAGTTGTGAGGCCATTTCGGATCCATCACTGTGGATATAATAACTATTATTCACTGATTCCATTTCCCTTTTCTGATAGCAACCCCGCTCATTAGAAACTTCTTAGAGATCAGAAACCATCCAGCACCTCATCAGACAATGAATTAGCAACATATTGACTTAACAATGTGCTGCTGACTTCACTGCAGTGTGTAGGATCAGGAGTAAAACTAGTTTGTATGGTTTTTTTTCATTTATAATTGTGTAGTGTTGTGGTTGACTGTCACATTACATCATCCAGACTAGTCCAAAACATTAGGAATTATTTCCTATCAGACAACTTGCTGTACTTGTGCTTTTAGAGCGTTTTCAAACTAGTTTACAATCTTTCTATTTTTTTTTATCTTCAACATTTTCTTCTCAGTTAAAGATGAAGTGTTGTGCGTTTAACATTTCCTTGCACCATATATACTTACTTCCACCTACTCCAGTAAGTATAAAAAGTGACGGAAGAAAAAATTTGAACTTTCTATTCTGCTTGTCCACTGTCTTGAGGATAATTTCTAAGGGTACAGGATACTTAAGGAAGCTCTATGGCCAAAATGCCTGCTATACTTGGCAAGATTTAAGGCGAAGGCAATTATGATTCTGAGGACCATCTGTTGGCTATAAACAAACCTCAGTATTGCCATTGACTATACCATGGAAGATGCTCCACTACTGAGGAAAAGGCAGCAGGATAAATGCTAAAACTGACAGTAAAAACATGATACATATCTTTGGCTGAATATTTTGTATCCAACTCCCTTTGCCAAAGTTAGACACTTTTAAAAAGTCAACAGCAAGAACAGTATGTTGACACTGTGGTCTTCTGAAATCTCCATTCCATACAGCACTAGTTGATGGCTATGCAGACACTTGCAGTGTTGGTCAAAATAATCCTGATTTTAATATTTAATAAAAGACCTGTTGTGTCCCTATTTTTAATATAAATTAATAAAAAATCATAATCTACCTGGTAAATTCAAAGGTAATCTGCTAATTGGGTCAGATAGACCTGTACATCAAATCCTTCTATCATCAAATTTCCCTTTCATTTGGGAGAACAACATGCAATAATACAGAAAGTAACTAAATGCAGGCTTGACAGTCTGTAACACTTCAGAAGAAAATCCTTGACTACACAAATTACTCAAGTGTTCTTTTTCCTGTGGCATCATGAGTCTTTTCAGGGTATTGAAATCTGGACAGGGTCAAAACCTGTTGCTACCTCTACACAAGAGCTTTTAACACTGATTGTGAAAGTGCTGTCTCAGACTGAAAAGTGTTTATAGCAAGTACTATGCCTTATTCTACACCACATTGAATACTTTGGCAATATCACAAATATCAAATGCAACTAAAATTAGCTGCTTTTTTTTTTTAAGGCACTAAATTTTTTTCACTTCAGTGATATTAACATCCACATGGAAAAAGGAGAGAGCAAGTAACATTATCTATGTTGAAGTATTCAGAGCACCGTCCCATGCACACTTCCCTTGATACTTGCAAACCTCCCAGAACCCCTCTACGAACACATCTTCAGATTTTGGTGAGTCATTATATCAAGGACCTGTTCTATCAGGATCACCCTTTCAAGAAAAAGGCCACAGTTTGTCTTCTGTTTTAAGCAGGAATAGTTACAGACATTTTGGTAATTAATATTATGTTAGGGAGAAATGCACAACATAAGCAATAACTACACAGAAACAGCACATCTCAAAGGCTTGTATTAATCATAGTGCACATTTACCCCCTTTTTCCATCTTCTGAACATGGTACATCAGGCTTTTCTGAAAAAACAACAAGAGCTGATTCAGGCTTTTTTGGCACCAGCCAATACCCTGAAGAACCTACTGTGGTCAATTCTCACCCTTTTTATCATGAATCTTATGAATCTTGGTATTTTACTTAAAGCTTCATTTCCTCATGGTAATTAATTACAGTGACAACCCAACATCCATTATTAAAAAATAAGTTTCTGTCCTCACGTCAGCAGATTTTTTCTAAAGCATAACAAAAGTAGACTAAGAACTTAGAAATCATATTACAGATGTTTTAAGATCTTCTTTTCCTCCCAAATATTTACTGAAAAATATAAACACTTTCCAATGATTTTTCACATGGCTCTTAACGAGATTTAAGGGCAAAACTTTTTTGAAAGAATTATCTGATGTTTACACATACAATGGACAAAGATGCTACTTCATTCCTATTTTTGTCTTATTGCTTTTGCAGCATTTTTTCCACCAGACTACATATTTAATAAGACATTAATAAGACATTAGAAGACGGTGTGAAAGAGGATTGAATTCACCTTGTCTACTTTCATTCATGCATCTTGTAGACCCTGACATTTGAGCTAGTGAGTTAAGCTCTCTTTGGAGCGAGGGGAAATAAAAAATTACTTTGCCTCATGTTTATTCTTCTCCCAATGGAGTTAAATTTCACATACAATAAATACAAAATTATATGTGTAGATGCAAGGGGTTGTAGATGTGTTCAACTGGAATATCACATGCACCAAGATGACAGCATATCCTTGTGAGAACTCCTCAGCTGCATTCTGCTAAACTCCTAAAAACTATTTCTGCATGTAAATAACTAATGAAGAAACTAAACTACTAGATTGCATGCTTAGTCAAAGCACTCCAATCCATGCTTTTCCAAGAGTAACAGATTTGTTTCTTAATCTGAGGAATTCATTTATGTTGTAAAACTGCAATTCTTAAATCAGGTTGTGGCAGACGAGCATGACTACATGCTCCACACTCATGATTCCTGTGATTGGAGAATTTGGATCAGATCATATCAGGTTTGATTTACGAATATATTTGGAGACACAAAAAGGGCATATTTATGTACCCTGACTTTTTTTTTTCTGCATCACCTTAGGTCTGATTGACTAAAACACATTCTGAGACTCATTCTCTCTTCTTTTCATATCTCTTTCCCACACTCTGTTTTTTATTCACCTTTTTATCTCTTGCTTATCTCTCTCTATCTGTTGCTTCCTGTTCTTGTTGTGTTGTTATTTTTTTTAATCTTCTTATATTCATATCTCTCTCTTTTTATTATAAATTATCTACACTGGTTTTTTTTCAGTGTCCTCCTCTCAGTTCTGCTCCGATTTCCATTATTTTGTCCTCTATGTAAAAAGTACAGTACAGCTTCCTCAAAAGTCCTGAGGTTCTCTTTGTCACAGGCAAGTGGAAGATGTCACAGTCTGTGGACAGGTAACCTGTACTAGAGAAATTTTCCAAGGCTTTACTCATTAATTTAGACACTCTGTATTAAATCAGGTAATCATGTACTTAAGTTTTCAAAAATCAGTAACATATATGGACATTCAGAAGTGGTTTGTTAAAACAAAATAATTCTAGACTTATGCAGCATTTTTCAATATTATCACTTAGCTTCAGCTTATCATTGCTGGTGGATGAAAAATTAGACACAAGCTGTCAATGTGCGCTTGCAGCCCAGAAAGCAAATTCATCCCTTCCCTCAAGCGTATCAATTGTGCGACTCTGCTTGTCATCCACAAACTTGCTGAGGGTGTAATCAATCTATGTCATTGATGAAGATATCCAACAGTACCAGTCCCAGTGCAGACCCTTGAGGGACACCACTTGTTACTGGATGTTGAGCCCTTGACTCTAACTCTCTGGATGTGGCCATCCAGCCAATTCCTTAACCATTGAATAGTCTATCCATCAAAACCGTATCTCCCCAATTTAGAGGTAAGAATGCTGTGGGAGACCATATCAAAGGCTTTACAGAAGTCCAGGTGACATCAATAGCTTTTCCCTTGTCGACTGATGTAGTCACTCCATCATAGAAGGCCACCAGATTTATCAGGCATGCGTTGCCCTTGGTGAGGCCAAGCAGGCTGTCTCTAATCACTTCCCTGTCTTCTATACACTTCAACATAACTTCCTGGAGAATCTGTTCCATGATTGAACTGGGCACAGAGGTGGGGCTGACTGATCAGTGGTTCCCAGGGTCCTCCTTATTACCCTTTTTAAAAATGGGCGTAATGTAATCAGCTTCACTTTAAAGACAGGGTGCATAGATGCAAAGCAATGTAGTGAAGGTCGTCCCAGAGGGCAGGCTAAGCCACCCTTGCACAAATCATAAGTCTGGTTTTGAACTGCTGAGTCATGACGTCAATTAGAAGAGCAATCATTTTATAAATTAAAAAATGACAGTCATAGGAAATGCCAGAATTAAGAGCATCTGTGCCACCTCAATTGACAAAAAGGGACAGGACAACCATTTTAGCTGTAACATGGGGCAGTTTACCAGCTGACTTTGAGTCCAATATAAATCTGATATAAATCCAATGTAAATATGATTACTTTTGAGAGACAGAAAAATGCCTTTTATATATACAGAGGGCCTAGGCTGCCTGCAAACCTGTAATAGCAGCTATGACTAGAAGACTTTCTCTGCCTGGAAGGAAAAGCCAGAGCAATAGACAGATGGGATTTTCCCAGAAATGGATTTGTTTAGATGCACAGAAGATGGCAATTTCAAGGTGACTGGCTATGTGCCTTGGGAGGCACTTAACATTAAGCTTTCAGGACAAGACCTCAATATCGTGCTTCACCTTCCTAGTGAAAATAACCCTGATCAGTCTCTGAGATCAGTCTCAGATATTTTCAGAGGGATGTTCTTATGTGAATGTAAAGCCACCATCATTTGCCAGATAAAACAGAAGAATACTGCCTCACACATCATTAAAAAAGGACTAGTTAAAGCTCCGAAAAGTGAAACTAAAGTAATGTAAACTCCTTCTAGTCCCTATGGCTTATGTGTGCTTGCTTGCGTCAAATTTAAAAAATCACAAAAGAGTTTTTTTATACTTTTTTTTTTGTGGGTTTGGTTTTTTTTTTTGTTTGTTTGGTAGGTTGTTTTTTTTTCAAATGAATCCTGAGCACAGGTTGTTCAAATGTTTGGTCCTCTCCATTTGTTGAAATGCACTGATCAAAGCTAGGAGCTTTATTTTCATTCAAACCTTTAACATTTTCTCGGTTTGTTTGCATCATTTTAATTCAGAATAGTCTGACTGAAGCTGTTCTGACACATGGCATTGTTGTCATCATATTTTTTATTTCTTAAAAAAGGTTTATCGCACAGCTCTGGGAGATGTATTTGAAAAATCTGAAAAGCAGTCTGAACAGCATATATTTGAAAAGAGAAATGTAACCAATTCAGATCTTCAGCCAAACTCCACTGGGTCCATAGCACTGATCTCAGATTAGCACTTGACCTGAAGTTTAGTCTCATTTATTTATATATTTATTTGTTTGGTTGTTGTGCGGAACTGTGGCTTAGTGATACTGTCCTGAAGCATAAGTATTGGCATAACTCTTTTGATCCAGTGCCCAGTGCATTGCTTTATGAATTCCTTTACTTACTTTTGTTATTTTATCTTTTTAATGCAAGCAGGATGCTAAAACAATAATTATTATTTTTAAAAGATTATTTTGAATTTCGAATGGCCATGTTCCCAAAGATTGCATTACTTTACAGGTTCTCCAAGGAGAAGTGTGGGAATATTTTCTGTGAACTTAAATGTCTTCTTTGTTGTTTTCAGGAGCCTTTGATTATTTCAGTTATATCAGGTCAGGATTTTATACTTCCCATTGGCCACAGCTTTGTTTTAAAGTCAATAATGCACCCAGTTACATCAAAAAACCCTACTTGAAGTGTGCTAATAAGAGTTCTTAAGATGAATTGCAGCATCATTATTATTTGTGTTTTAAGTTGTCCTTGGCAAAGCTACATTGTCCTTGTTATTACAAGTAAAAGGCAGCCCAAGTCATTAAAGTCCATTGCCCAGCTTAGGAGGGAGAGGATGTTTCCAGGCTGCGGAATGAATCTTTTGATCTTTGACCTCACATCTGATTCAATCCCACAGTAAAAAGGGCTGTCATTTAAAAAGCACTTAAATGCTTTTCACATTACCCAGTAAAGGATACAATCCACAATATATCAGACACTTGCCAAAATTGAAATTAGTGCCTTAGACATGAGAGCTGTGATAGCTACCACTAAATGCTGTCATTTCAGGCACTCGTACAGAAATAGCATCCTAAGTTTAGCTTTCCTTGGAACCAATGCCTGAAAAAGATCATTCTGCAGTGATGAGAGAATTCAGGCTTTGGTGTAAATGGTGTAAATGTGCCTGAAGACTGTCCACAGAATGTCACTACATGTCAGGAAACTGCCCCAAAGTATGGTGGAAGAGACAGGCAGCGAAGATTGGGATATTTTGCCTTAAAAATGGGGATAAGTAAGAATGACCATCATAAATATAAATGAAAATACAGATATTCAAAAGACAGTACATCTGAACGTCTCAAAAAAGACCAAAAGAACTTGCAATGAAAGCCAAGTCTGACAAAGGCAGACAACAAAGCAGAACTTTTTTCTCACAGCATGTCAGTAGAAGATGAAATTTTGCCATAGGATATCTATAAAGCCAAGAATGTAGCAGAGCGGGATGTTTCTATGGATAGCAAAACCATTCAGATTTACTATTATAGTTACAATTTTTAGGAAAGGTGTAGCACCTCGGCAACTTGAGGGTAACAGCCCTAACAACTAGAGACAGGTGAGATCTACTGTGGGAAAAACATAGAGTAGAGCCCCAGGGTAGACCTATCTCTGGGGCTTTACCATTCCCCAAGGCATCTGGGGCTGGCCACTGACAGGCAGAGGACGGTGAAAAAGATGGATCTTGGGTCTGATCCAATCTGGTAATTTCAGTATCTCCAAATTTTACACAATAATTGTTCACACTAAGCACAGTCCTAGCAAATGTTTTCTGGTCCAAACATTAATGGCCAGTAAGTCTTTTGAAGAAAAATACTAAACATATAAATAAATGCAAACTAAATTATTCCCCAGTTTGCAGGGGTAGAACATCAGCAATAGAAAAATCCTGTTACTTCTGCCGGAGTTGCCATCCACTGTGAAAGTACCTAAGAATTACAGCAAGTGGAGAGAAACTGAGATTTTTTTAAATCAAAGAGCAACTTCTTAGATTAAACCAGTAAAAGTTTAGGAAAGGCTCAAATGTGGTCCAAACCGAAGCAAATCAGCAGTGTAACAGTACATCTGTAACTCATCAGCACTAACTGTTAATGACTTCCATATCAGAGGGAGTGCTTAGTGTAGCGTTATTGGTTTAGGACTATAGTCTCCTTTTTGAGGACAGAAAGAGCATCTTTTTGGCTTTGAATTTTTCTGCTCAGCCTTTGTAGCTTTCCAAGTACTTTCGTCTCCCTTCAGGTCAGACAGTTCAGGCCTCGGTACACAGCACACCAATCATCTCTTGCTTAAAAACATCTTCACTTTCTTCTTGCATTGATTATTTTGACAAACTGAGGATTTGCCAAAATCTGTAACTAAGAAAAAAGTAAAAGGTTGTGATTTTTCTTCTTTTCATCAGTAGGTTCATTTCAACCAACCGAACAATTCTTTGTCTCCATCAGGGAGAAGTCTGTCTGGAACTGGAGTCACCTGACATAAGGCAATAGGACTTCCAAAGGCAAAAGGGGAGGGGGGAACAAAGACTCTACTCTAATTGTTATTTGGAGTAATGAAATCTGGCCTTCTAAAAATCTGTATACCTTCTTCCACAGCCTTCCCAGGAGCTCCCCATGCCTCTCTCCTTCTCTACTTCACTCTCATGAGACCCCACCGGGAGTACTGCATCCAGCTTTGGGGTTCCCAGAACAAGACAGACATGGACCTGTTAGAGCAGGTCCAGATGAGGGCCACAAAAATGGTCAGAGGGCTGGAAACCTCTCCTGTGAAGAAAGGCTGAGAGAGTTAGGGTTGTTCAGCTGGAGAAAAAAAGGCTCTGAGGAGACCTTACTGTGGAAAGATGGAGAGAGTTTTATCCAGGGCCTGTAAGTAACAGGACAAAGGGCAATAGTTATAAACTAAAAGAGGGTAGATTTAGATTGGATATAAGGAAGAAATTTTTTACAATGAGGGTGGTGAGACAATGGAGCAGGTTGCCCGGAGAAGTTGTAAATGCCCCATCATTGGAAATGTTCAAGGTCAGGGTGGAGGGGTCTTTGAGCAACCTGATCTAGTGAAAGATGTCCTTGCCCATGGCAGGATGTTTGGACTAGATGGTCTTTAAAGGTCCCTTCCAACCCAAACCATTCTGTGATTCTATTCCCTTGCCTGAAAATGTCCGGTTCTCCTCTGCCTGAACATACACACATGCACAGAGCTTAAACTCTGTCCCTATTCTCTAATAGTTCTTCTCCAGTTACACTGACTGGCTATCCAAATGATGCCAGCAAAAGTGGTAAAAGTAAAATTCTCCTTGTTGTTCCCACAGGGAGAGCATTTGGCACCTACTTGCCACTTTTCACAAAACTTGTAAAAGAGTGATATTTGAGACCAATTTGACTAAAACTGGATAATGAGTTTAAGAGAGCTTTAAGAAGAAGATGGTGATGGACAGATATCTGGAACATGGAATTAGTACTTTCTAGAAAAAAGCAGACAAAATGTAGAAGGTCATAGTGTTGGATCATGGCATGTTGTAACAACGCAGGTTAAAACAAGCTCAACAGTTTTCCACAGATAAATATTTCAGAAGGGAAACAGGACCAATCAGTGCCACATGCCAGGCTGGAGTGATATTTCTTGTAATATTATGTTAATTGTTATTTAATAGTGGCATGGGTAAGAATGGAAGCAAAATTCATTATTCTTTGATATGATAGCAAAGGAACTGTTGTATCTTTGCAACAGTACATGAAGAAATTATCACAACCAAATGTGACTTGTTACTTTCCAGTCCCTTTCCAGCCTCATGTTGCCCCCACACACATCTCTTCTCCTTCCAGACAAACAGATTTCAAAAACAGAAACAGCTATATTATATAATATCATGCATACAAAGAGTCTAGGTACTTTGTAAAGGAAACAGATATATGTGTTTTCTTTGTAATTATTATATTATAGTAATTATTGTCTGTTCCAAGAGAAAAATCTGAAAAGATGCATGTGTAAATCAGGTCGAAAAAAAAGAGAGAGGATAATCAGAACCCTTTATTCTGCACTCATTTATTCTTTCTCTTGCACTCATTTGGGGAAGATAGAGGTAACACTACCTGCAAATAAAGTTGCCTGATATCTCTGCTTCATTTGTTCATTTTAATTGTGTGGCTGCAGTCTTCAATAAATGGAGGTGTACCTAAGAATGTACACTGCTCAATGAAGTACCTGTCTCCTCCAAACTATTCAGTGAGAAGGCCAACATTTATTTACTGAACACTGATTAAACCCTGCTCTGAAGGCAAAATTATTAATGTCCTCTAGGCATCTTCTCTGCTGTAATCACTGTAACCTCTGACAGCTTTGTAAATATTAACTGTTTTTTGCTTCATCAAACTTCTATGAAGTTTGCAAGTGGTTTTTGCTATCTTACCAAAACATAGAGCAGAGAGAGTTAAATTCAAAAGTATCTAAAATTAGCAGATTCCTAAATTACTGCCTGATTTTTCATGATGTTTAACATTATACAGTATTTCACACACAAGCAGATCTCCTAGTAGCTTTAATAGCAGTGGCAACCGTTCAGAATCTCTGCAAAACAGACGTCGTGTGTTCAAGCTGGAAACATGAAAAAATGAAGAACTCATGGTTCCCATTCACGAAAGATTTAAGCGACTTGCTCAATAATAAAAAAAGTCAGGCCAGGTCTTCTGAAGCAAACAACGAGGTATGCTCCAGCCCCCTCAGTCAAGTGCACCTGTGCAATGGATAAGTCAGAGGCCTGTAGGAAAAAAAAAAAAATGCCCTTCTTTTAAGTTTCAGTTTATAGTGTTTCATAATACATACATGACAAGGAGGCAAGTGAGGCTGTACAAAGAACATGAATTGTAACACATCCTAAGCCTCTGTATTTCTGTCATTTTTATGTTTGATAAACTTCTTATAATGCATTCATATACACATATGAAACCAATGACTGTCTCTCTCATTTATGCAGACTGAGGAAGGAGGATGGAACAGTGTCCTTAAACCCAGGATGAGTTTGACATAGGGATCATAGATCTCCTGAAGTGGATTTGCAGTTTCTGTACAAAGCTCCATTTCTCATTCCCTATTTGAAATGAGGTGACATCTCTAGCCTTTATCAGAAGAGGACTTGAGCAACTCTGATCTGTCATGCATTTCTCTTCTCACTGGAACTGCAGAGAAGGGAAGCTCCATGATCTCTGACTGGAAAATTGAAGCTCAGTCTGGCTTCTTCATCTCACCAGACATCATCTTGGGAAACTGGAACCCCGTTGGTAGATGCACAGGAGGCTGGTGCTCTATCCGTATGGCTCTCCTTCAGGCTGGAGACCCTCTCAGCTGCTCTCCACAGTAGTTTCTTTCTGCTCACCTGCTTGACTGCCTCACGCTTGGCAGGGAAGTACTCTGACTGTTACAGTTCCATAACCACCACAGAAACATCTCATTTTCACAAAGACAAGCTGGATTTTCATTGCATAATATAAGATCAAATTTCAATAAACCAAGAAGTGAGAAAACTGCATTTTGCCCCATCTTTCATACCACCATCTTCCCTTTTCAAATGGGAAAGTGTCCTGGTTTCAGCTGGGATAGAGTTAATTTTCTTCCTAGTAGCTGGTATAGTGCTGTGTTTTGGATTTAGTATGAGAATAATGTTGATAACACATTGACGTTTTAGTTGTTGCTAAGTAGTGCTTATACTAAGTCAAGGACTTTTCAGCTTTTCATGCCCTGACAGTGAGAAGCTGGGAGGGGGCACAGCCAGGACAGCTCACCCAAACTGGCTAAAGGGATATTCCATACCATATGACATCATGCTCAGTAAATAAACTGGGGGGAATTTGGCCCTCGGGGAGAATGTTGCTCAGGAACTGGCTGGGCATCCGTAGGCAGGTGGTGAGCAATTGCATCACTTATTTTGTATATTATTTTATCATCATTATTATTATTATTTTCCCTTCCTTTTCTGTCCTATTAAACTGTCTTTATCTCAACCCACAAGTTTTACTTTTTTTTCCCGATTCTCTCCCCCATCCCACTGGTGGGGGGAGTGAGCAAACGTCTGTGTGGTGTTTAGCTGCCTGCTGGGTTAAACCACAACCGTCTTTTTTGGCTCCCAGTGTGGGGCACGAAGGGTTGAGATAACAACGGATCTGACCAGAGCATGTTAAAACAAATTTGTTATAAGCATTCATTATATCAGTTTAGTAGTCGCTGGTCACAATATTGATTTATTTGCTCTCAAAGTTGTATCTGTTCTCAGAGTTGTGTTATTTAACACCTTACTTGCCGTATATATTGTTTATCAGTATTTATGTGCTGTTTATCACCTTTGGGAGGTAGATTAAGGTTATCGTTTTGCTGTACTGTGTAACACTGGCTTATGGTATGAAAAATTATTGGTCATGAGATCAATCTGGTATTTGTACTCAGAATTGCTAACACCTCTGTACTTTGGGAGCCATCTATTGGAAATTATTAATAATTACACTTTCTATTTTTTCTCCTTGGAGAGTCAGCCTATGGGGGAGACACCTTCCTCCATCTTCCCCTTCTCATCCAGGCTAATTAAAGTAACTTGAGAATTTTAAATATCCTTGGGATGTTCAAACCAGCATGTTCCTATTGCTATGTCCCCTGAATGTAGTTCAGGTCTTGTTTAGGGTTAAACAACAATTTAAGAATACCGTCCAGAGATCTACCCCTGCGACAGGCACTGTGGCTGCTCAAACCCCAGCGACAGGCACTGCCGTTACTCCAACACCAGTGACAGGCACTGCGGCTACTCAAAGCCCTGCAACAGGCACTGTGGCTGAACAAGAGAACCAACCCATGCCAGTATCAGTCACCCCTATAGACAAGAAGAAATAGACAAGAAAATCAGCTCATTTAGTAAGGGATGAAGATGAACCAGGGCCATCACAAGAACAGGAGGAGGAAGAGGCAGAACCCGTAAATGAGATGGTAACCACCTGATCCCTATCCCTGAGTGAGCTGCGAGATATGCAAAAAGATTTCAGTCATTGTCCAGGCGAGCACATTGTCACCTGGCTGCTCTGATGCTGGGATAACAGGGCCAGTAGCCTGGAATTAGAGGGTAGGGAAGCCAAGCAGCTGGGATCCCTTTCTAGGGAAGGGGGCATTGACACATTGATTGGAAAAGGGGCACAAGCCCTCAGCCTCTGGAGACAACTTCTGTCAGGCGTGAAGGAAAGGTATCCCTTCAAGGAAGATGTTACATGCCACCCAGGCAAGTGGACCACCATGGAGAGAGGTATCCAGTACCTGAGAGAATTAGGCATGCTGGAAGTGATTTATGATGCCCTGAACAACGAGCAGTTACCCAAAGACCCAGATGAAGTCAAATGCACCCGACCCATGTGGTGGAAGTTTGTACAGAATGCACCAGCGTCGCATGTCAACTCCTTGGCAATAATGACCTGGAAAGACGGAGAGGAACAAACGGTGGATGAATTGGCTGGCCAACTCTGGCAGTATGAAGAAAGTCTCTCTTCCTCCCTATAGGACTGCACCTCGGCTGTGGAAAAACTGCCTGAAAAACTGTCCCGGGAGTTCCAGCAACTCAAAGAGGATGTCCTATTCTCCACCTGTACGGACCAGTATCTCAGCCATTAGGAGTAAGCATGCCTCTGCTCCAGAGAAAAGATATTGTGGGTGTACAGCCCGGGGCACCCTGTGGTTCTACCTGCATGACCATGGAGAGGACATAAGGAAGTTGGATGGAAAATCTACCTTGACCTTAGAGGCACGGGTACATGAGTTGCAAGGAAAAACAATCACAAAAGGGGGTTCTTCCAGGAAAACTGCTGCTCCAGTATCCAGTGAGCAGTTCCCCAGACAGAGTAGAAGGGCTGATTCCACTTCCGACCTTAATAAAGGGATTTCTGATTCGTATTTGCAAGAAGTGAGTAATGAATACTATGATCAGGACTAAAAGGGTCCTGCCTCCAGCCAGGTGGAGGAAAGGGACAACCGGGTTTACTGGACTGTGTGGATTCGATGACCTGGCACATCAGACCCACAGGAGTATAAGGCTCTTGTAGACACCTGTGCACAATGTACCCTAATGACATCAAGCTATAAAGGGGCAGAACTCAATTGTATTTCTGGAATGACAGGGGGATCCCAACATCTGACTGTATTGGAGACCGAAGTGAGCCTAACTGGGAATGAGTGGCAAAAGCACCCTATTGTGACTGGCCCAGAGGTTCCGTGCATCCTTGGCATAGACTACCTCAGGAGAGGGTATTTTAAGGACCCAAAAGTGTATCAGTGGGCTGTTGGTATAGCTGCCTTGGAGACAGAGGAAATTAAACAGCTGTCTACCTTGCCTGGTCTCTCAGAGGACCCTTCTCTTGTGGGATTGAAGAGGGTCGAAGAACAACAGGTGCTGATCGCTACCACAACGGTGCATCGGCACCAATATTGCACCAACCAAGACTCCCTGCTTCCAATCCATAAGCTGATTCGTCGACTGGAGAGCCAAGGAGTGATCAGCAAGACTCACTCACCCTTTAACAGTCCCATATGGCCAGTGCGAAAGACTAATGGAGAGTAGAGACTAACAGTAGACTACCGTGGCCTGAACGAAGTCACACCACCACTGAGTGCTGCTGTGCCGGACATGCTAGAACTTCAATACAAACTGGAATCAAAGGCAGCCAAGTGATATGCCACAACTGATATCGCTAACGCGTTCTTCTCAATCCCTTTGGCGGCAGAGTGCAGGCCACAGTTTGCTTTCACTTGGAGGGGTGTCCAGTACACCTGGAACCGACTGCCCCAGGGGTGGAAACACAGCCCTACCATTTGCCATGGACTGATCCACACCACACTGGAACAGGGTGAGGCTCCGGAACACCTGCAATACATTGATGACATCATTGTATGGGGCAACACAGCAGAAGAAGTTTTTGAGAAAGGGAAGGAAACAGTCCAAATCCTGCTGAAGCCTTTGTGTTGACTATAGTCTCCCTCACAAAACACAGCTAGCTTTCTTTGTACCGTAAGCAGACCCAGAGAATCTGTCAAGGTTTCTGCCACTTCTAGTTAGAAAAAAAGCAACGTTGTTTAAGCCTTGCACTTATAAAATATGCTCACTGAGCACCTGCAGGACTGAGGTTTTTTCTTTTGCCAATAGATAAGGAGTACCTGAATGACATAAAAATCAAATGAGGATTACTTTTCCAGAAAAGAATCTCGTGACTGAAATAATTAAAAAAAAATCCAAAAAACCAAGCAAGCAACCCTCCACTTTTCTTCCATCAGTGTATTTTACTTGTACCTATTGATAACAAAAGAGTAGGCATTAATTATCCTTTTCCACATGTTTACATACTGCATCAAGACAAACCTTAATTTAGTATTATAATAAACTTAATGGAGCATGCACAATGAGTTGGGTTTTTTTCCTTACCAGTTATTGTACCACTTCTCTATTGCAATAAAGGGGACCAATATGCAATGAAACATAACAAAAAAAACCCCAAAAACAAACCAAAAAAACCAAACAAAAAAAAGAAGCTGCTTTGTTTTTTTAAGACCATGTTGTTCATAACGGCATTAACAACTGCTGGGCCAGGCACTGGGAAATGGTAGCTACATATTAACATTATATGCTTAAGAAACACTTTAAAATTCAAATAGCTTCTCAGGCAATTTAGTGATGAAAACAGCAGTTCACCAGAAGCTGGTTTCCTCTGCTCAAAAAGAGGTTCCTGTGCACCTGGAAACTAATTGTCCTTCTGTAGAGCTAAGAAGCAACAAGTAACTTCCCCCTCTCCCCCCGCTTTGTTTCATCTCTTGCACATATTGCCACTGCTACGATTTTTCTCCCCCAAGTACATCAGTACAGATGTAAAATAAATCTATGGAGTTCAGTGAGTCTCAGTGACAAGAACATCATTTATAAGAACTTTACACAGAAGCAGAATCTGGTATCTAGACTTATTGGACAAATGAAATTAAACAAAACTATTCAAGTAATATCACATCATGTGAAAACACATCTAGCAATCTTTTTTGTTCAGTATTTCATAATGCTACAATGCAGCAAAATACCTTGCAATACATGGAATAAATACAAAGCTGTATTAAGTTCTCATGTAAATGTCCATGACAAACATTTTGCCCAAACAGTGCTCTTCTGCAGTTTTAGTTTCTTCTCATGTTCAGGATCTGACTTGCCAATTTAAAAGGTTAACTGTCATTTTTCTTAATGTTGACTGTGCTGTTTTTCATCTTCTGTAGGACTGCAACATCCCTGGAGATGGTGGGCTTCTTTCTTCATCACAGGCATTTCTGAAAGATGCCAAGCTCCTCCATTTCACATAGAAATCCATGCTCAGTACACATCAAACTGTTCAGGATTCAGTAGCTATGAATTGTATGGGCTATCTACCATCCTGGCAAACCCTAGCTGGGCAAACAGAGATCTCCAAGTCAACAAGCCCACAACTGAAGAGCCAGCCCATCAAACATCTGTAACAGAGCTGTCACATCCCTAGGGCAACAGGCACAAGGATGACAAACAGCATACAGTGATGAAGGAATTGCATGTATTTCACTGCCTGCATGAGAAAGACCACACAACTTTTACTTTCGTAAGTACCTCATCTCCTTGCCCACCCCAGATTCCTGCTACAATGCTGAACCTAGTCTAAACTCCATCACGGCCCTTTGGAAACTTCTGTGATAGGTGCTGGTTTAAGGACAAAATTATACTGATTTCCAAACTGGTAGATGAAAGGAAGCACGACTTATTTCCTATGGTTTTATTTCCTGTGAGGGAACGTCATTTTACACATTCCTGTACTCCCCATCAATTGCCAAGCATGGTAAAAGGAAGGCTGGTGAAGCTTTGCACTTCTTGTCATCTACCTAAGTTTACAAATCAGAATGAACACAATGAGATCCTGAATTAAAAACCTTAAGTCCAAGAACTCTTCCAATCCCAAATTTCTTTATCTAGTCTTTTTTTTTATTAGGCCCTTTATATGTGAGATGATTTGTGCAAAATTCCTTGCCAGATGGGAACATGCAAATTTGCTTGTCTTACTGCAGCATCTGAGGTGGAAAGGTCTAAGCATAAGCCAGTTAGGTTTATTTAACAGTTACATCAGCTATGTTTTTTTGCATTAGGTTGAACATACAGTCATTGCTTTGGAATAATCAGAAAGAAGCTATGATCTGTCAGACCCCGATAGGGACCTGCAGTACAGGTGGGAAATACCACTGATAAGCTGCTGCATTTATTATCTAGAAAAATCAATTATCTGCTCTCAGGTAACAACAGTCTCCTGGAAAGATGAGAGAGAAATAGCAGCAAAAGAGGATTAATGGAGCAGTTAGTGTGGTATTGATTAGGCCTCTGGCTTGTGGGTCTCAGTCTGGATTTGGCTAAAAAGAAGCAAAAGTCAACCTACCCAAATAATGACTGAATAGATTTTTTTCGGTGATAAGAGGAGCAGACTCTGCATACAAAAAACCCCCAAGTGAGTGGGGTGGCTGTAATGTCTCCGTAGCTCACAGTCTCCCAGAATATATATTTTTTATGCAGAATAAGTCATGCAACTACATAAAATTTTCATGCCATTATCCCTACCTCCTTCTAGCATTAACATGAACCACATTGGAGGCGAAAACCTTGTTCATTAGGCAAATGTTGAGAGCGGAAACTACCAGAACAATAATTCTGAATAAAAGGTATATGACAACATTTCCCCAGACAGAGAGAACGCCTGGTTATCTGGTATTCTGCTTTCAGAGAAAGCTTCAGGTTGTTTGTGCTTTTGCAGAACACAAAGGAAATCCACCTTCTAGCACTGGCTTCTTCGCTGGTTCACAAACTCTAGGAATCGAGATGATTTCATACTTTCCAACAGAGTGGGTAGTCAAGAAGTGACAAAAATAAGCTGTGGCAGTGGACATTTTCTCTTTCTCCTCTCAAAAGATGAAGGCCTTTCCGTGTTTTGCACTAGGCCTGATGTTACTTAATATAGCCATTTAAGTCCTGGAAATGGCATAAGCACTGAGCTGGAGGAATATAAATGTAATGCAAAACCAAGGGAGTTAGTTAAAAGTCATTAAAATAAGAAGAACGTCGAAGGGCTGAACATGCCATCCGATGACAGGTAAAAGTAAGAGTTAACAATTAAAAAAAATACATTTTATATATATTTGATGCACCTAAAGACACCAAAATCCACAGGTTCCAAGAATTCATCTTGACATCAACCAAATTCCTCTCTGTTTTGATTCTTATACAAATAGATCTGTTCTACCCAAGATAATGATATGTGCATAAGCAAACATCTTATTGTTAACTGGTACATGACATGGTACAATGCAGAACAGTATATAACTCCTGGCTGCCCAGAACACTGCATCGACTCACCTCAGGAAACAGACACTCTCAAGGAAAAAGGACGTGTAAGCAGCACAATTTATGTGCCTGCATAGCCATTGTAATGTCCTAAAGAATGTGCCCAGATGTAAATTACTGAAGATCATAAACCTTTAACACTGATCCTTGTCAAAAAGAACTCATGGAAAAGAAGAAAGACAATCTTTTCCCTTATTTTTTGCCTTTCTATCACTCCCACCCCCAACCCCACCTGAATGTCACCCATCTGTCACTTTCTTTATTATATTTTTCTCTAAATTCAAGGCTACATCCTCTAGAGTTTTTAACTTTTGAAAGTACATATTGTTGAAGGCAACTTCAACAGGAGGAGACTACCCTCCAAAATTTAAAAAAATACGAAAAAATTAATGTTCCACGTGAATTTTTTTTGAGATTTTGCAACGGAGTAGCTAAAACCGGAAGCTCCTAAAAACAACAGTCATTCAACAATAACTTAAGTTTTCAAAGATAATACTGGTGTCAGTGACTGAAGAGAGAGTTCTACAGCCACATACCCCAGAGTAAAGAGCAGGCTACTATCAGAAAGGACTGTCCAGATCTCCCTTCTGATCTCATTCATACTTGTGTTCATTAGTCCACAACATAAACTGTGAAAATGAGTTTCCGATCAGATTTATCCTTGAGGCCACTACAGAGATGCACAAACCTGATAAGGAAGGTAAGAGAGGAAACAAGGGGCCAGTCAGTGAGGGACCACCTTGTTCAGTAAAAGCCTGTACTTCTGTAGATTAAGGCGAACACGGAACTGCAGCCTCCGCTTTTTATATAGCTTTTTGTATCACTGAGATTTGGGGGGTTTTTTTAAACATACATGGGTAAATAATGTGTGAGAGAGCTTCATTCTGCGCATCTCAAAGATGCATTTTGCCCAGAAGTGATTCAGAGTGTGACTGGCTCCATGCAGTAACAGCATGATAAAGGTAACAGGTCTTAGTAAAATGCTGCTCACTTCTTTAAGCATTGTACAACTAAAACCATTGCTTCTTCAGCAACTGTAAATAATTAAGTGACTTTTATGTTGCTTATTAGAGACAAATTTCTAATTCTGCTGGGTAACGGAAATGAGAACAATGGGTGGTTTCTAGCATTTAATTTCACAAGGATCTAAGAAAATGGGGGCTCTTAATATTTGTTAAACTCTTCCATTTGCTTGTACACACAATAAGAGGAAGCAACTAGTACCAGAATAGCATGCAATAAACTGCAGCAGAGGACCAAGCAGTATAATGATACAGCCAGCACCAGTGAGCCCACAAATCACACAGATAACAAAAATTTCTAAGCAGCAGCAACTGACCTGCATCTGAAAAGCTAAAATTCCAGCTGAAATGCAGCAATTACTACAAAAGCCATTGCAGGGGGATACACACCTCATCCTGTGCACATGGCCAAGAACAGCAAAGCTTTGTAGACAGCTTTGCAGGAGCCAGACACTTTCTCATTCCAGGTCTCAAACCTGCAGTTCACTCCAATCCTAGTTAGCACCAGTCCCCAACTCGCACATTGCATCTCAGTGATGTTTGACACTTCTGTACTGTTTCTGGAAGAATTGTTCCCAGGAAAAGGTAACACACAAGATAGATAGGAGCTAGCTTTGGAGCATTGCCTGCCAGTGAGACAATACTATTTAAATCACTATGTCACCTTCCCAGCGATGCAATGCAGTTCAGCAGCAGTCCTTAGAACACAAGTTTACTGAATTTGCTTTACCTTGCTCCATCAGTCTATCAACAGTCTATCAATAACATTTCAAGAATTATCTCTCAATATTTGTTATTTATGTATTGATATGTTAATGACACTCTTGAGCTGCATATAGGAGAAAGCAATTCAGGAAAAAAAAATCTGGAAAGTCAGAATACGATCTTTCTAAAATTAATTAAGTGCAAATCCCACAAAACACAAAATTATTTCTTAGCTTCAATTTCACTTTTACACAACACAATTATAATTAAAAAACTAAGCAGAGTAAGAATATGAAACAACAGCAGTGCTGAAAACTTCAGGCCAAGAAACTACGTAGAAATATATTCAATTGCAGCACTTAAATTGATATATTGCAACAAATTAGATACTGAAATGTCTGAATAAAGCATAAAAGTATGTGTTTTGCTATATCCAGGAGAAAACAATCAGAAGCAAGAGCATATACTAAACTAAGTTTGGTCAAAGTTAATAATAAAAATCCAAACAATTCCCTGAAATTGCCAAGCTATAATGTTCAAAACAGTACTACATGCTATACTCTTCTAACATACTGAAATGAGTTTGGAGATCACATGTAAGAGACTAATTTCTTTAGCCCTATCCACTGTCTATTCATAGCAATGACACTTAAAGCATTTAAATATATTATTCATCAGAGTCTAGAAGCAGAGACTCAGAAGTGATTCCTTTATACACTCCATGGAAGAATTCAGTAGTGGAGGCCTGGGAACAAGGCTCAAACCATGTCTTTCATGCTGTGTGTTGTTTTATTTAAGTGAAGCACTGTCCCAGCCATTCATAAATTACTGATGCTTTGTATCCTCCAGTCCATCTGTTCCTACAGGGCTGAGAGAGGGAAGGTGTTCACTGATTCACAGCTTTCCCAGAACACACCTTGTGTATTTTTCTACTGCTTTCACCATATAGACCAACTGTTCCTGAGGAGGAAAATGTGGATGTGGATTTGAAAAGGGAGCACAGGTCTTTGATTTGGCCTCAGTAAATCTTTCAGCAAATTACTATGGAATCCGTAACCTAAGCATAATTAGTGAGAGGCCCAAATACTACAACAGGATTTGTTATTCTTGTTTTGAACATCCAAGCAAATCCCCAGGGTCCTGTAAGACATACCACAGAGCTAAGAACATGTTGGTGACAATCACAGGGTTGTGAAGAAGTAGGTGAGAACAACACTTTATTCCGAACATCCCCATTAACTTTCTTTCTACAGAAGAAATGCAAAGAGGTGGAGCTGGATATAAGCAAGCACTGGTTATGTGAAACAAAGAGGATTTCACAAGTCTCTTAAATTGCCAGGGGAAATTTCCATTGTGCAGAAAGAAACTAATTTCTCTGCAACGCAGAATGAATTAAGTTTTGTCGGGCCTAAGTTGAAGGGCCAGGTGTGTTCCTCTTAGGAATGGGGGACAGGAGAGACAACTGTTGCTTACCAAAGGAGACAAGATCCTGCACATAACATCACACTACACTGAATTCCTCTCTCTGCAGCAACCCAGCCAGGGCTCTGGCACAGACAGATTGCAGCCTTCTCACTACCCATAAGTCTGTAAACAGCAAGTGTTGGGAGGACACAGAATAGCTGAAGTGCAAGACAGCAGAGCTTGGAGATTTGAACAAAACAACCAGACCTTCAGGAGCTCATCCCTCACCAACTAACATGAATATCAAAAAGAGAACAACACCTTGTCTCAGATTCATCCTTCAATCTCATGAGGCATACAGGTTTCAGCTTCAGCTGGAGCCAAATCCACAGCAGCTGACTCAAGATACTACACAGTTAAACTTCCTTAATGCTTCCAAAATAGTGAGAATCACTAATGAACAACATTTAAGGAGTTTGCTGAAGTCTCAGAAGAGCACAGAGATATGGTTATAAAGACAAGTAATGCATGCTAACTGCACTGGGCATCTAACCAGAGGTTTTTGTTTCGCCCACCTGCAATTTCAAAGTGGTAGGAGAGTGGAATTATTAAGAATGTGCTTTCTTAATTACATTAGTATGTCCCAGCCTGGCTGTCCCAATCCCAAACCCAATCCAAACACGCCAAAGGAAATAATAGATTTGTTTAGAGTTTGGGGTGTTAACCTGATAATTTGCAACTTCTTATTCCCATTGCAAGCCAAGGAATCCTGTTAAATGCAAGGAGTTGTGAAAGACTGAATTATAGAACTATTGTCTCAAAGACTGCTTATCTGGGCAAGGGTTCCTTTGGCTGCTGAATATGATAAGTTCAGCTGCAAGGTGTGAAAGATCTGGGCGAGGATTCCTTTGGCTGCTGAATATGATAAGAATGGCTGCAAGGCCACAGAGATCTCCGGCTAGCAAGGTGTGAAAGATCTTCGGCTGGCACGTGCTTGGACAGTCAAGACTCGGGAATGCAGAGACGTGTCGTTGCCATGGAAACTGCAGCCCTCGAACGAGAATAAAAGGGACTGCCAAGAGGACCCCGGTGCGATTGCCGACCCCGCCGAAACACCGCAGATCCCGAAGCGACCGCCCACTGCCGGAACACCAAGAGACTTGGACCCCCGGGACACCACGGATCCATGGTGGTGACTATTCTTGCAAATCTATCCTGAATGCCTGCTTGACTTCTGTCTTTTTACTCTATTCTATCCTATCGCTACTAATTTTCTACTTTTGATATTAAAAGTTGCTGTTTTGGGTATACGGCATTTGATCTCGTTTTGTGTCTTAATCTCGCTCTTGGGATCATATCGAAACCTCCCCCGACATCGGATCGGGACATTCCCGACATCGGATCGGGACAGGAGTCAAGAAGACAAAGATTTTGCCTGCCTTTGTGACATTCTTTCAAAACATTGGCTAAATTCTGTAGTATCTGTTGCAAAAACTTACCTCCTCAGGCTTTATGGCTGACCTAGATTATAGGTCTGTATGGAGTAGAAAATATTTTCACTGAGTTATGGTTATAAAAATTTAGTTGAAGCATGTTCAAGTTCACTGCTAAAACATCACGGAATGGGAACAGGTACATGTTAATTATTTGCAGCCTGATGTTACAGGCACAAAACGTAGCTAATCCCGTGAACAATACACTCACTTGACTATTGTCCTGGTTTCGGCTGGGATAGAGTTAAATTTCTTCCTAGTGCTGTGCTTTGGATTTAGTATGAGAAGAACATTGATAACACACTGATGTTTTCAGTTATTGCTAAGTACCCTGCTAGTCAAGGACAGCTTCCATGCTCTACCAAGCGCATGAGAGGCTGGGGGGGAGCATAGCCGGGACAGCTAGCCCAGCTGGCCAATGGGGTATTCCATACCATGTGACATCATGCTCAATATATGAATGGTAGGCATGTTCCAGGAAGTAGCGATCGCTGCTTGGTTATTGGTCAGCGTGGGTGGTAGGCAATTGCATTGTGCATCACTCATTTTGTATATTCTATCATTATGATTCTTTTTTTTCCCTTCCTTTTCTGTTCCATTAAACTGTCTTTATCTCAACCCACGAGTTTTTCTCACTCTTACCCTTCCGATTCTCTCTCTGTCCCACTGCGGGGGGGGGGAGCGGGGAACGAGCGAGCATCTGCGTGGTGTTTGGCTGCCTGCTAGGTTAAACCATGACAACTATTCACCCTTGGTCTTCAAGAATTTTAGAGGTTTTCAAGACATCCTGAAATTATCGAATCAAAGACACATTACCAAATAAAATTTCAGTTCAAACTCAAAGCTGACTAGTAAGCCAGTTTGCTTTGTTTTCTGATGCAACATCCCTCTTGCTGCCCACATTGGAGTTGGGGAACAGGGGAGATGCTGGCAACACAGTCGTAGTTACACTTACTAATAGTTTTCTTGAACAGCTTTCTTGAAAAAAGCTGCTGCATTCGTGAAAGACTTTACACACCTGGTATGCTCTACTGAAGCAGATCAAACCCATCTTTCTCTTTTCCTCCTGTGCAGTAACTGTTTCCTGTCTCAAAGCTTTCAAGGTTTCCACATGTTCTCATTCTGAAGACGTCAAATTCAATACACATTTCCCTCATCCCCACAACAGAAAGACACCGAACAGCTACTGGGAGGTAGGACAATGACAATACAACTACACAAACAGTTTAACACCAAGTAAGATCAAAACTCTACTTATTCTATGCTAGCTATGCTTGGTAGCTACTTTCAGGCATACCACTGTCTCACAATGAATAAAAAGTAATCTACCTCTAATGACAGACTTTCCATGAGTGTGGTTACTACAGAGTAGTTAAACTGTTCTAAAGCCAGTGGTAGTTTGCTTCTTTGTAATGTTGCAGAAATAAGACCATGCCCTGAAATCCAAATCTGTAATCTGGAGCAGAGAGAGAAAAAAAAAACAATCTAAGTAGGAGTTTCTCAAAATCCAGTGAAGTGGTTAAACTACCAAACCCCTGGTTCTCCTCCACCTCCAACCAGAAATCCTACTCTGGAGTCAAGAATCAAGGAGACGATTATCACTACTGGCATATTTATCAGGGTTATACTTTTGCCTAAATATTTTAACTCCTTTTTTTTGAGAAAATACCAGCCAGCTTTTCTGTATATGACTTTGGCAATGTGTCTACACAGCACTTTGAAGCCAAATGAGAACTTTTTTTACTGAACTTCAAGCTGGCCAAAGACTCGCTAATTCCAGTCAGAAGCCATGCAGACACCTAGTGCAAGCACCATGTTCCACCTTGTAAACCAGCCAAACAACTTTTCTGAAAGCAGGTTACACCGCTTCTAGAATCAGACCCAAAATATGGGTGGAAAAAATTATATGCCTGCAAAAAGATGCAGTCACTGGGATAGTCACGTCGATAGAAAGCCAAATTCTCACCAATATATGAAAAACAGCTATGATTTCAACACTAAGGCTCTATTTTCTATAATAGGCTGAGTAACACGTTGTCTTAATTGACATATTTGAGTTGACACTAACGAATAAAAGAAAAAAACAGTCCAGATGATAGTCTAAAAAAATAGTCCAGATTTTTATCTTTTTTTTTTTAAAGAAAGTGGAAAAGCCAATCTGTCTGATAAAACTACAGCTCAAATTGTTAATGTTAATCTTAATCAACATTAATCTTCAAAGTGTTATCATCCTGTGTATAGCCCTCACCCAGAACTGGGTTAAAAGACCAGTTAATAAGAAACCAGAATGATGAAGCTAGTGAGTGAGTGTTTGATTGGAGGAGATCAAGATGTATATGTTTTAATTTAAGAACACTATGGTGATAGATAGTTTAGTTTGTGGTGGATTCTATATTGCTCGCTTCTGTAATTTTAAACAATGAAGATTTGTTGCTTAGAAGTTAGATAACTAACTTGTGTGTGTTTGTAATTGTGTGGAGTAGTAATTAATTATAAACTGTGTGTTTTAGAGGTAGTGATAATTAATTTTAGCTATGGAAACTATAAACAAACGTGGTCCAGGCATGGCTCAGGGACAAATTGCGACCCTATAAGGTAAAGA
Organism: Calonectris borealis; assembly: GCF_964195595.1. NCBI lineage: Eukaryota > Metazoa > Chordata > Aves > Procellariiformes > Procellariidae > Calonectris > Calonectris borealis. Next base: position 63,568,210 of record NC_134315.1, on the reverse strand, counting down.
GGGAATAAGTTCATGAAGAGTTCACTACCCTAACGACCACCAGAGACCACCCGAGACCCCCAAGGAGATCCTAAAGGCTTTAGTGCGCATGTGTTTAAGATGATGTAATATTATACTTAGTTCTCAGAAATGTAATGAATATGTAAAAGAGAAATTTAAAATATGTATGAGAAGCATGGATATAAACAGAAAGGTGACTAGACCAGGTGTGCTTGATTTGTAGCAAGTCCACCGAGCACCCAGGCCTGAATAAAACAATTTCTCTCCTGAGCGTGTGGAATTGGTTACTTGCACGCCGGGCACGAATCCGCTTTTCGGACAACAGTTTTTGGCGACCCAGGTGGGACTCGAACCCACAATCCCCAGCTTAGGATGCATCATTAAACATTAGGAAAAATTTAGAAGTGATCCTTTGAGAAAAGATAAATCAATTGAATATGGTACTAGATGGTAGCCAATGTATAAATTAGAAGATGAGGAAAAATAGCCAGAATTGGGAACCTTGCAATATAATACTATTTTACAATTAATGTTATTTTGTAAAAGACAAGGAAAATAGGATGAGGTACCTTATGTAGATTTGTTTTTTTCTTTGAGAAAAGATTCTAATGTAATAATGTAATAATGATGATGATGGAAAATAAGGAACCAAAAGCACATTGTTGTTCTACTTGTAGCATAGGAAAACAGTGTTTAAAACTAGGAGAAGAAGAGGAGAATACACAAATGTTAGTACCACCAAATAAAAATGAAACTTCTGAAACCGAAGCAAGAGGAAACAATACTTTTAGTCCGATAGCTGGCAGGACTAGAACCCAGCAAGGGTCTGTATTGTTAGCACCCCTTCGCCAGGCAGTGGGCCCAAGGGGGGAGCCAGTATTTGTGAAAGTACCATTTACAACTTCTGATTTAATGAATTGGAAAGAGTTAGCAGGATCATATAGAGAGAATCCTGAAAAGGTATTTCGAACAATTATTGAAAATCATAATCCAGATTGGCAAGATATTCAAATTCTTTTGAATAATTTGTTTACTCCTGAAGAAAAGAGGGTAGTATTAGAAAAAGCAAATATGGAAAATGAGAGAATAAATGCAAGAGAAGGTCCTGCTCATTTTATGCCAACTCAAATTGGAATCCTAATAGTAATGATGGGAAATTGATGATTAAACAGTATCAACAATTAATTTTGTATGGAGTAAAGAATGGAATATCCCACCCAAAGAATTTGGTGAAATTGACTCAAATAATTCAGGGAAAAACAGAGGACCCATCCACCTTTCAGGAACGATTATGTGAGGCAGCTAGGAAATGGACAGACTTAGATCCTGAGAGTGATGAGAATAGAGCAATATTTACTACTTTGTTTGTAGGGCAAGCTGCTCCAGATATTCGAAAGAAATTGCAGAAAGTGGATGGGATTACAGGAATGACTATTTCACAGTTAATTGAAATTGCTTATAAGGTGTATAACAATAGGGAAGAGGAGGAAAAGAAAAATCAGGAAAAAGAAAAAAAAAAAGACAGGAAACAAAAAGCTGCTATTCTAGCAGCTGCTCTTGTAAATGCCCAAGGATCAGCTGGAGGAAGAGGTAGAAGATATTTGAGAGGTAGAGGTAGAGGGTATTTGAGAGGAAAAGGTAGAGGAGGTAGAGATATGTTTAAACAATATACCCCATTAGGGGTATCAATGTGCTGTATGTAAGAAACAGGGACACTGGAAGAGTGAGTGTCCAGAGAACAAAGAAGCAGTCGTGACTCGGTCACAGCAGATACCACCTGAAGCTGATTTACTTATGATGGAGGAGATTCTGAATGATGGGGACCAGGGGTAGAAAATGATATTTTCCCAGCTGAGCCCCTGGTTCCAGTAAAGCTGGGAGATGAAGTAGTCGATTTTTTAGTAGATACTGAGCAAAATATTCTGTTATAAATATATGTAAAGGACCAATGAGTAAATGTAATGTATTTATTGTTGGGGTCACGGGAAAGAAGGAGATAAGGCCTTTTTTGAAACCTTTAGAATGTAAAATTGGAGGAAAAACATTGATGCATGAATTTTTATATATACCGGAATGCACCATGCCTCTCTTAGGACGGGATTTATTGAATAAATTGGGAGCACAAATTAACTTTAAAAAAGGAAGAATCCAAGTTCCTTTTCCTGAAGCTAATGCCTGGCAAGCCCAAGTTTATTTATTACAGACAAACACAGATGAATCTGAAGAAATTTCAGAAGAGATTAAAGATGCAGTTTACCCTTTTTCTTGGGCAACAGAAAAACCAGGAAGAGCGAAAAACGTAGAACCGGTAAAAGTCGAATTGAAAGCAGGAGTTCGACCGGTAAGAAAGAAACAATATCCTATTAGTATAGAAGCCAGAAAATGTTTGGAACCAATAATAAATAATTTTCTTAAATATGGACTTTTAAGAGAATGTCAATCTGATTATAATACTCCTATCCTTCCAGTGAAAAAGCCAGATAACCAAGGATATAGGCTGGTTCAAGATCTAAGAGCAATAAACCAGTGAGTGGTGGACATTCATCCAGTAGTCCCTAATCCATATAGGCTGCTAACAACTATCAATTAATGAAATGCATATTTCTCTGTTATAGATTTGAAAGATGCTTTCTTTTGTATACCTCTGGAAGAAAACAGCCAAAAGATTTTTGCTTTTGAATGGGAAGATTCGTCGACTGGGAGGAGGACTCAGCTCTGCTGGACCGTGCTGCCACAAGGGTTTAAAAATAGCCCAACCATCTTTGGAGCAGCTCTGAATAAGGAACTGGAACAGTGGTCCAGTAAGGAAGATCAAATCACCCTCCTTCAATATGTTGATGACATCCTATTGGGAGCAGATACTATTGAGATCTGCAAAGAAAAGACTGTTAGCCTCCTAAACTTTTTGGGAATGGCCGGGTATAGGGTGTCAGAGAAGAAAGCAGAAATTGCAAAACAAACTGTAATTTATTTGGGGTTTGAGATTTCCCAAGGACAGCGAAGATTGGGAAATGGTAGAAAAGAAGCCATTTGCAGGATGGCACCCCCTCAATCGAAAAGAGAGTTGAGAGGATTTCTAGGAATGGCTGGATGGTGTCACCTTTGGATTCCAAATTATGGTTTGATGGCAAAACCACTGTATGAGGCAACCAAAGGCCCTGAAGAATTGTTAGAATGGACTCCAGAGTGCCGAAAAAGTTTTGATGACATTAAACAGACTTTAATGAAAGCTCCAGCTTTAGAACTTCCAAATCTGACCAAACCCTTTGAGCTATTTGTTCATGAGAAGAGACATGTAGCTATGGTGGTTTTGACTCAACTTTTGGGAGATTGGAAAAGACCAGTGGCTTACTTTTCCAAACAATTAGATAAAGTAAGCTCAGGATGGCCTAGCTGCTTGCGGGCAGTTGCGGCAACCGTTCTCATCATTCAAGAAGCTAGAAAATTGACATTGGGAAAGAAAATAACGGTTCACGTCCCGCATGCGGTACTTGCAGTACTGGAACAAAAAGGACATCATTGGCTAACCCCTAGTCATTTGTTACAATATCAGGCTTTGTTAGTGGAACAAGATGACATCATTTTGAAAGTGAGTACAATTTTAAATCCTGCCTCTTTAATGTCAAGTGAAAAAGAGAGTGATCTTAACCATGATTGTTTACAAGTTATCGAACAGGTGTATGCCAGCAGGCCAGATCTGAAAGATGTCCCTCTCCAAAATTCGGATGAAGAATTATGTACTGATGGAAGCAGCTTTGTTGTAAAAGGAGAAAGGAGGGCTGGCTATGCTGTGGTAACTTTAACTGAAGATCAAGAAGTAAAAGCATTGCCTCCAAATACATCCGTCCAGAAAGCAGAAATTATAGCCCTGACAAAAGCCTTAAATTTGGCTAAAGGTAAAAGAGTCAACATCTATACAGATTCTAAATATGCTTTTGGAGTTGTGCATGCTCATGGAGCAATATGGAAGGAACGAGGACTTTTATCTGCTAGCGGTACCCCTATAAAATATGGAACAGAGATTTTGAATTTGTTGGAAGCAGTACAGAAACCTAAAGAAGTTGCGGTGATTCATTGTAAGGCTCATCAAAAAGGAGACTCAAAAGTAATACAAGGAAATCAGAACGCAGATCAGGCTGCTAAACGTGTAGCATTAAATACTATGATTTATGTTTTAATTCCATCAAAAGAAATTCAGGTGGAATCCCCAAATTATAGTGAGAAAGAAAATAAATTAGCTATGCTATTACATTGTAAGAAGAATGATCAAGGATGGTGGATAACTTCACATGGACAATGTATAGTAACCCCTGAAATTATGAAGAAATTAATGGTCAAAACCCATGCTGAAACACATATGGGAGCAGAGGCAATGGTGGAATCAATAAAACGATATGCGATAGGAACTAAAATGTTATTGATTGCTAAAAGTGTGAGTAATAAATGTGAGATTTGTCTTAGGAACAGTCCGAAAATACAAATCCGACCCCCTCCTGGAGAGGTAAAGAGAGGCATAACTCCCGGTGAGTATTGGCAAATAGATTTTTCAGAGTTACCGCGATGTAACCAATACCGATATGTATTGGTATTGGTAGATTCCTTCTCTGGATGGCCGGAAGCTTTCCCATGTCGAACCAACAAGGCAGAAGAGGTTGTGAAACATTTGTTGAAAGAAATAATTCCAAGGTTTGGAGTCCCTTTAGGAATATCCTCAGATAGAGGATTTTTGTAGCAGAGGTTGTTAAAAACATGAGTAAGACATTAGGGATTAAGTGGGATCTCCATACCCCTTGGAGACCTCAATCTAGTGGGCAGGTGGAAAGGATGAATCAAACATTGAAAAGACAAATTTCTAAAATATGTCAGGAAGCTCAATTGAAGTGGATCGAAGCCTTACCACTTGCCTTGTTGAGAATTAGGGTGACCCCTAGAGCTAAAGAAAAAGTGAGTCCATTTGAAATTTTATATGGAAAACCTTATAGCGTTATTTTGACAGATGATGTAATATTATACTTAGTTCTCAAAAATGTAATGAATATGTAAAAGAGAAATTTAAAATATGTATGAGAAGCATGGATATAAACAGAAAGGTGGCTAGACCAGGTGTGCTTGATTTGTAGCAAGTCCACCGAGCACCCAGGCCTGAATAAAACAATATCTCTCCTGAGCGTGTGGAATTGGTTACTTGCACGCCGGGCACGAATCCGCTTTTCTGACAACAATATCACTCCTAGAGAAAAGTCTTGTAAAGCAGCATTCAATTCACTGTGGAGCTGCAAATTCATAAAGCAAACAGGCTTACCCCATGTTCCAGTCCCCCAACACAATAGCTTTATTCCCCACAAGTTTCTGGGGCAATCCAGTATGGAGCTTTAAGGAGTGTTTGGACCCTAGTGAGACAAGGCATGAGCTGAAGGATGAAGGAATGTCCCAGGTGATGGCTAGAATTTGGCATAAGCAGACAGCTTGCAAGTAGGAAATAAAATGTTTTTGCTTCCCAAAACTTATTGCAGGGAATTCCCATGCTTAAGTAGGGGATAATATAAGCTTCAGAGAGCTGCTTTGTAGTTACTAAAAGTAGTTGGATCAGAAGAAAAGGACAATACATCATGCGGAGGTGAACAGAATTCTTCTTGTGGGGTTTTGGATAAGCACATTGTATGGAAGCAAAACCCTTCACTAGTGACCTAGAACAAGCCAAGGCAGGGACACAAGATGATGCACTGTCCCCTGCACAAAGAGACACATCTCAGAAAGGCTCAATAGAAGTGGGTGAAGCACAACCAAAATTGTCTTCATATCTCTCCCTTCTTTGTGAAGATTGCTGAGAACTTGGAGCCCATCTGCACAACTAATGAATGGCATAAAACCTACACTGCTAAAAGAAATAATATTCCACCAAATTCTAAAATAATTTCTTTGACAGAGCTTTCAGACAGAAATATGTCACAGTATTAGGTTACAAATTACCGTCTGCTTCTCAAGAAAAGAGGATACACAAAGTAGCTTTTTCTAGACATCAAAAGCACTAAATTATACTTTCATGACACTTTAAAGCGCAAGACCAAGTACTGCCTGTGTTGCATCTCCAAGAGCTCAGTATTTGGGGAAACTGATGAGAACTACAGCAAATGAAAGGAATATTTAGTGGACAAGGTGATTTCTTTTTTAATCAGAACATTCCAAAAAGCACTTAGGAGTGCTTTTAGAATTTCTTAATCCTGAACAATCAACCTAACAGCCCAGTGAAGGTCCTCTGACAGGCAGAGATCAACTGCAAAGGACCACTGTAGCCATACCACGGTGTGAGCGGTACAACCATGATTTTAGAATGAGATACTGTATACACAGAATTAAATTATACTTCTGCATGCACTAACAGAAGTGTGGGCTTCCCCTCCATTAACTAATTTGTGCAAAATTGGGACTTAAATTATCCCTGCTAGCATAGCAGCAGCATTGGATAGAAAGTTTAACTGTGTGCTCCTTTAACCAAGCCATCCGCAAATCCTACAGAAAAGGAGTACTTTAGGAAGCGAGAGTTTTATCATCAGTATAAAATTATTCCACAGGTGAATTTCAGCTCCTTCTCAAGGCTTTCATCTCTTTATACAGATTCCAGTTTTAAAAGTGTTAATTCTCCACTGATGTTAAACTAGTATACCTCTACCTGTTTCAGTACACTTGCATGCACACTTAGAGTCTTACTGGTCCATGCATCAATACCATCAAACATAGAGTAATCTATACATTAGATGCTTTCTTTCTGTTGTCCTTGCTAAGCAGCTGATCTGAAAGGACCGAATTAATGAAAAATTAAACCTGAATTCTAGACTTCGTAGACATCCTTAAATTAAACACAAGCAGTTGCCACATTTGGAACGTTTTTATTAACTACGACATTTTTCTGTTCTCTTCTTTAGACAGCTTCTTGACATCACAGAACAGCAGTATTCATAGCAGAAAAAAGTATCTAAAATAATTTAATATTTGCAGGTAAGCTCTGATGAAAGCTCAAACAACTGATGTAGTAGGTACAGTATCTACTATTCCATACTGCTCGCTTCTGTAATTCTACTGTTCACTTCTGTAATTCTAAACAATGAAGACTTGTTGCTTAGAAGTTAGGTAACTAGCAGGTGTTGTGTTTGCAGGTGTGTAGAATTGTAACTAGTATAAATTGTGTATCCTGGAAACATTGTTAGACTCTAGTGAAGAATAACCTTGGAAACTATAAACAAACGTGGTCCAAGCATGGCTCAGGGACAAATTGCGACCCTATAAGGTAAAGAGGAAATAAGTTCATGAAGAGTTCACTACCCTAACGACCACCAGAGACCACCTGAGACCCTCAAGGAGATCCTAAAGGCTTTAGTGCGCATGTGTTTAAGATGATGTAATATTATAATTAGTTCTCAGAAATGTAATGAATATGTAAAAGAGAAATTTAAGCATGGATATAAACAGAAAGGTGACTAGACCAGGTGTGCTTGATTTGTGGCAAGTCCACCGAGCACCCAGGCCTCGATAAAACAATATCTCTCCTGAGCGTGTGGAATTGGTTACTTGCACGCCGGGCACGAATCCGCTTTTCGGACAACACAACTATCAGAAAGCAATTTGAAACAAACTGATTCAATGTTAAAGTAATTTGCTTTGACAAATTCTTTTGTTTATATGTTTGTTTTGCTTTTTAAATTTCAAATGAGGCTCAATTCATAGATCTAAAAATCAAATAAGAAAGGGACCAAAATAAATCTCCTTGTTTTTTTAAAATTTATTCCTTTGAACAATCTTCATTATCTTTTCATAATTAGAAGAAAACTCCTTAAAGGCAACGTAACAGCAGCAACAGAGGAAAAGGCAGAATTCAAAATCAGGTACATGATTTGTGTCTCATTCAAATAGCAGCAGCAGAGTGAAAAATAAGAAAAAAGCCTGTACCAGGAGATGAAAATACTGTAGCAGAGGGATATATTCATAAATCAGTACGTTACAGTAACATATTCTAGCTCTAGTGTAGAATAGGCTGTTTGCATTAAAAAGATATAGATTTAAAATGCAATAAAGAACAGCAAAAAAAATCAATAATGATACATTTTAATTCAAACAATCACCACAGCAGTGCCACACCAATCAGTCATATTTACCCAGGCCCTGTAAATAATAATTCCCCTGATCCCTATATAATTGCCAGCTTCACCTTTTGCATTATCAACAGCTCTCATAGTTTATTGCTTCATACTTTCTTAATAAGAGCCTGCAATCAATAATCTTGCCACTGAGTACGCAGCAACCAGCCAGCCAAACACAGGTTGTAAATGTTTCAGAAGTGATCATTACAGGGATGTGAATGACAAGGTGACTGTGCTAATGGGATAGGCATGTCGTAAAGACATAATATGGAAAATCTGCTTACTGGAACGTGTAGATGCTTCGCCACGGCAAAATGATGTTTCTGCAGAGGGCAATATTTACCCTTGAAAATGAAACCTCAAATCCTCCTGAGGGGTGTTTTTTCTGATTTGGCAATCACCATCACCAGACTTTTATATCTCACCATCAGCACAAAGCATTCAGCATGTCTGCAGCCTACTTATTTCATATGGAAATGCAGCTGCTCACTGCTTCACACAAACTCTGTAATGATTGATAACATGGATTTACATGTAAATTTGAGAATTAGTGTCAATTCACTGACAATGGTTTAAATACTAACATCTACAAGGCCCCCCAATTTTTTCTACTGCTACTCACTCATTAAATACCAACACAGAAAACATCCACCTATGTTTGAGAATTATTTCTTAAGTTTGACAAACAAAACAAAGAAAAACTGGTCTAGCTTCCCACAAATTAAATAGAGCTTTGAACGGAGCCAAATTTTCCAAAGTGTTCAGTATTCACGTTGGACACATCTCCAAAGGTACTCAACTCTTACTTAGCCAAAAAAATGAAGGTGACAGGTTTTCAAAATGTCCTGCTGAAATAAGTGGTCATTTTCTTTCATTCTCCATAGGGGCTGCAGGCACTGGGCTCTTAAAAATCCATCTGCCTATTTAAGCACATGGATGAATTCCACCAGGAAATACTCAGCACTTTTGAAAATGTACCTGTTTATTTCAATGTCTAAATGGATGGTAGACCTTTTTTGTTTGTTTTGTTATCCAGTCTGAAGACTCCTTAGGAAAGTGTGTGAATTGTGATGAGTCACTGTCATGGTTTAACCCCAGCCAGCAACTAAGCACCACACAGCTGTTTGCTCACTCCCCCCCTGTTGGGATGGGGGATAGAATCAGAAGGGTAAAAGTGAGAAAACTCGTGGGCTGAGATAAAGACAGTTTAATAGCGAAAGCAAAAGCCGCGCACACAAGCAAAGCAAAACAAGGAATTCATTCACCACTTCCTATCGGCAGGCAGGTGTTCAGCTTTCTCCAGGAAAGCAGGGCTCCATCATGCGTAACAGTTACTTAGGAAGACAAACACCATCACACCAAACGTCCCCCCCTTCCTTCTTCTTCCCCCAGCTTTATATGCTGAGCATGACGTCATATGGTATGGAATACCCCATTGGCCAGTTGGGTTACCTGTTCTGGCTATGCTCCCTCCCAGCTTCTTGTGCACCTGGCAGAGCATGGGAAGCTGAAAAGTCCTTAACTAACTAAACACTAATTAGCAACTCCTAAAACGTCAGTGTGTTATCAACATCATTCTCATGCTAAATCCAAAGCACAGCACTATACCAGTTAATAGGAAGAAAATTAACTCTATCCCAGCCGAAACCAGGACAGTCACGGTGGCAAAATGCTTTCCATTTGGATGCAACATCAGAAGTAATATAATGATCTCATTAAACTTGGTCATTCTCGTCATATAGTTACATCCGTTGTTCTTTGGATATTACAGTACATAGGAAGATGAAAATCCTGTCAATTATTCAAATACACAAGAGATGTCAAGAAAAATTATATTTATCCACATTTGTAATTCTATTTTTGAACTCACAAAAGCCCTGTAATAAAGCCAGAGTTTGATCAACAGGAATATATGACAGAAACTGATTTGGAAAGTACTATTAAAATAGAAACGAAGTTTTACCTTTATTATGTTAACTATCAATTAACATTTGTCTTTGTTGACAGGTGTTTTATTTAAACATTTTATATTGATCAATTTTTTAATGTGTTATTGATTTTTTATCTTGGCTTCTGAGATATTTGAAATAAAAACATAAGGCATATTCATTTCACAATGAAAACTAAACTAAACTGTATGCAAGAAGAAAATGTAAGAAAATAAACATCCACAGTGGCCTGTTCTTCGATAAACCTATCAGTGCCAAGACTCCAAATGATCACTTATTTCCTGTCAATCCTATTTACAGATAAATCAGGGTTCAGTGCCTATTTACTTTATTTTGTTTCTTTTTTTTTTTTTCCCTCTCTCTGAGGCTTCATTCCCCAAAGACCTTCTATTTTTTTATTGAGTTTTGCCATTGTTTTCTTTAAACTGTGAATGACTAGTGAGCTCTCCCTATGAAGCATGTGCTGAAACTGAATATCCAAAAGTCCTGCAAAGTACCCAGCCTTCTAAATTAGCTAGAAAAATTCTTTACTGGCCTTTTGACATGCACATCATCACAATACCCAATCTTACGGCAAGACTGCTGGTGAGCCATAAAGATGAGATGATGATGACAGGAAGCTGATGATTAAACAGAATACACATAAGGGACCATTTCTGCCACTTTTAATTATCTTGTGTGTCTGTCTTAGAGCTTTATAGTATTACCCATCACAGCAGCACCATCTGAGCACTACAGTACCTCAGTAGTCCCAGCAAAGTCCTCAGTGCATTGCCTGGCCCATCTGGCATTTCTTTTTCTAAGGGAAAAAACTGCACTACAGATGATTTTGCACATTATTTCCCATTGATTTGCTTCTGTTGGTAGCACAATGAGGTACAGGAGAGTAAAAAATTTATTAAAATAATTTCATATATTTGAGTGAATTTCTTGGGGATTGAAGTGTCACCCAGTATGTGAACATGGACATTAGGGTATGGCCTGCAAATAGCAACATAAAAGAGTTTGTTCATGCCTTTAAGAGTGCTTCTGAAGGAGGGGGCTGTGTGTTTGTAGCTAATGCAGGAGTAGCCTCCAGGCCCACTGCTTTTCAGGCACACTATTCATTTCCCATTCTGACATTTGCATTATTCATGGCCAACTGCACTAAAAAGCTTTACCTTTTGGCAAACAATAACATGAACATCCATTATCTATTGTACTACAGTACTATTGGCTTTCCAGTCCTCCCCTTTGCTTTTCACCATCCAAGCAGCTATTGACAGAGAAACTACTAAATTGCTCTGGCCTTTTTATTCACTGCTTCTAAGTGATGCCAGCAAACCTTCTCATGTTCCTCAGGCCCTCACTGATTTCCTTGCTTGAGAAAACTGGGAGCATCCTGCAGCTTCAAATCTGCCATTGTGCTTCAGGCACGCACTACCTGTCAAGAAAGGTCAAAGACATGGCTCTGTTCTGGAGACTCTCAGGGCTTGATCCAAAGCTTCCAAGTATTGCAGGGAGTCTTTTTACTTCCTTTGAGTGAGTTTAGATATTTCTCATGCCACACATGAATGGGAAATCTTCTGCTGATGTCAACAGGCCACAACGGAACCAACAACCATGGGCTGGCTGAAAATTAATCTCAAAGCAGTTAAAAACATAAGCTCTCCCTTACCATCCTTATAAGTACAGTTTTGGACACTTGGACTCAAAATTGGATCCGCTAAGACTTCTGCTACAAACCGTGTGAGCAATATGATACATCAAAAGGGTGACAAGTGTCTCAGGTTAGCAGCAATATCCAGTGTAACTGTGTAACAACTTTTTCACTGCTTGAGTATCTTCATACAACTAGGCAACAGCTGGCTTTTTTGAGGTAAGCATGCAAACAGATAGCACAGGTGCTCCATAGCTTGCAATAAGGAATTTAAATAAATTTGAACAGAAAGATTGAAAATAAATACTAAAAATGCTATTTGGTTAGCAATCCATAACCACCAATTCATCAATTAATAAGAAAGAAATTATTTGCTAACTTTGAAATTACCTAAGCTATTTTCCAAAGAAACTGACAGCTTCACAGTTGATGTATTAAAATAAGAATGATTACTTATTGTAAACAAATTTCAGTTTACCCACTCTCCACCTGAATAAAACAATATCTCTCCTGAGCGTGTGGAATTGGTTACTTGCACGCCGGGAACGAATCCACTTTTCAGACAACAGTTTTTGGTGACCCAGATGGGACTGCTGTGAAGCCTTGCCCGGATCGACCTGCTGTCTCTCGGTGGGGAGACCCTGCTCTCTGGACTCCAGTGTGTACCAACCTATTGATCGGGGACTCCGTGAGTATTCTCCCCAACCAGAGCAGGTGAGCGACTCAACGGTGCAACGCTAAGGTCAAAGAGATATTGTTCTGGGGTATAAAATTGTGCATGCATTTGGTAAGAATTGTGGCCAAAGGTAAAAGGGTATTGTCCTGGTTCCAGCTGGGACAGAGTTAACTTTCTTCCCAGTAGCTTGGGGGGTGTGCTGTGTTTTGGGTTTGGTATGAAAGGAGCGTTGATGGCCCATCGAGCAGCTGCGTGGGGTTTATTTGCTGGCTGGGATTAAACCATGACAGGTATATTCATATGCGTTTGACAGTGATGACTGGAGTATATGAAATTGTGGCCAAAGGTAAAAGGGTGTATTCATATACGTTTGACAGTGACGACTGGAGTGTATGAAGTCGTGGTTAAGAACGTTCTTTTGGGGTAAAAATATGGAAACTCAACAGTCTAAAGTAACTCTGTGCTCTCCCCTTGGATGTATTATAAAACATTGGGGAAAATTTGGGGGAGACCCTTCGAGAAAGGAGAAATTAATTGAGTATTGTACAAGATGGTGGCCTACGTATAAATTAGAAGATGAGGAAAAATGGCCAGAATTAGGAACCTTGCAATATAATACTATCTTGCAACTTATGTTATTTTGTAGACGACAGGGCAAATGGGAGGAGGTCCCTTATGTGGACTTGTTCTTTACCTTGAGAAATGATCATGAAATTCAGAAGAAATGTAAACTTTTAGACTCAGATTCTAATGTAATGATGATGATGATGGAGAATAAGGAACCAAAAACGCATTGTTGTTCTGCTTGTAGTATAGGAAAACGGTGTTTAAAACTAGGAGAAGAGGAAGAAGATATACAGATGTTGGTGGCACCGAGTAAAATGAAAGTTTTGAACCTGAAGCAAGGGGAAGTAATACATTTAGTCCAATAGCTGGCAGAACTAGGACCTAACAGGGGTCTGTCTTATTACCACCCCTTTGTCAGGCTGTGGACCCAAGTGGGGAACCAGTATTTGTGAAAACACCTTTTATGATTTCTGATTTAATGAATTGGAAAGAACTAGCAGGGTCATATAGAGAAAATCCTGAAAAGGTTTATAGATCTTTTAGGACAATTATTGAAAATTATAATCCAGATTGGCAAGATATTCAAATTCTTTTAAATAATTTGCTCACTCCTGAAGAAAAGAGGGTGGTATTGGAAAAAGCTAATATGGAAAATGAAAGAATAAATGCAAGAGAAGATCCTGCTCATTTTATGCTGACCCAAGACCCAAATTGGAACCCTAATAGTAATGATGGGAAATTAATGATAAAACAGTACCAACAATTGATTTTATATGGAGTGAAGAATGGAATATCCCGTCCAAAGAATTTAGCAAAATTAACCCAGATAATAATAATAAGGGAAAACAGAAGACCCATCCACCTTCTATGAACGCTTATGTGAGGTAGCCAGAAAATAGATGGATTTAGACCCTGAAAGTGATGAGAACGGGGCAATATTTACTACTTTGTTTGTTGGACAAGCAGCCTCTGATATTCAAAAGAAATTGTGGAAAGTGGATGGCATTAAAGGGATGGCTACATCACAGTTGATTGAGATTGACTGTAAAGTATATAATAATAGAGAAGAAGAAGAAGAGAAAAACCAGGAGAAAAAAAAAGCAAAAGATAGGAAGCAGAAAGCTGTTATTCTGGCAGCTGCTTTTGTGAATGCTCAAGGATGTGCTGAAGGTAGGGAAGAATATATTTGAAAGGTAGAGGCAGAGGGTACTTAAGGGGCAAAGGTAGAGATGTGGAAATATATTTAGACAGTCTGCTCCATTAGGGATCAATCAATGTGCTGCATGTAAGAAACAAGGACACTGGAAGAGTGAGTGTCCAGAAAATAAAAAAGTTAGCCAGCCACAACAGATGCCACCTGAAGCTGATCTGCTTATGATGGGAGAGGTTTCTGAATGATGGGGACCGGGGGTAAAAGAAGGTATTTTCCCAGCTGAGCCCCTGGTTCCAGTAAAGCTGGGAAATAAAGTAGTTGATTTTTTAGTGGACACTGGAGTAAAATATTCTGTTATAAATACATGTAAAGGACCAATGAGTAAATGTAATGTATCTGTTGTTGGGGTCACGGGAAAGAAAGAGGTAAGGCCTTTTTTGAAACCTTTAGAATGTAAAATTGGAGGAAAAACATTGATGCATGAATTTTTATATATACCAGAATGCACCATGCCTCTCTTAGGACGGGATTTATTGACTAAATTGGGAGCACAAATTAACTTTAAAAAAGGAAAAATCCAAGTTCATTTTCCTGAAGCTAATGCCTGGCAAGCCCAAATTTATTTATTACAGACAAACACAGAAGAATCCAAAGAAATACCAGAAGAAATTAAAGATGCAGTTTACCCTTTCGTTTGGGCGACAGAGAAACCAGGAAGAGGGAAAAATATGGAACCAGTAAAAGTTGAATCGAAAACAGGAGTTCGACCGGTAAGAAAGAAACAATATCCTATTAGTATAGAAGCCAGAAAAGGTTTGGAACCAATAATAAATAGTTTTCTCAAATATGGACTTTTAAGAGAATGTCAGTCTGATTACGATACTCCTACCCTTCCAGTGGTAAAGCCAGATAACCAAGGATATAGGTTGGTTCAAGATTTAAGAGCAATAAGTCAATTAGTGGTGGACATTCATCCAGTAGTCCCTAATCCATATATGCTGCTAACAACTATCAATGAATCAAATGCATATTTCTCTGTTATAGATTTGAAAGATGCTTTCTTTTGTATACCTCTGGAAGAAAACAGTGAAAAGATTTTTGCCTTTGAATGGGAAGATCCGTCGACTGGGAGGAGAACTCAGCTCTGCTGGACTGTGCTGCCACGAGGGTTTAAAAACAGCCCAACCATCTTTGGAGCAGCCCTGAATAAGGGACTGGAACAGTGGTCCAGTAAGGAAGATCAAATCACCCTCCTTCAATATGTTGATGACATCCTATTGGGAGCAGATACTATTGAGATCTGCAAAGAAAAGACTGTTAGCCTCCTAAACTTTTTGGGAATGGCCGGGTATAGGGTGTCAGAGAAGAAAGCAGAAATTGCAAAACAAACTGTAATTTACTTGGGATTTGAGATTTCCCAAGGATAATGAAGATTGGGAAATGATAGAAAAAAGGCCATTTGCAAGATGGCACTCCCTCAATCTACTATATCAAGCTCTGTTAGTGGAACAAGATGACATAATTTTGAAGTAAGTGCAATTTTAAATCCTGCTTTTTAATGCCAAGTGAAAAAGAGAGTGATCCTAATCATGATTATTTACAAGTTATCAAACAGGTATATGCCAGCAAGCCAGACCTGAAAGATGTCCCTCTCAAGATTCCGGATGAAGAATTATTTACTGATGGAAGCTGCTTTGTTGTGAAAGGTGAAAGGAGGGCTGGCCATGTCGTGGTAACTTTAACCAAAGATCGAGAAGTAAAAGCATTACCTCCAAATACATCCACCCAGAAGGCAAAGATAATAGCTTTGACAAGAGCTTCAGATCTGGCTGCAGGTAAAGGAGTTAATAGTTATACAGACTCTAAATATGCTTTTGGTGTTGTTCATGCCCATGGAGCGATATGGAAAGAGCGAGGACTTTTGTCTGCCAGTGGCTCACCTATAAAGTATGGAACAGAGATTTTAAATTTATTGGAAGCAGTACAAAAAAACCCAAAGAAGTTGCTGTGATTCATTGTAAAGCACATCAAAGAGGAAACTCAAAAGTGATAGAAGGAAATTGAAAGGCAGGTGAAGCTGTCAAGCATGTGGCGCTAAGTACCACAATTCCATCAAAAGAAATTCAACTAGAATCCCCAAATTATAACGAAAAAGAAAATAAGTTGGCTGAGCTATTACAGTGCAAAAAGAATGATCAAGGATGATGGATTACTTCACATGGACAATGTGTAGTAACCCCCGAAATCATGAAGAAATTGATGGTCACAACCCATGCTGAGACACATATGGGAGCAGAAGCAGTGGTCGAGTCGGTAAAATTATATGCAATAGGGACTAAAATGTTATTGATTGCTAAAAGTGTGAGTAATAAATATGAGATTTGTCTTAGGAACAATCTGAAAATACAAATCCGACCCCCTCCTGGAGAGGTAAGGAAAGGCATAACTTCCAGTGAGTACTGGCAAATAGATTTTTCAGAGTTACCAAGGTGCAACCAATACCGATATTTATTGGTATCGGTAAATACATTCTCTGGATGGCCAGAAGCTTTCCTGTGTCGAACCAACAAGGCAAAAGAGATAACAAAACACTCAGTTGAAATGGATTGAAGCTTCACCACTTGCCTTGTTAAGAATTAGGATGACCCCGAGAGCTAGAGAAAAAATAAGTCCACTTGAAATTGTGTATGGTAAACCTTATAATGTCAATCTAACAGGAAGGTTTGAATGCACATAACAGGAGAAAAAGTGTTAACTGAATCTCTCTTGTCTTTGAGTAAAATGGTGAGTTCTTTACACAAATATGTTCTCTTGGGGACACTTCTACCCCTAGAATTTCTGGTATATTCATTCAGTCCAGGAGACCAACTCTACCTGTGAATGTGGAAAGACTCCCTTGGAGAAAAGTGGAAAGGACCCTTCCAGGTGTTACTGACAACAAACACTGCTGTAAAATTAGAAGGAGTAGACTCTTGGATTCATTACACCAGAATAAAGAAATTACATCCTAGACTGTGGACTTCTATACCTAAGGGACCATTGAAATTAACTTTAAGGCGTACTTGATGAGTCACTGGAGATGTTGCTGAATTATTTGTGATATTTAAAATATTTATTGTTAGAAGGGAAACCAAATTAATTAGGAAATTGTGGGTTTAGGAGTAGAAAATGTGTAGCCTGTTGATATATTTATGACGGTCAGTAAAGCTGAATCCCAATTTCTATTGCCAAAATGGGATAGAAATCGAAATATCTGAGAACTTTTAGCCTGAGAAGTAACCAAAATGTCTTCTTTTTGTATTGCAGAACCTAGGTGATAATTCACAGTTAGTTGAGAAAAAAATTCAACAATTAAAGGACTTAGCATCTGGATTTAAAGAACGAGAAGGATAAGATCTTTCTTGGTTATTTTCATGGCTTCCAAATTTAAATTGGCTCAGACAGTTGTTCTTATTTGCAATACTGATCATCATCTTAGTTATAATTACTTGCTGTATGATCCAGTGTATGTCTTTTTGTAGACCAAATGTTTATAAATAAATGATGTGAGACTCATGATGCTCAACATCATAAGTCTCAAAGGGGGGAATTGATGCAGTAGGTACAGTATCTACTATTCCATACTGCTCGCTTCTGTAATTCTACTGCTCGCTTCTGTAATTCTAAACAATGAAGACTTGTTGCTTAGAAGTTAGGTAACTAGCAGGTGTTGTGTTTGCAGGTGTGTAGAATTGTAACTAGTCAAAATTGTGTATCCTGGAAGCATTGTTAGACTCTAGTGAAGAGTAACCTTGGAAACGAGAACCATAAACAAACGTGGTCCAGGCGTGGCTCGGAGACAAACCTCAACCTTATAAGGAAAGAAAGGAACAGGTTCATGAAGAGTTCACTACCCTGCCAACCACCAGAGACCACCCGAGACCCCCAAGGAGACCCTAAAGGCTTTAGTGCGCATGTGTCTAGGATGATGTAATATTATAATTAGTTCTCGGAAATGTAATGAATATGTAAAAGAGAAACTTAAAATATGTATGAGAAGCATGGATATAAACAGAAAGGTGATTAGACCAGGGGTGCTTGATTTGTGGCAAGTCCACTGAGCACCAAGGCCTGAATAAAACAATATCTCTCCTGAGCGTGTGGAATTGGTTACTTGCATGCTGGGCATGAATCTGCTTTTTGGACAACAGAGTGACAGATCCCCTTGTGCTGACTAACCAGGTGGCTTTTGCTAAATGCGTATCCCAATGCTTGAATGTCCCACCACCCATTGCTCTCAGTGTAGTCTTTAGCAGTCCATTGTATCATTCAATTTTCCCAGAGGCTGGTGCATGGTAGGGGATGTGATATACCCACTCAATGCCATGCTCTTTGGCCCAGGTGTCTATGAGGGTGTTTTGGAAATGACTCCTGTTGCCTGACTCAATTCTTTCTGGGGTGCCATGTCACCATAAGACTTGCTTTTCAAGGCCCAGGATAGTGTTTCAGGTGGTAGCATGGGGCACAGGATATGTTTCCAGCCATCCGGTGGTTGCTTCCACCATGGTGAGCATGTAGCGTTTGCCTTGGTGGCTTTGTGGGAGTGTGATATAATCAATCTGCCAGGCCTCCCCATATTTATATTTCAACCATCGTCCTCCATACCAGAGAGGTTTTAACTGCTTGGCTTGCTTCAATGCAGCGCATGTTTCACATTCGTGTATAACCTGTGCAATAGCGTCTATGGTCAAGTCCACCCCTCGACCACAAGCCCATCTATACGTTGAATCTCTTCCCTCATGGCCTGAAGTGTTATGTTTATTTCCAATTTTGGTGACACCTCTTAACCCCAATGCAGCGTTAAGAAGCAGGCATTCTCTTTATTACAGTGCTGGATGCACGGGGGATCATTCCTCCTAACGTGCATGCCGCATGTTGCATCAGTTACAGCTTATATCGTCCTAGATCATACATATACATTGGATGTCCTGGAATAATT
The DNA here is from genome assembly GCF_964195595.1 of Calonectris borealis. NCBI lineage: Eukaryota > Metazoa > Chordata > Aves > Procellariiformes > Procellariidae > Calonectris > Calonectris borealis. The sequence continues at coordinate 63,549,113 of NC_134315.1, read as the reverse complement.
ATACATATTAATTCTATTCTTCTTTTTCATATATGGTTTTGTCTTTGCTTATCTCTCTATTTGTAAAGTTCTCAAGTTCCTTATCTTGGTTTCAACTGGTGTCTGCTGGTTTATCTACACTCCACCGGGATGGACCATTCACAGTTGCAAATTATGTCCTTGGGTGTATTCTTGTTGGAGGCTCCTTACAACATATGGGCCCACCGAGCTATAAATAATTCACCCTTATGTTGCCAGTCCTGATCCACCTGAACGACTTCGATCTTGGCAGCCTGATCCACCTGCTGGTTGTTTTGATGTTCTTCAGTGGCCTGACGCTTGGGTATGTGAGCATATACGTGACGTACTTTTACATCGAGGTTCTCTACCCGAGCAGCGATATCTTGGCACAGTGTGGCAGCCCAGATGGGTTTACCTCTGATGTGCAGAAAACAGACTCAACAACCTAGAAGGTTATAAAGTAGGTATGTTTATTCAGCGCTGGGCAGCACGGGGGGGTCACCCCACCACAATCGTGCGCGCCAGGGTACTTAACTTACAGGGGTTATATGCAATCAATATATACATATTCATCACATTCCTTAGAAAAGGAGGTCTTATGAGTTCCTGGAAGTTATTTACATAGTCCAAGTATGCGCAGTAAAATTAGGGTTAGGGTCTTTTCCTTCTCCGGTGGCCGTCCATAGTCTTCTTCACTGTGTCCGTTAGTTGAACTCTGGGCTTCCTTTGCTTATATATGGTCACTTAATTAACTCATCAGTTCCTCCACTCTTGGAATGTAACAGGGCATCAGTTATCTTGTCCTTTAACACTTATCCCTTCACAGTTGTTAGTGATTTACATAGGACACTTATCTTGTCACAGCTGTTACATAGGAGGCCTAACGAGCCAGCTCAAGGTCTATCCTCTCTTATCAAGTGGGAGGATGAACCACAGTAAAGGCTCAGTCAGGAATTGTTAGTTAGTTTAGTAATTCAAGGATCTTAGGCTAGACAATGGCTCTGCTATTAACCTTTAAGTGTTAGTTCCCTCTATCACCTCTGTGCTTCCATTGCTGTAACCACTCCCACAGGGCATTTGCCACCATCCATGAGTCATCCTGGGTGACTGGGGTTTCCTATTTGGGCTGCCCAGTGTGGCCCACTTACTCCATGTAGCATCGGTTGCATGATGTATAGAGGGGACCTTGGATCCTCTGTATCCTCAACTCCAAAACCCCAGTGGTCGACCTTGAGTCTCCCCTGGTGCTTTCTGCCAGAGGCTCCAGGTTGGGTCATTCTCCCCGGCTGCGGTATAGAGCACGTTCTTTACATCTTGTGGTGCCCAGACTGGCCCAAGGGCTACTGCCTGAACTATCTCCTGTTTAATTTGCTCAAACGCTTGTTGTTGTTCAGGGCCCCATTTGAAATCGTTCTTCTTCCAAGTCACTTGATAGAGAAGGCTTACAATCAGGCTGTAATTTGGAATATGCATTCTCCAAAAGCTCACAACACCTAAGAAAGCCTGTGTTTCCTTTTTGCTAGTTGGTGGAGTTATGGCTGTTATTTTGTTGATCACATCCATTGGGATCTGACGATGTCCATCTTGCCCTTTTATTCCTAAAAACTGGATCTCCTGTGCAGGTCCCTTGACCTTACTTTGCTTTATGGCAAAATCAGCCTTAAGAAGGATTTGGACTATTCCCTCCCCTTTCTCAAAAACTTCCTCTGCTGTCTTGCCCCATACAATGATGTCATCAATGTATTGCTGGTGTTCTGGAGCCTCACCCTGTTCCAGTGCAGTGTGGATCCAGTGATGGTGGAGTCTATGGCAAATGGTAGGGCTGTGTTTCCACCCCTGGGGCAGTCGGTTCCAGCTGTACTGGACGCCCCTCCAAGTGAAAGCAAACTGTGGCCTGCACTCTACCACCAAAGGGATTGAGAAGAACGCATTAGCGATATCAATTGTGGCGTACCACTTGGCTGCCTTTGACTCCAGTTCGTATTGGCACGGAAGCACTCAGTGGTGGCGTGACTTCGTTCAGGCCACAATAGTCTGCTATTAGTCTCTACTCTCCATTGGACTTTCGCACTGACCATATGGGACTGTCAAAGGATGAGCAAGTCTTGCTGATCACTCCTTGGCTCTCCAGTCCACGAATCAGCTTATGGATTGGAAGCAGGGAGTCTTGGTTGGTGCAATATTGGTGCCGATGCACCGTTGTGGTAGCGATCAGCACCTGTTGTTCTTCGACCCTCTTCAATCCCACAAAAGAAGGATCCTTTGACAGACCAGGCAAGGTGGACGGCTGTTTAATTTCCTCCACCTCCAGGCCAGCTATACCAAAAGCCCACGGGTACCCTTTTGGGTCCTTGAAATACCCTCTCCTGAGGTAGTCTATGCCAAGGATGCACGGAGCCTCTGGGCCAGTCACAATAGGGTGCTTTTGCCACTCATTCCCAGTTAGGCTCACTTCGGTCTCCAATACAGTTAGATGTTGGGATCCCCCTGTCACTCCAGAAATACAATTGAGTTCTGCCCCTTTATATCTTGATGGCATCAGTGTACACTGTGCACAGGTGTCTACAAGAGCCTTATACTCCTGTGGGTCTGATGTGCCAGGCCATCAAATCCACACAGTCCAGTAAACCTGGTTGTCGCTTTCAGTAAACCCGGTTGTCCCTTTCCTCCATCTTTTAATCCTGATCATAGTATTCATTACTCACTTCTTGCAAATGCGAATCAGAAATCCCTTTATTAAGGTCGGAAGTGGAATCAGCCCTTCTACTCTGTCTGGGGAACTGCTCACTGGACACTGGAGCAGCAGTTTTCCTGGAAGAACCCCCTTTTGTGATTGTTTTTCCTTGCAACTCATGTACCCGTGCCTCTAAGGTCAAGGTAGATTTTCCATCCAACTTCCTTATGTCCTCTCCATGGTCATGCAGGTAGAACCACAGGGTGCCCCGGGCTGTACACCCACAATATCTTTTCTCTGGAGCAGAGGCATGCTTACTCCTAATGGCTGAGATACTGGTCCGTACAGGTGGAGAATAGGACATCCTCTTTGAGTTGCTGGAACTCCCGGGACAGTTTTTCAGGCAGTTTTTCCACAGCCGAGGTGCAGTCCTATAGGGAGGAAGAGAGACTTTCTTCATACTGCCAGAGTTGGCCAGCCAATTCATCCACCGTTTGTTCCTCTCCGTCTTTCCAGGTCATTATTGCCAAGGAGTTGACATGCGACGCTGGTGCATTCTGTACAAACTTCCACCACATGGGTCGGGTGCATTTGACTTCATCTGGGTCTTTGGGTAACTGCTCGTTGTTCAGGGCATCATAAATCACTTCCAGCATGCCTAATTCTCTCAGGTACTGGATACCTCTCTCCATGGTGGTCCACTTGCCTGGGTGGCATGTAACATCTTCCTTGAAGGGATACCTTTCCTTCACGCCTGACAGAAGTTGTCTCCAGAGGCTGAGGGCTTGTGCCCCTTTTCCAATCAATGTGTCAATGCCCCCTTCCCTAGAAAGGGATCCCAGCTGCTTGGCTTCCCTACCCTCTAATTCCAGGCTACTGGCCCTGTTATCCCAGCATCAGAGCAGCCAGGTGACAATGTGCTCGCCTGGACAATGACTGAAATCTTTTTGCATATCTCGCAGCTCACTCAGGGATAGGGATCAGGTGGTTACCATCTCATTTACGGGTTCTGCCTCTTCCTCCTCCTGTTCTTGTGATGGCCCTGGTTCATCTTCATCCCTTACTAAATGAGTTGATTTTCTTGTGTATTTTCTTTTTTGTATAGGGGCGACTGATACTGGCATGGGTTGGTTCTCTGTTGCAGGGGGTGGAGTAGCCGCAGTGCCTATTGTGGGGCTTTGGGTAGCAGCCAGTGCCTGCCGTGGGGGTGGGGTAACCACAGGGCCTGTTGTTTTGTCATCAGATGCAGAGACCTTTTCTTCCTCTTGAGGGTTCTGAATAGTGTTAAACAGGGCTCGGTAGGCATGGACCAGATTCCATCACATTGCAGTGATTTGCCAGAATGGCCAGGGTGACAGCATACTTTTTCCAAATATTCTAGTAATTTCTCAGGATTCTGCACTTGTTCAGGGGTGAAGTTCCAAAACACTGGAGGTGTCCACCGTCCTAGGCATTTGCCCATGCTATCCCACTCACCCTGCCACTCATAACTATCCAGCCTCAGGGCAGATCTCTGCATGATATTCTTAAATTGCTTATTAACCTTGGACAAGACCGAAATAATATTCCCAAGTAATACCAATAGATGTATCTTAACTACCCAGGGATGTTCAAGGTACTGACAAGTTATCTTGACGAAGGAGACAACATCATAGAGGAAAGTAGTGAGGATGTCATCCTCTATTTCCTCCATAAAAAACCTCTCAGAGGAAGAGTGATAATTGCTAATTGTCTCCATGAGGTGGTACCCGACGGACAGTAATGGTTTCAGTACAAAACCCAAATACCAAATAACCCCCAATGCCAGTGTTTTAGTAACAAATCTCCCAGGCAAAACAACACTAATCACTGCAGAGCACAGCAGACTGCAAAAACCAACACCAATCTTTAATATATACAGCAAAACCAAGAGCATGGTGCAGATCAGATAAACTAATATCGAGAACAGATAAATCAATTTAGTGACCGGCAACCGTTAACTGATATAAATTCCTTAATATGCTCTAGTTCGTCTGACGTTATCTCAAATCTTTTGAGCCTCATTTTGGGTGCCAAAAAGGACTGTCATGGTTTAACCCTAGCCAGCAACTAAACACCACACAGCCACTCGTTTGCTAACAGCCCCCCTCCAGTAGGATGGGGGAGAGAATTGGGCGGGCAAAAGTGGGAAAACTCATATGATGAGATAAAAACAGTTTAATAATTGAAATAAAAGAAAGTAGAACAGTAGCAATAACAATAATAACAACAATGGAATATACAAAGCAGGCGATGTACAATGCAACTGCTCACCACCTGCTGACCGATGCCCAGCCCCTCCCCGAGCCTTGATTCCCCCTTCCTGGACCCACACCTCCTAGTTTATATACTGAGCATGACGTCATATGGCATGGAATACCCCATTGGCCAGCTGGGTTAGCTGTCCTGGCTATGCTCCCTCCCAGCTTCTCATGCACCCAGCATACCATGGGAAGCCGGAAAGTCCTTGACCAGTGTAAGCACTACTTAGCAACAACTAAAGTATCAATGTGCTATCAACATTCCTCTCATACCAACCCCAAAACACAGCACCACACCAGCTACTAGAAAGAAAATTAACTCTATCCCAGCTGAAACCAGGACACAGAGGAGATGGGAAGGCAGATAGTCATCATGGCAGATCAACATGTGAGGGCAAATAATGGCTTAACAATGCTAGCCTGGATTCTACAGTTGCCTAAGCAAAGTCTGATCACAACTACAGTCCCTGCAAGTGAGCATTTGTATTCAACTGGGGCAGCAGAACAGCCAGAAAGCGGCAGTTTACAGTGTATCATAACATATTTTCTAACATGGAAGGAGCAGCACTCTCAAGTCCTGAGATATTTGATTGATAAATCAAGCCAGAGGTTGCTCAGCAATTCCCCTCCCCTCCCAATCCCACCCCCAAACCCCAATTCCCAAGTAAATACACGTTAAAATCTGGCCTGTGATACTTGACCGGTTAATGTGCAGCATGACTGTTACATTAGGGATGGAGGAATGCAAGGCAATTTTAGTTATCAAGTACTGATAATTGACACAAACGTAGCATAAACTGGAGAAAATTAGTCCTGAAGAGAGAGAAAAGGCATCTCTGGTTTTCTGATCCTTTCTTCACCCTTCACATGTTTTACTGTTGGGCAAGAAAAGAGGAAGAAAGGAAGCACACAACAGGCCATTAGAAGCCAGAAACTGATGAGAGAAGAGCCAAAACTGTACTGCAGAAATCACAAGCCTTGCTCTCAACATCTCAAGTTCGGAGTCAAAGACACTTTCCACTCTGTCACAAGATTTTGCAGATTTAACTTTTTCCATTAACCCTTACATTAACTTGCATAATAAATGTGATAACGTTCAAAAGCCTTGTATTTTGGTCATAACTTGAACTACAGTCAGCTGGCGGCAACATGTTTACCTGCGATTAAATTGAAAAGTTCTGACCCTTGCCCTCATCATCCTTCAGATTTACAATGGTCAAATGGAGTATTTCTTCTGTCACTGGGATGCTCTGAGGATAAGCATATAAAAGCTCATTAAATACTCAGATTCTGCCATAATAAAGATCATGCAAATAGATTTGCAGACAACGTATTCTTTCTTCTGTCATACCGGTTTTGGCTGGGATAGAGTCAATTTTCTTCATAGCAGCTTGTATGGGGGCTGTGTTTTGGATTTGAGAAGAAAACAGTGTTGATTGATAACACTGGGATGTTTTAGTTATTGCTGAGCAGTTCTTACACATCATCAAGGCTTTTTCTGTTTCTCACACCACCCTGCTAGCGAGTTGGCTGGGGGTGCATGACTGGGAGGGGACAGAGCTAGGACACCTGGCCCCAAATGACCAGGGGAGTAAGAAGGAAGGGGGGTCATTTGGAGTTATGGTGTTTGTCTTCCCAAGTAACCATTATACGTGATGGAGCCTTGCTTTCCTGGAGATGGCTGAACACCTGCCTGCTGATGGGAAGTAGTGAATGAATTCCTTGGTCTGCTTTGCTTAAGCACACAAAGCTTTTGCTTTGCCTGTTAAGCTGTCGTTACCTCAACCCATGAGTTTTCTCACTTTTACCCTTCCGATCCTCTCCCTCATGCCACTGGGAGTGGGGGGTAGAGTGAGCAAGTGGCTGTGTGGGGCTAATCTGCCTGTTGGGGTTAAACCACAACTAAAAGCAATTCTGTAATCTTTTTCAATTAGCTATTGATGTAATTCCAATAAATAAAAAAAGTGCATGTTTTTTATGGACTGTAATGGACTGTAATTTTCCTGATTTCATGTGGCTTGCTTAATTAAATTAGCAACATCTTTTGCATTTGTTGGATACAGTGGGTTCCAAGCTCCTGCCAAAAGGAAAAATAGCAGCAAGTTGAACCTCTCACAGCAGGGACAGCAAAGATTTCTTATTTTGATTTCACCTTGACCTAGTGTGAGAAGTGTTCCCCAGCAAGCCTGCCAGTACAGCCAAGGTTTAGAGGTGAAAAAACACTAGCAGTTGCAAATTCTGTCAGAAAGGCACTTAACACTTTCTGTGCAAAGCTGGCCACATTCTTCTTTCACTTGCATCCTGCAATAACATTCCTGAAATCAATGGAAAGGCTTCTTCCTGTGTCCTGAAATCTATTCCAGTCACCTGAAATGTATTCATGGAATATATATTACCTTTTGTGAGTTTCCCTAAAAGTCACTGTGACTGTGGGAACCTCTTTGCCCTAGAACTTTTAAAATTGTCTGTTCCATAACAAGAAAACCAAAACTATAAGTGTTTCCTATCATTACAGTATCTTGACATCTAATCATCTTCTGCCATTTTCTCCTGGAAATAAAGACTTCAAGGAATCCATAATGTGTCCCCCAGTTAGGCCAACACAGCCAAGGATCTGCCCCAGCCCCACAAAGCATAAGATTCATTTACCCTTAAGACCCATATTACAGCTTCAAGGCACTAATAGGAAACAGGTGTGTGTGTTAGCATAGTCCAGGGGAGCTTAGCTATGGACAGCTTCTCTCCTGCTGCAGAATTGTAATGGTTTTGATGGCAGGAAAGTGTCAGTATAATCTCTAACAGCCAGTACAAAGCCAGTTCAAAACCAGCAAACCCTGATTTTGTGCTAAATTTATCTTACTGTTAATTGTACACTCAATCTGAGAAATGAATTTCAAAGCCTCTGACTAGCACATTCCTGTCTCTGTTTCAGACTTGCCTATTTGCTGTGAAAATTATTCTATTTCCTAGTATTTTTACAGCTCTCTTGGCCAATGTGTCTGAACACACTGTAACCTGTAATGTATTTACCCTCACAGCACCCCTGAGGGCAGTAGAATGTAATTATCTCCATTTTACTGATGGGAAACTGCAGTATAAAATAGATCAAGCTGTCCACAGAAGGATCAAGAGCTCTTTGTTCTACTTATTGTGAGCAGGTCATCTTGCTGCTAGTTTGCCATTTGACTTGAATCCCAGCTGTCAGGTGATGACCACATCCAGCTGACAACTCTCTGCTCCAAGATATCACCAAGAAACCCCAAACCTTAATAAAATCTTGGTCAACTAATAATTCAGTTCTGCTTCTGGTTACACAGGTGTGAGCACACTGTATCTCCAAGATATCCACTGTCATAGGTAAGATTAGCATACCTCCCCATCTGTAAGCCCATATAACACTCTTGGTAACGTGGCAGTTTTGATGCAATACTTGCAAGATTTGCCATGCATTTCATGGCTAGATCTCCCCTTCCCACCTTTCCAGAAGGCCAAAGTATACAGATACATAAGGAATTTCTGTCCTGTTGTTACTGGGGATGGTGATTTAAAAGGTTTCCTGGGGTGTTTTTGGAGTTTCAAGCAGCTTCAGGGCACTGGTAACTTACAAATACTGATAATCACACTAAGAATTTATACATGTTTTTTCAAGTGATCTGCCAACTATTCAGTAACAACAAAAAAAGTGGTTATCCTATCTGCCAAATGACATCATCATTAAGGTCATGTCATTGACTAACTTGTGAGATTTACTTCACTGCAAGGAAATCCAGCCTCTCGCAACGGTGGCTTATGTATTTGGGTTTTCAAAACACTCTCAGATCTGTGGGTTGGTGTCTGCATCCTTCCTCTTCCTCTTTTCTCCTCAGGAGCTAGACCTGTAAAATTTTATGTCCAACTGCTACAACACACAAAGCAGACTAGGTGTCATGTTCCTAGCTATGTGTGTAATTTCATATCCTTTACAGACATCCTGATATCACAAGAACACTACTAAATAGGAAGCTCACATAAAAAAACAAAACAAAAACCAACAAAAAAACCACATACACAAAAAAATCCCCACAAAAAATCCCCACAAAAAAACAAATACAGAGAGCCTGGAATATTGCCCCAGGATCAGAATAAGAGATTTGGAACCATTACCTCATACCTTTCTAGAGGTTTTAACTGCATGAAATTCAGAATACATGCATTTATGCTTGTTTCAAAATCTGCACCAGGACATATGCCTAAATACTGCCAACTAGAAAACAAAACATCAATTCCTCCTGCAAGGCAAATTTCAGAAAATTTTCTCCCAAGTTTTAGACTTATCCCCAAAAAACCTCAGCTATCTTTAAAGTCAAGGAGAGTGAAGCCTCATATCCAGATCTGAACACCATAGCTCAGTTCAGGGGAGAAACAAGGCACTTTCCCCTCTTACATTACAAAAGTATGAACCAAAATGAGGTTCAGACTACTGCTAGATGTTGAGATACACACCATATATGTCGAGAGACACACCATATATTTTACTTTGAATAATCAATTCTTTTTATGGAAGAAGTTGCAGATAAGTCACTAATTCTTGGGTTCAGTTAAAAAAAAAAACCCAAACAATAAATCTTAACCTTTAATCCTATATTTCAAGATGTGACAGCCATAAAAATCCACCCATTCTAGAAACAGGCTAGTAAAGGAAATGGCTGAAGTAGACATACCACGTACAAAGGGAAACTAGAACTCCATACAAGGGTCTACAGGCATAAGCAAAAGGCTTCTCTTGGTAGCTCTTCTAGTCCATGAATACCACGGGAGATGGTGCAAATTGCAACTCAACCTCCCAACCACATTAAAGACAGTGTGGACGAAGTGTCCTAGGACACTAGGATGCTAGTGGATGGAGGGTAGGAACCCTCCATTCCCAGCTTTGTCTCTGATCTGACAAAAGGCAGTGTTCCTTTTATTTTAAAGATGAGGGAAGAGAGAATAATGCATCTAATTTCCTTGATAAAGGTCTCCATGCTCCAAGGACAGAGATGTCACTCAGAAACCAGGTATTACTATTAGGTAACAGGCAGGACACAACAGTATCGGAGACAACATACCTAACCTCTCTGTCCTGCATTCTCAAAACAGTATCATCCCAATGCTTTTACCCAGCACTTGGAGTTCTATACACAAAAATTTTTAATAAATCCAAACACTAACATCAAATATCCAAAGTAATTCTGAACAACTGGAAAATTATATTACTGGGGTAGAAGGTGTCCTTGTTCGCTTCTAAACCAAAGTTTTCTTTCCCGGACCATATCTTATGTCTCCCTCCTACTTTGAAGAAAAAGCATATTACTGTTTGTGTTCATAACTGTTTGCATTTATAAGTTAGTTCCTAATGAATGAGATAACATGGCCCTTATTCTCCTTTCATTCACACTGTATTAATAACTGTTTCTTCATTATTTTCAAAAATGTTTTGAAACAGGGATCATTGTTTCCTAGGTGTGTTGACCTGGGGCTTCCATCTGAGTTTAGGCATATAGTCTCTATTAAAATCCAAGTAACAGCAGGACTGCATTCAGAGTAAGGGACAAGTCCTACCACTAATATCTTCACAGTTCTACAGCAGCATACAGGCCAGGCAAACAATAACTCACGTCTTAAAAAAAAACCACCAAAACCCAAAACCAAAAAAAGAAAAACCAGCCTCACTAATCACAGTTTATATAGTTTTTTATCTGACAAGTCTGCCTTTCTCAAGAACATTCTGTTAAGTTGGTGATGGTAATCTATTTCAGGTTGAACTGTTAAGATTTTTAGACATAGCATCTCCCTGAATTCATTATAATCCTGGGGGAGCACGGGAGAAGAAAAAATTTACTTTAAATAAATGCAGATAAAAGAGCAGCCTTTGGATGTTATTCAAACATATGCCTTATGCTTGCAAACCCAATAGTCTGAGCAACATTATTTAAAGAAAGAAACTGGTTTGAACTAATTTTATTTATGTTAACATTTCTCTCTCTAAAACAGGAGATCCTTACACTTCGAAGCGTCTGTGGGCATAATGTCACCCTTAGCCAGAACTGATGGAAGACATGAGGGTAGAAGACAGACAGATTCCATGTGGTCTTTTTTTCTCCATTTGTCATCCAGTTTCTGTTTAGCTAATTTCAGTAGAAGCAGCTTTCAGCTAAGCTCTTCTCTTCAGATGGTGGGTTGAAAGCAGATAACTGAAATGGAGCTGTTAAGATGGTGTTTAGAACATACAATATAAAAGACATAAATAGCTCTGAGCTGAATAAAGGAAGCAAATTCTGCATCGTCTTCACTGTCAACACTGTGAACACCAGTTCACAGAAGGCAACTTGATCACAGTAGAGACTTCTAGAAGAATTTACTTCAAATCTGTACAATGTAAATAGGGAGTCAGAAGATGTAATAAAATGTGAACTAAAGCAGAACTTTCCTTGATACATTCTTTTATGTCACCTGGTGCTAGCTATTCTCCCTTGATGCTTGCCTGTCTTTCCCATCAGATGAAAATCCATTTGAGCGACTTTTGACATCTTTATGGAAGTAGGTCCATTTTTCCTGAATCAGGGTGTTCAGAGGCATATTTTGGCAATCAGTTGCTATGTAGCAGTCACTTGAGAACAGATTCTTCTATCTTTAGTGATAAGTAAGTGAAATCTGAGTCCTAATAAAGTGAAAGGGGAATTCTTCTGTGTATAAGGTTTGCTTCACAACAGGAGGAGGAAATTACGGTAAATGTAGTATGTGAAAGAGCAAAGCCTCATGCTGCCATCCACATGAGATCTCTTAAACGCTTTCAATAGTAACAGAAAGTGGCAGCCTAAGTTAAATATCTTCTATTTGCCCCTAGAAAAGGTACATCACAGATAGCAAGATGAAGTCAAGTTCCCAAGTGAGACAGCAAGAGTTCAGAGCATAGCCATGTTCTTACCACTGCTGGCCACCTGTCTCCAAGAGGGTGTATTTCTGGTGCTAGTTATGGAATTGACTTGTTTCAAGTTGAGAACAGCACTACTGAGAATGAACAGCAGAATCCTGATCATCATTCACATAAAGATGACTGAAGCAGGAAACACCATATAGCTGCTCTCTAGACTGTCTGTCAGAGCTACGCGGTTTGTATATTTGGAAGACATATTAAATCTTATGTTGGAAGGCTAAAGCCCATCACACATATTAACAATGAGGATTCAATGTGATATGAGGTACACATTCTGCTCCGAGGTTCTATCTCCCTCTAAAGCATTTGGTATGGGCCTTTGGTAGAGTTTGCTTTTCCAGAGAGTTTAATGCTGAGCCATTTTGAGAGTTTTGGAACTTCTTCTGCTTGCTATTAACATTTTGATCTGAACTCTGTATAAGAGCACCAGTAAGAACTTCATGGACTAGCAACCTAGAATAATCCTGAAAGCACTTAGCTCATCTATTTAATCTCTAGATCAATTAGGTTTTACTGCCTGTTGCTCTCATTGGAAGACCACTCTAGGATTAACTGTTTGAAATTTCCTTCTAATATCCTGCCTAAATAATTTTTCCATTTCCACTTTTTCCCAGTGGATTAAATGTTTTCTTCCATTTCCACTTCCATTTCACAGCCTCAGAGGAAATATTGGAGGAAGGGGGGGAATCAGGACTTTTTTGTAATTGTAATCATAGAAATAGTCTCAGTTAAGGCAGGGAAATGTCAATCACAGTTTTTAGAAAAGACCTACTGACTAGTTCTCATTTGCTATTTCTTGCATTGCATTTAGAAAAAAAGCCATCAGGACTCTAAAAGACTGCCAACTCTTTAAAATGTTGATGGAATCAATCCCCTCAATATAACGTTATGAAATCTCCACCTAAGAAAAAGTGTCATAAAACAGCTTTGAAGAAACCCTTAAAAGGGAAAAGCAGATTTTGCACCAAAGAGAAAAGTGTATCAGTGTTATTCTCCAATGACAACACAGTACTATCTACCACTTCAAAAAACACAAGATCACACAACATACACTAGAGATTTCAGACACCATCAATTCATTAGCTAGACACAGTAAAAACTAGGATGTCCCAAAAAAAGGTGTTATTATACTCACTAGCATGACCTACTCCTAGAGCCTGCATGAACATAACAGCTGTAACATTTCTGTTACATTTCTGTAAAAAAGGTACCAATCTTGACTCAAAGTCTCCAAGCAATAAAGAAGCTGCTCTTTTCCTTGTTTCAAAGTTAAATCTACACTCTCTATAAAACAACACATCTACAATATATCGGTAAGACTTTGCCAGGCTTGCAACAGCTCTAGAAACACAGGCTAATATTGTCCAATGCTTCCAGGCATGTTGTTCCTCTTATGCATTGATCTCTCCCCAAGGTACTTTATTTCTCCTACAGACAGTGAAATCTCAACAGCTTAATCACTGAAAATCTTTATAGGAAAAATAGTTTTGTCTTTTCCCTTTGGTTTTTATTATGCAATAGATATAATTGCTATTACTTTGTAGTAAGTAGAACAAACAGCTTTGAAAATTAATAGGCAAATTGAATTTAAGACATTATATCAGTCTCAGAACCTATAAAACAGCAGAAATTGTCCCATAAATACAGAAGGTGCTGTAGTTAGTGAAAGTAGATTACAAAGTTCAGAGTGAACAAAAAAAAGCCTTCCTCTCCAGAGTAAGTTCATAACACACTAGCTGTAGAATATGTATTAGCAGCCCACATTAAACTCCAAAGGGAAAATAGGTTGGAAAGGAGTTTATTATTAATCAGTTAGGGAACTCAATGCTGGACAAATGCTGGTGCATGATATTGCATGAAGAGAATTCAGTGAAATATATCAGCAGGAAACATATCTTTACTATTTTTTTAAGATACTGTATATACTGCAGCTCATTAGACTGCCATGGGAATGTACATGGACTCGAGGAAATTTTCACTAAGTATTTGTTGAAGTATGTCACCTTTTATTCAGATCAGCTAATGGTGTGCAACACTCTTTAATTTGAGGCTCTGAAAATGTGTCTGGAGGAATATAAATTTTAGAGTTAAAAAAATTATTACCATTATAATTACAAAGAACTTGTCAGAGAAGTGTTGTGGTTTGTGTTCTTTTTTTTTTTTTCCTTTTGCATTTAGTTTGTTCTTTAAAAAGTTATTCCACTTCACTTGAAGGATTAAATTGAAAAGATTTTGAAGCAATACAAAATTGAGTATATTAATGTGTAATAAATTTCATTTAGAAGACTTGATTCATTCCTAATGTATGCAATAAGCCCAGGTGATGATTTGCACAAAGCCAATGCAGTGGTTATTTCCTTGTCTGATTTCAGATTCTTAAGCAAGTGGTTGTTTCTGTTGTGGGGAAAAAAGTACCAGAGACAAAGAATCTCAAGCATGATTTTTATCTATTACTGTATCAGCCATGACCCTACACCTGAAACCTAGGAGGACATACCAGCATATTGTACTTTCATGAAGGAACAGCTGTCATTATTTTACTACAATTATTAAAATAAAATAACAGTAACAAGGAGTACATCGGCATCACTAGCGTGACTAATAGTGAAATTCCTGTTATTGATAAAATACCACCGGTCCTGAGTTCAGAATTCATGTGGTGGATACAAAGAAGTGTCAAGATTGTTCCGAATAAATATTACATAAATTACATAAGAACTATATCAATACACCACCTTCATTTGCCTTTTGGCTAATTGATCCATTCAGATTCATTCAGGCGATATTTCCAAGTTTCTCCTTACATGTATGAGGGCCAGGAATAATAGACCATAAGAAGCCTCTGAGGATCACTGAATCTAAACCCCTACAATTGCTATCTCATCACTTTCCTAAAATTACGACTTGTCTTCCAAGAAGTAGTTTTATGCCCTTGCCCTCCCACATAGAGGCTGTTTTAAACCTGCAGATTTTGTTTTAAAGCAAAGCAATGATTCTCTAATTATTACCTCTGACAATTACCTGACTCTAGGAACTTGGTCTTCAAGCAAGAAATCAAGTATTGTGAGCCTTATACTAGCATTCCTTAGCATTCAGTGAGAGTGCTGTAGCATTCATAAACCATGCAGTATGCAAGTTTAGATCACAGCCACATGGGCCCAGTAATATGATGACAGTTAAGTTAATAAAATTTAAATATATGTAAGTACATCTATATGTATGAACATATATACATCATTAAGAAATTTTCAGAGGATACGTATGAGAAATTTCAGGTTTCTGTGACTGATATGAAGCTAAATTTAGAATTCTGGAAAATCCCACCCCACCTGAAGACCACAAGAGGGATGTTAAGGCAGGTGAACTAGCTCTTTGGGCTAATACTGTTCTCTGAGTGTGAATAAGAGACCCAGTGACAAGAATTTCAGGAATGTAAGCATCTATTTCTCTCAACTTCAAAGAAGGTCATGGATACTTGCTGTCTCTCCACATTGATGACTGGTAAACAGAAGTTTATTGTCTGCCCAACATTTAAAAATAAATCTTTCCCTACTAAGGTTTCTCATAAAACAGTGGCTAAACAGTAACTTGTCCAAGAGCAGGCCATATGCTTATTAATTTTATTTATTTATAAATACCATGGACAGAAGGATAAAAGATTCATGTAAACCTAAGAAATAATCTTACTTTTATTATTGCTGCCTTTCTTGTTTTCCCTTCTCTCTCTTTTTTTCTCTTTTAATATAGTGCTGTTTAGCACAAAGGCATGAATCTGTGAATGATTTTTGTTGCTGGTCTAAATCAGCAAAGAAAGGTCAGTTTAGACATGTTAATACAATCTTCATCTCAATCTGTTTCAGTGTGTAGTTACAATAGGGGTTGCGACACCTAGGGGTGTAAAATTACAATAGGGGTTGTGTGTTTATATCACAAAGATTAAATTTTGCTTTCACATCCCAGGCATTTCACATTGTAAATCTTTTCACAACTTGCTTATTATACTGGTCTCTGTCACTCAAGATATGCCATAGTGGATTAGATCATGGTATGACTGTGTGACAAATGCTGGTAAATGGGTTTGTTAGTAGCACTCCCTCTACAGAATAAAAAGGGAGGCTTTTACTCTTCCAAAACATGTGTGCTAATCTAGTATAAAGGACTGGAATTCTTTTTATGACTGAAAACATCTGTAGCCCACAAGCTCATTCTCATTCTTCTTCCTCCCTTTGTTCACTCTTATTACTTCCCCTCTTTCTTGACAATAACTTCATGTCTTGAAGTAGTAAACTATTTACAAAGTCTGTTACAGACATGAAGTACTTGTGGTCTTGCTGGGGAGAGATTCCCTCGGAAGTCATAAAATATTTGCCACCTTTTCCAGAAAGGACAGTTTTGTACTCAAGTTTAAATGTTAAATTTGTGCTTTAATGCTTTCCTCAATAAGATAGATTTATGAAGTATTAAACTGCTTTCCTGGTTCAAGGTCTTAGACGGCAGGAGACACCTGCATGTCCACTCTAAAAACTACTCAGAAAAGAGCTTTCTTGTGAAATTTACCTCTTTCTTTTGGCTAGCGTCAAATCCTTGTACCTGACAAAAAGCTGATTCTTTTTCCTTTGAGAATTGCATGGATCAATATTTGCTATATGAGTTTCTTAGCATCAAGCTAGCAGCAAGTGTTCTAGTTAATTGTACCCAAGCACAGTTAGATTTAGACACAGTCTACTATTATTCTTTTTTCAGGTCAGTGTCAGTGATCAAATGTGGTAAAACGAATTGAAAAGCAGCACATCCAAGACTTCAAACAATCCTCTTATTCTGTAATTAAAGATTGGCATCTCTGTCGTTGCCCTGGTGTGAACTTCTGTACAGCAATTTTTCTTGGTGGTCATTAATACAGCTACAATTGCTAGTTCAACAGTCATAGTAATGGCCTTTCCCTAATTCTCCCATTCAACTAAAAACCTGCTTTTCTGCAAGGAGGAATCCTTCACTTCTTTACGTGAGACAGTGACAGCTCCTGTTACCCTTTCCATTCTAATCATAGTGAGGAACAGTGTAATGCATGTACTCGTCTCCAGCATGACACACTTGTTTGCTTCATAAGAGGCATATATGTGATTAGTTAGGACCTTGCCCAAGGCTTTCGTGTTTTGTATCAGGGAGAGAAAGAGGAAATGTGTATGTGAGTGCATACATGCATCCAAGTGGAGAGTTGTACCCCCCTTTTTTAACCTCCAATATCACAGAACCAATTAATTTGAAATTAAATTCTCACTTTTGGTGCATCTGTCTTTAAACACATGAATCCTTACTGCTATTTTGTGTCAACAAATACTAATTTTCTCTTAAATGCTTATGCACTGTAAAATTAAAACCGCATTTGTAATCATTAGACTTGATGCTAATTTAAATCACAGTTTCTGTAACAGTCCAAGGTGGTGTAGAAGGAACAGATAAATGAGCAAAGTCATAAGCAAATGTGCAAAACCAGTGTCCTGGTTTCGGCTGGGATGGAGTTGATTTTCTTCCTATTAACTGGTATAGTGCTGTGTTTTGGATGTAGTGTGAGAATAATGTTGATGACACACTGATGTTTTGGTTGTTGCTAGGTAATGTTTACACTAGTCAAGGACTTGTCATCTTCCCATGCCCTGCCAGATGTGCAGGGGGCTAGGAGGGAGCATGGCCAGGATGGCTGGCCCAGCTGGCCAATCGGCTATTCCATACCATATGACGTCATGCTCAGCATATAAGGCTGGGCGAAGAAGAAGAAGGGGGGACATTCGGCATGATGGCGTTTGTCTTCCCAAGTAACCGTTACACGCATGATGGAGCCCTGCTTTCCTGGAGATGGCTGAACACCTGCCTGCTGATGGGAAGTAGTGAATGAATTCCTTGTTTTGCTTTGCTTGTGTGCGTGGCTTTTGCTTTCCCTATTAAACTATCTTTATCTCAGCCCACGAGTTTTCTCACTTTTACCCTTCTGATTCTCTCCCCCATCCCACCCGGTGGGGCGGGGGGGTGAGTGAGTGAGCAGCTGCGTGGTGCTCAGTGACTAGCTGGGGTTAAACCACGACAACCAGAAAATTTGAAATAAAATACAATACTGAAAATGAATACATACACTATCAGCTTTTAAGCTGTAAACTGAACAAGGAAACAAGACTGCAAACCACAACGTACAGGTATAATAAGGATGACATTTTTCATGCCTTTAGATATACAATTAATTTCCTCCACATCTCGGATCTATAAGATATGCCAAGTTTGTCTAGTAGGCCCTCAGCTATGTTTCAGTCATTTATAAACACAAAATGGATTTCAAACAAAATGCATAGTTTTTAAAAGTTTGCAAAACTCAGCCATTCAAAATAATTAATTTTGGAAAAGGAACTATGCATGAAGAGAATCAATTTGATATTACAAAAGAAAGATTTCAAGATAGACATTTCAGAGTGGAAAATACATTATAATCCCAATAATTATACCGACTGATATGTCACTTAAAGGAACTTCTCATACTTCTGAAAGTCTAGTCAATTCCGAGCTTCTGTTGAATTCTTAAGAGTTAGTGCTTGAACTATTTTGATTCTACTTAGGAAGATGCAAATAAAGAGGGCAAACAAAACCAAAATAAACAAAGCCTAAGTGTTTTTTATTAAAATTGTTTAAAAAAAAAATTCAAAGTTAAAGATGGATGTATGTCAATCCACAGTTTAAATCTGCTGCATTTATTTAAAGAGAAACTCAATCAATTAAATCTACTTATACATACCACTTAAGACCACTTAACTAGAAAAGACCCAAACCAAACATACAGCCAGCAACACTTAAAATAACAAATGAAACTTTCTGAACAGGACCATACTGGATTATGAATTCCCAAAACAGTACTATGGAGTGCACAAGTGATGCATAGCCTAGCACAGACACAGATTCCCACCACCAGGAGTGACAGCACACAAAAACCCCACGTTTGAGGATCTGAGACCTAAAGCTTAATCAAAATTATATTTACTTAATTCCCTTTCCAAAAAATCAAAGTCTTTCCGTTTCTGTGACACAGGAAAGGTTTTGCCTTAACTCTGTTGTTGAAATATAAAAATTATTTTGAGTTTTTCTTCACTAATTTATCATTAGAGATATCTAACACCTTTCAAGTTAAGGTTTCAGCATCTGTAAAGAAAAAAGTCTGTTAATTCTAATCAAGTAATAGAAATGGTTTTAAACTGTGCTTTTGCATTGATTGAATTCCAATTTTCATGCAAATTTAGTTTGACATAGACCATGAATAAAAAGGTAATTATCTAAGAATTACAAAATAAATTATTCTCTATTTCTTAACATAATGGAGAAATGTAAAAATTAAGAATCTGAATAAAAGTATATTAAAGCAATACAAAATCTTAAAATAAATGTGTTTACTTACAACATATCCTCCTGATTAGGAAGGAACAATGTCAAAACTACCATAAACACTACATTTAGTGGCAAATAATAATCCAACCAATACAGTGGCTATAGCAGTTTATGAGAATAGTTGTTTTTATAATGGATTCCTCACGGAATGCACAAAAGGAAAAAAATAATTAAAAGAATTAATAAAAGAATTTACATCTAGTGCTGTGGCTGACAGTGTTATAAAATTATCTGTCTAAAGATGGGAGTCACCAAACAGTAGCTCAGCATTAAACAAAGGTGGATAAATTGCTATTAAGTTTATAAACAGAAGCAACATTAATATTGCCAATCACTTGTTCCAGCAGATTAAGAGCCTGTCTTGTAAGTAGTGACCCTGGGCTGAATTACCAGTGCTGCCTTTCTTCAATTACTAATTTAAAAAAAAAACAACAAAAAACCCCAAAAAACGCAACACCTAAGATGTGCAACAATTCAGCTGCTTTAGGTAAATAGATGGTCAAATGCTGTATGCACTACTTCTGCCCGCTGCAGTGCACCCTGTATATCATGTATATTGCCAGATTTTTAAGTCAATAGATTGACTTGTGCCCAAGAAAATGACGTATATTCATGCAAAAACTTTATTTTGCACCAAAACATAGCAGCAAGAAAGCACCAGACTTAGACTGTTCACACAGCATGGTATTGTTCATGGGCAAAGACCGTTTCCAAAGACTCCTAGTGGTACTGACACTCCTACCTATTATTTTTGGAGAAGTGTCTTCCAAATCCTGAAGAGTCAAAAACGATCACCTAAAGAGTTCTCCTCAATTCAATACACTTAACAGAGCATGTTGGCCGTTGGCTTTTGGATGCAATTGCTGAGTTTTGCAGTCCTTCTCAATCTCCTCCCAAGCTCATATGCAAAATACTTTTCTGATTTCAGTTGTTCAAGTCTGTTATTATGCCACTCAATGAACAATAAATATTGTTTTTCCTCATACTGAAAAGAATTTATTTTCAGTCTGCATTCTCTTTCAACATCCCACCCTGCAAAATTCACATCTGGGTGGGAATGTCAATGCTCTTAAAACATTTCTTTACTGCTTTCAGGGCATTATTGACTTAGTTAAGAATGATTAAACGATGTGTGACCCAACAGCAGCTGCTACAACAGTGAATAACACTATCCCCCTGAGTTTCATCGTGGTGTTTTACAGTGGCCAGTGCCATCATTTCTAAAGGGTATCACTGCATACAATAAGGTCTTCATAACAAATTGACTGATATAATGGTTATAAAAGCATCTTCTGAACTCACTTCAGGTAGCTGAAGACATCTCATGGGTTACAAGCACTTTATTTCCTGCTTATTACCAGCACCCATCCACCCACCTCACAGGTAATAAAACAGTCAGATTTTGATTGATGAACAGCCAACTACTTCTCCAAGTTCAACTGTTTGTGTAGTCCTTGTTGTTTTACGCAAAATCTAGCAAAATTCCTGCTGCTGCTTTCAAAGAGATCTTACAATAAGAAGCTCAAGGCAGGAAGCAACTTTGCTCCATTAACTGGAACCAAGTCCTCCATTTGCTCAGTTTCATGCCAGTACTAGCAAGGTTTTTCAAAAAGTAGAAAGTAAAAATATTCCATTTTCCTTTTTCTCTTCACTCTGCAGTGAGACTGAAAGCCTTGATTTCTCAATCGAAGCCCAAATCCCCCTTGTATCAAAGTCAAAAACATTTGCCACAGACTTATTAGCAGTATTACCATGATGATGATTTATCTAGGAAGTTAGAACGTAGCATTCAAGTTCATTATATTGTTTACACTTTGGCAGATAACAAAAATGTAGATGAAATGCAGACATCAAGTAGACAAATCACATTAGCCTGATGAGATTTTAAAGGCTGGTCAGTAAAAAAAAAATTCCATTAACCCTAATTGCAGCTCAAAATATGGGAGACATATGAGTTCATACTTCAGAGAGTGTACTTTAAGTTCAAGGACACCTCAACAACAAGAACCTTCTTTTAAAAATGATCTGCATTGTTAGCCATATTCCTACCTTATAGAAGTTTTGTGGAAGTAGCTTAATAAACTGGTTGTGATCTTCTGGGCTCTACAACAATGACTGATCAGTCTTTTCAGTCCTCTGCTGGTCCAGACCTGCCAGCCATCTGCAGGTACAGTCCTCAGCTCCCTTCCTCAACTGCAGTCCTGAGGGGCTCTGTAGTTAGGTCTGAGGCTGACCCAGCCGTGCTCAATCCTTGGTCTCTCTCCTTCTGGGAATTAAATAAACTGAAAAGTCGTCCATCCTACAATTCCTGGTCTCTGAGTCCTCTCGGGCCTCCTTCCTAACTTTTTACATCTAGAGAGTAACAAGTCCAGAAAGAGAGAGAGGATGCCTAAATAGACTCCTGAAGGATGTGAGATGCATTTAAAAATAAGTAGATCAGTACCATTACTTTCAGTCTAAGCTACAAATTATATGGCAGAAGAGGAAAAGCAATTCACATGACTTGGGTTAGCTAAGGACATTTCTGGAACAGCAGAATAGACAGAACTTCAGTTGAAATCAGTAGATAGCAACTTGGCTTACACTGGGACTCCTTTATAGTCAAGTAATAATGAAATGTATGTAACAGACACTTTAAAAACTTTAAGGCTTCACAACACACAGAGTGAGGGAGTGCAAGAGTGAAAGGAACTCCAGTACAAATGGGACTTAGTCCCAGAAACTCAGAGAGATGATGACGTGGTGCCAAAACAGTGCTCAAATTGTGGAAGTCCAAAGTGCTCACAGCCATGGATCCATCAGTTAGCTGTAAACTGCACACATAAAAATAAGGAAACAGAAGGTGATGTGGCACACATGAGAAGTTAAGGACTGTTTTTTAGAAGAGGGACATCTAAGGAAGAGATGGGGGTGGGGTGGGGAGATGGGGGTGGGGTGGGGTGGGTGTGCAGGGCCCAGAGGAGTCAGTTCAATCTTATCTTCTGCATGCAGTGCAAACACCCTTTTGCACTCTATCAGGTGTTATCACTTAAGCCAGACCAAAATAATTAACTTTGGATTTTTTCTATTTTCTGAAAAATTCATTATGCATGTCTGGCAGTGGTCTTAGTTTTGATGCAACATTTTTACCCCAGTGTAATTAAATGAAAAATACATGTCCAGGGATTCCAAATGTTTAAGTGATGATGAAGACTGCTGAAAAATCATCATCTCTCGCTCACTATCATAGTCAACTGCTGTAAGTGAATAAATTAATTATTCCATTTCATTCATAATTCAATCTATTCCCTTCTTCTTCTTTTTGATCCCCCTTGAACTAGGATTTTGTTTTGCTGTGGGATACTTCAGTTTGTTTGAAGATGAGGATGAAGCCACAAGCAACGTTAAAAACTCCACATACAGTGGGCTTGCTGATTACTTTTTTGCTACAACATCGTTTATATTAAAATATCTTTTGGGCATTACTGTCTCAAATCAAATTAAAATACTTCAAAAAACCAAGTGTTTTGTAAGGTAATATTATATTTCTCATGTAAATCCCTTTCTTTTTCTTTTCTTGAGGATTTTTCTATAAATCTCAAAAAAAACCATTCTGCTTCTCCCAAAGCAGTTAAAACCTATCAAGATTCCCTTTAAGTTATTTATCCAGCATACTCACATCTTAACAACTTTCTCTGTCTGAAAGGTTCTGTGGGGTCTTAGGGGGTGATCTATAAATTTCCCAACAGTAGGAAATTTAAAAACTCTAATTTAAAAGCTGGGGAAAGCACGGTTTTTGTTCTATCCAATTTCTATAAAATAAAACAGAAAATTACCACATAAAACAGAAGTTGGAAATCCTTCAGAAAGATTCTAGAGAAATAAGCAGTGGATCTGGATTTAAATTTTAGAGCTGGTTCCTACCAATAAAAATATTCTCACCTACATACAACCTTTGCATATCCATTGACTATGATGGCTTGTCATACCAGGGCTCTGTAAGAAACACATATGTACAGGTAATAGTGGAGCTTTGAGAGGTTAACACCATGGCTTAAATTGCAAATTAAACACTGCTTAAAAATCCAGTGAAAACACATACAAAGTGATGCCTGCAGACTTTTTGGCTCTGGTAAATCAGGCTTTTTTCTCCTATGCTTGTACAGCAAATAACACAGAACGGTGCCTACCCACAATAGGACTTTCCCACCTGCTATGACAATGCTCACAATTAACAATTCAAGTTCCAACAGTTGTTCAGAGAAATCTCTCTTTCATATGAGCATGCACTGGGTATGCACAAATTTAACACAGAAAACAAGAAGTTATCAGGTTTGGGAGGAAGACAGGGGTTGTTTTATGAGTTAGAGTGATGTTTTTATAGTAACATGGGTCAAAACAAATTACAGAGAAGGAAACATGAAGTTTTCTAAGAATGGCAATAGCTTTTATGCACTTCAAAGTTGTCACTATCTTCAAGTTTGTTATTGGCAGCTCAGAGCAATTTCAGATGCAATTGAATCTGGTTTGGGCAAAGCAACTGCTAAAAAGCTATTTCTGGCATCCCATGCTCCCTGTCATATGCTGCTCCTTCTTCCAGAAGTCCCTGTACCAGTGTTGACTCACAGCAAGCTATTCCCTCCCTCACCCCACCTTGCCCTTTTGGTATGAGAGGGAATAGTCCATTGAATTTATGTCATGATGGAGACATGTCCTTTTCCCCAGCCTGCCAGCCCACCATACTTGGCTGGGCCTGATGAGAAGGAGAAGGAAGCAGACAACAAGTCCCAACATCCATGCTCCCCTCCCACACTTGTGGAAATGGTAGCTTTTCTCTGACAGCACACTTTGCAGCCCTGCCACATCCACATCTCCTCTGGGATTGCTCACTGCTGCATTGCAGGCATTAGCAAAACACTAGTCTGTGCCACATGTACCATGTGTACACGGTAATGAAAACAAACAGGAGTAATGGAAAAACCTGCAATCATTTAAGGCCAGACATACAGATTCTAATTTCCAAATGCAGGCATGAATGAACATTTGAAAATTTCAGTCCAAGAGCATACCACTGAAGCATGATATGTAAGTAGTTCCTTAACAACAGTAAAGCAAGATCACTATTTCCTTGCACTTAAATCTTAAGCTGCAAAAGATACTCTGCAGCCAATTAAAACCTTTAACAATACTATAGGAATACAGCACTACACATTTGTACGCACAGCACTACATGAGCAGTGACAGGGAGAGCAGTAGAAAGAAACTGGGAGATGGATGGTAGATGGATAGTAAACTGTTTTCCTTGGTTTTGACAAGCTTTCTAATTCAGTGTTGGTAAAAAGCAACATTAATTATTTTTCACTATTGAATAACCAGTATGAAAACCCCAGACAAGATAATCAGTACTATTTATTAGGATACAAGCTCTAAGAACTTTAATGTTCTTTTTTTTCCTAGCAACAAACCATTGTTCAACTGTTATTTTATTTTCCATAAATGTGGCAGCATTCTCTAAAATTACATTTGCAGGTCCCTATTTTGAAAGGTTACCTGGAAGTTCAGTTACAACCATGTTCATCCTATGAAAAAGCTCTTCCACAATCTCCCTCATCAGTGCTCTGAAGCTTAGTATCTTCCCACTATGTTCAAACTTTTCCTAGTGCAAATTTATTATAGAGTACATGTTTGCATACATAAGATTGTCCTGCAGAATCTGTTCATCTCCTTTGTGATAATGCATTTTTTGTAGAGATAAGAAATGTCATGGAGATTTTCCTGAATGACTGTGTGGAACTGGAACTAAATAAAATCATGCATTTGGTAGAATGAATATCTTGCTTTGTTCACACTGTGAGTTTTTACCCTGAATATTTCCATTTAATTTTAAGCATGCACTGTATATTATGCATTACATAAGTCATAGATGCTAAAGACCTGGGTACTATTGATTTCAACTGACATAATCTTTTAAATTCTTTCCAGGCACAAAGAAAAAGCAAACATTTAAGTTCATGGAAAACATACCCATATTTTTCTTATTATGTGCAGTTGTAGAACCAAGTAGCATTTCTAAACAACATTTTATATCATTCAGGATAACAAGAGGAAACCTTTATGTCAACACACCTAGTTTGTTGCAGTGTTGTCCCTTTGACTCTGTATTCTTATTTCCTCTTCTTGAGCTTTGCTTCCACTCAATTGCTCATATGAATTTAGAAAAAGAATCCAAAAGTAAAAGGTCCTACTGTGTTATAATGGACCAAACCTTTATTATTACTATGCAATGCTTCAGCAGTGCAAAAGCTTAGGGAAAGCTCTACTACTATCAACTCAGCGAGCATGCTGATTTCTGTCCACTTCTGCAGAGGACAGTTAAAAAAAAGCAGCATTTCCCTACAAACTTATACCATCTGTTTAATGGCAAAAAGACTTTTGCGTGGGGCACTAAACATCCACAGATGATGAACTGTAAAAATACAATGTGTAGCAATGTTCCTTACAAAGGACTAATAGACATCATTAACTTTCACTCTACATATTCCCCAATACACTGTCAGGTGTGAGCCCTTATCAACCTACCTGGATTGACAATTAGAGTTATGAAGAACAAAGCAAGCAAAACAAACCTTTTAGTCCATTATACCTAGATTTGTTTTACAGGCGTAGAAATCAGCTGACATGAAATCTAATTTTTTGCTTTGCAAAAATTGTATGCATGTGTCTTTATTAAATTATTTTCATTTTTAACAAGACAGTGGAACTTCTAAAACTGCTTGTTCTTCACTTTCCAATAATCACAACTACGATTGTTTCAGGTTTGTCAGCAACAGCTAAATATTTAAATCTATACGTGCACACAAATTCAAGCCTTTCCTTTTGACTATATGCATTTATTATAAACTTAAACTCATCTCTACTCTTTGAAATGATGAGCTAAACATCTTCAGTAGACTTCAACTAAAAGAATTTGTCAAAACCAACAAAGGTTAATTCAAGAGTATCAGATATAATCTCTTCCCAGACTTAAACAAGATACTGTCATCATCTTTCAAAAGTGAAAAGGATTAAATCAAGAGAGAACACATGCCCAGGATCAGACATGATTAGTTTTAAAAATTCTGGGTTCTTACGTTCTTACACGTAATAATTCTGGCATACCCCAAGTTCCCTAGAAATTCAATTTACTTTATAATTAGAGAAGGGCCAATCAAGCCTCTAGTGAAGCTTGCAACACACATGAGAGAATGAAATACAGGCTTAATAAAATATTCCTCATAGCAGGAATGATAGAGTGTCTATCAACAATCATGTCAACACGATTTCATGCATTTGATTCCTTGACATGACAGTAAATATTGTTGGAACATTTCACATAGAAGGCTGAAACTAAACCAGTTGATTAGTGGTGTTTATCTATAGGCTTAAGGTGAAAAAACCCCACAACTTCAGACAAAGTCTTTTCTTCCGTAGTCATTTTTCCCATGTTATAATAAGGGTACTGCAAACTACCTGGTTCAGTGCCATAAACAAACAAACAAAAAATTAAAATATCAGAAGATATCTTTGAAAAATATCATCTAATATGGAAAAAATATAGCTTTATATTTTACTAGCTAAGCATGTTCTATACAGACCACTTCAAGTTGAGGAAATTTTGTTGCCTAGACAACTGGTCAGAAGATACTGAAAATACTTCATATCATGCTATATATTTTAAATAGCAGAGGCAAAATTCAAAGGCAATTATCTTGTGTTAGGCCAGCTGATACAGCAGCCAAAACCAGACAAAGTTTTGCAGTTAGTGTTCTCTCATAAATTCATACAAAAACCACAACAATTCAACCTAAGTACTGGTTAAGAATTATAGCTCTTATTGTAATCTAATTACGTAAATCAATCAGACCACTAGAGAGAGAGGTAGTTAACCTCTGCCAATAGAGAGGAGGAGGAGTTGTTAGCACCTGTGTGAAAGAAGGGAGACAGCATAAAAATTGCTATTGGCTGTAAAACCAATATCTCTGTCCAATTCACAATTTTAAGTGTCCTAGTTATGAATTCATGTTCTGAGATTGGCTTTTCAAAGTATTTTCTATCACCTCTCCCCGCAAGTTTTTCCTAACTTATATCCTTACACTATCAGAGAGAGAGAGACATGATAGCACTGGTATTTTAAACTGATAGTTCTGCAATAAGAAACTTAATGCTCACCTTTAGTACAGACAGATTAATGAAAGACCAAAACCCCTGATGGGCAAAAGAATGGATGCTACTAAATGCTATGATGAAAACAAGAGATGAAGTGCAAAATCATTTGGTTAGCCAAAAAGGGGAGCAAGTCTAAATGACAAGAACACCTTATCAGCACATAAAATATAAAGGTCCTTATATAAAAAGATCTTAAGAACTTCATCACAGAAGGACAGAAAATCAGAAGTATTGATGTAGTAGAATATCTGCAGCTATTTTATAACATTTCATCAATTATGCCTGCTTAAGGACAAATCAAGAGACCCAATGAAATAACTTTATCCTATTGCATGACAAAAGGACAGAACCAGACAGAAGAGCGTAGAGGTAGCTAAACTCAAAACACAGCTAAAGCAAAAGCCATAACCTGTTCAATTCATGGCCAATAAAGCACAAGGCATTTTCCAAGAACAGAAAAATTCTCCGACCAAGTTTTAAAAAAGCCAGAGATGGCATGCTATTTTACAATAAGGACACAGTTCAAGCCAGTCAGATTAGAAAATTCTTTCACCAGAAGCAGAAGACACTCTCCAGTTAGCCACATCACCTTGGCCAAGAGGCAAAGCACCTTGTTCAACAGAAAGTGGAGCTCAATAATATGCTCAATACATATAAGAATACAGAAGACGAGACGTCGTTATTTGGCTTAGTCCTCCTCCCCTCTTTTCCTGTCTTTCATTGATCGTTAAATAATGAGATCTTGCCACTAGTGTTCTTTTAACTGTTTTTAACCCCCATCTTCAAATTGCTACAAGATCTGGAAAGAAAATACAGCTCCATAATGCCAGAGCTAACATTCTAATTGAACTCATGATCTATGTTGGGAATCCAGCCAAAGCGAGGAAGCACAGATAATTAGAAAAAAATATGTTTTTCTTACATGTGTTGTTTAGCCCAGTAATAAGTCAATTATGATAATTATTCTCAGATTTAGCACATCTTAATAAAGGTCTGCTGAACTACTTTTGTGTATTTTACTAACAAGTTACTAGTTGCATAAAGCTTACTTTGAATTAAATTACACTTTTAAATAATTTCATTAATCTTGACATTATTTCTAGAGAAATGAAATCAAAAGATGGATCTGTCTCTTTACAGCAAAGGTTTGTAGCAAGAAAACAACCTAAGGCTTTTCTAGAGAAATTACTTGAGAGTTTGTGACCAAGAGAATGAATAACATCTTGCTAGTGAAAGAAAACAGCCTTGTAAGTTAGCATAATCATGCCACTATCTTAACAGCTTTTGCTAGCACAGCGTTAGAAATGTTCTCTCTGATTAAAAAAAAAAAATCCAGAAAACTAGAAACCTGTGGAAGGCATCACCTTATTTATTCTTCTGATTTAATGCAAGATATTTGCACTCATACAAATAGCACAATGTGGGCAAACATCACCTTGTCATAACACTGAATCTAAACTAAATACTTCGTGCATCTCTAAACTACATCTTTGACTACTTGAATGAAAAATCAATTCCATAAAATAAACAGGAGCATTTCAGTATAATAGAAATTTTGAAACACTTCATCTTCACAAAGCATCAAGATCAGCTTAACAAAGATTTTCTTTCTAAATTGTCTAAATTTTTTTTGCATACTATAGTACAAATTCTAAAAGATACAAACACAACACCAGAAAACTGAAACAAAAAAAGGAAATAAAAGCCAAAATACATTAGCGCAAATTTAGATTGAATATATTTTAACTAGAAAAAAAAATGAAACTGAGGCATGGTCAAATGTTGCAATATCGAAAAGCTTTAGCACAAAATTTTCAACCCACTTTAGCTGCTATACTTTTCAGCAACAATTCTGAAGAATTCTCTGCCAGAGTTGAATGATAATCAGAGTTTTTTACCTTGGAGTTATATTAGTAACAAAAACTCAACCAGAAGTAGAAGAAACTACTTCAGCTGTGAAAGCAACTCTACAAGTATGTATGGGCAAAACAGTGGGAATGAGGCAGCCAGGAGGTCTGGAATGAGGCATCACAGGACCAGGCCAGAAGACACACTTGACCCTTTCTTACAGCAGCTGCCAGCTCATGTTTGGATATTTTTAAAATAAGCTTTGTGATATTTTAAAAGAGTTCTTGCTACTTCAGTTATGGGACCATGGGCAATATCAACCACCATTTAAAAACAGAGGGAGGTTTTTATTTTCACGCTGGCAGTGATTCAAAGTTCTCCAATATCAGAAGTCAAGCAAAGCTGATTATTTTTAAAATTACTTTTGACAGGAGAGTTCATATTTTCTGAGCAGTCTGGTTTTCATTGTCACTAGAAATGTCCACAAATTCAGGTCTGGTCACTTTCTTGTTGAATAACAAGAGCTAACTTGACCATTGAACTGAAATGTTAGGTCAGTCCATAATCTCTCACCCTCTAAGACTTCTGAATTCTTAACAAAACAATGAATCAAAAGAAATGTATGAAGTGTGGAGACTGAAACCTTACTTTCTAGGTACTTTGATATATCTTCAACAAATTAAAAAAAGGGGGGTGAGGGGAGAGGGCAGAGGAACCCACCAAACCAACCTCTACAACATCCATACAACCTGGGGAAGTCCTGAGGCTCCAGGACTGCAGTATCATTCTGTTCCCACCTCCCAAGTTATTTTCAGCAGGAGATGCCAAAACATCTGCTGAAACTGCTACCACACATTCGGCCACAAATGTCTTTACTTTCATCCACCCATCATCTCTCTTTCAGATGTTCATAACAATGGCTTCTTCAAACCCGATATTAACGAGGAAGAGTTATCTGGATTAGGAAACACAAATAATCCCAGTATTGGGATTCCAATCACACAAATTATTATGCCATGATTTCCCGAATAGAAGTGTTGAAACTTCAAAATGAAGTTTTTTACCTGCTCTGTGGTGGGCTTATCCATGGCCACACGCTTTGAGGTACTCCAGCCACTGATGCTTCAAGGTGTACCTGCTGCAGCATGGACTTATCCACAGCCACGGATGCTTCGAGGTGTACCTTCTCCAGCGTGGACTTATCCTTGGGCCACAATCCCTTCAGATGTATACCTGCTGCAGCACAGACATGACCACGGCCAAAGACGCTTCCAGATGTACCTGAACTGGCATGGGCTTATCCATGGCCATAGATGCTTCGGGGTGTCCTGCTCCCACGTGGACTCATCCACAGGTCACAGTCCCTTCAACTCAAGTTCACACTGGAGTTCCAGCCTGTCCAGTACAGCAGCACAGAAACAGTAGCGATGCCCTGGCTGTCTGCCAGCCCAGGCACATGGCCATTGCTGTCATCAAAATGTTCCCAGGCACAGCACAGTAAGGTTTAAGCAGTACAGCAAGCAGCATAAGCAAGAAGCAGCCACTAATGTGCACTAGACTCTAACATACAATAAGGCAAACAAGCACAGGAGCCTGCCAATTAGTAGCTATACAGCAATAACAGCTATAATTTATATCTAGCACATTCCAATCAAACCTATCGTTATCTCCAGGAAAGCAGGGCTCCATCCTGCGTAATGGTTACTTGGAAAGACAAACACCATCACTCCGAATGTCTCCCCCTTTCTTCTTCTTCCCCCAGCTTTATATGCTGAGCATGATGTCATATGGTATGGAATATCCTTTTGGTCAGTTGGGGTCAGCTGTCCCAGCCGTGTCCCTTCCCAGCTTCTTGTGCACCCCCAGCCTACTCACTGGTGGGGTGTGAGAAGCAGAAAAGGCCTTGACTGTGTGCAAGCACTGCTCAGCAGTAACGAAAATCCCTTTATTATCAACACTGTTTTCATCACAAATCCAAAACATAGCCCCATACTAACTACTATGAAGAAAATTAACTCTATCCCAGCCAAAACCAGCACAGGACAAGTACAAAAATTTTGTTGTACCTTCTTCTTAATGTGAGATAAATGAATCAAAGAATATCAGTTTGAGAGATATAGGGCCAGTTTTGGAAGATCTGAATCTTTCTGGTTTTAAATGGCTTAAACAAATACAGGTCAAGGTAGTTATATATGCTTACATTACATCTGAATGCATCTGTCTGCAGGGAGGGCAGGACCGAGTTGTTATTGAAAGCAGAATACAACTTTACACCTGTGCTTCTTGAGAGGGTATGTGTCATTAGCATACATAGTTTGTTGAAAAGTGCTTGTTAATACAAGAAGCAACCCTGGGGCATATTATTTAGAGTGAAAGTATAAAGCTAAGTGTAGATGCCAAACAAACTCTTAAACATGACGTTAAAAACATCTTGAAAACAAGAACACAAACAGAATGAAACCAAATTTTCTTCATAGCAGCAATGATTCTATGAAATTGGAACAGAAGTTCAGATTTACAAATAAAGGCCATATCTCAGGTCAGATGGAGAAGCTAATTTAACAGTTCACAAAGCAGCATGCTCCAGGGGGTGACTGTTGCAGATGCATTTATTTTACATTGAGAGGGGGCAAACATTCAGTTTACCAGAAAAAGAAAAATAGTGATAAAGACTTGCAGCAAGAATACAGGAAAGAATGAGGGGAAAGAAGATTTTTACTTCAGAATAGCCATGCCCCAACCTTTGAACCTGCCCCTAGCTTAAAAAACCCAAAATGTATCAATGATGTAGTATCAATTTAAGCTATGCCTCTATAATGATGGCTTAGTAACTAAACGCCAGGAAAAACTGAATTGTAAAATCAGAGCAATGGTTCCCATCATAATTTGCTTGAAGTTTCACATTTCTGTTTCAGATCTAAAAGGATTTGTGGGCTCAAAAGTTTGTCTGCTTTCTCTCCAATCATATCAGATACTGCTCTTCCAGCAGTGCTTCCAGATCACCACAACTGCAACAGCCTTACTATCCTGAACTTGATTTTTTTCTGAACCATCCAGATTATATGACAAATTAGTGTAGATTCTTTCAAAAAATATTTAGCAAATATGAAGTAATATAACTGCAAATGACAGTGTGTATGAACAGTACCACTCCACTTCTAAAAACTTTTTCTTTGCTCTAAGTCCTTGCATGCCAACTGCTGGCATTAAAACCCTAGAACATTAAACATGCTCCAGGGTCAGCAATTATGACACATTTGGTGCTTAAGCAAGTTTTCCAAGGAACCTGACTGTGAACTTCAGACCAGCTTTTGGAAACAACTTGCTATTCTAAGATCGTGCAAGAATGGTATCAACAAGGGTACACAAAAGTCCTAATGGTTATAAAGTATTTTGGGCTTATATTTCATAAAGCAATAGATAGACACACAGAGAAATCATTACACCTTTGTGAAACTTCACTAAACACTGTTGGTTTTCACAGCAGCCATAAAGTCAGCTAGGCATTGAACATGAGTTAAAAAGTACATAGAGCTTTCCTTACATTAAGCAAGATCACCTTGATCCCCTTAATGAGAACAATTGAGCTTGTAGTACATTTACAACCTGGTTTGAGATACTTGTAAATTAAGTAATAAATGTTTAATCATTAGATGTTCTTACGTACACTACTGAGGTCTGATTGCATTTTTCAAGGTATTCGTAAGGAAGTTTATACTTAACCACATTAGTGATGGAAACATGTTACCCAGCAGAACACAATACACCTAGCACGTAAGTACATAATGAGTACATACAGATCACATATAACCATGAGCATTACATAAATTAGGGATCAAGAGAAACTCTATTCCTGACATGACACCATAAGCTTCTTCTTACCACTTTTTGTCTAACTCTTTACTTCATTATAAATCTGAAAAGTTTTAACATAAGTTACTGCTAGAACATTTACTTCATAATCAATAAAGTCTTAAACTATGGCATGGATTATAAGAGGAATTATAAGCTTGTCTACCAAAACAAGTTACCACTTGAAACATCATTTATGAAGACTTGATGAAACATACTAATGTTAATAACAAATACTTTGAAAGCAATGTGCCTAAAGTGTCCAATATACCTGTGAAGATCACATCCTACTATCAAGGTTCATTGGCTTACATATCTTCAAAACCTACAGTTAAGTCCAACTGAAAATATATAATAGAAATTCAGAAATCATGCTTTAAGAATCTACAGGTAAGGTATCAGAGAGAGAGAGAGAATGAATTCCCATTCTTGGTATGAATTCTCCATAGAAAAAATTATTCCACTTCAAAGCAGAAACGGAATACTTTTTACTGAATAGAAAGCCAGTTTTGCATGTAAAACAGAATCTTAACTTATCAAATTTAACTTGTTCTGGAAACCAAATTCATTTTTCAGCTTTACTTTTTAATCTTTTCATGAAGAATTTTTTAAAAGCCAAAAATATATCAAAACAGATGAAACAAAACAGATACATGTTGTATTGAAAAAAATGCAATACTTCACCCTCTAAAAAGCAGCCACTTTTAGTATCCTTAGTACATCTGCATACACATCCACCTGAGCATGCAAATAAAGGTAATATAGAAATTAAATTACCATTTTGCAGTGTCACACTCACTGCTACCTGGGTCACCCGGGGCAGTGAAATTCCCTAGCACCAGGCTAGCTTCCTGCCTTAGTTTGCCCTCCTCTTTCATGCTAACCACATCCAGCCAGACAAGCTTTCAGTTTAACTTAGTCAAAAGTCAACACAAAACTTTTTAATCATGTTAAGTCAATTTTTTCCAACAGAGCTTTTCTGACCAGCTCCAGTTTGGAAGTCAACCTATACTTGTGTGGAAGAAAACGTGTACTCCTAAGCGCCATAGGCACTTTTTGACATATTTTTCTCTTTACATGTCAGTCCCCAGTACTTAAATTGGAATAAACACCCTTCCTTCCTCTGTTTTGTCAACTAAGATTTTAATTTCCTGAGTGCAGTGACTTATGTGCCTTTCCAAGCCTCTCTGCAGAAAGCTCTGAATTCAGCTGGGGCCTCTGGATGCTGCTGGGGCTCTGTGGTGGGTGGCAGGCACACAAAAGCACAGTGCAGGATCCAAAGCAGACATGATTCATGCTGAATTAGAGCTCTTAAGATCTCCTCATTAAAAAATTCCACAGTGGCTCTGCTTACCATGCATGGCATTCCCTAAAGTACTTGCATAGCATCTGCCACCCAAAAGTAATTAACTGTCTAAGAGTGAGGAAAGGTGCATCCAGCAATTCAGACTGGTTGTTCCCCCTATGTTCTGTCGTTAAAGGGATATGACAAGGGTAAAAACACCAAGACAGATCAGTAATTACTTCACCACACAAAAGCACAAGACAGCAAAGAATGTTTGCATTTCAGCACTGACAGAGCAGATGAACCCAACTACCATGCAGCAACACTGCAAGCTCCGAAATGATTTACATGTGAAAGCATGTCCTAAACTCCCTCAGAGATTTTCTTCCAACACAAATTGTACTGGCTTAACTACAGTGGTATTGTCAGAACTCTGTAGCCCAGTCCACAGCATACACGTGGTTACAGGAGCACAAAGATGCTTGTACAAACTGACATAAAGCCACACAAGGATAAGGAATCGTTACAGCAACGTAAATGCATCCAGCCGAGCAAGACTCTGCTGCTTTAAGAGAAAAATCACAACCATAACTAGGAGCATCATGTTTTCACACAAGCAACCTGCCTTTCAGATAACAGATATGCTCAGACAACCAACACAAGGCAAAGGTTCAGAGAAACAAGAAGCAAAGGGATTCTGAAGTAGGAGCAGCAGCTCACAGAAGATGAAAAAGAAGGGAGGCACCAAGTGCAGCCATTATGCAAAACTCACCTCATTACTGACCAAATATTATTGCATTAAAGCTACAGTGTATCACAGAGTTGTGGTTTTCAGCTGACTAGCTGCCAAAAAATATAGAAAAAATTATAAAAACTTATGCACAGACAAGATCCTTACTGAAAAAAAGAATGTATGAAACATTTCCCTCACGGTGGCAAATACCTTGATTATATATTGGAAGAAACAAAACTGGGAAACCAAGATATAGTGTATGCCCAGCGTGAAAGAAAAGTGCTTGTGCTTAATAAATTGGTAGCACTATCCCCTAGCACTTCAGGAAACACAATCAAAGCAGCACAGTTGGAATTTGTAGCCAACTGAGTTATCAGTTTATGAAGAGCTGCTTAATCGAGACAGTGCCATCTGGGCCAATTACAAATCACATCTTGGGCATGATGGAAAATGATTCGAAGTCACTACATTAAAATTCAACATACTCTTCCCTTTGCTTGCTTTCCCTTTGTTTTTCATCCTCTTTGCCTTATCACTCAAATATTTGCACTTTTCATCTTGCTTATCTGTTGCCTAAAAAACAAGCAACAGTAGCAATGACTTCAGCTCAGCCTAAACATAAAATAATGCTGGGATGATTTCCTATCTACTTAATTGAAGGGATTTGGATGCTAATGTTTATAAGGGAAGAAGTTAGCATAATTTTCTGAAAGTTTCAGCATATTAAAAAAAAAAATCAGTTTGGGGCTTGTCTACTTCTTCCCAACTTATATACAAAGTACTCATTTGGGAATAAACAAACCAGAATGCACAAAAAAGTTTTCACTTCTTTAGTATATTCAGATCATATGGAAGAAATAAAAAGAAAACATGCTGTAATGCCAACAACATACCATTACGATAAAGCCTATGCAATAAACCAGAATAAAATAGAACTATAAGGACATGAATATTATTACGCTCCTGATGCCCAATTTGCCAACATTTTGTGTCAGCACAACTATTGTACAATTTGTGCCTTTTTGTTTGTTTTTCCTCTAACAAATTCTGCTTAGGCAAAATTAAATCATATGTGAGACATGTCTTTTGCACTCCCAGTAGGACTGTAATATGCAGTTTGTCCAATATAAAAGCAATCTTAACTTAAGAAAAAACTAATGTTTATAGCCACCAGGTGACCTGTAAAGGAATTTGTTCTGGAACAAATTCTACATTCAGGGTTGCTCATCGGTTGTAAGTAACTTTCTGAATATTCAGCAGTAAGAATTTCAGTGGGCTACATAAAGCTACTTTTTACCTTAACATCCTAAGGGTGAATTATCCTGTTTGCAGAGAATACTGGGATCTTGTCTTCATTCCTTTGAGGAACCCTGCAAAAGAACAATTAATCCACTGAAGTTAGTTCTTTAGCCCCACAGTCTTGCTGCCCCTGAGGGCTGCTCTTTTTTCACCCCTAGCAGAAGACACAGCAATGACATATGTGGTAGATATGTTCAGTACATCTTCAAAAAGGTACCAAAGTAGTAACAAGATGAGTAAGTAACTCTGAGCCTTCCTGTTGTAAAATTGCTCAGAAAAGTGCTTCATTCCAGTGCTTTAGTTTAAATTCACAAGAACTCACCTGGCAAATGTAAAAACAGCAGGGCTCAGTAGGGAGATGCTACCATCTACCTTCAGTGATTGACTTTGTAAAATAATTGCTTCTTTCATTACTCTCCAGGAAAAAAAAAGCTGACAAAAATATTAACACCCCTGTTCTGTAGTAACTTGTATGATAACGAATACAATCTATTTTTATTATACTGAGTAAGGTTTGTATTGTGTAAATCATGAGCAAATAGGCACATGCGTTTCAAGGAAGGCTACTGTTAAGAAGAAAAAAAAAATCATTCAAAATAACTAGTGAAGTCTTAGGACATGTTGATCATTCACTGGGCAACAGAACAAAAGAAAAATAAAATCTTCAAACAGACTGATGGAAACATTTCTGGAAGCAAACATATATAAAGAAAGAGATTGTTTTATGGTACCAAGATATTTTCATCATCAGTGCCATTAGATTTAGTTTTGCATCTTGAAATGAATATTCTAGCTGGATATCAGCATAAAGCTGAACTAAATGAAGCATGAAATTACAGGCGGGTATTCTTATGTTATTTGCTACTTAAGTGCATCTGCATTTTTTCACCAGGAGTTCTCAAATTACTGTTTAAATACCAATACTCCATTTTACAGATGGGGAGACCAAGATGCTGAACGGTGAGGTTTGCTGTATAGGAATAACAAGCAGTTTAGTAATAGAGGTTTCACAAGTAGTGGGGTTTAATCCAAACAGTACAACCTCACCTTTCACAAGCCATGCTCACATGGCATGACTATGCAAATAACTTCGCCAGTGGCAGGGGAGGAATTGCCAGCCAAGATCATCAACTCTTGCATGTTTTTATTTCTCTGACAAATCCTCTTTTTAGCTGTAGGTTGTCAAACAAAGAGCATTAAATTCCCTTTGTCATAATAAGCAAGGGACTAGTGAAATGTTCTTGCAGAGTTCAAGCTAATCTAAAGGAGGTGTGTTTGGGTTTTTTTTCCCTTTGTTTTGTTTAAAGGGGTTAGGCAGGTGATCATTTTCTTCTCCATTCTATTCAATATCTGATGTTCTTCTCCTTCACCCACTTTTATGGTAAGGGCATCAAAACAACTTCACCATGGAAGGGAAATAAAAAACGATTTAAGAAGCTAGCTTCTTGGAGACCACACTGCAACAATATCCCAAACCCCGAATTTGGTAAATTGATACCTAGACAGCTGGGGAAGATGGATAGGGTCACATTCAGAGTCCTCGCCCAGGGACTGTTTTCATTGATCAATCATTTACTATAAAATACAGAAATAGCCCTTGGTACACAAATGTCCTAGTTTTGGCTGGGATAGAGTTAAATTTCTTCCTAGTGCTGTGTTTTGGATTTAGTGTGAGAAGAATGTTGGTAATACACTGATGTTTTCAGTTGTTGCTAAGTACCCTATGGTCAAGGACTTTTCAGCGTCCCATGCTCTGCCAGGTGCACAAGAAGCTGTGAGGGAGCATAGCCAGGACAACTAACCCAATAGGCCAATGGGGTATTCCATGCCATATGATGTCATGCTCAGTATATAAATAGGAGGCGTGGTCCAGGAAGTACCAATCGCTGCTTGGGTATCAGTCAGTGGATGGTGAGCAATTGCATTGTTCATCACTCATTTTGTATATTCTACCATTATTATTATTATCATCATTATCATTATCATTATTTTCCCTTCCTTTTCTGTTCTATTAAACTGTCTTTATCTCAATCCACGAATTTTACTTTTTTTTGCTGATTCTCTCCCCCATCCCACTGGGGACGGGGCGGGGGGAGTGAGCGAGTGGCTGTGTGGTGTTTGGCTGCCTGCTGGGTTAAACCACAACAACAGAGGAGAATAAAATAATGATTGTAACTTTCTGAATGTTTAATTTTTAATATAGTGAAATTTTTATGCTTTTGAGCTTTTTTATGCTTTTTGAGGTCTGTAAAAATATATGCATATAACAGTAAACAAGCAATCCTCTACAACATAAAGTAGGGAAAAAAGCTAATTTTAGAATTTTCCCTGCATTAATCAGTACTTTCAGAGCTGCAGTTTACAGATTATTTTATAGTAAACTTAAAAGATGAAGTATCCAATAGCATAGCATACTGAAGGAGATATCGTTTGCTGTAATAAATAATGATTGTTAATTTGCAGAATAATTCATGATGATAGAACTCTGTTTCCTAAGAAAATCCTCATGTCTAAACCATGCTAAATATGAAAAACATTTGGAGAGATGGAACTGCAGTGTCTGCGTAGTGAGTAACAAGACTTTGGGATGAGTAAAAAATCAGCTACTTCCACCAGCATGCATTCTCAGAGATTACAAAAATTCACCAACTGCTATGAAGTGCCAACAGGAGCCAAGAACAACAACAAAAACACCCACAATAGATGTTTGCATCAAAAGGAAGTCTAAAAGCTCAAAGTTTGAGAGGGAATAGAATTCCAAACAATAGAGCTTTTACATAATAAAATCTATTGAATATAAAATAATTTTTGACCAAAAAAGGAAATAATAAAAAAAATTGAAGATATTAGTAATGTTTGCTGTTGCCATTTTTGTGGAAAAAGGTAATGCCAAAAACTAGCAATAGCATTGGTGCTTCAGACTATGAAAAAAAAAAGAAA
Organism: Calonectris borealis; assembly: GCF_964195595.1. Lineage (NCBI taxonomy): Eukaryota > Metazoa > Chordata > Aves > Procellariiformes > Procellariidae > Calonectris > Calonectris borealis. Next base: position 63,509,642 of record NC_134315.1, on the reverse strand, counting down.
CTTGGACTGCCATGACATTTTTTTTTAACCTAAATTTCCACCAACTAAAAAATGAATCTCCAATGTCAATGAAAATCTTCAATCCATTCTATTTGCAACTACAGGTATTCCAATTCCTGCACATTTCCCTCATTTCTTTATATGAAGCTCCTCCAACAGCAATTTCACAAAGTATTTCTAGCTGATGCCATCACCTTTGGCAGAGAACAAGCAAAAAGCCAGAACCAGCAAAGGTCTGAGGTCACACAGAATCTGGTGAGATGCATTTTCTTCAGTCTGCTTTGCAACTGGATGCCATGTTTTATTAAATGCTGAGACAGCCTCTAGTCCTGAAAGCTTCAGGCATAGTCCCCATCAGAACAGTTACACAAAAATCTGAAGGACGAGACTGTTAAGGACCAGACTGTTCAGACTGTTTGAAGAGCTGGAATCAGAGGCAATACAGAGTAACATTAGCCAGGGCTATTATGAGAGAAATCTGTCCAAAATCTTTAAGAATAGTTTGTAGTTCCTGCTACTTCCAAATGTGAGACGTCCAACTAGAGACTCACTCTACAGCTTTAAGAAATGTTGGGGTCCTGTATGAAAAAAAGAGTGAAAATCTTCCCTGAGTAAATTCTTATATCATCCTGAGTTTGTATAACCAGGATTTTTTGGATCAGGAGAATGAGTGGCAATTAAAGCTTTAAGATCCATGAATCTGACCCTCCACCTCTGCATCCTTTCAGCTACTCTTCTGTGCATTGTCGGTTACAGAATACCATATTTATTAACCCTTCCTTATAAATACCCTATATAAAAGCAGGGACAAGATCAACCAGGAAAAAAATTAATTACTTTTTTTTTAACTCAGAAAGCAATCAATTATTTCTTAAGACTCAGAATGTTCGTTTCTCAAAAAATGGCAATGCATTAAAATTTAGGTTAAAAGCGTTACTTATTTTTTTTAAAGCAGCAGGAACAACCAAACTAAGAAATATAGATTTATTTACACTCTTTAAGACAGATATACAACAGAGGAGGGAGAACCGCAGCAATATTTACTTAAAGCATGAGATAAAATGATGTATTTTATATACAAATAGCAGCCAGGCAATAAGATATATTCTATGTTAAACAAAGACAAAACAACAAATTTATAGGCAAGTATAGCTGCGGGGCACGGTGGTCAACTTACCAATTCCTGAGAACAGATTGAGGAGGTAAAGCAGCTTCAAAGAAAGGCATTGTTTTCTCAGCTAGTCTTTTCACAGAAGGTCTTTCAGTACAAGGCTATCCATGAAATGCAAGCTTTCTCTGGGGATTGGACTCGGTGATCCTTATAGGTCCCTTCCAACTTGAGATATTCTGTGATTCTATGATATATAAAATTATTGCCTTTTTTCAGTATTAGCTTCAGCAAGATACCCTGGAGATTTTTGACACCGATTTCTCTTAACCTTCTACCTATATTTAGATCATGGCAAGCCCATAACCATGCAAAGGAAGAAAATCCCAGGTTTTACCTCCCAATAAAGTTCTTAAATCAAAACAACCCTGAGCAGACTCAGCTCTCCAGGGTGCAATGAAAGAAAAAAATAGGTCCTTATTTATATTCTTTTCTTTAAGGACAGGGAAATGCTTGTAACAGTGAATCAAGGTTCCTAAAATTCTTAACTCTGGGGTTTAGTATCTAGTAGTGTAGTGTGGTCTTATTCTAACTAGGAAGTGCTCTTTAGTTTGGCCAATAGCTTGGAGACCTTGTGGTCTCTTAAGGCAAGACAAGTGGTTCACATGTCATAATCATTTCATCACAGAGTACTACTCAACACTTTCATCAGTCTGCCTTGTCTCTTTTATCATCACCCCATTTCATATAATCATAGAATGGTTTGGGTTGGAAGGGACCTTTAAAGATCATCTAGTTCCAACACCCCTACCAAGGGCAGGGACATCTTTCACTAGATCAGGTTGCTCAAAGCCCCTTCCAACCTGACTTTGAACACTTCCAATGATGGGGCATCCACCACTTCTCTGGGTAACCTGCTCCAGTGTTTCACCACCCTCATCATAAAAAGTTTTGTTCTTATATCCAATCTAAATATACTCTTTTTCAGTTTAGAACAGTTGCCCCTTGTCCTGTCACTACAGGTCCTGGTAAAACGTCTTTCTCCAGCTTTCTTATAAGCCCCCTTTAAATATTGAATGGCTGCAATAAGGTCACCTCAGAGCTTTCTCTTCTCTCAGCCTTTCTTCATGAAAGGTGTTGCAGCCCTCTGATCATTTTCATGTCTATCCTCTAGACTGGCTCTAACAGGTCCATGTTTTTCTTGTGCTGGGAACCCCAGAGCTGGATGCAGTGCTCCAGGCGGGATCTCATGAGAATGGAGTAAAGGGGGAGAATCCCCTCCCTCGACGTGCTGGTCATGCTTCTTTTGATGCAGCCCAGGTTACGCTTGGCTTTCTGGGCTGCAAGCGCACATTGCTGGCTCATGTCCAATCTTTCATCCACTATTCCCAAGTCTTTCTCTGCAGGGCTGCTGTCAATCCATTCATCTCCCAGTCTGTATTGATACTGGGGATCACCCCAACCCAGGTGCAGGACCTTCCACTTGGCCTTACTGAACTTCATGAGGTTTGGATGAGCCCACTCCTGAAGCCTGTGAGGGTCCCTCTGGATGGCATCCCTTCCCTCGAGCGTATCAGCTGCACCACTTAGCTTGGTGTCATCCACAAACTTGCTGAAGGTGCACTCAATCTCACTGTCTATGTCATTGATGTCAGTACCAGTCTGAATACGGACCCCTGAGAGACACCACTTGTAACTGATCTACATTTGGACATTGCATTGAGCCATTGAATACAACTCTTTGGATCCAGCCAATTACTTATCCATCAAATAGTCCATTCATTAAATTCATATCTTTTCAATTTAGAGACAAGGAGGTTGTGTGGGACCATGTCAAAAGCCTTACAGCAGTCAAGGTAGATGACATCAGTTGCTTTTTCCTTATCTACCAATGCAGTCGCTCCATCATAGAAGGCCACCAGATTAGTCAGGCATGATTTGCCCTTGGTGAAGCCATGTTGGCTATCTCCAGTCACCTCCCCGTGATACATACACCTTGATGTAGCTTCCAGGAGGATCTGTTCCATATTTCCATAAGCACAGCTTTTTTTGTCATTCAGTACACTTTTCAAGGCCACAAGTTCTTACTCTTCCACTTGGACCCTTCAGTGTCATCACAGCATGCATAGGTTACCTCATCACCAAGGAAAATGGCCACTGTTGCCTCTCTTTTCCACCTGATCAGTTTGCTAACATGCAATGAAACTCAACAATTACCATCAGGGGCAAAACAGACACAACTTTGGGGAGATTAATTTATTTTATTGCCAATTAATAACAGAGTAGAATAGTGAGAAATAACAAAACTAAAATCACCTTCCACCCCTACCCCACTTCTTCTCAGGCTCAATTTCACCCCCGACCCTTCTAGCTCCTCCCCCAAAACAGCACAGGGGGATGAGGAATGTGCTTCATCTCTGCTGCTCCTTCTTCCTCACAACGTTCCCCTGCTCCAGTGTGGTGTCCCTCCCACAGGATACAGTCCTTCATGAACTACTCCAGCGTGAGTCCTTCCCATGGGTTGCAGTTCTTCACAAACTGCTCCAGCATGGGTCCTTTCCACGGCATACAGTCCTTCAGGGAATAACTGCTCCAGTGTGGGTCCCCCACAGGGTCACAGGTCCTGCCAGAAAACCTGTTCCTGCATGGACTCCTCTCCATGGGCCGTAGTTCCTGCCAGGAGCCTGCTCATTATGGGCAAGTACCCCATCCTCAGCTTTACTTGCTGTTGTTGTTTTACTCTGGAATGCTCAGAGAAAGCAGTGTTAAGTGCTCAGTCTTAACACTGGATGCATATTTCTCACCATATAATGCAAGATATTATAAAAGGCAACAAAAAGCTGCAAAAAAGAAAAGCTATCTGAAGACAAGAGCATGTTAATTAAGATAAACAAGAGAATGTTAATCAAATGGCCTTTAGGAAGCAAGAGAAAGGAAGTAATGACTGCCCTTCTGCTCCTTTTTCATACGCAGTTCTTCCATCAATAATTACAAGGCACTATGTCCAGCATGGGGCAGCAGAACGCTTGAACACTGGCAAGAACTTCTTTAGTCCTGTTCTCATGCAAATTCTGAGCTGTTCCTTTAAGCATATGGCAGCAGTATGCCTCTGATAGCATTGCCCTTGCCCTTGCCTTACTGGTGCACATTTTGCAACAGTTTAGAGGCTGGAGACATATGCTGAAATAAAAGACCTGCATATTCACCTGCTAACACAGGCAGGTCTTTGATCTCTAGCTATAACGTTTTTGGTAAAAGTAGCACCTCATTTGATGCCGCAGATGCCCCCTTGAGACAGTCCAAAATCTCTATCTGCAAATGGCACATAAAGTTTAGTCAGCTCTTGAGAAAGGAGAAGGGAAGCATCTGCTGACCTGCTTTAACCAAAACATAGATGATTTCATTCTTCTTAAGATGAAGCACCCATTGATGTAACTCAGCAACCAATCTCCTATTTTGTTATGGACAAAATGCAAGGCAGTCAACTGTCCCTACTAAATCAAACTATCCTGAACTGCTTTCTGAAGCTGCAACCCTCAGTGGAGGTTGGGATCTGCTAAATTAAAACATTAAAATATGACTCAAAGATTTTAACAGTAATCACCATTTTATAAATAGGATAATGATTTCCCCTGTAGACACATCTCCATGTGTGAGACAACAAGCAAACATTTCCATATTTTAAATGTTAACTATTCTGTAGGCATACCTCATTAAAGATAGTATCTTGTTAACGTGCCAGGTCTCAAATAGCTGTACTATAAAAAAGAATATTGGGTCATATCCTCAGCTGCTGTAAATCATTGACTTCGCTTCAACAGAAATAACTCAATGTACATCAGCTACAGATCTAGCACATTGTTTATTGCTGAACTTGCGTAGATAGAATTGCTTTGAAAAAGCACTGCATATAATGGCCCTGTCATTTGTTTTAGGATTGTATTTTCATGATGACTGGTGAAAGTTGGCTTTTCCTTTGCATTTTCCCTGTTTTATCGGTAGCAGTTATGCGTGATTTTATGTCTGTTTATAGAAAGTTGTAATTGAAATAGGAAATATCTTTAATTGATGTGGATATTTGTTGTGCTGAGGACTTGATTGCTGACTCAGAAGTTGATTGAGAACGTCCTTCCTAAATGACTGGCTTCATATCTCATAGAATTGAGATGATTGCAGAAAGTCTTTTTTGACTAACATTCTCTTAAAAAAAAAAATCCAGAAAATAAATGTAGCACTGGAACAAATTCCCTGCCATCACCTGTGCTGTTTCTATTCCTCTCTACTGCAGTAGTTGCAATACCCCTGAGTTCAGAGTAACTGCAGCAGTTTTTAACAGAGAAGAAAGGCTGGCTTTATGAAGTAGGTCACCTGCAAGCTTTGAACACCATTTCTATCTCAAAGTGCATCAGATGCCTTCAGTCCTTCAAGCAGGTGCTAGTATACACTAGGGAGGCATGGGGAACATCATTTTCACCAGGTCAGGGATCCTGGTAGCATGATAGAAAAGCAAAGGCAAGTCCAATCCCTGTGCCCTATATGTGTGCCTTCCTTCTACCTCTACTATTTCAGTTCCAATACACAGTGAGACAGCATACCATACTTAGACGTCATAAGTGCAGGGAAAACAGCCAGAAGGCTGTTGTTATGAAGCTCATCTCACAGGACATCTCCCCACCTGCAACAGCAGACTGTGACTAAGGTGATCAGACTCTTCCACAAAACATCCACAAAACATCCACAAAACAGCATACCACAAAACATCCAAAACGTGTGCAAGATATTCACAAATGCCAAATAAAGGTGTTTCCATATTTAGAGATGTCTATACCACAGAGACATTAAATAAGGACCTGTGAGTGTACAATGTCAACTTTCAGGCCACTTCTTTTCCTATCTCCAGACAGAAGCAGGGGTCCCCACCACTGATAGATTCACTCCTTATTCAGTGTACACACCATTCCTTTCCTTTAGAGAGCTGAGTTTCTCCCTTGGAATTACTGCAAGCCTGTGCTTGCTAGTGACTGCTCTAAGATTACTTGGACTAGATGCACCACCTGAGAACTCTATTTCTGCAAAGATGGTAGAGGGTTTCTTGGTCAACTGGAGAAGCAGCAGCCTGCAGTGAGATCTGGAATCAGCAGAACAAGAATATGGGTCTAACAAGCAAATGGACCTGCATTGCCAGGAGGTCTTTAAAACATTTTCCTCTTACCCTGCTGCCTGTAAGAGACTAAAATCATAGAATCAGAGAATAGTTGGGTTGGAAGGGACCTTTAAAGGTCATCTAGTCCAACTCCCCTGCAATAAGCAGGGACATCTTCAACTAGATCAGGTTACTCAGAGCCCCGTCCAACCTGACCTTGAATGTTTCCAGGGATGGGGCATCTACCACCTCTCTGGGCAACCAGTGTTTCACCACTCTCATTGTAAAAAATTTCTTCCTTATATATAGTCTGAATCTACCCTCTTTTAGTGTAAAACCATTCCCCCTTCTCCTGTTGCAACAGGCCCTGTTAAAAAATCTGTCCCCATCTTTCTTATAAGCCCCCTTTAAGTACTGAAAGGCTGCAATAAGGTCTCCCCAAAGCCTTCTCTTCTCCAGGCTGAACAACTCCAACTTTCTCAGCCTTTCTTCATAGGAGAGGCGTTCCATCTCTGTGATCATTTTTGTGGCCCTCCTCTGGACCCACTCCAAAAGGTCCATGTCCTTCTTGTGCTGAGGACTCCAGAGCTGGACACAGTACTCCAGGTGGGGTCTCACCGGAGCAGAGTAGAGGGGCAGAATCACTTCCGACCTGCTGGCGATGCTTCTTTTGATGCAGCCCAGGACACGGTTGACCTTCTGGGCTGCGAGCACACATTTCCGGCTCATGTCCAGCTTTTCATCCACCAGTACCCTCAAGTCCTTCTCTGCAGGGCTGCTTTCAATCCCTTCATCCCCCAGCCTGTAGTGATACCAGGGGTTGCCCCGACTCAGGTGCAGGACCTTGTACTTGGCCTTGTTCAACCTCATGAGGTTCACATGGGCCCACTTCTCGAGCTTGTCCAGGTCCCTCTGGATGGCGTCCCGTCCCTCAGACGTGTCTACTGCACCACTCAGCTTGGTGTTGTCTGCAAGCTTGCATTTGATCGTGCACTCGATCCCACTATGTCATTGATGAAGATATTAAACAGTACCGGTCCCAATACGGATCCCTGAGGGACACCACTCATCACCAGCCTCCATCTGGATATTGAGCTGTTGACCACTACCCTCTGGATGTGACCATCCTCATCCACCGGACAGTCCACCCATCCAATCCCTACCTTTCCAGTTTAGAGAGAAGGATGTTGTGGGGAACCGTGTCAAAGGCCTTACAGAGGTCCATATAGACGACATCTGTAGCCTTTCCCATGTCCACTGATATAGTCACTCCATCATAGAATGCCACTAGGTTGGTCAGGCAGGACTTGCCCTTGGTGAAGCCATGCTGGCTGTCTCGAATCACCTCCCTGTCCTCCATGTGCCTTAGCATAGCTTCCAGGAGGGTCTGTTCCATGATCTTCCCAGGCACAGAGGTGAGCCTGATTGGCCTGCAGTTCCCCATGTCTTCCTTTTTTCCCTTTTTAAAAATGGGGGTTACATTTCCCCTTTTCCAGTCAGTGGGAAATTTACCAGACTGCCACGACTTCTCAAATACGATGGATAGTGGCTTAGCAACTTCATCCATGAAGACTAGGAACAGAGGAATGAACTTCTTCATTCTGGAGCCACAATTCACTACATCTGTATTGCTGAGGTTTGAGAGTGGTTCCCACCTGTGCTAATCCAGCAATAATATGTCCCTGAAGTAATTTTGCAGGGCAAATGTCTATGCCTCCAGAGAAAATTAAGACAAAATGATCGAGTGGGTTTCCTTGGGAGTTTGCAACACATAAATTTCCTGTTCTTCAATGACAAAAATGATTATAAATTTGTTTTCAGAATGTGGCCTTGCTTAAATATATGATTATAAAAAGAACTGTAAAATAATAAAAATGATGCGTGATAAACTTTAATAAATAAAAAATAAATATGACCTATAACCATCTTGGTTTAAAAAAAAAAAAAAACAAACAAAAAACACAACCGTGAACAGATCCTTCTACATTTCCTGAAATCAATTTTCAGGAAAATAAAGTATGTTTATTTAGACACTTTCTTCCAATGAAATAGCTAAGTACTTTTTACAGCAGTTAGATAGCACATCAACCAATTCACTCTCCACTGCTGAATTTTTAAATTTGGAGGGCTTTTCAGCATTAAAAAAAACAATCAAACAAATCAAGAAACAAAGGCTCTGTCTGCATACCACACGATTTGGAACAGGTTTCAGAATTCAATCTAATGCAAGTTTCCTAACCTGAGTATCCCTGGACCATCCTCTGAAAATACCTGGAGGTAATTATCGAAGTCCAAAAAATCCCAAAAGTGCCTTTCCAAGGCTCAGCTCAGAACCCCTCCCATGCTGTCTTTTTTCATATTGCACAAGTCCATCTGTTTTAAGAGCAGAAGTAGGCATGTTGTCAGGCAGATGACATTCAAACAGACTGAACATTTGAAAAATGTAATACTGTGAAGGAATCCTGCTTTAACACCAGTTCCTTTGCTGAGGATCTGCTGGAGGCAGCTGGAAGCTCCCATCCAAGTTGAGGGAAACCCTATCTCTGTCACTGTTACACTTAAATAGTACCCTGAAGGATTCTTCCCTAGCAACTCTTCTCAGGCACAATTCTGCCAAAGCTGAGAAGGGAAAGAAAACTTGTTTTGTGTTTGTATGTCACCTGCTTTCCGTTCTCCTGTTACCTTCTACTCCTTCCTAGATTACCTCTTGAGTATTTAACAAGGTGTATGTCTTGTCTTTCCTTCTTTTTTGTACAGAGGGCAGGCTCATATTGTCTGCTTAGATCTGGAAAATCCTTTCCTCAGGCAGCAATGAGTAATTCCAGCTGCAAGGAATAGAGTAGTTTCAGTTGGAAGGGACCTACAATGAACATCTAGTCCAACCGCCTGACCAATTCAGGGCTGACCAAAAGTTAAAGCATGTTATTAAGGGCATTGTCCAAATGCCTCTGAAACACTGACAGGCTTGGGGCATCGACCACCTCTCTAGGAAGCCTGTTCCAGTGTTCGACCACCCTCTCTGCAAAGAAATGTTTCCTAATGTGAAGTCTAAACCTCCTCTGGCACAACTTTGAAGCATTGCCATGTGTCCTATCACTGGATCCCAGGGAGAAGAGATCAGCACCTCCCTCTCCACTTCCCCTCCTCAGGAAGCTGTAGAGCGCCATGAGGTCACCTCTCAGCCTCCTTTTCTCCAAACTAGACAAACCCAGAGTCCTCAGCTGCTCCTCACAGAAAATGTCTTACAGCCCTGTCACCAGCTTTGTTGCCCCCCTCTGGATGCATTTGAGTATTTTAACATATCCTTCTTAAATTGTGGGGCCCAGAGCTGCACACAATACTCAAGGTGAGGCTGCACCAATGCTAAATACAGCTGGATAATGACCAACCTCTTTGGCTGGTTATGCTGTGTTTGATGCACCCCAGGATGCGGTTTGCTCTCTTGGCTGCCAAGGCACACTGCTGACTCATATTGAGCCTACTGTCGACCAGCATCCCCAGATCTTGTTCTGCAGGGCTGCTCTCCAGCCACTCGTCTCCCAATTTATACTTGTGCCCGGTGCTACTCCACCCCAGATGCAGGATCCAGCATTTGGACTTGTTAAATTTCATGTCATTGACGATTGCCCAATGCTCCAATCTATCTATGCTCCCTCTGCAAGGCCTCTCATCCCTCGAGAAAGTCAATACCACCTCCCAGTTTATTATTATCAGCAAATTTGCTAATGGTGCATTCAACTCCTGCCTCCACACCACTGATAAAAATATTGAACAGACACCGCCCTAAAATTGAGCCATGAGGAACACCACTGATGACTGGTCACCAGCCAGATGTAGCCCCATTCACTACAACCCTTTGAGCCCTGCCCTTCAGCCAGTTCTTCAGCCAGCTCACCGTGTACCTGTTCATCTCGCAGTTGGACAACTTGTCCAGAAGGATGCTGTAAGAGACAGTATCAAAAGCCCTACTAAAATCCAGAAAAAAATACATTCACCACCTTCTCTTCATCCACTAGGTGGGTGACCTTATCATAGAAGGATATCAAATCAGTTAAACAGGACTTTCCCTTTGTGAACCCATGTTGACTGTGCCTGATGATTGCATTGTCCTTTTTCCAGGTACTGAGGTTAGACTAACAGGTCAAGTTTCCTGAGTCTTCCCTCACACCCTTCTTGTAAATTGAAATAATGTAGGCTAGATTCCGGTCAGTGGGAACTTCCCCAGACTCCCCAGACCTTTGGTAGATGATTGAGAGGGGTCCTGCTGCAACATCCACTAGCTCCTTCGGTATTCTGGGATGAATCCTGTCAGGCCCCATGGACTTGTGAACATTCAGCTGATACAGCTGGCCCCTTACAATTTCAGTGTCCACAAAAGGAAAGTCACTGTTCCCACCCTTGTGGTCCTCCAACTCAGGGGACCGGGCAGCCCAAGGTCTATTAGTATTATTAAAGACCGAGGCAAAAAAAGCATTGAATGCCTCTGCTTTTTCTTCATCCCTATTCGTCAGGTGATTATCTTCAACAAGTATCTGTCCATGTTTTCCTTGGACCTCTTCTTGCTGTTAACATACTTAAAAAAGCCTTTTTTGTTGTCTGACACAACACTGGCCAGTTTCAGCTCTAGTTGTGCTTTGGCCTTTCATGTCTTCCCCCTGCATATGCAAACCACGGCTCTGTAACCTTCTTGTGAAGCCTGATCTCACTTCCAGAGATCATACAATTTCTTCTTCCTCCTGAGTTCCAAGAGGAGTTCCCTGTTCAGCCAGGCTGGTCTTCTGCCCAGCTTGCTTGACTTTCAACACAGTGGAATTGCCTGCTCCTGTGCTTTTAAAACGTGGTTCTTAAAAACTGACCAGCACTCGTGGACCCTTAAGCCCTCAAAAACAGATTCCCAGGGGACACTGCTAAGTAGCTCCCCGAGTAGCTTAAAGTTTGCTCTCTTGAAATCCAAGGTAGCAACTCTGCTGACCTTTTTTTCTCATTACACCAAAAATTTTAAAAACTCAGCCATTTCATGACCACTGTGGCCAAGACAGCCACCTACCATCATATCTCCCATGAGCCCTTCTCTAGTCACAACCAAGTAGTCTAGGAGGGCACCTTTCCTAGTTGGCTCACTGAGTACTTGTGACAAGAAGTTATATCAACAAACTTCAGGAATTTCCCAGACTTGCTTGTCACAGCAGTATGGTACTCGAGCTGATGTCTGGGAAGTTGAAATCTCCCATAAGGACAGGGGCTACCAATCCAAAGTTACCTCCTAATTGCCTATAGAATAACTCGTCAGTGCTATCTTCCTGGCTTGGCGATCAGTAGTAGATGATACCCACTACGACATCTGCTTTTTTTTCCACCCCCCTAATCCTCACCCAGAGGCTCTCAACCACATCATCACTAACTGTAAGGGCTGTACAATCAAACCTCTCCCTTACGTATAGTGCGACACCTCCACCTCCACCTGCCCTGCCTATCCGTCCTGAACAGCCTATGGCCCTCCATTCCACCACTCCAATCGTGGGATTCATTCCACCAAGTCTCACTAATAGCAACGAGGTCATACTTCTGCAAATTGACCAACGCTTCCCGTTCATCCTGTTTGTTTCTCGTACTGCCTACATTGATGTACATGCATTTCAGATGTTCTCCTAAATTGTCAGTGCTCCCTGGAGTAGCGTAAATGCTCCCAATAGCATTGCTTACCTCAGGCAGTACCTGAGGCCATCCCTAGGCTTACCTTCAGCTCTCATGATATAATAGTATCCCCTTCCCCCAACAATTCTAGTTTAAAGCCCACTCAATCAGTCCTGCCAATTTTCCAGAAAAGAAGCATTTCCCCCATTGGGGCAGGTAGATCCCGTCAGGCCCCAGCATACCTTGTGTCTCAAAGATTCTTCCATGGTTATAAAAACCAAAGTTCTGGCAGAGGCACCAGTCCTGGAGCCAGGCATTGATGCCTTGGGCACGCCTGTTTCTTCCAATGTCTCTCCCCATTACTGGCAGGATTGAAGAAAACCCTACATGTGCTTCTGAATCCTCTAGCATTCTTACCAGGGCCCTGAAATCTCTTTTGATTGACCTTGGACTTCTTGTTGCAACATCATTAGTACCCACGTAAAAGAGCAGGAGGTGGTAATAATTCAAAGTCTGTACTAAGCTCGTCAGTTTTCTGGTGAGTTCCCTGATCCGGACCCAGGGAGGCAGCAAACTTCCCTGAAAAGAGGGTCCGGTCTGCAGATGTGTGCCTCCTTTCTGCTCAGGAGAGAATCACCTATGACTATAACTCACTGTTGTTTCTTCTTGGTGCTGGTCGTAATGCAGCTCTTGATGCCAGGGGTTGGTTAATCTGACCTTGGTGAGAGAACTTGCACAGATTCCTTTTTCGCCATCTCACCATGTCCTTTGTCCACCATATTCAGAGCCTCATACCTATTCTGTAAAGGTAGCTCAGAGGGCAAGGAGGGGATCTTCTTACAGCTCCATGATAACTTGCTTCTACTCCTTCCTATCTCTTGTATCATTTCCTTCATTCTGGCACAAAACAGGTACTGGACCTACCTCAGTAGTGGCTCTGCTGAGTTGGCATGTGTGTACCAAAGATGGCAGGGTGTAGCTCCATTGGTCTATCTCTTTCTCAGACTCTCAGACGCTCCTCAGTCTGCCCACCTCTTCCTGAAGCTCAGCCACCAGGCAGAGCAGTTCATCTACTTGGGCTTACTTCCCATTGGTGTGCTTGCTACTGCACTCCATCTCTGGGAGTAGCCCCAGGCACACCCTGCAGCCTGAAACCCGGGTGGTCGCATGCTGTGACTGGATCTCTGTCTGTGTGGCTGCATTGTTCTTACTGGGTGCTGGAAGTCCAGGAGAAGCAGAGGACATGCCTTTTTGCCAGGTGGTCACCACGCTGCCACGCACCTGCCTGCCTGGAGATTTATATATTGCAATTAGTAGGGCTGTTTGTCTTAGCCTGTTTAAACCAATGGAATTGGAGAAAGTTTCAGGAGGGCTCTAGGGATTTCTTCAGGACACTCATACAGGAGGACTTCTTAAACATGCTTCTATTTTTCCTCCAGTGACCCCACCAACAATTAGCATGTCTTTTCCCTCTCCTACATCAAGCATCAGCCAAATTTTCATGTGGCACTTTGGCAGAAGTCCAATGATTTAGAGCAATGGAAAGCCTATGTGGAACTAACACTACTGATTCCAAAGAGGTTACTGCAACATTTGTCAGGAAGCAAGCCTATTGCTCACTCCAGTGCCCTTGAAATCTACTGTAGGTAAAAACAGTAACAGTATCTCTCTCCCTCTTGTTTCTCTCAATTGTTTCTGATGTCACACTGAAATCCTAAGCTAGAGTTAAGGAAGACATAGCACAGCAGCAGGGTAGAACTCAATGGGCAGCATGGCTGCATGATTTCTTATCTAGTCACAACAGCCATGGAAGGCAGTCACCACCTCACTGCAGAATATACTTAGGGTCGATAGCATGGCCATCTTTCCCAGCTAAAGCATCCTTTTAATAAAAGGATAGACCATTCCACTGCAAACCTTAATCCTCTTCACCAGTCTAGGCAAGGAATTCCTTTCTGTTAGTTTTATCCCTGTACTGCATTCATCATGCATTAGTCATAATAATGCTATGGCATGCAAACAAGTCAACAGGACAACGGATACTATGTGAATGCGTTTCAGCTTCTACCTTGACACTTTGTGTTTTAACACTACAGATTTATGTTGTTTTCTATGAAGGCATATTTAATAAGGCTTAACAACAGCTGGAAAAGGTCTATAGAAAGTCACCTAAACAAGATTCAAGGTATTTTGATAACCTTTTAATAGCAACTAGCACCCTCGGAAGGCCTTGTCAGAAAGATACTCAACTACAAACCACTTCCCATAGTACTTTTCGTTGTCTCATCCTCTCTCTTCTAATTAAGCTGATAAGGACTCTCCAAGTGAAATAATACATTCAACGTAGTAAACAGAACTCAAGACCCCTTGGGAAATATAGCGCAAACAAGTGAGAACACTACTCTGCATAGAGTGGTCACATATCATTTCAAGTGCTCCAAAAGTCTCATCCCTTAATACTAATAAACACCTATTTCTTGGTATATTTTTAATTAGCTTCATGTCATAAGTGGGGGAGCCAACAGCAGCAGTCATAACCATTATTTTCACATAAATTTTTGTAAATCTATAAAGCATGTTAGCAACAAGCTTTTTCCGATATATTCTTGGATTAAGAAAACAGTATTTCCTACAAAGACAGCAAAGTTCTTAAGATGCTGTTTCAAAAGCGAGGATGCTTCTGTTTTCTGGCAAACAGTGTGCCAGAAATAGTGTTCTGTTTTTTGTGCAAACAGTTCACTAGAAAACAATTTGTATCATCCTTATAATTTTTTGAACTAAACCATAACATTTTCAGTAGATGAGGGAATAAGGAATTGTAATTAAAAAAAAAAAGTTTTCTACTAAACTGTCTGAAGTCTTCAAAGCAAGGTATCCTATTAATTTAAGCTATGCCTCCTGATGTGCAGTAAAATTCAAGCAATACTGTCTTTTAGTTTCATCTTAAAATGTTTGCTCCACCTCCTTTAAAGGACTTGATTGATACATGAATTAAAAGGCAAAGTACTTTACTCTCTTGTAGATATACAGGAACATTTTTTTAATGACTCTTGGCTTATTGTGGAAGGATGGCTTTTCCATTAGATAAATAACCAAAATAATTTTATTTGATACAACTTCTTTTGGGGATGCCCAAGATTTTTGGGGGATGTTTTGGGTCTTGCCCATTGTCCCACTAACAATTAGCATGTACCTTCTCTCCCACACTTCAAATCTCAGTTAAACATGCTTTAAGAGGGTGTTTAGGAAATGGGTGACACAAATTATGCCTAAGCAGAAAACTGAAAAAAAAAGCAGGACAAGCATCACACAAATTGGAGCAAACATACCTGAGCCCTGCCACCTGTTACAAACATAGAAATTGAAGGGAGGTGGAGCAGGATACATTAGGCAGCATAATGCTTCATTCAGTCTTCTACTGAGTGGGAGAAAGAGATCCCAAGCTAGTGGAGACCCAAACAAGTAGATCTGTCATCTCCAACGTAGCCTTTCCAGAATCAGCACCAACACATTACCACCCATATACACTGCTGGTAGGCTTAAGCTGACTGAATACACATCTAGCCCACATATTTATGCTTCCATCTTAGAGATCAACACAGACAGAATCAGTTCAGTTGTGCTTGTCTGCACTGTACAGGCATGCCTACAAGTCACTTTCTTGTTTAGCGTGGTCACCAAGATCTTTTTGCAATGGTCTGCAGGTTAGGTTTAAAAAAAGACCACAGAAAATGGAGAACAGGGTCCACTTTCTGAAGCAGCTTCTCCTAGCAAGCTTGTTGTAAAGGAACCTTTTGGTTCCTTTGGTTTTGAAGAGAATCACTGCTTCAGTAACATATTACCAAAACCCTCCCAATATACAGGTCAGAGCCCTGTGATACCCACCAGCCAAAGTCCAATATACATAGAATCATTAAGGTTGGAAAAAACCCCTAAGATCATCGAGTACAACCGTCAGCCCAACACCACCAGGCCCACTAAACCATCTCCCTAAGCACCACATCTACACATCTTTTAAATACTTCCAGGGATGGTGACTCAAACACTTCCCCGGGCAGCCTGTTCCAATGCTTGACCACTCTTTCAGTAAAGAAATTTTTCCTAATGTCCAATCTAAACCTCCCTTGGCACAACTTGAGGCCATTTCCTCTCGTCCTATTGCTAGTTACTTGGGAGAAGAGACCAACACCCACCTCACTACAACCTCCTTTCAGGTAGGTGTAGAGCGCGATGAGGTCTCCCCTCAGCCTCCTCTTCTCCAGACTAAACAGTCGCAGTTCCCTCAGCCACTCCTTATAAGACTTGTTCTCCAGACCCTTCACCAGCTTCGTTGCCCTTCTCTGGACACGCTCCAGCAACTCAATGTCCTTCTTGTAGTGAGGGGTCCAAAACTGAACACAGTATTCGAGGTGCGGCCTCACCTGTGCAGAGTACAGGGGCACAATCACATCCCTACTCCTGCTGGCCACACTATTTCTGATACAGACCAGGATGTCGTTGGCCTTCTTGGCCACCTGGCATACTGCCGGCTCATGTTCAGCTGGCTGTCGACCAGCACCCTCAGGTCCTTTTCCTCTGGGCAGCTTTCCAGCCACTCTTCCCCAAGCCTGTAGCGTTGCATGGGGTTGTTGTGGCTGAAGTGCAGGACCCGGCACTTGGACTTATTAAACCTCATGCAATTGGCCTCAGCCCATCGATCCAGCCTGTCCAGGTCCCTCTGCAGAGCCTTCCTACCCTCGAGCAGATCAACACTCCCACCCAACTTGGTGTCGTCTGCAAACCTACTGAGGGAGCACTCAATCCCTTCATCTAGATCATTGATAAAGATATTCCCTCAGCCCTATTGCTCTTTTGAATGTAACATGTTAATCAATGACAAACAGCAGACTGAATAATCAATGTTTCATCGTTACTGATGGGTCTTTTAGATAGCTCAGGAGAAAATAAGGCATTCATAATTAAGGGTAATCAACTCTGAAAGGCAAGGATTCCAAGGAAAGATTTATATTGTTGTCAACTAAATACTGAGAAATTCCTGGAAGTGAAGAAGTTGAGCGTGAGCTAAGCTACAATGAGATTTATGCAACCTGCCTTTTCTTTAGGCCTTGTTGGCTACAAAATAAGGAACGCCAACTCCTTAACCAACTTGGAAGCAGACTGGAAACCCAGGTTTTGTTCTCCTCTGTGCACCATTAGGCATCCGTCACTTCAGGGGAAGTTTGAAAAGGTCCTAGGCAATCAATATGATATCTGCACAGAACTCAGTCCTATGACCTGCAGCAAAGCACAGACTTAATACCCCTAAGATATCAAGGACCATAATGAGTTAACATCTAACAGTTTACCAGCTCCAAACTGGCCATGCGACCACGCCTGGTTGGAAATGTGTCTGAACTCACCTCTTGGTTTTCGGGAAAAGAGACTAGTGCCCATGCTCCACCCCTTCCCCACAAGTTCTCCAACCCCTGGGGTATTCAGTCTCAGCTCCTCTATCCATTTCAGTCCTGAAATGAGTCCTCCAGCCTCTATCCATTTCAGTTCTTTTCTACACTTTGAGAACAACTTCCCTGGGAAGGAGGAAAGGAGAAAGCTGAATCTAACTCCCTGATGTCCTGATATACATGAATCACTAAGCCAGTACTTCCCAAACCGAGTTAAAATCCCTCCAGGGATTACTAAGCATTAAGTGGCAGCAACAGTTCAGTTCTGCAGGGGCAAAGGAATGTCAAAATACTGCAGATTACAAGCTGGCAATGCTAACAGCAGTCAGACTCTGCTAACTACCTTCAGCTGAGGCAGCAGCTATTTTCCAAGGGATGGGAGGTTTCAGCTTGTAATCATTTCACACTTACTTCCCAAAATATTAACCCTGGGTGGTGGGAGCAGGGCACATGGAGACAGAGAAAGCAGAGGGAGGACAAAAGAGCACAAGAAACCCTACACATTGTGGAGGTGTTGGAATTGGCAGCCCTTCCCCATCCAGGCACATTTTCTAGCAACCGCAGCTCCTTTTGTTATGGAAAAGGACATATGCTTATTATCAGGGGAGGATTTCACAACTGCAAGGGGCAGCAGCAAGACACCCCAGGCCAGAATAGGGTGCATTTTAAAGTATGCATCTTTTCTTATCACAAGATGTGTACTTATCAATCTCCCTGACTATATAAGGGATTGCTTTACAATGCACTCCAACACTATTTGTTCTTTAAAAGCAGCCTAATCTTTCCTGTTTCTCTAGTTCCTAGAAGGACAATGCAACCAGAGGCAGAACCCTCCCCCACCAAATCTGCTCTTACTGAAATCAGCAGTAAGGTTCACAGCTGCCAGACATGATCTCAGAAAGAAGTTTAGAAACAGTGAGGTTAGAACATTTCCAACAGATAAGTAAAGGCTGATAAAGACAGCCTTAAAGTGCGTCCCAAAATGACTTAAAAAAAAAAAAAAAAGGAAAACAACATAGAATCATAGAATAGTTTGGGTTGGAAGGGACCTTTAAAGGTCATTTAGTCCAACTCCCCTGCAATGGGCAGGGACATCTTCAACTAGATCAGGTTGCTCAGAGCCCCATCCAACCTGACCTTGAATGTTTGCAGGGATGGGGCATCTACTGCCTCTCTGGGCAACCTGTGCCAGTGTTTCACTGCCCTCATTGTAAAAAATTTCTTCCTTATGTCTAGTCTGAATCTACCCTCTGTTCGTTTAAAACCATTCCCCCTTCTCCTGTCAAAACAGGCCCTGTTAAAAAGTCTGTCCCCATCTTTCTTATAAGCCCCTTTTAAGTATTGAAAGGCTGCAATAAGGTCTCCCCAAAGCCTTCTCTTCTCCAGGCTGAACAACCCTAACTCTCTCAGCCTTTTAGGAAAGCAGCACCATCTTACCACCAAGCATCAGGTTTGGGACAACCAAGAGAAACTCTTAAAGCTGCTTAGTGTAGTGGTTAGAGTTGGGGAGATTGTCATCACCCTCTGTTTTATGCATTTTCAGTGCACTGCAGTTTTTCCTCTTGGGGTGTTGTCCTACCTACTCCACTTTATGTGCATTCAATAAATTCCTGTAAAAGTTCTTCCAAGACAGTTCAGATTATCCTGTCAGCTCCTCAATTTTTAAATTACTTTTCATGGCTGACCACTTATTCTTTTCAGAAATACCATCTTTTAGTACTGTTTCTTGCTTCACTGACTTCCTTTCTCTGGCAAATTTTAATCCAACCCTGTTGACTTGAGAGAACTCACATCTTTTGTAGTACTGCAGTTCACTATTACTTTGCTTCTACTGTTGTGTCTATCTGCTATCGTTTCTTGGAAAGGGAAAAGAAGCAGCAATTCCAGGCACAAGTTTGTGTTTGTCTACCAAATATAAAGCAAAGGAATCACAAGCAGTCACACTGAAGACCTGTGTGTAAGATTTCAACTACAACATCTATTTTCAGCAGATTACCTCCTGAGCAATTAATTTTCCAGAACTTTTTTGCCCAACCAGAAGGATTCCTTAAAATATTTCTTTCAAGCAGCTGCAATGAAACTGTGCTCATTTGAATGGATGGATCAAGAATAAGTGTAAAAACAAAAAAGAGTAATTGAATAGCACTTTCACCTAAAAACTATAGATAAACATACTTAGTTTTGACATTTAGCTTGATTTCTTTTGGTTAAGCTCTCATGGGGATCTTTCAACTGGAACAGATGTTCAGGTTGCAATGGCAGACCAATGGTTTTGACAGCACTTGGTCGGGACAAATAAATGTTGAACTTGAGTCCTTCTGACCCAGGGATATCAGAAGCTGTGCTTGAGAAAGAAGATCTGAAAAAGTTTACGTCAGGAAAATGTCTTTTCACGTATTTCTAAACAATGTTTCATTCTCAGAAGTCTGCCATCTTCTAGTACAACTAGCAAGTCTTGAATACCTGATGGTGAGAGAATCAGCCTGAGAACAAGAAGAAAATAAGTAATCAACTTTTCCGATATAGGGCTGCCTAAATTGAAAGTTTGTTAGAAACACTAGATTCCTTTCAGAACGTCTTTGAGTGAATTCACAAGCTGTGTGCAAGAGTAAGAACCCACCAACAGCTCAGAAGATAACAGCCAGAAGGGCTATAGCACAGGTAGGGAAATCTAGCATTGCTACTGCTAATGTATGGTGTCCCTAAGTAATTTCTTCCACTGAAAAAGCAAGAAAATGCTAAAAGATTCTAGAGGATGAGATGTTTAGCACAGACAAGATTTTCTGGCTTTCTTTGTTTTTCCTAAAGGAATCAGTATACCTAGAGGTAGTAAGGGATCAGAGACTCTGTCATAGCATAAACTAATGCAACTGTATTCTTTCCACACTAGTAATGCAGACTTTTCAGTGGCCGCATTGCCGATTTCAGTTCTTGCCACGGGACTGAACCAAATGGCTGCAACAAAATTCCTTCAGGGTGCTACATTGGTTCTTTTCCCAATTATGGGAAAGTAAAGAAGATTAATTCCTCTTGTTGGTTAAAAAGATTCACAGTAAGGTCTCATTACAAGGTTAGGCCTGTCTCATGTCCAGTTGCAACAACACAGACATGATCTGGTAGCCCTGAGAACACAGGTCTGGTAAAACATTCATAACCTCAGTAAGTGGTTTTGGTTATGGTCCTCCTCTCCAGCTTCCATATCACAAGGGCTAGTGACCTATTTTCTGGCACAAGCAGCTCTCTATACAAGCTGCATTCCATTTGTTGAGCAGGTGTTTACTCTGTCATCATGGCTCAGCAATAAGATCAACTTTCCATTGTAAACATTAGCACACGTTAGTCTAGTCATGTGCTGCAACACACATAGCTCATGTCCTGTGAAAAACATATGCTATATGTTTCTCAAGTGTTTTCCTTGAGCAAACAGGAAATCCTCCCATTTGGGAGAGAGCAAGGATTAGAAAGAAGAGATCAAATTGTGTGAAATGAGCAGAAATAAAACCTAGTCAACTAATTCCCACATTATCCTGTTCTGAAGTATTTTTATCCCAAACAATTCTGAGCCAAACATACCCACTCAATGGACAAATCTGTCAAAAAATGGGACAAAACAAAGCAGTTTCAAACTATTTCCTGACTCACCTAGACCCTTGGGTAGTTTATGAACATCCTCAGGGCTGAACTAACCTCCACCATTGAACAACCCATGGTTCACTATTCTGGCACCAGGAAACAGCTACAGGTTAAACAGGAAAGTCCACATCAAACCCATTTAACCTGGCTACAATCTCTGAGGGGTTACTAAGAACCACAGCAACAGTCCTAAGTCCCTCAGAGTTTCTGCAGAACTGAACTATGTCAATCAGGTTAAATATTGTCTAAGAACAGAAAAATCAGCAAAAATAGTTATCAAATTCAACTCAGCTTAAACAGCACTGTGTACACAAACTGCAGTGAGAAGTGGAGAAAGCCTGACGCTGTACTATCTGAGCAGCCTGGAGGAGCCTGTGAGATCTTCTACATGTGCATATGCAATTGCATATTTCAGAAATAATCTGTACATAATAAACATCTGAACAGCAGTCCTAAACAATATATTTGTGTAGCAACTCATTTTTATTTAGGAGAATACGGGAAGAAGATTAAATAACTTGGGTCAGAACTTCAAAAAAAATAGATTGCTGAATGAGCAACAGACAACATTTTTTGAAGAGTAAAAGGTCACACTTCACTTGTTTCTTTGCATTTTGAAGAATATTACTGCCAAGACAGACAAGTCAAATACAATGCGCATAAAAATAATATAAAAACAACACGCGAGCAGTTCTGCTTCAAAGGCCAATGTAAAAAATGAACAATCAGAGTACAGCAGAAAGTTGTTGGTTTCTTTGTTGGTTTTTTTTTTTAGATGAAAATTTATCCAGGGACAGGAAACAAAATGAACCATAAGCAATACAGTTCAACACAAAAGCATTATTCTGAATACAAGGGGAAGGCTCCCAGTACCCAACCTTTTATGATGTAGACTGTGTAAAATTAGAACTAACAGTGATTTTCATCCAAGAAGCTGCTAGAGAGAATAAATGAATGTAACCTTTTAAGGCAAGTATTGTTAGCCTTATTCTGATGGAGGATAAAGCACTGCACAGCGTGATGAAGGGAGTATTCATAAGCATGCCGTATTTACATAATATCTGGCAATGATGAGTTTTATCAGACTTCAATGTGTGCCCAGTTTACATAGTCATAAACATATCTGAAAATACAGCCCTAGTTTTTGGACTCCTCCCATTCTCAGTACTTTGGTTCACATTGACCCAACTGAAAATAGCTTGGACTTAAATTTCAGAGGCCAGAGTCACAGAGACCTGAAATCCAGACATCTCAATCTAGGCTCCCAAGGCTGTGGAAATCAACACGCTATATCCTTTTAAGCCCTACCACCTTGTTCCACTGAAGAGTTCAGTGACTGCATCAGGAAGAGGATCTCAAGTACTCAGTTGCTGTAAACACCATGCACAACATTTTAGTACCAAAGAGCCTAATATTTCGACTCTGTTTGCAAATTCAGGGTCAGTGAAAAAAATATAAAGCTACAAAAATACACAGCTACCTAAGAGTAGATGTGCATCTTGGAGATGTCCACAGCTGTAAACACAGCACACAGAAAGCATAATACTGTAGGTAAGTCAGTAGTGACCTGCTCTGGTCAAAGACCAGGCAGATAGCAGGACCATAACCTCGTATGGATCAAGTACAACAGAGTACAGCTTGTTTCCTTGTTACACGTGAACAAGGACTCAGTTGGGCATATGCAACATGCAGGAAAGGTGGTTAGAGAAACAAGCCACACTTGATACTGTAGGCTTTTCTGTATGCAAGTGATAATATCTTTTTGTTCATAACCCAAAACATAGGAAAATACTCCCAGCATGCAGACACAAGGGCTGAGGAAAGAGACAGACTGTCAGTGGAACAGTTTACTGGCAACTAGTTAGCTAAATAAAAAGAGGTTGATCACAACAGAGCAGCCCCCTATGAGTAACAGACAGCTTTGTACTTGGAATGAAGTTGCCAAAAGCACAGAAATATTTCATAGTTTGTAAGAAGAACTGGCAAGAGTTCAGGCACTACAGATAAAGAGAAGACAATGATGAATTCAACACCAAGTTCAGACACTTAAAAGTTTAGAAGGCAAGTGAACACAGAAGGAAAAAGAACCTCAGGAAATTTTGAAAAAGATTTTTTTTTATATATAATATATATAAAAAAATATATAAAATATATGGCTTTCCTCAAATAATAGCCCTGAAGTTTAAAAACCAATTCACTGAAGCATGCCAGTTGTTAGTAGTCCTACAGATCTTGTCAAGCAAAGGGCCAGTGAAGTCAAATTGCGTATTTGGTACAACTGGCAAACAACGCTAAGAAACAGAGCATGAATAGTAGACTATTTTGACAGGAAAAAAAAAAAAAGAAAGATAAAAGAACAACCATTCAAGTCCCAGAAGATCATGTGTTCATTGCTGGTGAAGTAGAAAGTCCACTTACCTAACTTTCCTTAGCTGCTTAATTTAATTCATACCAAGACCAATCTAAACTGTCATAGCCTGACTGCAGAACTACCTTAAGGTGATGGGAATGAAAGATTCCTGATTACATGACATCACCTCTTAGAAGTTTGCAAACAATCAGATTATGACATTGACAGTGCCACCTGCTAGGACACCCCCTGATGCCTCTTTGCTCTGGACAGTCAGCTCTGGAATATAATGGGAAGTAACAGCTCGCCTATTGACTTATCTGGACTTTGAATGATCAGTATCAAATACTTACAAAAGAAATGCGCACTCAGTTGTAGCAGCAATATTCTGGTAGGACTTAAAACTTTAGTCCTCACATGCTTTACTCTTGGAGCTCTTTGATTTGCTTCTTGTGGTCATGCAGAAAGAGCTCGCTGTCTGTCATAACCTTGTGCCATTCTGAACTGCAATGATACAGTTGTCCACCGCACAGAAAGCAGCATGCATGCAAAGAGTAGCTGACGACTTATCAGAAATACATTTCAAGGCACCAGGAGGGACAAACATGAATAACCTATCCTCCTCATGAAAAACTGCTGGCAATATTTCAAGCCTAGTAATTGTTTTACTTTGTCAAGTCTGTCTTCAGAAAAAAAGAGGTTTTGAAACTTAAGCCAAAGTGTTCCAGCTCGTATGCCATAAGTTGTCACTGACATAAATCTGTATTTTGGCAGCTAAGTCCAAGTGGCTTTATTTCATCACCCACAGCTACTAAAGGCTTTGACACGAGACAGGTACAAGATTCAACACTTCTATAAATCACAATATTTTTTATTTACACACCTACTTTCAGTATAAAACCTTAAGAAAAAAAAAGCTTCTGGAACAGGAAAGTGCAATTGTCCTCAGACAAAGTGTCCCCAAACATATGATGCAGTTAAAAGAGAAAAAAATCTCATGAATACAGTAGAAGCATGTTAAAAGTATTTCATAGTTCTTATGAAATTAATTTAGAGACAAATACAGAAGTCAAGTCAGGTCTCTAGGTGAAAAATCACACTGAATTAATCCATTTTCAAATATTAATATAAACATGTAGCATAAATATACTGTGAAAGATTACTATAGTCCAAATACTTCAAGTCAGATCAGAATGCATGAGATATAAAATAATTTCTTAGTAATCCATTACACAGGTAGACTTTTGTTGCTAGAAGAACTGAAAATCTAGTAAGAATCAATCAGCAGAAATATATACCACTAGATAAAATCTTACAAAATCTATTTTTAACAATAAGAAGAGCATTTATCTAAATAGGGATTCATCTAGTTATACACTGATGTTTCCTTAATATCTAATAAAATGTTAGACATCTACATATGAAAGAGATTGATATACATTTAATTTCAAAGTGATGTGTCTAAGTACAGATCCACAACAAAAAGTTCACTGGATTTCAGTGTCAATAGACAAGTTCAAACAAGTCGGGAAAGGAGAACTGAACCTCTGTGCATCCTTCAGCTAAAAATCAAAACAAGCTTTCCCTGAAGTTGCCAGAAGCACTGGGCTCTCCCATAGCATAGCTGTAGACCACAAATGCAGTCAGCTCACCACTGCACTGGAAGAAGAAAGCATGCCTCGTAAGAGTGCCTCTATTTTTGTTTTTGAATAAAACCTCCGTGGACAAAAACAAAGCACAAACAAGAACCATAACTGAGTGGTGTAGAAAACTTAGAAAAGTCACTGAAATCTATGGCAGCCACAGAAATTGAAAACAGGTTAAAGAGGTCCCTATAACCTCTTAACTGCAAAATCATATGATGGCACTGCAAACTGTACCTGCCAGCAATTTAGTTTCCCAGACACAGGGAGTCAGGGGGAAGGCCACATCAGAAGCATATGTTCTCTTAAGCAGAGGTCTTTGGAAGCAGTCACCTAATAAAGAGCACCTCTTTCAAGCACCTTAGGCATGCATAGCGTTATTTCCAACTACCACACATGCTTCCTATGTGCTTTGAATAAATCACAAATTCAGTTAACTTTTACAGGATTGCTTCCTCAACTCCATGCTTTGTGTATGATTAGAAGCAGAAGCACTGACATCTATTCTCTCAGGGTACTTTCAGCTGCAGAGGAAAAAGCAAGTAAGAGTAGCTTTTTTGTCTGGTTTTGCATTCCAAGGAGATTTAGATACTTATGTATCCAAATATGCAGGTGCCTAGCCAATCTTACCCTGAGAATGGCTAGTACATCTCCCTATGCTAATCAGAATGCAGAGATTAACACTCACTCATTTGTAAAGAACATAATTAATACATCATAAGTCTTTGCTTAAAATGTTGCCCTGGCAGAGCGTGTTGAAAATTAACCTCCCATTGAATTCCTGCAGTTGATGCTTTCATTTACATTTCACATGGGACTTAGATCCCTTGCATGAAGTTTGGGAAGCGGTGTGTGCATTTTTATTTTTTTAAAAAGCTTTTAGTGTTCAGGATTTTTTTCCCAAGTTTCAGACATGGCAAGCAGTTGCAGGCCTTTCAGTGATTTCCTTTTTGACCTTTTATTTATTAAAATACTCTAGATACAGTTTAATTTACTTTGGAAATATTTATTTTTGTTTCACCTGTGTTTAAATGGAAACCCTGTGCACTTGAAAGCTGTCTATTTCCACAGCAGCATCTGCAAATATCTGTGTAACCTCTGTTGAAATTCTACTCTGTAATTTCTTGCAGCAGTACTTCTTCACATACCATACCTGATATTCTTGTAACTTCTTTAGTAACAACCGCTTTAATGGAATAATTTTTCTTTGCCCCTCCCAGCTCTAAGTAAAGAAAAACCCCAAAGTCACTAATTTTTCCTAGATCAATTTCATTGTGTATTTACAGATTAAGAAAGTGGGGAGAGAGCAAGAGTAAAAAGAAGGCAGCTTGACTCTAGTACACATTATTTGTGTAGCAGGTACATGTATTGTCCCAAAACATTTCTTAACTGAAGATCCTCTTGTATATTTACTCCAAAATTATGAGAAGCTTGCCACCAAGAAGCAAGTCTAACAGGCGTTAAGCCAGTCTAACAGGAGTTCGGTTTTTTGGATAATAAGGTCCTCATGAGATCAAAAACTTTCTAGTTTTACTCAAGTTTTACTTTCTTTACTCTAGTTTTACTCAAAAGACAGGGTTCTCCTGGTTTAGAATACAACTTGAAACCAAAACCCTGTGACATGTTCAGATCCATGTCGTCTAGCAGCTTCCTAAAAGGAAGGTTTTATGAGGAACTTGAAATAGTGATGTATTCCCCCAATGCACAATCAAAATACTTCAGTAGCCACTGTAAATGCAACTTTCAGATTCTTTCTCCTTGTGCCCATGATAATTTGGAGGGTCAAAATTTAAAGTTAAAAACTACTCATTTCTCAAGCTATGCCTTTTTAATGATAAGTACTATAACTGGGTGGAAAATATTTCCTACCCCATGGAAATTCTTCAGAGTTTCACAGTACACTTGTGATATTTAAAAAGACAGGAGTGCCTGCTTGGATCAATGAAAAGCACAGACTTAGAATGAAGACTTCAATGCCATAGACAAGTCTTCTAACAATCAAGCTACTGGACATTAAATAAGTAAGTCTCCTCTCTTAACCTGAATTTCCATCTCAGACCTGAAGTCTTTGCCCCTGAAAGTTTAATCAAAACAAGTAAAACCTTTTCAACCACGAAGCTCAAAAGATTTGGCATTTTCTAATAGAAACACTATTAAATTCCTCAATTGTTCTCACAATGACGCTACTCCACAGTTGATCATTGCAGCTATACAACATAGGGATTTTCATCATTTCTAATCCCTCATTTTATCATAGCTGAAAATTTAGTGAAGTGTGGGGTGGATAAACAACCATTCCTCTAGTTTTTTGCTACTGCAAGCTATGCTGCCTACATGGAACGGTGCAGTTGCCTTGTCAGGCCTCAACTCTGAACTCCACTCAGACCTCTACATTTTCTCCCTCCTACAGATGAGTGAGAACTGGTTTCTGCTGTCCTACCTGCTACCTGAAGTTCTCTGACTTAGCTGTGTTCCTGATAGCTTTGATAGGGAGCACTTGCTCTGTTGACCTTAGTCCATAACCCAACTTGATTAAACACAAGCAGGTCACGGCCCAAGTCCTCTACATATATTCTTTGAACACCTTTCTTCTACCTTATTTCTTGGTACCTTCACCCACTTCAGCATTTCTTGGAGCCCCTTACAGCTCTTAGACTGGATATTCCAGCCTAGGTCAACCTGCTTTAGGCAGGGGAGTGGGCTAGAGAACACTCTAAGGTCTTTGGTAGCCTTATATTTTGCAATGTGTCATTTTTCTTAAGTTCAGCCTTAACTTTTTCCTAGTATACAACAAATTAACAACATGGCACTGAACTAAATGAAAATGTTTCTTCAGAATGCTTTTTCTGGCAACAAAGTCACCTTCAAAAGTAACTAGGATTACCAGAGTAATTTAAGAATCATCCTGAAGATAATTAGAATGCCTAAGCAGAGATTTAAATCTGAACTCTTTTTAAGACCCTGAAGGAGAATTAAGCATATGCTAGTAAGTGTGTTACTGAGTGGAGACAGATTTCAGGATGCAGTCAAGTCCATTTTTAGGCCCATATTTTGGGCTACTGAATATCTCTACTTTGAACCATGGGGACATTTCCCAAAATAAATGCTACCACAAACCGCATGCACCGACAAGGTTAACATCTTCATAAAAGCCTCATTATTACACAAATCTCACATTATATTCAGTTTTAAATTCCTACCAAACTTCTGGTAGTCCTCAACCTCCCCTCCATGGATGATGGTATATTCTCTGCTCTGAGTTTCCCTTTCCTACCCTCATTCCACTGTGGTCTGTTCAGCTTTTATAGAAACGAACACAGTAATCTTTGGGTTTTACATCCCTTACATTGTCTTCACTTGGGTTAGATACTTGCAAGTGTAGTATCTAACTACACTTCTAATAGAAACTATTATTGATTTAACTAGTACTATTTAGTACTAGAATAGTAACTTCTGGGCTATCAGTACAAGAATTAGATTTAAACTGAAACCACATAATGATGCAGGCTTCATTCAGGAAAAGAGAACATTGAAGACAAACATCTATGGATCCAGGCTACACAGGAAAATGCCTGCTGGACTGACTGAGGCAAAAAAAACCCAAACAAACATCCAAATAGCAGATTATTGTAGTGCTATGATTTAATTACCAATTTGTCTGCTCTGTAGAGCAAAAACTGCACTGTGGTAACCAGAATGGAGCATTGGTTTATGAGCAGAAAACAGTATCTCTCCAGTAGCATGTTTGAATTGTTTTGGGTACTGCCACAATATTAGTAAAAAGAGATTGCTACCTAAAAGCCAAAATGAGGCATCAGGCACTGGTTATGCTTCATCCATTGAAAGTACTTTTTGAATTACCAAAGCTTTCTAATGAATGAACTTCATTTTCATCCTCCAGTTTTCTTAACTTCAAGCAAGCAGTTCATACAAAAGCCATTCCCCTCCCATCAATGAGATAGATCGGTCACAGAGGTAAAGTTACCCATATATACAAGGCACACAGAATAGAGTAGTAATCATGTAGCATATTTGGTGTGTGCAAGTTGCCGCACAGGCCCTCCAAAAAAGGCAACAGACTTTTTGTAAGGTCTGTAAGACCTTTTTGTAAGTGCAGAAGTGCAAGATTCTTACATCTTGCAGATATAAGTTCATGATCTGTCACCGGATTACTGCAACAAGGAGCATTACATTGCACAGTCTCATGCTAGGTTTGAATCTGGCTCAATGTATTGTAAAGTTCACAATATTCTGTGTCTGTAAGCCTCCAAATAAAATTATTTTCTTTCTGCATTTGTACATACATGTAAATTAGGCTATGGCACACAAGATGAATTCTATCTTACAAAAAGTAGTTTGGATCGAGTGTTATGCTGCAGATATTTTCCATATGAAAATACTTACCAAGAAAAACTTATGTTTCGTTAAATGTACCTTAAATTAAACCCTAACTACAGTAGAAAAATTGATCTGATAACTCCAGTTGAGGAATATCCTCTTAAATGATTTTTCCTATGTATCATCATGAAGTATTACAAAAATACATTTTTATGTACATTTTACTAACTTGCCACACTCTTTATGAAGTTGCAGATTAAAAAAGGAAAAAATTCTAATTTACTGAGTCTCAGGTAAGAACAGATTAGTACTCCAAGTTTAAAACACACCTTTAAGAGAATTAATTCTGTTTAATAAATAACTTTCTATCAAATGATTAATCTCTTGATTATTTTAATTAGAATTTGCCAAATGTACATTATTTCTACTACTAGAGTAGACAATAAATTATTTATGCACTTAGTTTTATATGGCTTAGGCTTGACAAATTGCTTATTCAGAATGACTAACTAATCTATCACTTTCTTAGTATAAAGAGGGCAAAGTGTAAAAGAATCCTAATAAATTTACTAAACACTGTCTATGTAGAGAATGAAATTAAACAAATTAAATTAAAATTTCAGTTGCACACATGACTAAGCAGGAGAATGTTCTCAGGGTACCAGAGGTTAATAATAAATTGCAATGAATCTAATAACTAATTGTTTCTTGCTTCCAAAAATGTCTGCATTTTAAAGTCATTTCCAATGCAAGCTCAGGGCAAAATGTGTTCTTTTTGCTTTTTCTGGGACACTTGTTCAGTCAAAACAGCACAAATAACAGAAGTTACTCCACCCTGCTCCATATATGCCCTCTACATATTAGTGTCAGGTGTCAAACAGACTAGTTCCTCAATGTAAAGGTTACTATGGTAGGTGTACTTCAGTAGCCTGTCTCTGAGGTGACCAATAAATGCCTTCAGGAAGAAGTAAAAGGAGGACCTCTACTGTGATGTCTCCCCAGTATGTGCTCCCAAACATCAGCAGCTTTTGTTCCAGGTATATAAGGAACAAGATCCAATAGAATGACTATTTTCAGATTGGCACTGCACCACTCACCCGCTCTTATTTCCAAAGGAAGAATTACATGTCATTTAAAAAACCAAAGGCACTTCAAGATCATGCTCTCTTATTCCCTATAGAGAAAAATCAAGCCGATATCACATTTTACACATAAGACTGAAATCTTTTCAGAAAGAACTGGAAGATATACAAGAGGGATATCATGACATCCAAGGATGGTAATAAACACTTCCAAGGACAGTTTCAGGTGAATGCAGTAGCTAGAAAGAGCAAAGCGATACAGACTATACTAATGGGCTGTAGACTGTAACACAGGAACAGTTATGTCCTTGAAAGGTGAGCAACAGAACACCAAAGGTGGCCCTGGATCTCATTACGCTCTTTCTGTTAAATTACAGAGCCCTTTACTATCAAGTAAACTTCATCATATAGGTTCTTCGGTCAATAATCAAGTTACCTCTTATCTTTCTCCTGGATAGACAAGCAACACAATTTATTTAGTTTTTATACGAGGCATGTTCTCCAAACACCAACTTGGTTTTGCAATTCTTTGGAGAAAAACAGTACATCTTTTTGATGCCCAAGCATCAGTAGTTTGCCATAAATATTTAGTTAATATTTCCTTGCTCAGTCCACTCAAACAGGGGTAGCATGCCAAATAATATTCACAGGTTCAAAAAGAAACAGAAGCAGGTCTTAGTTGTACCTACTACTAACACTACTATTTCTCCTAACAGCCTCTTTAAGTAGTCACATTATTTTCTCATGGAGGATGGTGAAGAAATGAAGAGTAAATAAAGTATTAGAAATAAAGTCTGCTTCATTTTATTTTTCTTGAAAGAAGCTTAGCAAGTGAAGGAGAAACAGGAAATGCAAAATATTTTCTTTAATCCAAAACAAATTGTTTCAAAAAAGTTATTAAAAAAAAGAAAAAGAAGAGAAATCCCTTGTATTGGATTTGCATGGCAAGGTTTTGGTAGCAGTGGGGGCTACAGGGGTGGCTTCTGTGAGAAGCTGCTAGAAGCTTCCCCCATATCCAATAGAGCCAATGACAGCCGGCTCCAAGACAGACCCACCACTGTCCAAGGCTGAGCCAATCAGCAGCAGTGGTAGCGCCTCTGTGATAACATATTTAAGAAGGGGGAGGGGGAACTGAGCAACAGCAACCACAGCTGAAAAGCTGAGTGACAATATGTGAAACAAACAACTCTGCAGACACCAAGGTCAGTGAAGAAGGGGGAGGAGAAGTTTGTGAAAGACTGGGTCCCGTGGGAGGGATTCCTTGCTGAAGCAGGGGAAGAGAGTGAGGAGAAAGGGGTGGCAGAGACAACATGTGATGGATTGACTGCAACCCCCATTCCCCGTCGCCCTGCACTGCACGGAGGGGTAGGAGGTAGAGAAAAGCACAAGTGAAGTTGAGCTCGGGAAGAAGGGAGGGGTGGCAGGAAGGTGGTTTAAGATTTGGTTTTATTTCTCATTACCCTACTCTGATTTGATTGGTAATAAATCAAATTAATTTCCCCAAGTCGAGTCTGTTTTGCTCGTGATGGTAATTGCTGAGTGATCTCCCTATTCTTATCTTGATCCACAAGACTTTCATCGTATTTTTTCTTCCCTTGTCTAGCTGAGAATGGGGGAGTGAGAGCATGGCTTGATGGGCACCTGGCGTCCAGACAGGGTCAACCCACCACATCCCTCTAACTTCAAAACACCTTTGTTAAACAGCATTGCATACTAGAATCAGGCCCAGCAATTGTAAATATGAAGCATGAGGGAGAAAATACCACATGGATACCCTGTACTGCCAATAGGAACCAACTTCACATCTTCCTTTCAGCATCTATGTTGTTGGAGACTTTTGTTTTGCAGGAGGACACTGGTCATCTTGGTGAGTAGAAATGAGTTCCAAAGAAGGCTTCCACAATTCAGGCTGCACTGTCTCTCTCATGACATTTGCTCTAAAGCCATCCTAGGCCTTTCTTTAGCACTGCAAGGAACATAAAAGGAAACCTTCATCCAAGTCAAAGACTGCAGTTTTGCCTTCATGGGGTACTCCCCTTGAAGCCTGATGTACTCTCAAACCCTGCAGTACACCGCACCATTTGATCCTGCTGCTGAACAAATAAGAGCATCAGGAGAGAGCACAATAAAGTATGTTTTCTTCATCTGCTCACTCTCTGTCTCTATCTCAATTTTTCCTATTTCTTCTGCAGATTTGGTCTGGCATAGCACCAATACCCACTCTTCATTCCTGTGCTAAGGTCTGGTAAACTCTATGCATAACAGTACAAGGAGTGGAAACTTCTGAGGGAACCCTCCTCCACCTTTCATCCCCTCTAGAGATTTGAAGAAAATGCAGAGCCTGTTTAGAAACAGTAGTTTATCTTGCCCATCCTTTCAATTCTTCTGAAAGAAAGGCCACAAAGGCAGACAGGTACTAAGCCACCTGAAGAATACCCTAAGTATCAAATTTGCTTGAAGTGTTAGAAGCAATTTAAAGTTACAACTCTCTAACACATTTTGTTAAGAAAACCAAGGTACTCACAAATTAAATGCTGCAAACAGTGTTTGCTGTAATGTTGGCAACTGGAGAACGTAAGCAACAACTGTCACTAAAAGACAGCAGTTCCTCCTTTTACTACTCCCCACCAACAATTTCTCTGCCAGGTCTGCGTTTTCTGCAGCAGTACAGTGTTTGACACCACAGCTTTCCACAGCATACCCTCCTACTCTTTTTCACAAGTGCTAAAAGCTCATTTCTAGAGACAAACAACTGAGGCACAAACTATGGCTGTAAGTTTCAAAAGCACTTGGATAGGAGTCTTTAGACCATCAAGATCTCTTTGAAAACATGGTTAGTGCTCCTAAGTGTGTTGCTCTTTAGAATATTCAGCTGGCCATAAACCGTCCCTGCTTCCTAATTCCTCAAATAACTATTGGACTATTCTTCCTTTAAGCAAAGTTCTCAGCTGAGGCTGACTCAGGTAATTGGCATCTAACTAAAAGCAGAGTTTCCCATACCCCAAAGAATTTTTTCACTTGACAAAAAAGTTGCAAATAACACTAAAGTCTGGATTTCAAGAGTGCCATGTAGCCTCTGCAAAGGCCTGATTTGCAAGGCTTAGCCGACAGTTAAGCACTAGGAGAGAGGTTCGGTGCTTCTTCCATGTTTTCAGGAAGCCTGCCCCAGCAACCAGATCAAGCTCCTGTACTACAGCAGAGAAGTAACTACAGCCTGTGGACTGCCCTTTTACAACAGGGGAATCATAGCCAGCCTCAGCCTGCTGCTTTAGGAGCTGCTACTTCAGCTTCATCAACCAAAACATTTCCTAAAGTGTGTCTTGCCTTCTCCTGAAGAGTTGCCAGCCCTCCTCCTGCTTCTCTTAGCTTCTCAACATGAGTTGCTAGGCCCCTACAGAAGAAGAGACTAATACTCCCAAACTTCACTAAGCGTCAGCTAAGAGCTTCCACCAATACCTTCTCTAAAACAAAGGTTGCCTGCCTAACACTTAAGGTTCTTTTTAAGCCTTCAGTAAGACTGCTAAACCACATAAATACCTCTGTAAATGAGTGACCTTCACCATAAAAGTGGATACAAAAAGGCCAGAGATGCAACCAGAGTAATTTTTTATGAACATGAATGACTCCTTACAGAATACCCTGATTTTTCCTCTCCTGTGTCATACCCAACCTTTTCCTTCACCATTCACATATTAAGCAGCTCTGCCTCAGAACAGTCTGTCTTTCTTGTGGAATTTGAGCTGTGCTTTAGGGATCGTTTCAACCAAAAATACTAGTGCCAGAGTGGCTGAACTATCCAAATAGCTAACTGGTCCTGGATAATTGTTTCACTTTCCGTATAACCAAGCAGAATCTCAGCATTTCTAGAAAGAAATAAAGATTGTGTCTCAAATGCTGTCAGTGAGTGTGGAAAGCAGCAAAACCCAATTTCTTCCTCCTCCTTCCAGAGCAGCTAAGCAATGAATTAGGACTTCTGTTTGTGCTGGTAGCTAAACATTGGGATTTTGGATTACAAATTAACACTGATGCAAACTAGCACTAAAATCAATCACATGGGTGTCTGTTGAAATAAGACCCCTTGACTTCTAATCCTGATTTTCCACTATTTCTTAAGAAGACACACACATAGAAACATTCAGGTGGCAGGGAAGCTTCTTCTTTCCAATTAAAAATTATAGCAGTAGGTGCAGAAGGAAAAAAGTGCATGAAGGTAGAAGGAAAGAGCTCACAATAAAAAACGCAGATGGACATCTTAAATGATCAAAAGACTATTCAGTTCATTTCCCTCCTCTGCCACCAAGTTTCTCTAGAACCTTAAGCAAGTCAATCACGCTCAGATTCACGGGTAACTAATTCTACAGTTTGTGCCAGTGGTGCTCCCGAGGCACTCCCAGTGCCTCCTGCCAAACAAAACCAGAACTGCTTAAGCATGACTTACGTTAAACTTCTGACCAACCACTTGTCTAAATGTCACCACAATTCATAGGCCAAGGTTTCTCCCAGCTATAGGGTGAAATCTCATCTGATACATAGTTTAAAATACACTTACAATATGGGACACCAAAGACAGCTGCTACCCATTTCCCAGCAGACAGACCATCCATATAGAAAGCTGGCAGCCCATGTTTCAAATCCTTTTTCTGTTTGGTGGGATTTGAATTCAGAATTCTCAAATCCCCAATGAATGACACTGATGCTATCACTTTCAAAACTGTGGAGGAGGCCTCTGATGAACATTCCATATTGTACAGAATATTTAATCGTTCATCGGCTCCCTAAATCTAGTACACCAAATGCTCACTAGGGAGATCTGCATCTTGATCCTTACTGAAGTCACTAATTAATTTTGGAAAAAGAATTCAAGTTAGAGTGACTGAGAAAAGCCCATCTCACAATGCTTCACAGCCAAGCATTAAAAGACTGTACCTGCGAGAAAATGAGCATGAGCTGAAAGCCCACAAACAGACAAAAGTTCGGAATTTGAGTGTCATGAAAGCTGGGAAAAACACGTCTGATCACTGGACTTGTAGGAAAACTGAGAGGTGGAATGCAAGGTGGGAAAAAAGACAGGGAAAAGGATGAGTATTCTGAAAGTCATCAGAATGGAGGTCATCCAGTGATGACATCAGTGGGCATCGGAGGACATCCAATAATTCCGAATGCAAAAATGCAAGAACTGATGCAAGCCACAGGTCTCTGAGATCCACTTCCTCCTGATTAGTTTAAATGAGTTCTGCCTTAGCTTTCATGGTTATGTCCAGCATGTGCTCATCTATGTCTGCTGTATGTACACAGCAGTGGTATCTTCAAAGACTATTTGCTATATATGGGACAAATTACAACAGCAGAGGAATGGGCACAGGCTGAAATTTAGATCTATATTTTGCCTCTCTCTCTCACACACACAAAGAGAGAACCTAATAAGATTGTCAAACACAAGCATAACAGTACTCTGAGATAGTCAGTATATAAACCTGGGCTTGGCCTTCTGTTACCAGTGAGGTAACAACTCCTTTCCACTTAAGAAGTCTCACATAGGAGTGTCAATGTTCAATGCTCAAATATCCAGTGATGAGAGCCAAATGATCCTCTTAAAGATGAAATTAAAAGGAAAACATTGTTTTTAGCTATCTGTTCCACAAGCAGCATAACTAATTCAACCTGCTTTTACATAGACTGCCCTGAGATTTAGCCACAGATCCTCTGACAGCTAAGAAACAACTTTACATTGGAGAGCTGGAGAGATATGGAATTGATGGATGGACTACTAGATAGATAAGGAATTTGCTGAATGGCTGCATATGAAGAGCTGCAGTCAATGTCCAAGTGGAAACCAGTCATGAGTGGAGTCACTCAAGGGTCTGTAGTGGGGCCAATACTATTTAAAATCTTCATTAATGACATAGTGGGATTGAGTGCACCCTCAGCAAATTTGTGGATGACACCAAGCTGAGTGGTGCAGTTGGTACACTTGAGGGAAGGGATGCCATCCAGAGGGACTCTCACAGGCTTCAGGAGTGGGTCCATGTAAATGTCATGAAGTTCAGTAAGGCCAAGTGCAAGGTCCTGCACCTGGGTCGGGGCAACCCCCGGTATAAACACAGGGTGGGGGATGAATGCATTGAGAGCTGCCGTGCAGAAAAGGACTTGGCGATACTGGTGCATAAAAAGTTGGACATAAGCCAGCAATGTGCGCTTGCAGCCCAGAAAGCCAAGCATAACCTGGGCTGCATCAAAAGAAGCATGACCAGCACGTCGAGGGAGGGGATTCTCCCTCTTTACTCCGCTCTCACCTGGAGCACTGCATCCAGCTCTGGGGTTTCCAGAACAAGAAAGACATGGACCTGTTAGAGCAGGTCCAGAGGAGGGCCACAAAAATGATCAGAAGGCTGGAACACCCTCTCCTATGATGAAAGGCTGAGAGAGTTGACGCTGTTCAGCCTGGACAAGAGAAAGCTCTGAGGAGACTGTATTGCAGCCTTTCGATATATAAAGGAGGCTTATAAGAAAGATGGAGAAAGACTTTACCAGGGCCTGTAGCGACAGGACAAGGGGCAATGGTTTTAAACTGAAAGAAGGTAGGTTTAGGTTGGATATAAGGCAGAAATTTTTTACAATTAGAGTGGTGAGACACTGGAGCAGGTTGCCCAGAGAAGCTGTGGATGCTCCATCACCGGAAATGTTCAAAGTCAGGATGGATGGGGCTTTGAGCAACCTAATCTAGTGAAAGATGTCCCTGCCCTTGGCAGGAGGGTTGGACTAGATGATCTTTGAAGGTCCCTTCTGATCTAAACAATTCTATGTTTCCATGATTCTACATGCCACAAGCATTTCCTAAGTGAGGGCACTAGATTGTAGCTAGGGAAACCTTCTTTTTTTTCCCCAAACCTGGTAGAAGTTATGTTAAGTTCTGACATTACCCTGTGAGACTTGGTTAACATTCATTAGGTGTGGACTGGTATAGAAAAAGACAGACAATGGAATTGTTTAAACTTTTTTGTTCTGAGGGGTGTGGGGGAGGAATCAACAAACAAACTGGAAGTCCAGTACAAATGTGGAAAACAAAAAAAAAAACCCACCAAAACAAACTAAGATTATTTACATGTCTTCCAAAGGAGTCCTAAGAAATATTTTCAGAAGGAAATATTGTTAGAGAGAGAAGAGTTCTAGTGATAAAGGGTCTGAGAAAACATTACTGCTGTTAACCACTGAAGTACCACATGGCTTTCCAATATTCCTTCAGAGCCCCCATATTTTTTCCTGGCATTATTCCAGTTGCAAAATAAAAGATCATTTAACATACCTGTTTCTAATTTATAGTGTTCTGTCTGCCTGGCAAACTTATTTTATTATTTACAAGAAAAACAAAAACAAAACCAAAAACCACACCACCTATTAAAATTAATATAAATAGCATGAAAACAGAGTTTTCAAAAACTGTGTCCTTGCAGAGCTGATAGATGTTACCTGCTTGTCACTGAATGGAGATTGGCATTGCTGAGCTTACACAGCAGGAATACCTATGATTTCATATCATCTCCAATGCTTTTGCACAAGAAGGGGAAAACAGGCACAGTAGGAAATGTACACGTGAACAGCAGAGAACTAAAAAGGAAATGCAAAACATCTATAGCAAGTTCCAAAGTTGTTCAACAGTATTTAGCACCCCAGACATCTTTTTCTACAAAACATATGTTTCTACAGGAAAGCTTCTCCTACCTTCATGTTTTCCCATCTGAAAGTATGTAGAATTTCTGGCTACAATTGTCCATTTCTGAATCATTTACAATATTCTGCTACAACAGGCTTCACCCACAACACTGCAAGGTAAAATACCTCTGCTGAAAACTGTGTAGATAAGTTGTTGTGGTTAAACCTGGCAGGCAGCCAAATACCACACAGCTGCTAGCTCACTGCCCACCACCCCTGCCCCGGTGGGACAAAGAGAGAATCGGAACGGTAAGAGTGAGAAAAACACGTGGGTTGAGATAAAGACAGTTTAATAGAACAGAAAAGGGAAAATAATAATAATAATAATAATAATAATAATGACAATGACAATGACAGTGATAGAACATACAAAATGAGTGATGCACAATGCAATTGCTCACCACCCGCACTGACCGATAACCAAGTAGTAATCGCTACTTCCTGGATCATGCCTACCATTCATATACTGAGCATGACATCACATGGTATGGAATACCCTGTTGGCCAGCTGGGCTAGCTGTCCTGGCTGTGTTCCCCCCCAGCCTCTGCTTGGTAGCATGGAAGCTGTCCTTGACTAGCAGGCTACTTAGCAACAACTGAAAACATCAGTGTGTTATCAACATTGTTCTCATACTAAATGCAAAACACAGCACTAGGAAGAAATTTAACTCTGTCCCAGCCAAAACCAGGACAGTATCCACCCCTTATTCTATACCATTTACGTCATGCCTAGGTCTCACATTTTTCAATACATTCCAATTAATCACCACCACCTTTCTTGTCTTCTTATATATATATATACACACACAGAGATATCATTCTCTTAGTCTATGGGCCATTCCTCTAAAATATCCATTGAGTTCATTTAGTCCACGACTTTGGGCTCCATCTGTCATAACAGCCTTTCAGGGCAGGAGAGGTGGTGTGTGGTGTTGGACTGTTGCATCCGGAAGCCCGTTCTGATTCCAGTATTGCTGTGCTCGTCCGGTTCTATCATCGTTGCACTTTGCTCGGTTTCATCGGAATTAGTTCATTCTTCATTAATCTGGGTGATTCTTACTGCTATACCATTGATAGCAACCATAGAAATAATGATGATATAAAATGTCATATGACAACGTACAATAGTTAATTGGCTATTTTCACCCAAAATCAAATCCCCTTGAGGTACACACCGGACTTCCCCATCCTTTCGCATTACCCACCAAGTGCACCCAGGTCCTTGAGCAAAAGCAATCCCACAAATGGGTTTTCCCTTGCCAGAGGCAGGAGTAACCCAGACTGTCTTCCCCAGCATATTTCTTATGTGCACGACAGGGATTTTATCTCCATCTACAGTACGTAAGAATTTTGACTGGGCAGGGCCAGCTCGAGTGTTGGTGTTGATTAACCAGGTGGCTTTTGCTAAATGTGTGTCCCAATGCTTGAATGTCCCACCACCCATTGCCCTCAGTGTAGTCTTTAGCAGTCCATTGTATCGTTCAATTTTCCCAGAGGCTGGTGCATGGTAGGGGATGTGATATACCCACTCAATGCCATGCTGTTTGGCCCAGGTGTCTATGAGGGTGTTTCGGAAATAAGTCCTGTTGTCTGACTCAATTCTTTCTGGAGTGTCATGTTGCCATAAGACTTGCTTTTCAAGGCCCAGGATAGTGTTTCAGGTGGTGGCATGGGGCATGGAATATGTTTCCAGCCATCCAGTGGTTGCTTCCACCGTGGTGAGCACATAGCGCTTGCTGTGGCTGGTTTGTGAGAGTGTGGTATAATCAATCTACCAGGCCTCCCCATATTTATATTTCAACCATCGTCCTCCATACCAGAGAGGCTTTACTTGCTTGGCTTGCTTGATTGCAGTGCATGTTTCACATTCATGGATAACTTGTGCAATAGCGTCCATGGTCAAGTCCACCCCTCGATCACGAGCCCATCTATATGTTGCATCTCTACCTTGATGGCCTGAGGTGTCATGGGCCCACCGAGCTATAAATAATTCACCCTTATGTTACCAGTCCAGATCCACCTAGCCACTTAGCAGCCTGATCCACCTGCTGGTTGTTTTGATGTTCTTCAGCGGCCGACACTTGGGTACGTGAGCATCTACGTGACGTACTTTTACAGTCAGGTCCTCTACCTGGGCAGCAATATCTTGCCACAGTGTAGCAGCCCAGATGGGTTTACCTCTGCGCTGCCAGTTATTCTGCTTCCATTGCTGCAACCACCCCTACAGGGCATTTGCCACCATCCATGAGTCAGTATAGAGATAAAGTACTGGCCATTTTTCTTGTTCAGCAATGCCCAAGGCCAGCTGGATGGCTTTCACCTCTGCAAACTGACTCGATTCACCTTCTCCTTCAGCAGTTTCTGCAACTTGGCGTATAGGACTCCATACAGCAGCTTTCCACCTCTGATGCTTTCCTACAAGGCGACAGGACCCATCAGAGAGCAGGGCATATTGCTTCTCGTTTTCTGGTAGTTTGTTATACAGTGGGGCCTCTTCAGCACGCGTCACCTCCTCCGCTGGGGATATTCCAAAATCATTGCCTTCTGGCCAGTTCGTGATCACTTCCAAAATTCCTGGGTGACTGGGGTTTCTTATTCAGGCCCGTTGCGTGATCAGCGTGACCCACTTACTCCACGTAGCATCGGTTGCATGATGTGTAGAGGGGGCCCTCCCTTTGAACATCCAGCCCAGCACCAGCAGTCGGGGTGCCAGGAGGAGCTGTGCTTCAGTACCAACCACTTCTGAAGCAGCTTGAACCCCTTCATATGCTACCAATATCTCTTTCTCTGTTGGAGTAGAGCGGGCCTTGGATCCTCTGTATCCCTGACTCCAAAACCCTAAGGGTCGACCTTGAGTCTCCCCTGGTGCTTTCTGCCAGAGGCTCCAGGTAGGGCCATTCACCCCGGCTGCGGTGTAGAGCACATTCTTTACATCTTGTCCTGCCCGGACTGGCCCAAGGGCTACTGCCTGAACTATCTCCTGTTTAATTTGCTCAAACGCTTGTTGTTGCTCAGGGCCCCATTTGAAATCGTTCTTCTTCCTGGTCACTTGATAGAGAAGGCTTACAATCAGGCTGTAATTTGGAATATGCATTCTCCAAAAGCCCACAATGCCTAAGAAAGCTTGTGTTTCCTTTTTGCTAGTTGGTGGGGACATGGCTGTTATTTTGTTGATCACATCCATTGGGATCTGATGATGTCCATCTTGCCATTTTATTCCTAAAAGCTGGATCTCCTGTGCAGTCCCTTGACATTACTTCGTTTTATGGCAAAGCCGGCCTTCAGAAGGATTTGAACTATTTGCTCCCCTTTCTCAAGAACTTCTTCTGCTGTCTTGCCCCATACAATGATGTCATCAATGTATTGCAGGTGTTCGGGAGCCTCACCCTCTTCCAGTGTGGTGTGGATCAGTCCATGGCAAATAGTAGGGCTGTATTTCTACCCCTGATGCAGTCGCCCAGGACGCCCCTCCAAGTGAAAGCAAACTGTGGCCTGCATTCTGCTGCCAAAGGGATTGAGAAGAACACATTAGTGATATCAGTTGTGGCTGCCTTTGACTCCAGTTTGTATTGGAGTTCTAGCATGTCCGGCACGGCAGCACTCAGTGGCGGTGTGACTTCGTTCAGGCCATGGTAGTCTACTGTTAGTCTCCACACTCCATTAGAGTTTCCCACTGGTCATATGGGACTGTTAAAGGGTGAGCGAGGCTTGCTGATCACTCCTTAACTCTCCAGTCAATGAATCAGCTTATGGATGGCAATCAGGGAGTCTCGGTTGGTGCGATATTGCCGCTGGTGCACTGTTGTGGTAGCGATTGGTACCTGTTGTTCTTCAATCTTCAACAACCCCACAAGAGAAGGATCCTTTGAGAGACCAGGCAAGGTAGATGGTTGTTTAATGTCCTCCGCCTCCAGGCCAGCTACACCA
The DNA here is from genome assembly GCF_964195595.1 of Calonectris borealis. Lineage (NCBI taxonomy): Eukaryota > Metazoa > Chordata > Aves > Procellariiformes > Procellariidae > Calonectris > Calonectris borealis. The sequence goes on along the minus strand of NC_134315.1, from coordinate 63,467,633 downwards.
ACAGCCCACCGGTACCCTTTTGGGTCCTTGAAATATTCTCTCCTGAGGTAGTCTATGCCAAGGATGCACGGAGCCTCTGGGCCAAACACAATGGGGTACTTCTGCCACTCATTCCATGTTAGGCTCACTTCGGCCTCCAATAGAGTTAACTCTTGGGATCCTTCTGTCACTCCAGAAATACAAATGGGTTCTGCCCTTTTATAGCTTGATGGCATCAGGGTACACTGCGCACCGATGTCTACGAGAGCCTTATACGTCTGTGGGTCTGATGTGCCAGGCCATCGAATCCACACAGTCCAGTAAGTCCGGTTGTCCCTTTCCTCCACCTGGCTGGAGGCAGGGCACCTCTGGTTCTGGTCATAGTATCCGTTTCTCACTTCTTGTAAATGCGAGTCAAGAATTTCTTCATTACAATCCAAAGTAAGATCAGCCCTTCTGTTCTTTCTGGGGAACTGTTCACTGGAAATTGGACCGTCATGAGACAGGTTTTTCCTGAAAACTGAAGCAGCATTTTTCCTGGGAGAACCCCCTTGCATGATAGTTTTTCCTTGCAACTCATGTACATGTGCCTCTAGGGTCAAGGTAGGTTTTCCATCCCACTGCTTCATGTCCCCTCCATGGTCACGCAGGTAGAACCACAGGGTGCCCCAGGCTGTGTACCTTCTCCATCCTCTCTCTTGAGCAGAAGAACGCTGACTCCTTATGGCTGAGATACTGGTCCGTACAGGTGGAGTATAGGACATATCCTCTTCAAGTTGCTGGACCTTTCAGCACAGCTTCTTCACAGTCGAGACAAGGGAGGAGGAGACAGTTTCTTCATATTCCCGGAGTCTGTTAACCATGTCATCCACCGTTGGTGCTTCTTCCTCTTTCCAGCACAGTACTGCCACTGAACTGGCATACGACGCTGGTACGCTCTGTACCAACTTCTGCCACATGGGTAGCATGCACTGGACTTCATCTGGATCTTTGGGTGTTTGGGCGTTTTCCAGGTCACTATAAACCACCTCCAGCATGTCTAATTCTCTCAAGTACTGGATACCTCTCTCCATAGTGGTCCATTTGCCTGGGCAATATACAACATCTTCTTTGAAGGGATACCTTTCCTTCACGCCTGACAGCAGTCGCCTCCAGAGGCTGAGGGCCTGTGTCCCTTTTCCAATTGCTTTGTCAATGCCTCTTTCCCTAGCAAGGGATCCCAGCTGTTTGGCTTCCTTATCCTCTAATTCCAGGCTACTGGACCCATTATCCCACCATCAGAGCAGCCAGGTGACAATATGCTTGCCTGGACGATGGCTGAAATCTTTCCACATATCTCGCAACTCACTCAGGGATAGGGATCGGGTGGTTTCCATCTCGTTTATGAGTTCTTCCTCTTCCTCCTCCCCTTCTCGTGATGGCCCTGCTTTTTCATCATCCCTTTCTAAGCGACCTGACTTCCGCTTCAAAGATTTCTTCTTCTGTACAGGGGCGATGGATACCAGCAAGGGTTGGTCCTCTGGTTCAGCTGTAGTACCTGTTGCTGGGGTTTGGGTAGCTGCAGTGCCTGTCGCAGGGGTTGGAGTAACTGTAGTGACTGTTGCCAGCGTTTGAGTGGCTGCAGTGCCTGTGACAGGGGTTGGAGTACCAGCGGTGTCTGTTGCTGGGGTTTGTGTAGCCACAGTGCCTGTCACAGAGGTTGGAGTAACTGCAGTGACTGTTGCCGGGGTTTGAGTAGCTACAGTGCCTGTTGCGGGGGTTAGAGTAGCCACAGTGGTTGTCTTGGGGGTTTGAGTAGCCACAGTGGTTGTCGTGGGGGTTGAAGTAGCTGCAGTGCCTGTTGTGGGGGTTTGAGTAGCCACCGTGTCTGTTGCCAGGGTTGGTCTCTGGACAGTATTCCTAAATAGTTGTTTAACCCGAAACAAGACCACATTCAGGTGGTTTGAACATCCCAAGGATATTCAAAATTCTCAGGGAATATTGTGGATGTCTTCATGAAGAAGATAGAAGAAAAAGGACTTTCTGAAGATATGGAAGGCAAGATGAACAAGTGGGAGAAAGTATCCCATCCTGTCTCCCCTTTAAATTCATTCTCTGAAGAGAAAAAAGTGTAATTACTAATAGTTTCTAAGAGGTGGTTCCCAAGTACAGAGGTGACGGCAGTGCTGAGTACAGATACCAGATTAGACTTACAACCAAAGATTTTATCACATCATAAAACAGCAGCAAAATGATAAACTTGGCCCAGTTCTGAATAGCGATAAACAGCACAATTGGGAACATATACTGCAAGCAAGGTATTTCATACTGCAACATTGAGAGCCAGCCCAACAACTTTGAAAGCCAATAAATCAACATTGTGACCAATCAATATCATGAACGGTTATAACAATTTTGCCTTAAGATGCTTTGGTCAGATCTATCGTTATCTCAACCCTTCGAGCCCCACGTTGGGCGCCAAAAAGAACTGTTGTGGTTTAACCTGGCAGGCAGCCAAACACCACGCAACCACTCGCTCACTCCCCCCCCTTCGGTGAGGCGGGGAGAGAATCGGAAGGGTAAGAGTGGGAAAAAACTCGTGGGTTGAGATAAAGACAGTTTAATAGAACAGGAAAGGGAAAATGATAATGATAGAATATACAAAATGAGTGATGCACAATGCAATTGCTCACCACCCGCACTGACCGATAACCAAGTAGTGATCGCTACTTCCTGGATCACGCCTACCATTCATATACTGAGCATGATGTCACATGGTATGGAATACCCCGTTGGCCAGCTGGGCTAGCTGTCCTGGCTGTGTTCCCTCCCAGCCTCTGCTTGGTAGAGCATGGAAGCTGTCCTTGACTAGCAGGCTACTTAGCAACAACTGAAAACATCAGTGTGTTATCAACATTGTTCCCATACTAAATGCAAAACACAGCACTAGGAAGAAATTTAAGTCTATCCCAACCGAAACCAGGACATAAGTGCACACTAGAACTATTGCTTTAAAACTCATTAGGCAGAGCACAGAAAAAATGATTTAGCACAGTATAGAATGTTGACTTCAGAAATCATTTACCTTTTATTAGCAACCCCCTTTTTTCTTTTTTCTTTTTTCTTTTTTTTTCTTTTTTCTTTTTTCTTTTTTCTTTTTTCTTTTTTCTTTTTTCTTTTTTCTTTTTTCTTTTTTCTTTTTTCTTTTTTCTTTTTCTTTTTTCTTTTTTCTTTTTTCTTTTCTTTTTTCTTTTTTTTTTCTTCTTTCTAATTTTTTTTATTCTTCCACTGGGGCACATGCATATATACCTCTGCCCTGAACTGTGTCCAGTCTGGCAGTTTAGCATAAACTGCTGCCAACAGCCTGGCCCTGCAGTATTTTCTGTCATTGCAGAAAGTGCTCTGGTTTCATTATCTATGCCTCACTATGCATGCTGGTGACTCTGACATAGCCCCTGACTTGTTTGATTTCTTTCAACAATATTTATGCTATGCTTTGCAAGACTTAGCTGACATCTTTCAAACCTCTGTTTTGTACTTCCAGATACAATTTTCTGATATCAGGCAGTTCAAGAAGTTAGGAGACTTTTCTTCACAGATCTCTAATCTCCTTGTAAGAAAATATTTCAGTGCTGCAAAGTCCAGAGTGGACTTAATACATGTACTATTCATCCTAGTCCTTAACATAGCAGGGCTTCCAGGAATACAGAAGTAGTTTCTCTGAGGCAAACTAAAGTATGTATCTCCATTTGTAAAAACATGAATCCAGGGCAAAGAAGCGAAGAGTAGGAATCTTCATAAGCACTGAGTTCCTACTGCTGTGTCTAACACAACTGCAGGTATCTACGACAGATTCAAAAACCAAAGTTTCCCAACTCTCAACCCCCAATGCTGCATCCACAAAGGTAATTTTTCCTCTTATCTTTCCTATAAAACTCGTATCCAAACAAGAAACAAGTTCTAAATATCCTTCCAGTAAGCCTCAAAATCTGAAACACATGAGTCAGTTCTGAGCCCATTTAATATTTACCCTCTCCTGAAGATGTCAAGGAAAACTACACATTGCAACAACGCTGTTGGCTTTGTTCTTCTGGAAGCCTGTGTGGCTGACAGCTGAAACAGGCCAGCTTCTTGTTATATGCAGGGGAATGGAAAATATGGATACTGAGCTTTGGTCAGGCACTGGTGAACACTTCAGGACTACTTTAAGTTGAAGGAGCCCACAACACAAAACATTTTGAAGAGGACTAGGTGCTTTACACTGTGCAGGGTTAACTACCTTCAGGTAAATGGGGAACACACCTCCATACGAGCATTTCTTTGGACAAATGTTAACTCTCACTCCAAGAAGGGACTCTGCCCTTAGGATTATGAAATCCTAATAAGCTAATACAAAAAGATTACTGCTATCCAAATGACCTCCAAAACAGCATCTGATTCAAGGAGGGACTACAGAACAGGGAGACAGGAAAATCTGAACAAAGGAGATCAGCAGTTTTAAAGACAAGCATTCGTTTGATCAAATGAATTTTGATCAAATGGAGGAAATGTATTTTTGTCTACTTCTGAATTAAGTATGGAGTTTTAAATGAGTAATACTTAGAAAGGATATTTCTGAATATCTCCTCAAGAGAAGTAGTCTAAACAAAACTTTTTTTTAGGGTACTAGGGTGACATTAGAGAAATCAAAGAGTTTATTCCAGCTTATAAAAAGACAAATTTTTAAATCTTATACAAGCAAAATTTGCACCCTATTCATGGATCTTGAAATGGTCAGGTCCTGCACTCAAAACCCAAACATTGACATGATGCACATTCAGGATCTTTAGGATCACATTTTCAGCAAGCAGGTAATTAAGTTGTTTTCGGAAGAACTCCTAACTAGGAGTCAGTAGAGTTGCCACTAAGGCAAAACAAAACAAATCCTTCTCTACTATAATATTTGAGTTTTACTTGGAACAGAAAGGGGAAACAAGAACTGTGTTGACAGTATCATGCAGGCACATAGTGCTTCTCAGGAGATACCACGGATAAGCATAAACCCACAGGTTTTTATTCTTTGCATCAATACTGTTCTTTCCAAATATTAATTAAATAGAATTAAAACAGGATTACACATAACTATTCAGTAGCACCGAAGAAGCATAAAGAATGCCTATGTTTTCCTAAGCAATTATCTTTACACCCATTCCCCTCTGGCTGAATTTGGTTCAGAGAAGCAGCACAATGGTACCTAGGAAGAGACCTTCATCAGTCCCAGCAGGATTCATGCATGTTTACACTCCCTCTTCTTTGATACTGACTCCGTCTATAAGGCTTGCAAAACTGAGTGAGCACTACACCAGAATGGAAAACAAGCCAAAAGACCCCAGCACGTTTCCTCACCACCAGTTTTCCTGTAAAATATCCATAAAATGTCCACAAATGTCCACAAAATGTCCACTGAGTTCATTCAGTCCATGACTTTGGACTCCATCTGTTATGGTGGTCACTCAGGACAGAAGAGGTGGTGTGTTGCATGGAGTTATTGGGCTCCAAAACCAGTTCAGGTCAAGTCACTACTGCACTACTACTTCTTGTAAGGCTTGTCCTCCATCGGTTCAGTTGGTTCCTGCTAAAGTAATTCCTGTAACATGCAACTGAAATAATTGGTTACAACAATTTAAAAGTATATCCACTACAATCTCCACCTCTGATCCCTTTGGACCAGACCGTAGGGTTTAACATAGCAATGAACTTCTCCTCTTGCCCCTGCTCCGGCTTGGACTTATCCACAGACTGCAGTCCCTTAGGGGAATACCTGCTCCAAGTGGAGCCTTATCTATGAGCCACAGTCTCTCCAGGGGTATACCTGCTGCGCTTTGAGATGTACCTGCTCCAGCATGGACTTATCCACAGTCACAGTCCCCTCAACTTGAGTTCACACTGGAGTTCCAGTCTGTCCAGTACAGCACCACAGAAACAACAGTGATGTCCTGGCCATCTGCCAGCCCAGGCGCATCGCCACTGCTGTTATCAAAATGTTCCTAGGCACAGCACAGTAAGATGATAAGCAGTACAGCAAGCAAAAAGTAGCCACTAACGAGCCCTGGACTCTACTATACAGTAAGGCAAGCATGCCCCATGGCAAGCACAGGAGTCTACCAATTAATAGCTAAACAGCAATGACAGCTATAAATTCGATCTAGCACATTCCAATCAAACCTGTCATTATCTTGAACTCTTTGAGCCCCACGTCAGGTGCCAAAAATGACTGTCGTGGTTTAACCCCAGCAGGCAACTAAGCACCACACAGTCGCTCACTCACTCCCCCCACAATGGGATGGGGGAGAGAATCAGAAGAGTAAAAGTGAAAAAACTCATGGGTTGAGATCAAGACAGTTTAATAAGTAAAGCAAAAGTTGTGTGCTCAAGCAAAGCAAAACAAGGAATTAATTTACTACTTCCCATCGCCAGGCAGGTGTTCAGCCACCTCCAGGAAAACAGGGCTCCATCACGTGTAACAGTTTCTTGGGAAGACAAATGTCATCATTCCAAATGTCTCCCCCTTTCTTCTTCCTCCAGCTTTATATGTTGAGCATGATGTCATATGGTATGGAATATCCTTTTGGTCAGTTGGGGTCAGCTGTCTCAGGTGTATCCCCTCCCAATTTCTTATGCACCTCCAGCCTACTCGCTGGTGGTGTGGTGTGAGAAGCAGAAAAGGCCTTGACTCTGTGTAAGCACTGCTCAGCAATAATGAAAAGATCCCTGTAGTATCAACACACTTTTCAGCCAAAACATAGCCCCATACTATGGAGAAAATTAACTCTATCCCAACCAAACTGAACACACTCTGTAAACCTGCTCCTTTTATTGGGTTTGCATGGCAAGGTTTTGGTAGGAGGGGCACTGCAAGGGTGGCTTCTGTGAGAAGACACCAGGAGCTGCCCACATGTTGGACAGAGCGAGTTCCAGCCGGCTCCAAGATGGACCTGCTGGTAGCCAAAGCTGAGCCCATTAGCGACAGTGGTAGCGCATGTGTGATAACATATTTAAGAAAGGATAAAAAACACTGTGCAACAGCCGCTGGGAGAGAGGAATGAGAAAATGTGAGAGAAACAACTATGCAGACACCAAAGTCAGTGAAGAAGGAGGAGGAGAAGTTGCTCCAGGCGCTGGAACAGAGATTCTCCTGCAGCCCCTGGTGAAGACCATGGTGAAGCAGGTTGTCTCCCTGCAGCCCATGGAAGTTAACAGTGGAGCAGATATCTACCCTGCACCTCATGGAGGACCCCATGCTGGAGCAGGTCGATGTGCCCCGAAGGAAGCTGTGACCCCATGAAGACTCCATGCTGGAGCAGGTTCCTGGCAGGACCTGCAGCCTGTGGAGAGGAGCCCAAGCTGGAGCTGGACCTGTGGCTCAATGGGGGACCCATACTGGAGCAGTCTGTTCCTGAAGGACTGTATCCCGTGGAAAGGACCCATGCTGGTGCAGTTCTTGAAGAATTGTAGCCCATGGGAAAGACTCATGTTGGAGAAGTTTGTGGAGGACTGTACACTGTGGGAAGGACCCCTTGCTGGAGCAGGGGAAGAGAGTGAGGAGGAAGGAGTGGCAGAGACAATGTGTGATGAACTGACTGCAACTCCTGTTCCCTGTCCCCTGCACTGCTCTGGAGGAGGAGGTAGAAGAGTCAGCAGTGAAGTTGAGCCCGGGAAGAAAGGAGGGGTGGGGGGAAGGTGGGTTTTTTTTAGATTTTTTCTTATTTCTCATTATCCTACTCTCTTATTAATTGGCAATAAACTAAATTAATTTCCCCAAGTCAAGACTGTTTTGCTCATGATGGTAATTGCTGAGTGATCTCCCTATCCTTATCTTGACCCACGAGCTTTTAGTTGTATTTTCTCCCCCTGTCCAGCTGAGGAGGGGGAGTGATAGAGTGACTTGGTGGGCACCTGGCGGCCAGCCAAGGTCAACCCACCACATACATAAGTACTGGCATTATGAAAAATAACATTATTTTATAAGATTAACTGCACTCCTGCCACATTAACCTGGATTTCTTTCAAGAGTCCATTACTATTACTATTACTACTACCATTACCATTACCATTACTATTACTATTACATACTAAAGAAATGCTGCCTTACAAGGAACCATGCAGCTTTCTCCTTTCATACACTCACCATTCATCAGGTCAGAAGCAAGCCAAGGAAATCTCACCACACTGCAGCTTAGCATTAAGGATAGTGTTTGCAGGCCCACAAATGATGTCTTGTCTCAGACACACCCATGTTTGTTCCTTCTATAATCTATTCTCAGCATCTTTCTGAATCCCTGCAGGAGAGGTAGCTTGGGTGTAGGATCCGCTCTTCCCATGTTTATCAGCGAAAAAGAAAGCCCTTTTTGTCTTTAATCCCCCATCCTAGCCTGCTGGGGCCATGGCTGAGTTAGCTGCAGTTAGTCCTAGCTGCCTATCAGGAGGCTCAGAGCAGCCGAAGAAGCTGCAGCCACTGCTTGAAGTCAAGTCAGCAGCCAGGAAGCAAAGAATTAACTGCTGCTGCCCTTCCCCATTCCCCAGATGTGTAGGGAAGAGGGGCTGACTATTTGGGATGCAGCCTTCCAAAACCTCTTAATTTTCTCCAGCAGCAGAAAAATCTTTCCGTAAACAAAATGCTTACAGATAGAATCAAAAGTTTCCCTGTTGTAAGGCCAGGGACAAAGACACTCCACATCATTCATTAGACAAGTATTGTAAAAATCCTCTGGATTTTCATGTTTCTGAAATCAAATTGAAATTTGCGCCAACTAAATCCATACACATTGCGTTAGAGGTTCTCTGCCTCTAACCTTTCCATAGGCAGACAACCTAGAAATCCAAATATATCTAGAAAATGAATCAGTATATACACCTATGTCCTTAATTTCCACAGAAGTCTCCATTTCAGCTCCTATGACAAGCTTCCATCTCCTAGCTTTTAAAGTCTCTGAGATCTCCTCACTAACCCCTCGCTTTTTTTCATGTTCAAGCACCTCATTCATCCCCTTATGCCCATTTATCTGGGAGTCTTTGGATTGCTCTCATTTAGGAGTTCCGCTACTGAAAGAAGCAGGAGACTGCAAGCAAAAGGTACTGATAAGTCACTATACCTTAAGGCAGGGACCATGCTCAGGGCAGGTCAAAAGGGAACCACATCAACACTGATCAGAGCAAACTGCAAACCCCATGAGTTAAAAATAATGTCATGAGACTAGAGTCAAAATCATGAGATTTGCTAAATTGGTATGTTTTTATCTTTCTTCTGGCTCTGAGGAAATTCAGTTCTACACCCAAAAGGTATAAAAGCTCTTGTAAGTCTAAATCCAGTCTCAGATAAACACGCATCAATGTTTCTCCCAACAGTTGTTTGAAGAAAACACCTGCTTTTCTGCATAATCCATACATTGGATGCTACTACCATACACTTTTGCACCCTGCTCATGATTCACCATGTCTCTTCAGCACCCAAATGCACTCAGAGACATTTTATTCATGAACCAAGCCTATGGGGGTGGCAGAGAAACAAACCACTACCCTCTTTATAATAACGTAGCAACAAATACTGATCCAGGGAGCAGCAACACAGGTTCAGGTCCCTTCACTCAGTCAAGGGGAAAGTAAGAGATTCTCCCTGTCTTTGCTGGTAAAGCTGTGCCCCTGCACAGAACTTGGAGGATGAACTCCAGCCACTAGTCTGGAGCCACATTCACGCTTACTCATGAGACAGTCTTCCTCTTCCATACACACTTTTATTGTGGTCTTCTCTCACTCAGCAGCCAAGTTGCCCAGGCTTGGTGGAGGTCTAAACTCTCACATTACACAAGGTGCACATCCAAACACCAACTCAGTGGTCTGCCAGCAGTCATTTATACCACATCTTCTGAGAAACTTCCAGAGCTGTTCCTCCCCGTATTCCCTTTCCCAACACACAGTCTAAATTTAGCTGAGTTCCAGAGCTTTTCTTTCTGGGGCTCTGACTGTGTAGCTACCCCCAGCCATGTTGCCTGGTACATGAGATATATGAGATATATGAGAAAAGAAGGATTTGGGTATTTTATAATCCATAACTAAACTTTTTTTACAGCCTGTGGAACTCCTAATGGTGTGTTCAGGAACCCTCTGGGAAAGCATTAAATAGGCAAGTCAGCTGTACAGCAGGTGAAGCAGAAGACTTTTCCACTATATAATTCTCACCCGAAGGTCTGGGTTCACATTTCCTGTAAGGTACATGCATAAATACTCACATATGCAAACCGATTCTGTAAAGGAAATATAAAACTGACCCTCCACCACAGATGCTTTTTCCTTTGTACTTCCACTGGATGGGATTTATCCTTAAAACATACCATGTTGCCTGGGGTTACAAAAAGGGTCATTAAACAAAGATCCTTTCTGGCTCAAGAATGTGTGCCCACAAGGTTGTGGTCAGGTAGGAAAAAAATTGCTGGGGTGCTTTTGCAGCTTACCCCAACCTGGCCGTAAACAAACATATTTTGTATTACAGTACATTGGTTAGTTTCTAACAGTTCTGCAAGACTGAAACAATAAGGAAAGGCCTGCATTTCTGTTCAAGGGAGCTGAAGCAGTTCAATGCTAGCAAAAACACAATCGATTGTTCTCGCAAAAAAAAAAAAAAGTCTTCTGAACCTCAATCAAAACCTGCAGTTTGGTTTCTCTTAGTGGTTCTGGACTAAAATGTATAAAGTTTTTAATTAAGTTATAAACTTTTTGTTGGAACTAAGCTAATATTGCTGCCTTGTATTAGATGGATTCCTTAATATTAGAGGTGGAGGTGATGATATTTATGTGTTTCTTCTCCCGTATTAACACTTGCTTTGTTGTGAAACCTTGGCAATCTAAGTCTCGGAGAAAGCGAGCAGTTCAATCTGTGCAAAGTGTCTAAGCCCTGAGCCTCAGATCCCAGGCTAAAGAACAAAGGGTCGTGACACATGAATCATTCTTCAGACCAGATTTGGCCCAATTCTCAGATGGAATCAGTATGTGTAGTGGCTCAACCCAGTAGTTGATGTAAATTGATACAACTCTGTTGATACAGCCGCTCTAAAATGCAGCTGTAATCGCTGTAGTCTACAGGATTTCTGATCTTCTAGGAGACTGCCTTATAACTGTTGTCTGCTTCATTGACTCACAACTACAATTTGGCCAAGTATATGAGTGCAATTTTGACATCCATCCCTTAAAATCCATTACCTCTTTGCAACAGTGTACAAAATACTGAAATGTACAAAGCGGGGGAAAAAATCAATATAGCCATATAATGATATTATTCCAAGAATCTATGTTAAATCTGCACATATACTCTTCCATTCCCAATTTGCTATCAACGGCTATCAACAGCGTGCTGAATACCACAGGGAGTGGGAGGGGAAAGATGGTAAATGCACACAGCTTTCTTTGTAAGTGGGCAATATTGTGGACATACTGCTGGAATAACACTGGGATCAGCAGTCCTCTGCTTATTGCTGAATGTTTTCTTGTATGTTTAAAGCACAAGAACTAATGGCAATAAGTGTTTCACATATTCTATAGCAGCAGTCCATCAATAGCTTTATGTATTTATGTAACCAGGAAAAAAAATGTAAAAATGTTTAACAAGTTTTGAAACTTGTTTGTAGCTACACGGGAAATAGGTTGATGAAACAGTTCAGCACTGAAATAAACAAGCTTTGTATAAGAAAACAAAGTATATTTGCACTATTTTAAGGGCAGAAATCCTGTTTTAAAAAAAATAGACACAGTGGAACCTGAAGTTACAAGAGGAAAGGACGGCTATGTGCTTATTCTTTTTTATCTCCAGAGTTAGACAGGTGTTGACATCGTTTGACCAAAATGTTAGCAAAAGCACTTGCAAGATAGTTGCCAGGATGGTCAAGTTCAGTATTTTCGTTATTCTCTCATGTTCTCTAATTTCATTAGTAGCCAAGTTTGTTTTTTTCAAAAATCCTAAACCTTTTTTGTTCATGTTTAAACTTTTCTCAGGAAACAGAAGAATTAAAATATTCCCAGAAAAGTATCTTTTGAACTAGCTCAAGGTAAAATATCAAGTCCTGCTTCTAAGAGTTTTCCCACCATCCTAGAGGCAGAAGGCCTGCACAGGGCAGTTAACTGACTGGAAAGCAACCAACAGTTCTTGTTTTAATTCTCTTCTAGAAAAGAAGATGATTGCTTCACTTTTTCATTATATTTTTACACTCTCTTGGTATATAGTAGCTGTGGTGAACTCCAGATAAGTCATTTCCTGGCACTTTATGACCTGTTGGGTAAAGAAATCTCAAGCCAACAGCCCCTACAGAGATTTTTATTTACCAGGAAATATCTGTCCCTGGAATCAATTATTGGTTAATTATTCTATACATTTAAATCCATATAATTAAAGAGACTCATTGGGTTAGACCATGCTACCTGTTCTTAGCCTACTTTTATGAAGAGCTGTCAAAGCACTGAATTTACTTCTTTCCTAGGCACCCCATACATATTTTGTAGTATTTCAGGTTTTCTACATGCATATGGCCAAGCTGTGAAGATACAGTCCTCTCCTCCCTGCGGTTTTTGTGGTATTTCTGTGCCTCAAGAGGAACAGTCAATGTTAATTGTAGAGCTGCACCAAAGACTGCTTTATGGCCAGATTGCCTCCTTTGTCCTGCCAGAAGGATCAGCCTCAGCTGCCTGCTCCTTTACTTTTCTGACAGCCTTGAGAAAGCTGTGGGCACCCGCACTCCCATTCAAGAAAGAAATCCTCTGACAACTTCACTGTCCTTTCTTCATCTATTCTTTCAAGCTTCACTTCAGCCATGGCAACCAAAAGCACTTTCCCAGCCACTTTTTTTTCAACTGCTCACCACTGCCTCAGTGCAGCTAGCATCACGTGCCACCTCCCAGTTTACATTTTGGGTCTCTGCAAGTCTTAAGCTTGATTCAGTTTATACACTTCATAACACCATAGCTCTGATACCTCTGTAAATAGGGAAGATTCTCTCAGTAAGACATGAGGTATCGGACCCTTTATTGAATTTAAACAGATCTACAGCAAGCAGATGAGTGGGAGGTATTAAAAGCCATCAGAACCTGCTGAAAGGCCCAGTTTCTATTACTAAGGGCCATTTAGTTCAGTGCATTTCAAACTACAGAACAGAAAAATATCCTCTTTTCTCTCCACCATATCGTAAGAGTGGAGGACTAACACTCAGATGCTGCAGCTCCTGCATGTCCTTTTCCAGCTTCCTCCTTTTTAGCCTTTTGTCAGGGATACTGGGTAATAGACACCCACCTTTTACAGAACCAATTTAGTTTCTTGTTATCTGCACACCTCAACACCACCTTAGGTATTGAAGCTTCTCTATTTAGAGAGCATGGCCTTTTAGACCAATACTTTTCCTCTCAAAACTAACAGGGGAGCCATTTCTTAAGCATTGCCTTTATACTTCTGCCAATCTTCAACCCACAGCAAGAGCTGCAGTACTTAGCAGTTCTCACCTCCCCCCAGTGCTTTTCCCCATTGTTTTCCTCCAAAGCTTGGTGCCAGAACAGTTTTCTTGTTAGCAGCTCAATCACCACGGCCAGAGCACAACCATATTCCCTCTACCTCACTTCTTTTTTCTTCCTTTCTTTCCTAAATTCAAGCTTTTACAGCACCTGGATACATCCTTTTACCCTAGTCTCCGATGCTCATCCTTAGTGTGGCTCCCATGCTCAACCAGCTCCCTGTAACCCTTGCTGGGGAAAAGTATCACAATTACCCTTCCCACCACACTTCTTTCCTCAGACTTTGGCTCCCCTCTGCCACTTGTTTCTTTTCACTTTTTTTTCTTTACTTCCCCTTGTCCATACTGCTCAGCATTTCTTGACACATTTTTGTCTGACAAAAATCTCATCTAAGCTCTTAACCTCCCTGTTCTGTTAAAACAAATTAATCTGCAGAGAGTTGGATGACTTTGAAGGAAATAAAGACACTTATTTATATATAAAAGCATGGGGGACAGAAGGGTGAGAAGAAACAGCTTGCTGGTGGTAACTTTTCTTGACTACTGTCTCCAAGGGAAGGAGGAAAGGATCAAACACAGTGACTTTATCCTGTTAAAATATTTTAAGCATTTTAATATCCCTCTATAGAGGATGGATATTATGATATATTCTGTTGCACATTGCAATATATTATCAGTATGTATGTCTTTTACTAGGGGGAGTGGTATTCTATTATAGTCCACTGATGAACATGCATTAAAAGTCATCCTTGGCCTGAGTTGCAGAGTGTGTGAGTGTGTTAATGCCATGCCCCAGCAACTTTAATTCTTTTGTTTATGCAGTTAAAGACCATTCATTTTATCTGGAAATTCCCATTTCAGTCCTTGGTGTTTTGGCCACCTTCTCATTCTCACACAGTTCACCTAGCCTATGCATGATTCCTTGTGTAAAGGCAGCAATGTTTGTAAGGAGTTGCGGTATTTTTTGTTAGACTAATTGACACATCTAGAAAACACAGATGATCTTTCAAGGAAAGTCTTTAAATCTTATCGGATTTTTCACAATTTATCTCAAATAGGGTATTCTTTCAGATGTTGCCCTGGTTATATCTTTAGAACATCTTTTCTACACTCCTTGTACCATCCCAAACAAACCTTCATGCCTAGAGGAATGTGGACAAGCTAAAAAAATATACTGCTTTAAGTGAAAGTGCATTTTTCATGCTTGTGTTCAAGGAAGAAGAAACCACCAGCTGCAAAACAAACTTCTGCTAACTAAACCAGCTTGAAACATTTGTACTTTGCTCTTTGAAAACATGCTGTTTGGAAACACTGACTTAAGGGATATAGGAAAGAAAGAAAAGAGCATTGGAAACTAGATGAGAGGGAAGACGCACACATCAGTAATTTATAGACATGTGTTTAGTGTGATGGGCTAGTTTGGACCCAAAATTTCTGCATGACAGTTATTCTGTGGAGAGCCCAGGGTTCTCTGAAATCTGAACGTGGAAAGGAGATAATTCACCATTACATATTGCTATCACCTCAAAACTGAATATCTCTTGATGCGACATAAGCATGAAAGCAGACAAGAAGGCTCCATTTGTGATAGCATAAAACATTTCTGAGTCTGATCAGGTCTCTGTACGGTCCCATACTGCCATACTTGTGAATATTGCTATCCAGAGGTCATCAGCCAATCATTCAATTGGTTTTACTTGGATACTGTTGTGATGGCTGCATATCTCCTAGATTTTAATATGCAGCTCTGTGAAGCAGGAAAGGATAATCTCCAATGGGCTGACAGCTCCTAGCAGCACAGACCGGCTTAGTGACTTCCCAAAGATCAAGCAGCTCTGTGGCAGAGCAGGGATGGTTACAGCTGGGGCTTTCCAGAAAAGATAGGTGCAAGCAGAAAACAGGAATCCTTGCTTGTAGCATTTTGAGGCACTTCCATGTCTCCTAGGGTCATTGCTTCAGGAATTCTGAAACCACAGGATGACATAAAAACTTGCCAATCAATCAGTATTAAACTGTCCCTCTTCAGGGCTCAGCAGCAGATGCCAGAACATACTCTCTGAGACATAAAATTATTTGAAAAGATCTGGATTTTTTTCCCAAAGAAACAACTTCTGCCTGATAAAAATCATCAGGGTATCAGCAATGAGGGAATACCGTGTTGGGGAGGACAGGCTCATGAGACCTCTTCAACAAAGTCTCCTTATCCTTTCAAAAACTGTATTGAATTGACACCCGCTGTTTCAGAAAAGCTTAGTATCAAGCTTTGTCCTTCATTCTAAATAGCAGAAAGCTCATTGCTGCAGAGAACTTGCTGGTTATCACCAGGGAAATTGAATTCTTTGAAAATCTAGTTAAATCTTTTGATGTTTTTTCCTTCATAAAAATCCAGCATAATCATTGCTTTTTCATAACTTAAAAAAAATGCAAATTAAACAATTCACTTCAGAATTTTTTTCAGTTTAACACATGTATGATTCCCTTACCCATACTGCCTTTCCTCAAAAACTTCCAGTTCATAGGGAAAAGCTGTGTCGTAGTGTTAAAAGATGTGTGAAAGTACACTATCTCTAATGAAACATTTGATTTTGAAGTATATTTAAAAATGCAAAATCCCTCTTGAAATGGAATTATGACCTTTTTGGAGCTGGGTTGGATTGGACAGATTCAGCTAAAAATTAAATTACCCACCATAAGAGCAATCTTTCTGCTGAATGCCCTGCTTAAAGCAACCCTGAAAGAGCACGATGTCGTGGTTTAACCCCAGCGGGCAACTAAGCACCACACAGCCACTCGCACTCCCCTCCTGGTGGGAAGACAATCAGAAGCATCCTTGAGGTCTACCAAGTCTTAAAGGGAGCAAGGGAGCTCATTGGCATCTCAGAAATGAGCACATCCTTTCTAAGCAGAGGCTCCAAAATGGCCAAGACAGAATGCTTTCTATTCTTTGCAATATTCAACTGCTTAAAGAAACTGTATTTCTTATTGATTTTCATCAACTCCACTTGGGCTTGCAGCTCAAAACTTGAGCATAAGGGCTATTTTGGAAACGATTATCAAAAATAACATTCCACAGGAATGCAAGAGTGCATTTCAGATTATTGCAATTATTTCTTTCTTTGTGACTGTCTGATTTTGCTTTCTGCGACGTCTTTCACAATTTTATCAGTTCTTGCCTCACTGTAGATTTTGTCCTTTTTTCACAGTTTTGGTGAGTGAGTGTTCCTTTTCAAGTCCCATTCCTGGACTCGTGCATGATGCTTTCAGCTTCATTCAAACAATAAAAACAACGTTCTGGTGTTCATGTCTATGAATGATGGAAGAAGGTTCAGAAGAAATGGGCAAGGGTGATGTGCCTGTGAAACTCAGGGAATAATGCAGGACGTGACTGACGACAGCTGTTGCAAAGAAGCTGACTTTATCTCAGCACAAAGGGAACTGGATGGTGGCCTTTGTTTTAGAGAAACAGCTATCAAGAGTTGAATGGATGAACCGGTGGTGTAATGCTTCTCTCTGAGTTCACTAAAAGACCGTGACTGTCCTGAGTTAGCCAGACCAGCAAAGGGAGAGTGAATATGCGGCTCAACCCAACATAGAATATAAAACCTGAACAACTAACAAAACAGTTTTGAAGAGAGCAATGGGCTTGAGCTGGCTTCAACCCATGTATTCCTTCCTGGCGATTGAAGACACACAGCACCATGACGATGAGCATATTACAGAGACTGGTAATGGGAATCACAATGGTATTGTGATTAAACTGTATATTGCAATTGCTATATGTTTTGCTAAGTGTAACTTACATTGATATTGTGTTATGCAATATATTCTGCCTCTCTTCAGAAATCCTGTGTAACATCCACTATCTTTAAACAAGTAGATTTGGTATTAAACATTACACCCTCCACATGTGGAATATCTAAAAGAACCTGATCAGAGAGTATTGAACTCTGACAATGGCTGTGAAAAAACAGCTGAAAAAACCTCAAAAGGTTTAAAAACAGATAAAAGGGGTTAAAATCTAGAAGAAACAAACTTTCAAATTCTTTGTTTAAAATGTTATGGTGATTAAGTTAATTTCATAATTTTGTGAGGCATGAATGCTGGTCCTGGTGGAATAATGTTGTGCCTGGTGGGAGCTGACTTATGGACATTGCATTTTTCCCTCCCCATCTAAAGCAAACTGGACAGCAGTACATGCCGCTTTTTGCATTGACTCTAAGTTATACTATATTTTCAAAGGCACCTTTCACCCCTTTAAATCCACTGTTAAAATGTTCTTGCTTAAATAACAGATGAGACAGTAACTTTGGATGTGAATATGTTACTTAGCTAATTTAAGCTGTTTATTTCATTCTTTGGATAACTAGACTGAATCTAGACAGATCTAGGTAAAGCTGGCCAGCAACTGCAGCAATTTTTATGTGCATTGTCTGAAGCAAGTTCTGAAGCAAACGTTTCCACATTTCAAAAAAGTAATTTATGGGAAAAATGTCTCTGCATGGCCTTGTGTCGCCATGCACCACCACACCTTGTGTAATTGTTTATTCTTTTGATTTCTTGCCAGGTGATGGGCCATAATTAAAGTAAGTTCTAGCTTATTGTATGGGAGGGAGGGAGCTTGGGAACCTTGCACCTGATTTATTTTTCACAAGCCTGATAATTAATTCAATGTCTAATGTAGGTATTGTGAAAAAAAAAAAGAATTAATTCAAAGTCTGTTAGACTTTTGGACCACATCCTCAGCATCATTCCACTGAAGTCAATGGAGATGTACAAAAGAACATCAGCAGAGGACTTGCTGTCTGTGACTTGGTTTTCACGTAAACTCCCACCTCTGTGACTAGCAACATACACTGCACAAGGCTTTTTGTCTATTTGATTACTTATAAAAACTAAATGGCTGTAAGGGCTGAATCCAGTTCTCTCTAAAAAAAAGTGTAATTGAACTAGAAGTGTAATGGAACTAGAGTACTTTTATGTTGTTTTGAGAGTGGAATGTAGCTCCATTCTGCCATGACCTTTGACCTAGTGTTGGTTCAAATCAATTATATGGTGTGACTTAAATTGCTTTCCAGAAAAGAACATGAAGGAGGCAAAGAAAAATTACTCTCACTCCTCGAAATGCTAGTTTTTGAGACAGCATCCCAGACATTTGGACAGTGTTCATTGGCTATTCCTGTCACGTTGCTGCCAACTATGTACAAATATATCCTGACACAGAGAGACTGTGAGGAGGAAGAACGATGTAAACATTTCTTACAAATATGGTTGCCAAAGGGAGTTAGGCTGCTTATACATTTGTGGAAGCAGGACTTTGTGTTGCTGACTGTTTCTGAATTGTCATGCCTTAAAAGAAAAAAAAAGGAAACCAAAGGTTGTCATTATGGTCTACTTTCTGCTTTGTCTGTTTATCTGTATGACAAAACAAGCAACATTTAACCTGAGAAGTTGTCTAGTTTCATTTAAGGAAATCAGACACTCAGCACTGCTTTTACTAAGTAGGTCAGAAAATTTCCCAGGGCATCGAACATGCATTTTGTGTAAACATGAGCTGGTAGGCAAATGAACTGAAAAAATGGACACAGCAGATTTAGCATTTACACCATGATCTTTTCTTGGGATTAAAAGGAAACAAGAGAAGCTGTAAGTCTTACTACTATCTTAGTTAAATATTCCTCTTCCATGCTGTGAAAGGATGTCTCAGAAACCTTGGGCTTTGTAAGCTTAGGTGTAATACAAGTGTACATTTCTTAAAGCTTTGGCTCTGTTGCACCTCACCCCCATTGAGACAGGCTTTGGGTTTGAGCTCAGCTATCACACCCAAAGCATGAGCACAATTTGTGTTCTTCCACATGCTCCTGGGTTGGTAGTGCCTGTTCAGGGGATAGAGCATAAATCCACAGGGCATTAAAGCCTTCATACCCCACGCCAAGACTCATCAGTCAAAGCTCTCAAGTCTCTCACACATTGTAGAGATACCTCTGGCTAGTAGATGCAGGGTTTCTGATGTATTTTCCAACAGCTGGGCTTTGTGTGGCTAAACTGATTTCCTTTCTTACTCCAGAAGAGGGTAATGGAAAAGGATTAGTAAAATCAATGAGTGAGGTGAATTTCAAACCATGAACCTCCCCTCAAAATGTTTCTTCTGATTTGTGTGGGCTTTGGTGTGATCCAATCTGAGTTCAGCTCTCTTCAGACTCAGGGGCTTGTTTGAGGCTGTGGATTTCACCAGGGAGCAGGACTCGTGTGGGGAAGGGTTTGCAGAGCTAAGCCTAAGTCTTGCTTCTTGTTGAGTTGACTCTGTAGTATCAGACTAGCTCCCACTAAACTGGATTCTGAACTCAGTACAATTCAATCCACTTTTTATTATGCTCATTCCTTGGTTATTTACTAAGTAATTTACACAATGATTAACCTATTTGACTGTCAGTATTTTGGTTTTGATGTCTAGATTTTTTATTTGCCTTACACTTTGGTCCTGCTGTATAGTACCAATCTGAGACCTGTTTGCAGGTTTATTGTGTTAGAGACATTGTTTTTTTTCTTGGAAATGGTTTCTTAAATGTGAATTTCTGAGTAATAAAATTGTTTGGATTATATTTTGGAGTGTGATACATTCTCTCCATACATTCAACAAGCATCTTCTCTGAAGGTCTTTCAAGTTACACAAAGAAAGGTAGGTGTTCACAAAAAAACCCACCCCAGTTTAGGAGATCTGGAGGAAAAACCCTTTTGTTTCTCCATCATTCAGATAGTTTCATATGTGCTAAAGATCTGAAGGAATAAACAGCTGAAATGATACACAAGGAATGCACTTCAAGAAAGGGTCTCTCTGTTCCTGTTCATAATAAGGCACATTGGTTGGGCTTATGTTAAACTTCTTTAGCCCTGTTGAAATCTACCTGTTGGGCTTTGAGGCTCACAAACAAATACATGTTTCATTTACTATCCTGAACTGCAATGGGCTTCAGCATAAGAGGATGCCAGACTTAAGATCCAAACTATAGCACTTACATAGGGAATCCCACAATATCAAGAAGACATTAATTAGGCGTGGATAACATAAGAACTCTTACCGACTCAATTAAAAATCAAAATAGGAAGGAAAATCAGCTGGTAAAATCAGCCCTGGTATCTTGTCATTAAGGCATAGGTAGCATTATTAACAGGCTTAATGGTTGGTACAGAGATCTGAGGGAAGGCTGGAACAGATGTGGGACAAGCCATGGGCTACTGCAAGAAGCTTTAAATATCCATCAGGCTGGACCTGCAGGAGGCTGTCACCTTTTATAGTGGGATAGTAACCTGTTTATGGGTAGAATGGAACACATATTGTCCATGACTATGAGGTGGGGGGAGACACATTAGGCCTGTAGTGATTGCACAAGTTGCCACTCTGCTTGGGGTAGAGCAGAATCTGCAGTTACGCCAGGAGATTTGGGTGTTAGCCTTGCAGACCCTATCTTACATGCAAACTCATCTGGTAAGCAGATCTGTGACCTGCCAACAGGCTACATTTCACATGAGGTGTAATAGAGCAGGAGTCAGGCTATGCTGCTGAGAGTGGCTGAGAGGTGCACATTTCCAAGCTGCACTCCATGCTCACAGGAGCCCCTCCAGAAAAGGCCACTGCAGCAGTGTCATCCTATGCCCCACCCCCAAACCACATTGCCCTGATAGTGTGCTCAACTATGCTCCTGCAATTAGGTTAATCATATATTTTGTCTCAGAGGAATATGACGGTATTGCATGGCTAAGATACCATTGTATTGTTAAAGCAAACAGCCTTTAAAGGGAATATTAGCTTGGCCTCTTTGAAAAGTGTTTTTGAAAGCAGGTTCAAGTTAATGCCTATGCATAAGGATAACTGAAGGCTCTTGACTTCCCCTTCCTCTCTTGTGAAAAACAGACTACACCCAAAAGTCTCAAAATCTCTGAAAACTCAATTGTTTTCTTGGCTCAGGTCTATTATTCAGATACAAATGCCAAAAGTAGCACACAAAAAAAAAGCTACCTCAGGCCCAAAGCAGGCTGCAGAAGGCTTTCTTCTCTGCTGCACCAAAGATTGCTAGAAACCCACTTGCTCCCTGTAAATCTGCATTAACTGTGCCACTTCTTATATTCATTTGCTCAGTCTCAGCTGAGGTTGGCCCAAAGAAGGGAACCAGGCCCATGGTATGTGCTGTTTAAGTTCCACATACAGGGAAGTAACTAAACAAGGAGCAATTTTGCATAGCTAGATGCCAGCAGACTTTCCAAAGGTCCCAGCACCTAGGATCACTAGTAATTCAAACAGCTGCTGAGCCCTTCCGAAATTGTGAGTGATTGCTTCAGAGCCTAAATACATGCAAAGTTCTTTGGAACATCCATACCAACAAATTCATTGCACTAAGGTTCATACAGCAATCATTTGTCCCTGAGCACATAGTACTTTCATTCCAGTACAGAAAGAGCTAAATAACACGTTTCTAGGTTAATGTCAGTGTTTAGTTAACATCTCTATAATAAATTAGATACCAATTTCTGCTTTTTGCTTGCAACGGATGGTGTACTCCAAAATAGAAGCTTCCTGATTCAGTGAAGCAAGATATGGAGCTAATGTTTATGGGCTGCATTGTTGATGTTTGGTATAAAGCAAAAGTGTGTCTAGAGAATAGGAACATGCTTTCTTATGATAATGTGGTAGAAATTATTAACCAAAACATGAATATGTGTATCATTACCATTTTTGATCTGAACAGATCTGCAGCATTTTGGACTTAACAGGTGTTCACTACCAGAGGGCAGAACTCATGAAAATACATTCTTTCTTTGATGTGCTTTCATTTCTTTACAAAAATTTTACGAACTCCCAATTCTCTTAAAAAAGCAGACAAGCATTTTTCCTGACAGTGCCAAGATCATTTATTGCCTCAAAGGGTGCTTCTGTTCCAGAGCATCCCAGAGGTGAGCTACCAATTTTTTCCATGACTGTGTATTATGAATCCCTGCATTTTCCATTTTCAGCACGAAAGAACACAAGCATGAGTAACCCATGTTAAAAGGAATGCATAGCTATCTTTAAGCTAAAGATTACTTCAAACAAGCAACTGGGAGGACGCACTGAGATTCCTCTCCCATTCAAGGCAGAGGGAATTTTACTATTCAGTACGATTAGAACCATATCTTAAAGTAGCATATTTACTACATATTGTATACAAGAAACATGATCAGCATCACAGCTTATTGCAGTCTGAAGGCAGTCATGCAAATCCTTCCTACTCTGTAAGGAAATGTTATCTAGCTCTTTTTGCTAATATATAAATTTCAGTTGTGGTGGTGGGCTTTTGTGACAAGGAAACTAAGACCAGGATTTTCAAAATATCCATTTCCCAAGATTTTTCATGGCATTTCTGTACTTGTTGCTCCTATTTCTCTTTGAAATCCTAGTCTGACTTCATGGACAGTCTAGCCTGACCTAGCTGGACTGAGAACTACAACTTAATTACTAGAATGAAACGAGCAATTAATCATCACCAAAAACCTTTTTTTTTCTTGTTAGTATATTGTCCACAAACAAGCTGCAGTTCTATTAGCTGTACTTGATATTAAACAGTAAACAGTTTTTGTGAATAATTCTGGCTTTATTATAGGTGACTCACAAGCAGTTCATAGTGAATATTCAATAATCAGAAGCAGAAATGTTTTTCAATGGGTACCCAGAAAACATGGTTTTCTGAGTAGATGAGGACAGTTCTTGAAGTACATTTTCAGTGTAACTACTCCCTTTCATATTCTTTTCCTGTGGATGCACAACTGTTGACTAGACCTAAGTGTCATATCCTTTTATAAGCCACATAACATCAGTATCTACTGACATCAGCCATTTATTATCCTTGTTCTACCAGCATTCTTACTTTCAGGCCATCTAGGATGATGCATATAAACACAATTTAAAGTTCTCCAGGACTTTTAGGCAGCCACAGTTCCTTCTGCCCCGTTACATAAATCAGAAATAGAATAGGATGTCAATAATTACCCCACCTTATTGCTAGTAAAAAACCATCTGTGTGATGGATTAGAAATTCATTACATGGTTCTTTAAAATTAAGTAAAGCCCCTAATAGAACTTAATCTCATCAAAGCTGCAGACAACTGTTGTCCTAATAAATGAGATCTGTTGAACTGAAGTTCTGCTTTCTAGCATGGAACCCCCTCCTCATCGTTATAATAGGTAGGGTTGTACTGTCATCCATTAGCTCTGTTCTCATTGACCTGTTAATTGAGCCCTTTGCTAAGTGGGAATAAACTAGTAGCTAACCCATAAAATACTAAATGTTCAGAAAGACAATAGGAGAAAATACATTTAGTCTCAGTAATGGAACTGTAATTAGGCACATTATAATTCCATATCTATTCATAATAAGGGCATATAATTACAAATAAGCTGGGAAATATACCAACTTTCATTTCCAGCCAAGTGTCATCAACCAAATATTTTCAGTGATGTGTATGAAGAGCAGAAAGCTATTTTGTAAATATTTCCATGTACTTGGGGCATTACCATGCCCTTCTGGGCTTTTTCCTGGTTATTTCCAGAATGTGGATGCTCACAGATGCAGAATGGGCAACATAATTTCTAGTTTGGTGTCTGTGCTGTGTTTGTCATTCCCTTCCTCAAACCATTGTCAATAATCTTTGCATGCATTGCTTAATCTCAAACAAATTTGGCAGACGAGTCAAATGTGCAAAGATATTAAGGCCTTATAAGTTTTATGAAAATAGCTATGCCTTTGGTACATGCAAGTGGGCTTTGCATCCTATTTAATACTGAGATCACTGACACATACTCATGGACAATCCAGCTTCCTTGTTTGAGGAACTTATTCCTCTAAGCAGAAAGTATAATTGTGAAGACCAAGCAAGATGTTTATCAAAGATGAGTTGCTGTCTAAGTAACTGGATCCTCCATCTGCAGCATTTGTTCATTTTAAGATGAGAGAACATCCAGCATAGATGCATCTAGCATAGATGCATCAAGGCACTAGCATATAACCCAGATCAACCCAAGTTTGTTGTCCTCTTCTTACAGACAATTCTTGTGGATGTTCTGGTAAAATGCAGAACCTTTCTGGGCATCTGAGTTTGAGCTTTTCCTCCTTCCTTTAGTCCTCCTTGTCTATCTCTCTGCATATGATACAGCCAGAAATGGAAACCACTACTAGAATCAAGGACAAGCTGAGATCTAGAAGCTGAGGAGCCAAGAGATGTACCAGTGGGAAGTAGAGGCACAACTAATGGTCAAACAAAGCTGACTTCAAGAAGCTAGGGAATTGGAATAGAAAGGTGCAGGCTAGAGCAAAGCACTGAGGCAAGACCTGGCACAGCAACATGGTGCTAAAGATGGCCTTGGTCTAAGACTCCGAAAAGCAGTTAAACCCACACCAGGCTTCTCTAAATCCCAGTAGGTATGCAAACCAATCTCTGATCTGATTTTCCTTTTAATCCCCTCCTGTCCTTGTCAAGATACTTGGCCAGATATGACTGCTTTTGGAAATATTCAGATGAGTGACAGAGAATTCAAACATGTTTGGGTTCAAAAAGAAAAAAAACAAGTATTGAAAATTAATTCTATTCAAGAATTAATACTAATTCAGGAATTTACTACAAATACTTAGTAATGAGAAAAGAATCAGCTCCCCATGATCAGTAACTTACCAATGGAAGTAAAATTGTATATTCAGGAGAAGTTTGACAGTAGTACGGAACACACGTGATGTGTTAAGTTGCCTGGGAGTCTGTTTGTTGATCAACATAGACATTTTACACTTGTATGTCAAACAAGCTGTTCACCCCACATTTTTTCCCATGGCTGCTAGGTATCTGATTTGCAAGCTCTGCTTACAGTGGGGGAAGAACAGAGAACTTGAATGACTTCCATGTGGCATCCAAGGTGGCACATCTTGAAAACTTTAGCACTTACAAAAGCTGGTGGCCATAAGAGTATGGCCATATTACTATGTGTTCCTTTATTTGCCGCAAATGAATTATTAACATATGCAAATTGACCATGACAAAGAAACCAAAAACCAAACCAACCAAACTTCAACCCTCCCACCTCACTGTTTGTAGCAATACAGGGTAATGTCAGGAAATTATATTTCCCATCTCCAGATGATGCAAATGCATCTGAATACATCAGATCATCTGGGCCAAATCCCAAAGGGCTGGAGGAATGCAAAGCCCCTCATGCATGCAGTCTGTGCAGCTACCGACTCCTTCCTCTTTCTCTCTCTGTATCCCCTGGGGCTATCAAAAGCCATTCCGGCAAGGGTGGGAATGGAGATGCCAGTCCTGCACCTCCAACCCCTGTGAGCTCACCCCTGCATTTGCCTCTAAGGATTCTTTTACCAATCCAGTTTCCCTCTGGCAACATGGAAGTCTGGCTGTGACCCACTCAGCTGTGATTGCTGCCACACTTAGTGACACCTCCACCTTTACGCCTACCATTGCTTGACCTTAAATTTCCTCTTATGCAAATTAGATTGGCGATCAATTTATTTATTGGAAGATAATATTCATGCAAGACCCATGGAACCCAACAAGAAAGGGCTAGGAGGATTCAGCCAGAATATGTATCATGACCACTTTTCATCTGACTGCTCTACCACCAAGGCACCATTGTTGTCCGAAAAGCGGATTCGTGCCCAGCGTGCAAGTAACCAATTCCACACGCTCAGGAGAGATATTGTTTTATTCAGGCCTGGGTGCTCGGTGGACTTGCCACAAATCAAGCACACCTGGTCTAGTCACCTTTCTGTTTATATCCATGCTTCTCATACATATTTTAAATTTCTCTTTTACATATTCATTACATTTCCAAGAACTAATTATAATATTACGTCTTCTTAAACACATGTGCACTAAAGCCTTTAGGGTCTTCTTGAGGGTCTCTGGTGGTCTCTGGTGGTCGTTAGGGTAGTGAACTCTTCATGAACTTATTTCCTCTTTATCTTATAGGGCCGCAATTTATCCCTGAGCCATGCTTGGACCACGTTTGTTTATAGTTTCCAAGGTTATTCTTCACTAGAGCCTAACAATGCTTCCAGGATACACAATTTAGACTAGTTACAATTCTACACACCTGCAAACACAACACCTGCTAGTTACCTAACTTCTAAGCAACAAGTCTTCATTGTTTAGAATTACAGAAGCGAACAGTAAAATTACAGAAGCAAGCAGTATGGAATAGTAGATACTGTACCTACTACATCAATTCCCCCCTTTGAGACTTATGATGTTGAGCATCATGAGTCTCACATCATTTACTTATAAGCATTTGGTCTACAAAAAGACATACATTAAATCATACAACAAATAATTATAACTAAGGTGACGATCAGTATTGCAAATAAGAACAATTGTCTATGCCAATTTAAATTTGGAATTTTTATCTTATTTTGGCAATAGAAATTAGGATTCAGCTTTACTGATCGTCATAATTAATATCAACAGGCTTTATATTTTCTACTCCTGAAACTACAACTTCTTAATTAATTTTTTTTTTCCTAACAATAAATATTTTAAATATCACAAATAATTTAACAACATCTCTGATAACTCATCAAGTACGCCTTAAAGTTAATTTCAGTGGTCCCTTGGGTATAGATGTCCACAGTTTAGGATATATTTTTTTTTTTTTATTCTGGTGTAACATTTTTCTCCTATTACATGCATTTGTTTAGATCTTCCTGTTAGATTAAGGATCATAAGGTTTACCATACAAAATTTCAAATGGACTCACTTTTTCTTTAGCTCTAGGGGTCACCCTAATTCTCAACAAGGCAAGTGGTAAGGCTTCGATCCACTTCAATTGAGCTTCCTGACATATTTTAGAAATTTGTCTTTTCAATGTTTGATTCATCCTTTCCACCTGCCCACTAGATTGAGGTCTCCAAGGGATATGGAGATCCCACTTAATCCCTAATGTCTTACTCATGTTTTTAACAACCTCTGCTACAAAACGTGGACCTCTATCTGAGGATATTCCTAAAGGGACTCTAAACCTTGGAATTATTTCTTTCAACAAATGTTTCACAACCTCTTCTGCCTTGTTGGTTCGACACGGGAAAGCTTCCGGCCATCCAGAGAAGGAATCTACCAATACCAATACATATCGGTATTGGTTACATCGCGGTAACTCTGAAAAATCTATTTGCCAATACTCACCGGGAGATATGCCTCTCTTTACCTCTCCAGGAAGGGGTCGGATTTGTATTTTCGGATTGTTCCTAAGACAAATCTCACATTTATTACTCACACTTTTAGCAATCAATAACATTTTAGTTCCTATCGCATATTGTTTTACTGATTCCACCATTGCCTCTGCTCCCATATGTGTTTCAGCATGGGTTTTGACCATTAATTTCTTCATAATTTCAGGGGTTACTATACATTGTCCATGTGAAGTTATCCACCATCCTTGATCATTCTTCTTACAATGTAATAGCATAGCTAATTTATTTTCTTCCTCACTATAATTTGGGGATTCCACCTGAATTTCTTTTGATGGAATTAAAACATAAATCATAGTATTTAATGCTACACATTTAGCAGCCTCATTTGCTTTCTGATTTCCTTGTATTACTTTTGAGTCCCTTTTTTGATGAGCCTTAGAATGAATCACTGCAACTTTTTAGGTTTCTGTACTGCTCCTAACAAATTTAAAATCTTTGTTTCATATTTTATAGGGGTACCGCTAGCAGGTAAAAGTCCTCGTTCCTTCCATATTGCTCCATGAGCATGCACAACTCCAAAAGCATATTTAGAATCTGTATAGATGTTGACTCTTTTACCTTTAGCCAAATTTAAGGCTTTTGTCAGGGTTATAATTTTTGCCTTCTGGGTGGATGTATTTGGAGGTAATGCTTTTATTTCTCGATCTTCAGTTAAAGTTACCACGGCATAGCCAGCCCTTCTTTCTCTTTTTACAACAAAGCTGCTTCCATCAGCAAATAATTCTTCATCCGGGGTTTGGAGAGGGACATCTTTCAGATCTGGCCTGCTGGCATATACCTGTTCAATGACTTATAAACAATCATGGTTAAGATCACTCTTTTTTTCACTTGGGATTAAAGAGGCAGAATTTTCTTCAGGGCCTTTGGTTGCCTCATACAATGGTTTTGCCATCAAACCATAATTTGGAATCCAAAGGTGACACCATCCAGCCATTCCTAGAAATCCTCTCAACTCTCTTTTCGATTGAGGGGGTGCCATCCTGCAAATGGCTTCTTTTCTACCATTTCCCAGTCTTCGCTGTCCTTGGGAAATCTCAAACCCCAAATAAATTACAGTTTGTTTTGCAATTTCTGCTTTCTTCTCTGACACCCTATACCCGGACATTCCCAAAAATTTTAGGAGGCGAACAGTCTTTTCTTTGCAGATCTCAATAGTATCTGCTCTCAATAGGATGTCATCAACATTCTGAAGGAGGGTGATTTGATCTTCCTTACCGGACCACTGTTCCAGTTCCTCAGAGCTGCTCCAAAGATGGTTGGGCTATTTTTAAACCCTCGTGGCAGCACGGTCCAGCAGAGCTGAGTCCTCCTCCCAGTCGACAGATCTTCCCATTCAAAAGCAAAAATCTTTTCACTGTTTTCTTCCAGAGGTATACAAAAGAAAGCATCTTTCAAATCTATAACAGAGAAATATGCATTTGATTCATTGATAGTTGTTAGCAGCCTATATGGATTAGGGACTACTGGATGAATGTCCACCACTCACTGGTTTATTGCTCTTAGATCTTGAACCAGCCTATATCCTTGGTTATGTGGCTTTTTTTTTTTTTTCCCACTGGAAGGATAGGAGTACTATAATCAGATTGACATTCTTTTAAAAGTCCATATTTAAGAAAATTATTTATTATTGGTTCCAAACCTTTTCTGGCTTCTATACTAATAGGATATTGTTTCTTTCTTACCGGTCGAACTTCTGTTTTCAATTCAACTTTTACCGGTTCCACATTTTTCGCTCTTCCTGGTTTCTCTGTTGCCCAAGAAAAAGGGTAAACTGCATCTTTAATCTCTTCTGGAATTTCTTCAGATTCATCTGTGTTTGTCTGTAATAAATAAACTTGAGCTTGCCAGGCATTAGCTTCAGGAAAATGAACTTGGATTCTTCCTTTTTTAAAGTTAATTTGTGCTCCCAATTTAGTCAATAAATCCCGTCCTAAGAGAGGCATGGTGCATTCTGGTATATATAAAAATTCGTGCATCAATGTTTTTCCTCCAATTTTACATTCTAAAGGTTTCAAAAAAGGCCTTATCTCCTTCTTTCCCGTGACTCCAACAATAGATACATTAAATTTACTCATTGGCCCTTTACATGTATTTATAACAAAATATTTTGCTCAGTATCTACTAAAAAATCAACTATTTCATCTCCCAGCTTTACTGGAACCAGGAGCTCAGCTGGGAAAATATCATTTTCTACCCCCGGTCCCCATCATTCAGAATCTCCTCCCATCATAAGTAAATCAGCTTCAGGTGGTATCTGCTGTGACCGAGTCACGACTGCTTCTTTGTTCTCTGGACACTCACTCTTCCAGTGTCCCTGTTTCTTACATACAGCACATTGATTAAATCCTAATGGGGTATATTGTTTAAACATATCTCTACCTCCTCTACCTTTTCCTTTCAAATATCTTCTACCTCTTCCTCCAGCTGATCCTTGGGCATTTACAAAAGCAGCTGCTAGAATAGCAGTTTTTTGTTTCCTGTCTTTTATTTTTTCTTTTTCCTGATTTGTCTTTTCCTCCTCTTCCCTATTGTTATACACCTTATAAGCAATTTCAATTAACTGTGAAATAGTCATTCCTGTAATCCCATCCACTTTCTGCAATTTCTTTCGAATATCTGGAGCAGCTTGCCCTACAAAGTAAGTAGTAAATATTGCTCTATTCTCATCACTCTCAGGATCTAAGTTTGTCCATTTCCTAGCTGCCTCACATAATCGTTCATAAAAGTCAATTTGTCCATTTCCTAGCTGCCTCACATAATCGTTCATAAAAGTCAATTTCGCCAAATTCTTTGGGTGGGATATTCCATTCTTTACTCCATACAAAATTAATTGTTGATACTGTTTAATCATCAATTTACCATCATTACTATTAGGATTCCAGTTTGGGTCTTGAGTTGGTATAAAATGAGCAGGACCTTCTCTTGCATTTATTCTCTCATTTTCCATATTTGCTTTTTCTAATACTACCCTCTTTTCTTCAGGAGTAAACAAATTATTCAAAAGAATTTGAATATCTTGCCAATTTGGATTATGACTTTCAATAATTGTTCGAAAGGATCTATAGACCTTTTCAGGATTCTCTCTATATGATCCTGCTAACTCTTTCCAATTCATTAAATCAGAAGTTGTAAATGGTACTTTCACAAATACTGGCTCCCCCCTTGGGCCCACTGCCTGGCGAAGGGGTGCTAACAATACAGACCCTTGCTGGGTTCTAGTCCTGCCAGCTATCGGACTAAAAGTATTGCTTCCTCTCGCTTTGGTTTCAGAAGTTTCATTTTTATTTGGTGGTACTAACATTTGTGTATCCTCCTCTTCTTCTCCTAGTTTTAAACATCATTTTCTTATGCTACAAGCAGAACAACAATGCACTTTTGGTTCCTTATTTTCCATCATCATCATCATTACATTAGAATCTAAATCTAAAAGTTTACATTTTTTTCAAATTTCATGATCATTTCTCAAAGGAAAAAAACCAAATTACATAAGGTACCTCATAACATTAATTGTAAAATAGTATTATATTGCAAGGTTCCCAATTTTGGCCATTTTTCCTCATCTTCTAATTTATACATTGGCCACCATTTAGTACAATATTCAATTAATTTATCCTTTCTCAAAGGATTACCCCCAAATTTTCCCCAATGTTTAATGATGCATGCCAAGGGGGAACAAGGTGTTACTTTTGATGGTTGAGCTCCCTTTACCTAAAAAGAACGTTCTTAACCACAACTTCATACACTCCAGTCATCACTGTCAAACACATATGAATATACCGGTTTACCCCTGGTGCCTACAACTTCATATACTCCAGTCGTCACTGTCAAACGCATATGAATATACCTCTTTACCTGTGGCCACAATTCCTTACCAAATACATGCATGCACAATTTTATACCCCAGAACAGTATCTCTTTGACCTTAGCATTGCACCGTTGAGTCGCTCACCTGCTCTGGTTGGGGAGAATACTCACGGAGTCCCCGATCAAAAGGTCGGTGCGCGCTGGAGTCCAGAGAGCAGGGACTCCTCACCGAGAGCCGGCAAGTCGATCCGGGCAAGGCTTCACAGCAGTCCCATCTGGGTCGCCAAAAACTGTTGTCTGAAAAGCGGATTCATGCCCGGCGTGCAAGTAACCAATTCCACACGCTCAGGGGAGATATTGTTTTATTCAGGCCTGGGTGCTCGGTGGACTTGCCACAAATCAAGCACACCTGGTTTAGTCACCTTTCTGTTTATATCCATGCTTCTCATACATATTTTAAATTTCTCTTTTACATATTCATTACATTTCCGAGAACTAATAATATTACATCTTCTTAAACACATGCGCACTAAAGCCTTTAGGGTCTTCTTGAGGGTCTCGGGTGGTCTCTGGTGGTCATTAGGGTAGTGAACTCTTCATGAACTTATTTCCTCTTTACCTTATAGGGCCGCAATTTATCCCTGAGCCATGCTTGGACCACGTTTGTTTATAGTTTCAAGGGTTATTCTTCACTAGAGCCTAACGATGCTTCCAGGATACACAATTTAGACTAGTTACAATTCTACACACCTGCAAACACAACACCTGCTAGTTACCTAACTTCTAAGCAACAAGTCTTCATTGTTTAGAATTACAGAAGCGAACAGTAAAATTACAGAAGCAAGCAATATGGAATAGTAGATACTGTACCTACTACATCACCATTAACAATTCAAATCTTGTTGCAGATGTTCATCCTTTGGCACTGCCTTGCTCCCAGGTGCTTGAGCTAATATCTTTTCAGTCCTTCTGTGTGCTTTCATCTCTCACATTTGCCCCAAAATACATGTTCTTATGGGTACTGGCTTTCCCTCTGCTACAGAAAAAGCAGGTTCCCCTTTTTTTGGGTAGAGATTCAGTCCTAGCTACTGTTTGCAATATGCTTTTGAGACACTTGGAGGAAAACCAGTTTATAAATGCTAAGTATTATTAATTATTTTCTTTGTTATCGTAATATTTTCCCTTCACTTTAAAAAAGGTAGCCACATTTCCCCTCTGAAACAAAAGTTTCCATATTAAATTTATCTATTCTATCTTTAAAAAGTGTCTAACATCCCAGGAAGAAAAGAATAGATATGTCACAGCATAAAATACAATCTCTTCTTTGTGGAAGATTCTGTCATATTTTATGTGCATACTAAATCTGCATGTGAATGGACAAATATTCATGGTGAAACCATTAAGCCTTCACAGGGTAAAAGGAAATAGAAATAGTTTGAAAAATAAATACAAATACAAATGCAATATGTGTGTTTTTCCAGCATGATATATGGTATTTTTCTGCTCTGCATTAGTTCAAAATGTGAGCATATTAGGGGCTTAAAGACTTGGAAGCATTCAAAAATATTCTGATTAGAAGCAGAACTAGATCAGAAAGATGAGTAGGCTTTGATCTACTGTACCTTAAGTCCAACCAAACTCGATGAGCCCTTTGTGAGATCATTTAAAATGCACGTGTAAATCCCTGCTTGCCCGAGGCAGTCCTGAGTAGCCAGAATAGCAGATTCCCTATCTGTTTATAATTTCATCTTTAGCCCTCTTTCACAGAAAAACATTATTTTTCTTATCCCAGATCTTCACAGCATGATTTATTAAGTGTCTCCCCTCCTTTAAGCCCTGTAGTCATACTATAGTTGCTATGCAGAAGAGGTTGTATTGAAATAGCACCGTAATCTAACAGAATGACATCAGTCTCATCTTGTTCTGAACTTTAAACAAAACCTGTCAAACCTGCAGAAAAATTTAGGTCACCTCTCCTGTTGCAAAAGCCTTTTAAAAGTGTTTATAGTGGTGGGAAGGTGTAAGGAGTTCAGGTGGATAAGAATTCCACCTTTTAGTTGCTGTTGTATTTGTGTTCATTGCTCTGATCAAATGTTCACAATCCCACTGCTCTGGGATGGCTGAGAAGAAATTTATTTTACCTTAGTGATTTTATTTCACATATTTGAATATAAACACACAGAAAGCAATCTACCACCTACTGGGAAAAAAATAGTTTAGAGACAGTCATCCTCAACATCTGCAAAAGGTAAGAAATTACAATTTATCCTCTAAAACATACTGCCAGGTGTATGAAGTTGAAATTCACTGTGACCTTTTTACAGCTAAAGATTTTAACTACCTACAGTAATATGCCATCTGATCTTACAAAGGAATATATGCCAATTATTACTGGTGTTTATGTTAAGATTTTCTAACTATTACTTGCATAGTATTAAAAAAACCTACTTTTCTTAAGGTGCATTTAAAATCTGACCTTGGAACTAACTTGACCTTCAGTATAAACTATCAAGCTGACTTTTCTGGCTGTCTCTGCTGTGTAAATATTGCAAAGGGCTTCTCTGCTCTTGCCTCACACTTGATGCTTTCTTCTGAGAGGTTAGCTGCGCTTCTTAAACTTTTCCTATGGAAAGCAATACATCTATGAGATAATGAACAAGAAATCAAAGC
Source organism: Calonectris borealis (assembly GCF_964195595.1). Classification (NCBI taxonomy): domain Eukaryota; kingdom Metazoa; phylum Chordata; class Aves; order Procellariiformes; family Procellariidae; genus Calonectris; species Calonectris borealis. The sequence continues at coordinate 63,433,402 of NC_134315.1, read as the reverse complement.
CCCTTGGAGTTTGCTGTTCTCAACTCTGCAGCATCGAAAATATTCACTGGAATGAATCATTACTCAGTGATGCTGGGCATTCAGTTTAAGAGATCTTTAAGATTCCTGTTTTCTGGACAATATGTGCTCAGAACTTTCCAATAATTTTGATCACTTAAAACAACTAAAGCCAGGTCTGCAAGAATATAGACATCAGACTACTTATCAATTAAAGAATTACAGGTGGTAAATACAGCAAACTCTTATTTCACCCAGATCATGAGACAAAGTTTAGTACTTTAAATGTTTTGCCTGTTAGCAGCAGAAAACAAGTTATGTTTCAAATGTAGTATTGTTTATGCATCTGTTCCTGTTTCCTTGAGGATGGAAGAATTCAAATACTGGAAGATAACTCCTTTGTTCACAACTCTTATTGGGTTGTGAAGCTTCTTATTTGGCATCCTCTCTTGAAATGTGTTCATGCTTTCTCTCACTGTTGCTCCGTCTCTCATACATTTCTCAGAGCCATGCAATTCACAGCTTAGCAGCTGGGTTTTGGGTAGAGCTTTCTCCTGTTTTGAGCACCTGGTTACACAGTAGAGAGCTCATGAATAGAGCAGCTTTCTGTTATTCCTTGGTGTAAAATCACTCTTACATTTCCCAGCTCCACATGGTCTGTCTCATCACATTGAAAAGATAGACTACAACCCTTGCACACAAAGAAGGAAGAAAAAGTGTCAAGGGATGTCTTAAAAGGAGTTTGCTATGACTTGAGTGCACCCATAGGCTCTAACTGCCCTGAAGAGCCTCACCTGGGACTTCCACACACACTATCTTCCCCTGGACCTGTGAGCTCCATATAAGTGCAGGTCCTGGCCTCTAGACCTGGTCTGAGCTTTGCTGTAGGTGGCTCTATTCCTGCTTTTGCTCTCTACTGAGCATGGCTTGCTCACTGTTCTTTCTGAGTTGTTCTCAGACCTGCATTTTCACCTTGTATTTTTCTGAAGGTCACTACCTGTTACTGTCACTGACTCTGCATAGGTACTATGGGATTGTGTCCTTGCCAGTGAGGTAACTACACCTACATGTGGGGTCTTCTAGCTTGTCTTGCTTGGTGGAGCAAGCAATGATCTCAAATGACAGCTACTATGTTATCTTTTATTAGTAAATGCCAGCAGCTAATGGCAAAAAGACCTTGCTTTAAACTAGTAGGTGGGGTTCTTGAAATGTTTCATATCAGCAGCACTCTAATCACAATGGTGTGTCACTTTAGGTCAGCATATTCTCACTGCATCTCTCTGTGAATCATCTGGTCCCTTTCATAAGTTGAAATGGGTTGAAAGCACTTTTAAAATTTCTCTTCAGTGGTAGCTTTACTCATAAACTGCTCTGCCGTCATGTTTCACCTCGTAGATGCAAGATTACCTTTGTAATATTTGTTTCATTGCTTACAAATAAAACACAAGAGTGAGGTTGTCAAGTAGCAAAGAAACTGACTGTTTCCCTATATGGGCTGTCTAGAAAGGAAGCCCTCTACAGAGCTAGACAAGCAGTAACTGTGTCTTGATGGAGAAAAACTTCAGGCGTAACCTGGAAGGTGGTTCTTGTGCTAGATAGATAGTTACTGGTATCTTAAGAGTAGCATCTGTTTTGTTCACTCTGTTTAAAAACACTGCGAAATACAGGACTTAATTCTGCACTTCATTATTTTTATGGCATTAAAAGCCCTTGCTTGATTTGACATCTGCCACCCTTTCAGTCTCCCAGTTGTCTTGTAGCTACAACTATTTCACAAGTCTGTCCTCATGCTTTTTCTGCATTTCCTTGTGATTTTGTTCTGAGCAATCAACAAGGCAATTTTAAAAGGATTGTACTGAATTGTGTTGTCCTTTCAGCTGCAAGAAGGGTCACTACATGGTGTAAAAGCACATTATAAAGTTATGGGACTTGGTTTGAAAACAGATGAGGGAGGGAAGCAAGGTAATGTAAGTAAAATCATAAAATGAATTTTATGTATCATTAATTCTAATAACTGATTTTATTACTTTGGAAAATTATTATGGCAGTCTGCTACAAAACACTTAACCTAATTTAAATTTCAGAACAAATTTTTTTGGCAAATCACTGTAAGCGATATTTTTAATCAATGGAGTGGAGCTAATTTAGATTTCAGATGCTTCAAAAATGATGAGTTTGCTAAGATAAGCTTTTTGTATTTTCTTCCTAATGTATTTTAATGTTGTTATTGGGAGAAGAACTTAAACAGTGACTATATTCTCACTATGTATGTACAAAAAAAAACCCCAAAATCCTGAGCACAGATTGTAGCAATGTTTTTACATAAATAAATTGTATTTATGTAGTGGCAGTCCTGAAATTCAAGAGCTAATTACTTACCCGCTAACTGAGTTGGCAGTAGATTCAGATCATTTAGGGTCTATCTCCTTTTTCCTGTCAGGACTGGATTATGTCCTAAATTGGAGTAAAACTTAGAAAATGAAGGTTTTCTCCCCCAATCCTAGAAGTGTCTGTCTGCTCCAATTTTCTACCAGAATTGTTCTGGCCAGCATAAAACAGCACAAAGCAATAGAGGCAGCTTTGGGTCTTCTGTCTTACTTCTGTACTGAACTAGTAATGAAAATACTCGTGACACAAGGCAGCAAGGCCACTTCTCTTTAACACATCATATCCTCATTCATCTATACATTGCCATTTAACCTGAGACTATGTTGTATGATGCTAGCACAGTCCTTAAAAATGGCAAGACCCTTTGACTTTTTGTATATCATGCAATATGAAGGCATTTGTATAGAATGGTTTTGTCTCAGGAAGGCAGAGTGTTTTCCTATGTTCTCACTACCTATGTGGCATTTAGTCAAACAGTATTTATTTTATAGGAGCAGGCTATTTTTCTGCATGCTCAGAGAAAGCCTGGAGCTACTATTCTGCTTGTTTTCATCTCCTTTCAAATAATTAGGATTACTCCTTTTTTCAGTTCTCTGCCCAAATGCCTGGTACTTGTGTCTAGGACTCTGCATCCTTGATTTAAATGCTCGTATGAAGAACTGAGTTCCCATACCCCAAAAGATATTTCTTACTAGTACTGCTTTTTGAATTATTTTTTTTGAATGGGCTTTCAGTCATGCAAACACAAGGCAAATCATACCTCTCTTTTAAGGCCAGCTGGAAAACTTTACAGATACCTGAAGGATATTAACTGTGATTTTTTATGGGTTTTTTTTGTATTCAAGGTCAGAACTACTTTTCTTCTATCCTCTATAGCTTCTAAAACATACAGACCCCCAGTTTTTTGGGGGCTTCTGGAAAGGACTTTAATAAATTCCCTATTACCCCTGAGAGGAAGTTGTTCAGTCTGTAAAAAGAATCTCCTTTTTCCCACATCTATAAACAAACATGTATGTTTATAACCAATTCAAGGAGCAAGTTCCTGCCTGCAGTTAAAACTGAATTGAGGTGTTGATTTAAAACAGGGTTTAACTTTGCCTGACATAAAGATACTTGGTTTATCCAGGAACTATGATGCTGTGAGCCAGAGAGCTCTGCAACCTACCTATTATAAGTTTTAATTTTGTCTGAGGATTTTGAAAAAAAAAAAAGATTTGGTTTTCTTTTCTGGGCAATTTATGGGGAGGGGAATGAGAGTGCTGCAGTTTTTTCTGCTTTTTTCAGGGTATCAAAAGCACATGAGATCAGCCCTCCTTGCCATAGTAAATGAAGATAATTAATGGAAAGCCTAGTGTGTAATCATTCATGCCAGCAGCTCACAGTCCTTGTGAGAAGGAATGCTCTTCTGTATTATACTGCCTGCCACACATCATCTGTATTACTTCATATCAATTTCAATCTTGGAGGGTAATATATAAACACCGAACCACACGTTTCATCCAAAACAGATCCATAAAACACATCCCACTCTTATATAACTATTTTTGCTATTGACACTTCTCTGTAATAAATGCATTCATGGAAAGTGCTTGTGTGTGTGAAAAGAAAAAAAAATTAAAAAAAAAGAAAAAATATTAGTCTGAGATAGCTATGGGGAAAACTTCAGGAAAATTATCTATCATACTCAGCCTGTTCTGATAAAATGTAAGGCATTCTGTTAGGTAGGGTTTTCTGCTGGTTAACAAGAGTGCTCAGACTACTCAACAGAAAAAAATTGTAGATGAAGTGTTAACTGTAAGAAAGAAACAAAACTTTGCTCTTCATAAAAACTCACTGGCTGTCTCGTATTCTGTTTTTGATTCAATTACTGTTTTTTTTGATGAAGGTCCACTTTCAATACCACACTTTCAATGAGGTAAGTAATAGCACCTAACTTCCATAGTGTACTTCCACCTAGGAGATTTGTGTTCCTCCACCTTTTATATTCCTGGTGTAGCTTTTGGGTTTTTTAGGCAAGTGTTAACATATGATGAGAAAACACTCTTTTTTCTCCACTGTGATTGTCTAGATGTGGGGTTCTTTTTGCCTTAAAGCTTTTGGAGGTGGAAGTCCTCAGTCTACGAGCAAGGACTGGTATCAGCTTCACAGTACGCACAGAAGCCAGTGAAGGAGAAAGATGGTTCTGGACACTGAAGCGCCTTCAGATCCCATGCAAAATTCCCTTGGGAGCAATGTTGAATTTCGCCACCAGCTTGCTCTTTTTCTGTCTGTCTTACACCCAGATGGCTCAAGGGGCCATGAGGGATTACATTGAAATAGTCATGTCATGCCTGAGGGAATTCAAGGGCATAAGAACCATGCACAGTCCTTGTTCCTACAGAGCTATAGTCTTACCCCTTACTGGATTAATCCTGTTGAACAACCACACCTAGGATCAAGTGGATTTGATGGGTGCCACACTTCTCTTCTGAAGTTTGTTTCAGAACATTATTACTGTCTTTGTTTTCAGTTAGCTAGCTGTTAGAAAACTAAAGCAGTACAGTGGTTATATCAGTATGAGACCCGTAATCCCCAATAAATAGGAAATCCTTCCTCCTCTGAGACTCAGTGCCTGTGGCACTGAGTGCCTGAGACAAAGGCACTGTGGCCTTCAAACAGCCTGGAGGCTGGATCTCTGTTGAGATAACTCCATCCTCCCCACTTCCTTTTCCTGGGACAAGTGTAACCACATGGGAGGAGTGGTGGTAGTAAAGACATACATCTTACTATGCTGCATATGCTTGAATGATATTCTTGGTTGCCTGAGGGGATGGATCTGAAATTAGACTGTTCAAACATATTCAATGCACTGGACTCTTTTCTGAAATGCTGGAAGAACCTTAGGCAAGTTGTTTCACCTCTCTGTGCCTCTGAGGCACCTCATACTGTCTGATTTTTTAAGAGAAATGGCATGCATTTCAGGCCCCTTGATCCTGCTACAACTAACCTGCAGGAATCCCCTGCAGGAATCTCTTTCTTTGTGATAAAATACAGGAGTAGAGGAACATTAAACCATTCATGGATGAAAAACAGGCATTCGAAAATCACACAGCAGTTATTGTTGTTTTTATATCTGCCGGTTCATCACTGAAACCATTCCTAGTGCTACCTGATCACCTCTTCATCCTGAGTTACTCCATAATGTGTCAGTGTGTGTCTACCCAAAGTAATGAGCTGACAGCATTCGAGGTCACAAGCTACTGATAACTAGTCTTTGGAAAGATGCAAGTGTCTAAACCTATTCATCTTTCAGGTAATGTGATCTGGCTAGCATAATTTTGTTCCCTTGGTCTTCTTGTCCGTATGTCTCTATATTAAGCCCCCTGGCTTGGTTTCCTGTCTCAGTGTCACTCTGAATTAAATGTATTCCCTCCCATTAAATCAGTCATGTTTGTATTTGGGATGTGCTGTCATTCTCCTGCATGTCTGGTGATCATAGTCTTCACTCAGCTTCATTTGCCATCCACTCAGGCTTTTACAGATGAGCTCTCCTGCCTCCATCCACAATAATGTTCATACAGATGAGAGTGCATGTAACTGCTGAATGGTACTTTTTAATGTAAAGCCTGGAGGCTCATGTAAATTCACAAGATTCACTGATTTCATCACATTTCTGTCAGCTTACACCAGATGAAGAACTGGTCCAGAGTTTTTCTTCCTGCCTCTCCCCTACAAGCCTCTGGAAATCTCTTGTGTGCAAGTCATGAAGAAACACCTAGCCTTGTCACCTCTTTAAATTGCTGATTAGCATAGACAGATGACACTGTGTAAGCAAAAAGGGAATGTCTAATTCCCACTCCTAAAATGATGCAATAGAAATACTGCTTCCATGTGTGAGCTGACTCAGAAAGAAACTTAAAGGTGGATTTTAATTTAATCCTGAACCAGAAACTCTGAAAGCTGGAAACCAAGCTTTGCTGAAAGGCTGTGGGACTGTGGCTCTCAACACTGGAGTTTTAAAGGCAAGTGAGAATTAAGCCTGAGTTCTGCTTTCTCTCGGTATCAGCTGAGCTTCTACTGCATGGATCCTCCATGTTACTGAAATGATAAATCCTCTTAAAAGCAACAGAAGTTGTTTAACAAGATGTTGACTTCAGTCAGAGCACTTAAATTCGGATGCAGCCATTTAAATCACTTGCAAGCTCCAAGAGCATTGCCTATGTACCTTTGAAAATCTGTGGCTCAGCACCTGTAGGACAGATTTTTGACTTAAAAAACATAGTCAATACAATCATGAAATGGGTGTAGCTGTGTGAATTTACATCTGTGTTTCTCCAAAACCTAGCTTTTAAATCAGCCTGTTTCAATCAAATTTGACAGAATAGAGGAGTCAAAAATGTTGTATTTGACAGCTTTCATGAAATTATGGGCTTAGGCAGTCAAGAAAGAACCTCCTAAAACCTGCAGGAGGGAAACACAGCAGTACATTTTCTGCCCTGTTAGATATTTAGAGAATACACCAGAGGACCAGAGGGGAGTTCCCCTGGAGACATGAATCTCTGTGAGACTAGGCTTCACTGTTTCTGCAGTCAGAAATCTCACGGTAAAATTAGGCATTTAAAAATTCAGGCATAGGCCTCTGAAAACATCTCAGTGGCTCTTTGCATTATTTCTGACCCAGTCTAAAACCTTGGGAAAAGAGTTGCTAGGTCTTTCTGGAAAATGGAATGCAAGCACTTAAACATTTATCCACTGAACGGTGATTAATTAACTTTCTGGAATGTTTTCTATTTGGCTTAATTTACTGTAATGCATACATCAGGACAGTTAATTTAGTGACACAAGCACAACTTGAAGAAATGCCATGTCAGCCAAAGTTAAGGTCTTTCCCTACCTTGTGCTGGAGATTACTACAAGCGGTTCATTGCTAGCTGTTGTGGTCCCCAGTGACATCATAGTTCTTTTGAGGAAACAGAGGTGCTCACTGACTAACCAATATTTGTGTGCTGCTTGACTGGTACCTTTTTGGATGAACTATAACTGCCTCATCCCACTAGGAAGCCAGGCAAAAAAGCAGTTTCACCTTCTCGATGCATACCACAAATTGTCTACATTAGAAGAGGGTAAACTCTGTCCACTGGTAGTCAACAAAGCATGACAGATCTTAAGCTCAATTTTTTTCTGGAGGTGGTGGTGGGTATACAACAGGACAACATACTGCAAACTCAGGAACCTGCTGCTGCCATGGGTCTTCTAAGAGCTACAATTTAGTCCATCAGCTGCAGTGTTTCCACTCATGTTGGTTAGCTCATCAGGATATACAGATAGAGTGAGGCATCCTCGGGCAAGATGCCACCTCAGTAACATTTTTGGAGATTTGCTGTGGGACCTTGAGGCTGAATGTGAGGAGGCACTCTAGTGTGGAGTGTTAGGAGAGCAATTCTCATTTTGTCGCTCATGATGGCTGTTGGAAAATCACTTGCTTTTCTGTGTCTTTTGTGCAGCTGAAGGGCTGGGGAGGAGGTCCTGCATAGGATTCCACAACTGGCAGAAGTCATGGCAGGAGAGCAGATTCATGACAGGTCCATCCCTTAGTGTAATGCAGTATGTTGTTATAGATCCTCAAGGTAGCTGTGAGCTAACCAAAAGAGCTTTGTGGCACAACACAGCCCAGCAGCTTCTTCCTACAATCGCAGTGCAGCTGCAGTAGAGCAGCACTGCCCAAAGTAATTTTCCCTGATAGGTGGGCATAGAGCAAAGCAGAAATGCAGTGAGCAGTCTAGAGGCTGCTGGTTCCAGCACACCTGAGGCAATATATGGAAGAGATTGCAGTGATCTTGCCTAGACCTGCACAGTTGATTAGTTGCTTTATTTTCATTAGTCTAACAACACCTTTGTACTCTTCACGGACTTTGTCATACTTCTATGTACTGCCATGAGTCAGTTCAGGATCTTGGCTTAACTTTGTGCTTCAATTTATGTATCTAAGTGTTATTTACCACACATACAGTTTTTTTTGTTCTCAGACTCATTTAGTTTCTATTTTACTTTGGTTTCATCTTCTACCTATTGGCAATCTCCGTTGCTTTGCTCCTTCAACACCCCATTAATATTATTTTTCCAGAAAAGAATTTTGCCTTCTGCCAATTTTTTTTTTTTTTTAGTTGTTGAGAGGAAATATAATTTGTCCCCAAAGCCATCATCTTACATTCCTCTTAAATTAATGAAAGTACTGTGGATATGAACTGGCTTCCCGGACAGTGCATTTTAGCCATTGGTTCCTACATTTTCTGAGGGCTTTTGTGGAATGATGAACAGGAAAACATAAATAGGACAAAAGTTGGAGTGTCATCACATTGCTTTGTTTATTGATAAAACTTGGCAAAGCAGACACTAAACATTTTAAACCAATTCAGATTTTGGAAATGTTTCATCTTGTTGGAAAATTCCATTTCTGTTTTGCTTAGTTCAAGTACAACATCTTCAGAGAGTGGATTACACACTAAAATGCTAAAGAGCTGTGTAGCCTCTCTGAGTGGAGACAGCTAGCAGTGGAGTCCTTCAGATGTTTTCCATTGTCTCTCTCTTCTGAGGAAATTATGATAGTAGCATCTCAGTTCTCCAGGATTCTCATCTTACTCCATGCCATGACAAGACCTCCCTCTTCTCTAAGCAACGTCTTTTAAGTGGATCTGAAAATCACCCATGGTGACAGCTCTTTTATTGCTTTTACAAAGTATGAAAATACATATCCTTAAAACATAATTCTTCTGTGGTGGTTTGAATAATGCATTTTTACTTTACAAATGGTTTCCAGACAACGTACCACAGGGGAAACCCTTTACGCCCTTAAAGGCATATCCCTTGCATGTTGTATATCAGCCTTGAGATACATATAATTTTTTAACAGCATCCCTTGTGTTTAAACTTTCTTCCTTGCACACACCATTTCCTTTTTACTTACTTTTATGGGCAGCGCATCTGTGGTATCCATTGCATAGATTAGTGTTTACTATCTCTCTTAATGTGTTTCACAGTACAGCTTTATAGTACATCTTCTTTTTCCTCTCCCCTGTCTTACTATTAAATACTGCTGTTTGGTCTTTGTTCATGCATGCATCAGGATTCTGCATTTTTTTAGAAAAACCTGTCTTCCAGTTGTAGTCACCTGCTCTTTTTCAATGCATTCTTTTCCAACACTTCCAACAGCAGTTCTTGCAAGAGTTGCCTGAAAGGATAGATGAAAACACAACTAAATGCAACCTGGATGAAGTAGTGAAATATCAGGCCTGTTGTACTATGCTAGAAATCATTTTCAGGACTTAAGATCAAAAGTACTTACAACCCTAGTGTAAAGAATCTTAAAATGTGAATTGCAGCACAAAAATCTCCTTGTCTTTGGGCTGAGGTTCCCTCTCACCAAGTGCTGCTGTCTATGTATTAGCCCACTAATCTGGTCAGCTGCCAGATCAATTAGGTGATCACATTTACCTAAGGAAAGTAATGGTTTGCATCTGGCTCGTCCGCGTGACATGAGGAGATCTGAGTCCCCTTACTGCCATTACGGGTCTAACACAAGTGCAAGGGTGGACTGTGGGTTATTATACCTGGGACAAGAATAGCTGAACAATTCACACAGTATTTCCTGAGCCTTTAGAGTTAAGCTACATAGCACCCTTGATCCTATCTGGATAGGGCTTGAACTGCTATCCTGAAAATAGTGGTCACTCAAGACCTGCTGAAGATGCTGTTGGCCATTCAATGCCACAATGGCAATCTCTACTACATTGTTGGGGCCAAAACTGATGCTGAGTCTTGGTCAGAGTTCACAATCACATCAAGCACTTCAGTTACCAAGGAAGGGCAGGGTGGATTTCATGGAATTACTGGCATACCTAATAAAATAATAGATGTGTGCAAAGAACTTGAGTTGCTAGGCATTTGCACATCTGATGTATTTGGAGAGAAAAGATCCTTTAATACTTAACAGAAGTAATTATTCATGCTTTGTAACTGAGGCTGAGAATTATTTCACAGATGCATTACCTTTTACTATTTTGTCCAAATTTACTTCTTTTTAGATAAAGAATGGCACATACCAGAGAAAGTAGTTTAGGGGCATATAGTTCTTTCAGAATAACTGTCTGTATGGAAACTTTGAGATATGAATGCTTATCTTCTGTCTGGTTTGAATCAATTTGCTTAGAACAGGTAGATTTTTTCAGAAACAGGTGGACAGGAAATGTCTCTCTCTGCTCAGCTTCAATCCTGTGCTGTCTTCCTGCCCCATCACATTATCTTACCCTGGGATAGGGCATGCATTTTTGCCTTGCATGTCATTGTGCAGTGTTTTTTTTCCTCTAGCACTATTAAGAAAGACCTTAACGTGGGGTATGCCATTTCTTGGGCTGAGCATTTTAAAAATGCCAGAAGGTGCTTCTGACTTGCAGCAACTTCAGAGTCAGCCTTAAACATAAAAAAATAGAACATCTTATTCCACTGTTAAATCTTCCCTGAATGGCGCAAAAAACAGTCTGCTCTTTGGCATAAAGTAACTCAGGATATTGCTATGTTTTGGTAGCAACTGTGAAAATTCAAAGCCAAAGCATTTTCTACAGGGGTATAAAGAACCAGCATTTTGTCGTGACTTTTCTCTTAGTTACTTTTGTGGATAAGAAAAGGATATAACAGATTAAAAACCCAACTACCTATGTGTAGTCACTTATGTGAGGACTGGACATGGAATACATAAAAACAGTCTACAGCAATGTCGTGTGTGTGACAGACTGTATGCATCACTGAAATTTGTGCTGCACATATTTCCTAGTAGCACAGGAACAGAGTGGGCTAGGGGCTGCCACTTTTGCCATTTGTCTGAAGGAAGTATTTTATCCCCAACTTGTTTTCCTTTGTTTGGAAGACTAGAAAGTGCAGGATTAACTTTGTATTATAGGATAACCCCAAGAAGATGGGATCAAACACACCTCTGTCATCCCACATAAGCAAGAAGGTACATGAACGGTGACTAAAGGAGAAAAACTGTCTTCTGTCAAGCATTACTCTCACTAAAGGACTGTGTGTAGGCCTGATGTGTTATGTATAAATTTTGATGTAAAACTGGAAGGTATGTCCTGTAATATATATGTTAGTGGAAGAAGAAAATGGCTGGTGCCATCGCACCTCCCAAGGCTTTTCCAGATGCTGCTTCTGTAGTGGCAGAAATGGGAGCAGTCTAAACTCATTTTGTCATTGTCTCATGCAAAGAAAGGAGGAAAAATATTATGACCTTTAATTATTTCCTTTAGTTTTTCAGTAAGACTGAGGTTTTAGAGTGTTCCCATCTTTGCAGCAACGTGATCTTTCCATGGGGAAGTTTTCCATTGGAAAATTTTATGACCAGCTCTATTGCCTACCAGCCCTAACTTCTTTAGCACCATTATAAATGAGGTTGAGAGTTTCTTCCAAATGGGAAAGCATAAAAATCTTGTTAGTCTCAGCAGTCTCAGTTTTAGGTTTACTAGATTCTCAGTAGTTTATCAGCTAGCAAACTTTTTCAAATAATCTCTGAGATAGAGACCAAAAGATCTGAAGCTGTAATGTACACAGTAATTAGGCTGACAGAAGTTATGAAGCAGGGAAGATAATTCAGCAATTAACCAGGGCATATCTAATACTAATAAAAATATTTTTATGCAAATAAATCTCAGTACATTCCCATTGAAGTTTTCTCCACATTGTCATTTTCAGGAAAATGTTCATATCAAAATTAAGTAATTTTATAGTTATTAGTTCTCATTCCTTGAGTAGGACTTTAAGTATTCCTTAATACTGCAATTTTTCAGTTTTGAAGAACTGGACATTTCAGTTCTGTATCAGAAGAGAAAGTCAAGGTAATAGCTATCTACATGGAATGATATTTTAAAGATAGGAACAAAAAAGCTTATGTAAAAAACTAACATCACACTCTAAAACAATGTTTTGAAATGTCTACACAAAATGGGATTTTATGCTTCAGGTCTCTTTAATGGAGAATAAAAATGTTATCGGCTTTCCACATAATTATTCACATAAAAAGCCCCACTTTCATGCTCAAAGTTGCAGTTAGTCTTAGGCCTGAACTCATCCACTGCATTTATGCACTAAGTTGAGATATTGAAGCCAGAGGACCAGTCATTTAAGGCTCATGACATCAGTGGAAAGAGATGGGCATACACAGACGGTTCACATATTCGTTTTTATTTTCTCTCTGTACATGCCAGACTCTCTCAACTGAGTTTATAGGGAGCTGAGGACAGGTATGTTTTATGAGCTGCCTAAGGCTATATCAGATAAGTCTGGGCCTTGGGCACCTCCTTTGTCTTCTTCAAGAAACCCTTCACATGAGTACCTGGTTCCTCTTAAATTTGTTTACTTCTGTTCTCAACCTCAGGTTTTTGCTTGGGCAGGATTTCAGTAAGCACCTAACGGGTGAAGTAATGCCCTTTCTGTTTCAGGTTAAGTCAAGACACTTTAGTCAACAGCTTTCAAGCAGAGTCCTGTCCAGTTGCTAGACTGGAAAGTCTTGAGAAGGGTATAAAACAGTCCCCCTTTATCTCAGTGCTGTCATTAAATTTTGGCTTCCAGATCTTTGTTTTAAGACTGTCCAAGCAGCCTTAAAGTGCAACCTGACAGCATGGAGAAAAGGGCAATGCAAGAAGCTCTCCTGGCTGAGGAAGGAGAGTTGCATCCCTCAGTGTGTAGACAAGCTTTCATGCTCCTTGCCTTTGAATGAAACCAGTAAGGATAACAGCCTGATCACCAACTTCACTGCAGATTATTTGCTTGTTTAGTGGCATTAAGGTTCAGCTGGCACCTGCTGTGTGAGCAACCAAGGTCTCTAATGTCCATCTGCTGTTCAACTATTTTATTTAATAACAGCTGATGCCAAGCTCTAGTGCAACTCTCTGGCATTTGAGCACAGTGAGTTTCAGATAAAGAAAAGAACTGAAATTGGGACTGACTGATAAAAACAGATACAGTGAATCAACAGCCTCCTCATACAGAGAGCAAAAGCCAAACCACAATTTGTTGCAGATTACAGGTGGGCTAGAATCGAGTGATTTGTGCCAATTGATAACAGCAGAGATTTGGAGCCAGCTTGTGCTTTTTTTCTTTTAAGATGCATTGAATGCTTCATAGAGTCTGAAAAATGTGTCTGTGTCAGACACATTTGCATGCAGACAGTATCTCTCTTTATGTGAGCCCTTCTGTTCCTACTGATCCCTCAGCTGAAGTCATAACCCTTTGTTTGTGACATCAACATGCGTTGCTCTGTAGGTGATTATGATGTTAAGGAGAGCACATTATAACTTCAGGTGAGGAATGAACAGGAGGAGCAGACAAAATTGTAACTCACAAATATACTGCTTGCATGCAAATACCCCCATTGTCATAATACAAATGTTACAGTTAAAGGTTTGCAGAATATGGAACACGCAGGCAGAAAATAATAGTAAGCAGAGTGGCTCCCCAAAGTTGTCCAGGAACCATAGGCTATTTAAAAAAAAAAAGGTGAATGTGCATGATTTCTTTGTGAGCATGAGTTGCTAGGGTTTCCTGTTTTGTTTTTTCTTCTCTAAGGAAATATCCCTTCTACTCAACTTTTATAATTTACGGTGCTTTTCCACTTTTACAGTTTCCACTTCTTAATTGTGTGCTTCAGTCAGCAGGCAGTTCTGTTTGAACACAGCCTGGCTGCTCGAAGTCTGTGTTATATAGCAGAGTTCTTCCTCAGAAATGAAACTTCAGAAACTAATGACGCGCGGAAACAAACTCTATAACTCGCAAAGAGTTATAAAGCAGGTATGTTTATTATGGCGCCGGTGCAAGGGGGATCGCTCCTCCTAACTTGCACACCGGATCATGAAACAAGCATCCATTTATTACACAAAACATGCATATTCATTATGGTAGGTTGGGTTATTACAATTAATAGGCGTAACTATGATGTCATCCTCAGGTACTCAGTATCATAAATCTCCTCCTTCTGGCGCTTGTGCACTGCCATAGGGTGGTCATCTGTAGGGGTCTTTTGGATGAAGGCTCACAGTCATCTTCACCATGTGTTTCCACCTTTGACCCAGAATGCTGAGTTGACTGAGTTCCAAATCGCAAAACCTGGTCTCAGCCAGATGACTGCTTCTTGTAGACAATGGAGTTCCTGTTATCTATGCAATTCTTGCTTGCACCAAGGTTGCAGCGTCTTGCCTTATTCTTCCATGTGTTTACAACAGCATCTATCTTATCCAAGTTGCTAAACTACAAATAGGTCGCATCAACTTTTATCATCCTATTCTTCAATTCACTAAGCCAGACTTCAAACAGATGCACATCAGTGTTTGGGCATTCTTGCACACAGAAGGTGCAGGAAATGCAGGAAGGCTGTAAAAATGATTTCAAATGTGTGCTTTTTAAAATGCATTACAGGGTTTTTCTGCAACTGTGATGTACTGGTTAACTATCATACACCAACTTGATAATCAGGTAACACAAATGGACCTCTGACGCTCGCTTACTTTACTTAGCTCCCATGAATTTTTTTTTCTTCCTGATACTTTCTTGCTATTAGTAATAATAATTAGGAGAAATAATTGTGACTAGAAAGATCAAGGCTTCACTTCACCTAGACATGAACAAGAGTATAAATAATTAATCGCCTTAAATAGTTTAGGATTATTTATTTAGGAGCATACCAGAATAGTATTTTAGTAAGAATTTACTACAAAAGTATCACCCATTGAGGTTGAGGTTTTCATCATGCCATTCCTATTGTCTTAAATGGGAATTGTGTTAAAAACCCTATTCAAAAAACAGAAACTAGTTTGTTCATCAAGGATGAAGGTAAATTAAATCTCTTTAGCATATGTGCCATATCTACATTTGTATTGCAGCAGCCTATTGACTGTATTTCTTATTACCTGTATTGATTCCTTACTACTATCTCTTTTGTTTGCCAGTGTTGCCTAGGAGAGATTTCTGATTTTGTTACAATAAAAACAGTTCTCAAAGTGAAAAGAAAGTTGAAAGGCTTCAGAAGCACACTTTTTAGCACTGATTAGAGATGGGTGGAATTCAAATACCGTTCTATTCCTCGACCTTGAGTCAAGGTCACTCTTAAACCTACACAGCTGGAAAATCCTGTTGCTGGGGAAGTCATCAGAAATGGGGTCTGTTCCCCCTCCATTGGTGGGACAGCAAACACTTTTCTCCCCTCATGTTATTTGGAAAGCTTGAAAAATATTCACAACCAAACTGAAAAAAATGGAAAAGTCATCGGTTTTCAGATATACTTACGATCCCAAAAGTTGATTGGAATACAAATACTTTTGTCTTTAACCTGTCCCCTATTTCAGGTGACATGAATGTGTTCTCTGGCTTTGTGTATAGTGAAGTGATCCTCTTTTTGCAGCGGTACTCCTTGCTGAGTTTGGCTTTGCCATTCTAGGTTTGCTTACACCAGGAACTCTCCCCTGATTCCTTGGGGCTATCCTTAGACAAACAAGGAATCATGCAGGGACCATTTTCTGGTGCCCAGTCATGATTTGTAATCTCAGTACTGCTCCACACACTGCAAGACCAAGCCTGGGTGCCGTGCTAGAATGCCTTTAACTTCCTACTGTCTCCTTTCATTAATTAGACTTTTTATCTAGCACAGTCAGAAGTAGCTCCCTTTTTGGAGGAAAATGCATAACACCTTGGATTCCTTTAGCCATGAAGCCTCCAGTATTAATACAACTGGACCTGTGATACAAAGTATGCTATTGCTTCCTTCTGCTGTTAAGATATCTCTTAATCTCCTTATCCATAGGCCAGAAGAACCCCTTGATGTATCCCATCAATCACCTGGGAAGTGGAACCTTATGGGAAATGTAGTTCAGGTGAGGAGCTCAGGTCACAAATGAAACAGGGACCATCAGATGGCTGAACTATAGCTGCCTGGAGGTATCACAACATTTCACAACAGCATTTCAGAATCAGCTGAGGTACGGTTACACACCAGAACATATGAAGATGTATTTGTGATTATATAGAGAATATTCATTACGCAGGGTCAGTGGCTTTCTATAATCTAGCTACAAAACTATCACTAAAACCTGATTTGCAAATGACCTACCAGCAGGATTGGACATAGGGCAAAAATACTTGCTTTTAAAATATATTCAGAAGTGGTTACCTTGTGCTTTCTTTAACTATCTAGTATTCTCTGCTTGTACAAAGACTTACAAGCCATAGATGGCAGGGATTAGTATATATGGATGTATTACACCACTGGCTTAAACGTTAAATAGACCTCTTCATAGGTGAGCTCAAACTAGTTTCTGAACTGAACTAGTATCTGTTTTTTTCCTTCAATGGGGTGGGGGAGGGGGGAAGAATGGGATGTTTATGGCAATGCTAGTTATTTTTTAGTTGGAAAGCAAAGGAAGATGGCTGCTGAGACTGAAAGGAAAACTTCATCCAGCTTGATTGAGCTGGAAATGTTAAGCTCATAATGGAGACAGGATTTATTTAATGAATAGCAATATTCTTTCTAATTAAAGGGCCTGATTCACTGCTATTTCTGGCTCTGATGCCCTTTGAATTGTGCAATAGAGAAAAGAATGAGCAACTTTCAACTGAAACAAAGCAGAACTCCCATTCAGCTATACTTTGGCTGTTACTATATGCCTACTAAGTCACACTGAAGGGGGTGAAACCTTTGCAAAGATTTCCTTGGAGAACCTTGCACCTCTTGTTCTCTGCTGGAGAGAAAACATTCTTCCTCTAAAAGAAGTGAAGATATCCACAAGCTAAGTGAGAGAGTCCCGTAGGACACAAAGCCCAGACTTACCCCAAGAGCTGCTGGAGGATTAACGGTTTTTCAAATTGGATCAGTTATTTTGGCGTCTAAACACAGATTTTTGAAGCATATCTCGTGGCTTTTCTTTTGGCCTCCTATGGCTAAACAGACAAGCAAGCCTAACCAAACAGAGCTGTGGGATAGTTGGACAGCTTTAACAACTGGTCTTGAAACTTCTGGATATAACCTACTCAGTGTACCAACGCTGAACATTGGAGGCCTTTTGGGCTGCTTTAAAAACCTCTGAGATCAATTTTCTTTTATTGTTACTTGGTATTTTCCCCCAAGACTTCAACTTTATCTCCTGATTTTATTTAGGGTCAGTCAGGTCTATAAATCTGGACAGCTTGGCAAAAACTGGAAGATAAGGGTATGGTGTGCTGTACAGTGTTTGTCAATTGTTTTCTAAAGCTGTTAAGCTCTCATTCCACATGCCTGTCTTGGCATATGGGTATCTGGTTCAGCATTCCTCTGCCTCAGTTATGTTCTTCAGCCAGAGCCTCATATTACAGAAATAACTGGAAGGAATGGAAATACACTTATTCGCAACACAAACTAATTTCTTGGCTTTTTCTTTGTTCACCAAGTGGCAAACCTAGTGATGTCTGAAAGCATCTTGGTACCATGCCAGGCCTAGGCTGTAATGAGGTTCAAAATGGCCTCCCTGGGGTAAGTCTTGCATGGCCTCATGTGGAGTCTGACACCTGCTTCCTGCTTACCAGCTGCAATTATTTTGTGTTAATTGCTGCTAGTGCCTGTTGCCCCTGAGTGCCATGGGGGGGAATATAGACAAAAAAATAGACAAAGTGTTCTTCCATCTTCAGAACAAAGACAGCTGAGCTGTTCTGTCCATACCAATATATTAAAATACTTTTAGCCTTTCTTCTCATTGTGCACAAACTGTGTTTTGCATTTTGTTTGTGAATATCTGACAGCCACTTTATTGGAAATGCATTTGAGCTTGCCAAATCATGAGCTGGATTCCTAAAAGTTCACAAAACAAGGCAGCTTTTTTTCTTAAATTGCTGAATGTTATTAAGCTATTGCTGAGAAAGAGATCCTTATGTAAGAGAGATCCTGGTTTTTTTTTTTTAAATTGTTATGTTGTCAGGCCCTACCACTGATCATAAGAGGAAAGTTCTCCATGTTGAATCGTAGGTGAATGTGGAAAAAACTGTTGTTTTGCAATGAAAAAGACACTCAATAAAAAGAAAAAAAAAAATCCATGTAAAAGAGATCTGGAAAGTTTAGAAATATGATTTTTAGAATGAAACGGAGCCTAGGTCCCAAGTATGATGCTTAGAGAGTTCATTTGTTTCCATGGCATCTAGTTTCCTGCCAGCCTTCAGACAGAATAGGATAGGAGAGAATAGAATAGAATAGAATAGTTCAGTTGGAAAGGACCTACAACAATTCTTTAGTTCAACTGCCTGACTAGTTCAGGGCTGACCAAAAACTGGACTTAAAATACCAACTGAACAAAAAAGCAGGTGCACCATAGTTTGAAATGCTCGCTTTGGACAAGTTGCTAAAAGCTGATGATAGTCTGTGTTGATCTTACTAGATACAGATTTTAGTAGCTTCTGGTGGGTCTCTCTCCCTTACATAGGAGACTGAGGCTTTGCTGCTAAGTCACTTTATAGCAGTTCCGGTGCAACCTTCTTTCTTAGTTATTACTAGGTTTTTTTGGCCTGAGAACTCAGACACATGCTTACTAATATCTGTGGTTAGTAACTGTGGATGTGTAGGCAGGAGGCTTCCTACACAGCATCACACCAATAGCATATGGCCTTATTAAGCAATAATGGGCCATACTTTTCTCTGGATTTATGGCACACGTAGTCATCTCATTCAGCTCATGTAGTCTCTCATTAATTGTCTGGGCAATTTAGAGGTTTAAAAGCAGTGGTCTTTGTGTGTGCTGTAAGGGGCTATTCCTGTTTTGCAGAGGGGGAGCTCAATGATGTATAAGTCAGATTTCTCCACCAAATAATAAGATAAGGTATAGCGGATACAGCAGCTTCCAAAATGGCAATCTTAAAAGCTCCATCTTAGTATTTGGCTTCATGGGTGCTTCATTCTTTGATTTTAAACCTTTCTAGATGCCTAAGGATGGGTGTCTATGCAGACTCAAAACTTCCTTAGTCTTGACAGGTCTGACTATGTTAAAGCTCCTGGATAAATCTGGGATGTTGAAATGAGGCCACGTGATTCCCTTACCCCTTTCATAGGCTGTCCCTAACCAGAGGGTAATATGCCTCTCATTTGGGAGGGATGAATCAGTAGCTCTTGTTCTAGGTCCTAGGTAGGTTGGTTTGTTTCCTAAACAGACTGCTTCATACAAAAATAGGAGGGTGAATTGTCTGTTGAGGAAGGCCCCCCTTACGATTTCCTTGGCCATATGAATTCTCTTTCTTGCACAATGAACCAAATTAAGTAACAGCCTGGTGACCAGAGCCCTCTCCTAGAAGATGAAGGGGAAATAAATCTCTGTCTGTTTCCCAAATGTGTTTTCTGATAATTCATTTTGCAGAAGATGGATCCTCATTTTCTGTAATAGTTTCGTGATTTCCTGTTGAGTCAAGGTCAAAGAGCTGTGCTGCCTGCCTTCTGGAAAGGTTTGAGATCTGTGCATTAAAAAAAACAGGAGGAGGTGAGCGAGTATGAGGTATGAGGTTGACCTCTGTCCTCACTGCCTTCTACTCAAGCAGCAAGTTACCCAGAACTTGCCAGTGTGTTGGCTGTTTTGAATGTTATCCAGATGTACTTATCTCCTACAATACGCTTTGCAAATGCTGCATCGGGGCCTGGAAGTTAGGTCCTTTGGTGCCAAAGACACTTGCATCTTTCTCAAAGTGGCATATGACAAGCACTGAGGAAGTCTACATTCCAGTCTAGCATAATTACAAGTTTGTCCTGTGTAAAAGTTCTGAACCCCAAACAGAAAAGGAAGTGCAAAGGCTCAGGATCCTGTAGATCATTGCAGTACTGCTTTTTGCCACCTGAGAGGAACGTGATCACCACATAGCTTGAAAATTCAGTGAGATTGTCAGTGTACTCTGCCATGTTAGGTATAGTTGCAAATTGTCCTGCATTTCTTTTTCCTGGTTGTAATATGTTTGGATATGCAAAAGGTGTGAGAAATGTTTACAGTGGAAGAAAAGTACATGTTTTCTCATAATTCAAGATCAGTATGACAATTGGTTTTGTGGTCAATTGACAGCAAGAGAGCTTGGATCTCTTTAGAGAGAAAATCAATCTTTTAAAAGAGAGCAAGAAGAAATGCAAGTGGCATTTCAGGATTAATCTTTAAAGGATTTATAATAGATTAGTGTAATTAAAATTATTGTAACCAGTAATCTGAGTAATTATTATGCCCTGGCCTTTCTCAGTCCTAAGAAACACAACAATTTCTCTAAAAAATAGCCACTGCTTATTCTAACTTCCTCCACCTCACCTATTTGCACTGATAATTTAATTTCAAAATAACACAAGGAAGAAATACTTCAAGCTAGATCATGAATTTAATACTTAATAGCTCCAGTAACTAAGAAATGCCTGCAGATAGCATGATATATTCAGTGCCCAGCAAATAAAAGGGAGTTGTGGAGCAGCCAATCTAATTACTTAGATGTGCCTACCCAGGGAAGAGTCTTCCTGTCCCTCATTAGGATTCTGAGCCACAGCTCTAGCCTGAGGAGAACAAAGACACGAGATGAAGGGGCCATGAAAAGAAAGTAGGGAAGTATATACAGTTTCTTATTTTGCTGAAGGAAAGGAGAATAAATGACATAGCCAGGAGCCACAGAGATCCAGGTGAAAGTTGTATTCCTTGCTTTCTGTGTGACTGCTACTGTGTGCTGCATGCTGTTTAACATTTCTTTTTGCTGTAAGCTTGCATATTTCCTAATGACACCTGCTCTGCAGCTGGGCTAGGCAAGGGTGTCACATTAGAAAATTGCCTGTTGTGCAGTGACAGTCTTCAGTCAATGAGTCCTGTATCTGCACAGATAGAGTTGTGACAGTTCTCGTCTCTTCCTCTCAAATTTCTCATCACCCCTTTTCATGTACCTTCCATGCTGATTAGGAAATCCTGTTCCCACTCTTCCTCTTGACAAAGAGCTGGTGCAGGCCCTCTGTTCAACCAGAATCCGTGCATTGTATCTTGAATTCGTGCATTATATCTTGCTGCACCTAATTGTCAAGTTGTTGTTAGCATAAAATTCCTATGCTTTGTTTGAATGCTTCTATACAAAGGAAGACTTACAACTTGGTAACAAGGCCCTGAGTTGAGGACAGACAGATGTTCACCTTATCAGTTTCACTCCTACTAGCATTTGAGATACCAAGGGGGCTGCTTAGAGGTGGGAGAAAACAGGTCTTCAATCTTCCTTGCAGAGGAGGAGAATGGCTAAGTGAGATAAAGGAATTTGGAAATTTAAGAAGGTAAAACAAAGGGGGACATGACCCAGAACATGAAAACCAACACATGTCATCTGTTCTAGGACCCAAAGTTGGCTGGACTGCATACATCTATTCCATAAAAAGAGTGCACAGAAAGAACTTTAAATTCCTATAGTTGTCTTATTGGAACAAGAAATAGGGAAAATTCAGATGTGCATTGTGAGATCAACACACCTGTCCACTGTTCCTTATGGACAAAAGGTCTTTCCTTCATGATTCAAATCCAGCACAGCAGCTTCCTGGGCAGAACAAATTCTACTGAGTGCACTTAGAGCCTCTAGGAATTTTCTTCCTCTTGTCCACAGACCTGGCTGGTCATCTGCTCCTTGCAGCCTACCTAGGGCTCTCTCAATTGGCTCATCCCTGCTTTCCACCACTAAACAGTGGTACCGGTGCTTTCAGGCAAGGCAAGTCACGCTTTGGAGAACAGCAGCCACGAAAAGACAAGCAGGTTTCTATGCACAGAACAAGCCACAAGTTGTGAGCTATCAACCTGGGAGCAGAAGTCTGTGTAAGTAGGAGGTTCAGCATTGGTCTGAATATATAACATTGGTCTGAATATATATCCATTATAGCAGGGATGGGTATATGGAAAAAAGGTCCCTGCAGCCTGAGCCTGTGGATCCAAGGGAGGCTGGCCTGAATGCTGCAAAGCATTGAGCAAGGCTGGGGAATGTGTTACTGGCTTTGGGTGAGCCTTACAGCCTCTTCTGCTGGTGCTCTGTAAAACAAACCCTTGTGTAGAAGTTGTGTTTGAAAAGCCTGTGCGCACACAGCTGTTACATGTTGATGAAGAAATGTGCGGTATCAAGCTGGGTGGAGATCTATGTGGTGTTGCATTTAAACCATGGGAGAGTAGCAGCACTTTATGCCACAGTTCTCTGCTCTGTTCTGGCACAGGCTGGTGCATATGGCCTTTGCTAAGGATGTTTGACAGCAGTCCCTCATTCTGGTTCAGTCCCAGGTAGTGATGGCAGTCTAACCGCACTGCCATCAAAGAGCACAGGCAGTGAGCTCTTACAGTATGTATACACCTATCAGTTTAAAGCTTACTTTACACCTGTGAGACATTGATTGCAGGTGTGTTACCTGTTCCCTCTGTCAATATATGTGCTATCAGACTAATTATTCTATATCCAATTTCAGAAGATGAAATTATTTTCTGGAGCTAGTGTTTAATATTTCTTCCTGGAGACTTTTTTTTCCTCAGCAAATCTCAGTGCCCACCTGTTTGGGACTTCTAAGGTTTTGGACTTCTCTTCTTACAGTGCAGCTGTAGGATGCAGTTTACTAGGTTAGGCCAGCTCAGATTTATCCTTTTCAAGTGATCACATTCGTTAGATCTCTTGTTTAGCCTGCATGTTACTCTTTAATATGGTTTCCCTTGTACATGCTTTTGTGACAAAAAAAAAGAAGACACTACCCTGCCCAAATTTAGGCTGCTGACTTACAGGTTTAAGGTGCAGGCTCAAGGATATGTCCTTCCAGTGACAGTTTCTTGTTCTACGTGGGGTGCTGAGGAGGGAACACAGGGAATGCCAGCCCACACAACTGTGAAGGAGTGCATTCAGGAGGCTGAATCCAGTTTTCTCTGCGCTGGGGCAAATCTGAGGTAAATAGACAAACATATTAGTTTCAATCACATTAAGTTCTTTGGGAATATGAAACGTTTTCATAGGCCTATGTCTAAGCCACAGTTTCTTGTCATTCAGCCATTTGTCATTGGGATAAATGACTACACAAGGACAGAGGGTAGTCCCGAGGGTGATTTTGTGAATGGGGAGCCTACCTTGACATGCAGGAGACTAAATCTATGTCTGTTAAATTGTGTAATTTAGGGCTTGAGCTTGGATGGTAGTCCAGACTCCCACATTACTGGTGTTAATTGTTTGGCTTATGACCTGGCTTATTTGATGAGGGTGGTCCTCCAGACCAGGAAATCTGGACACAGGGCTGGGCCAGAAGGATCATATTTTACCATCAACACAGAAATAGCAAACTCAAGAACTTGAGCCCAAATTCTAGCACAAGTATCTACAGTAGAGAATGTCAGATGGGAAGTTCTGGGGCATCCTCCTAGTATGAGAGATGGAGAGTGAGAAACTCAGTAAACATTAGGATTGAATTTGGTCGGCCTTTCAAGAGGGTTGTGATTTGATGCCTCCCGCTCGTGGGTGCTGGATGACTTGAAAGACAGGTCCAGCCCTGTGTCCCATGGATGGTCAGAATCCTCCCTTCTTGATGCTGTCTGTGAGTCTTCTCTGATTTAACAAAAAAGAGTAGTAGTTGTGTGGCATGTGACTCTTGAAGGACAAGTGAGTCATTTTCTGGAGTTCAACTAGTGTATTTCAATGTATTAGAGCTAGGATTTTCTTTTCCTAACCGAGTCTTTAACAAACAGAACATGAAACAGCAGGAAAGCTGGCTTTCTGCCAAGAACATGGCTATATAAAGTCCAATATACTTGCAACTTTGTTGCTATTCTAGAATGACAGCACTTTTTCATATGTATTACTTCCTTTTAAATACATAACCTTCACTTTACATCCTACTTATTTCTGTATGTAAAGGTCTGAATAATATATTATGTCAATTATTTATTAATGTCAAAGGTAATTTTAATAAGTAGATGAAAAGACCAATTAGTTTCATTTTTTATGCTTTGCAGTGGTAAGGATTTTAAAAAAATGTTTTTGTTTACAGAAGGAGTTAACATTTTATATAACTGCTTGAAATTTATTGCTCATAGGCTCTGAAATCATTACCGTTTTACTGGCAACTCTGTAAAATGCAGAACATACCTGTGCTGAAGGGTTAGCAAATCATTATGGTTAAAATGACTGAACAAGGTATTCAGCATGATGGCAGGCTTCTCTCTCACTCATACTTTTAAAAAGAAATTCTGAAGCCCTAAATCTGGTCCTGGAGAGCTGGATGCTGCTTTCTTTTACTCAATTGAATGGGTACGCTGGTCAAATATCTGAGGATATCAGGAGATTGGGCACTCGGAGGTGAAGAAGCGATGTATACAGATGTGCTTGCTGCCAGTGAATTTCTTGGTATTGTTGGTGTTTCTGCTTTGCTCTGTGCTAGTAAAGGTTTCAGGGCTATGGCAGGACTTGATCTGGGTCTGTTGGTTAACGGCCGATACATGTTAAGCACTGCTTACAATTCGGAGCAGGGAGCTGGGCAGAGTATTGAGTGCTAACTACCAGAGTAGAATTTTCATGGCAGATGTTGCATTAGCTACCTGGGATTCTTGTCATTTCTGTTTTCCTTTATCAATTCTGACACCAGGCAGGGGATAGTGATTTTTAAATTTTTTTTCCCTGCTCTGATTCCACGAAACTTATCTAGGAAGCAGAGCCTGCAGTTTGTGGGCCTGTTTATAGACGTGTGCCCATAATTTCAGCATGCTTGGAAGAGTTTTGCTTTGGGACATGGATTCCTTCTTTAACACTCTGAGATCAGAAAGTGTCCTGACCTACGGTGGGAAAGCGCTAATGCAATGCTGGGAAATCTGGCAGTTTGGTTTTTGGGACTGTGTTGTGTCAGTTTTAGATCCCCTGTGAAGTTCCATTTTAATGGAGTGTCTGGAACCTGATTGATGCTTCTTGCTGTACAGCCCCAGCTGATGTACAGGATTGCTCCACTAACCTTGAAGAGCTTCATTTCGTGTACTGGGAGCACAGAAAGTGCCAGTGTTGCTCTGATCCTCTGCCTGGCAGTGTTTGGTAGCAGAGGATTCAGAGCAAAGTGCACAAAACCTCAAAGTAGGGAACTGTGTGATATCGGGTAGTTAACTGAAGGCCTCTGAGACTTATGCTGTTAAACTGGTTAAGGACTTGGAAAAATCATACCCTAAAGCCACAAGGTGATTAGCCACATACACATGCCTGCACATTTTTATAAGAACCATGAAAAACATAATAAACATGTATTTTCAATATATTATCTGTCTCTAAATAGTATTGTTCATCACTAGTTCTTCACTTAAATTGTCTTTCTGACAGCAATGCTGAGGCAAAGTGTTGCCTTTGGTATATATAATGGAAACTGTGGTGTTGAAATTTTTGAAGTATATTCAGATGGTTAAAATCTCATATTAATACCATGGAAATATCTCAAGACTGTGACCTCCTCCGTCCGCATGAAACTCTAAAATATGTGTACATTGCAACTTACTTGGTTACTCAGTCATCTATTTTGGCTCTTCAGAGTTTGGCAGTGTGGTCGAACTGCTTGCTGCAGCCTGTAACAAGGGGTCAGGTTGCCTCTGGTAAGCTGCTTTTATGGCAAAGGCTTACAAAAACTTACCTAAACTCAAACTCTTCCTGCTAGAGTCTCAGAAGGTGTCAGCATCCAACTTCTTCTATTAAGAATAATGGAAGCACCTGATGCTGCTGTTTGGCTGCTTCCTTTTGGCTTGCCACATGTGCCCTTTCAGAAATCTGGTCTCTGTTGTGTTGAAAGGCAGGTATAAAGAATTAAAAGTCTATGTTATAATGTGAGCAAGGGCACAAAGCAGAACAAGCTAACTGTTTTTTGCTGGCAGCTAACAGCTCCCATCAAAACCTTTTTAAATCTTGTATTGAAGATACAAAAAGAGAGTATTAAAACACTAGGAATACCAAATGCTAAGTAAGATTTCTGGTTTTTATAATGTTTCTTATTCTTTTTCCCTTTAGACTTAGGGACTTTGTACAGAAAGAAAATATTTAGATCACTTTCAAAGCCTTCTAACTGCAGTTTTGGGAAGAAGGGAAGAAGTGATTGAGAAGGCCTGGAACTGTTCCAGTGCCTATCATTAAGTCCTTGATGACAAAATAAGACAAGACATGGAAGAAGATAGATAAACATAGCAAAATTGCCAAGTGTGTTGCTGTTTCTGGTTTTGTTGTTTTTTTCTTTTTTTTTTTCTTGCAGAGTCGCTGCTGGTGGAAAGCTTCACATGAGGTCGTCTCAGTCACCCTGTAGTCTGAGTTCCAGTGAACATCAGCTCTTTAGGGAGTGTCTTTAGATAACCACCTGGATTCATACCTGTGTTGCAAAAGACACATATGTAATAAAGCCAACAAAGTTAGTATTGGCAGAAGACAAGGGGTAGGAGAAGGAAAGAGGAAAAAAAGTGGGGAAGGAAGAGTGTGCATAAAGGAAGTGCAACAAGAACTCTATACATTGGCTGTTATTACACACTGGTCTCAGATGTGAGTTTTGCTCAAAAAGCCTCTGTTTGCATTAAATTTGTCCTTTTGCTGGCACGGTCTCCCAGTCTATTTTGTTCTGACCTTTTTCATACAGTTTCCCTAAACAGCAGGCAACACCCCATGTTGTAAACTCAGGATGAGGACTCAGCTGGGACTTGTCTTTTGAGCTGGTATGGCTACACTTAGCTCCTTGTGTCCTTCACTTCCTCCATTTCCCTCACTCTTGAATAGAGCAAGAGAAAGTGTCTTGGGTTCCCCCTTGTGTAGCCTGTTCAAGTTGCTGTTTGGGATTGTGACAGTGATGCCTCAAAGATGCGCTACAGATTGCAGGGGTCTCTAGGAGATTGTACATGGGAAGCCAGGAAGATAGAGCCTGCTCCTTGTGATCTACCTACTCCTAGTATGCGATCTCCCAAGCTCCTCTTTTCACTGATGGGTTTCTGAAGAGGTTGGTGGTGTGTAGGACTGCCCCATTTCTTACTGGTTTAGACTGTTGAATAGGCTGATTTTTTCCCAAATATTCCCATATTATTTCACTCATTTCCTTTTTTCCTCTTTTTGCTTGACTGCTTGTCATCTTAACAAAGTCCTTGAATAATGTAAAGAAGATTTTTGTCTGGTCTGTTCGCGAAAGGATATTTTCCTCTGCTATTGCTCTTAATACAATTGCTCTTGGTGGCTGTAATATTTGAACTTGCCCTCCTTGCAACAAACAACCAGAACAGTAGTTTAGCCCACCAGAATGTAAAGAGCAAAACCTTTCCATAAACTTTAGATTCCTATATAGAAGGACGTCTCAAAATGGAGGGTGATGGGTCAATGGGTCCTGCTGGATGCTTGTTCCTTCTGGAAAATCCAACTTTAAATATCAGAGTCTCATTGCCATCTCTTATTTCTAAAAATTAGAACCAAGTCTGATAAGCTAAGGATCTCTTAGCTGTTTTAGCTTTCTTGCTTCTCTCTCCTTTAGCCACTTATCTGTCTTGGTTTTAGCTTTGAAGTCCTTGCCTGTGTGTGTACTTCTCCACCCCCAAAAGACTCCTAAAGTAAGTGAAAGATGTTTTATCCATTGTATCTCAGTTTATTCCGTTCACTCAAAAGCCATGTTTATCACACTTCAGATTTTGACATGCTTCTCCCTGTGTCCCCTCCTCCCTGCCGAAAAAAGGAAATTTGGCCAACCTTTCAAGAGCTTTATGCTAGCAGTGTGACTGATCCTGTCTTGAATGGAACAGCAGCTTAGGGGTCATGAATGTCTGACTCTCTCTGATATCCCATGGGATCTGGATATATTTGTATCCAGATTTTTCCTTCCTTGGACAGAAAAGGTGGGGGGAAAAGCTGCCATTTTTTGAGAAGTCAAGAAGCTAACTAATGACCTTTTTGCCTTCATGATTCTTGTATGGAGTCAGCCCCAGGCTGTAGGCAGCAAAAGTGTTTGTCTGATGGGTACTAAGGAATGGGTGGATCTGATGGGTACTGTGGAATTAGTGTCTAATAGCATATCCTGTGAGCAGGTCATGGGTATCATATGCAAGTTTACCCATAAATCTTTGTCCAGCTGGCAGATCAGTAAGTGTTTAAGCATAAAGGCTGAGTAAAAGGTCTCAGTTAAGAATGTGTAGGCAGTATGGTGGTCATGGTTTGCCAGCCAGTGCTCTTTTGGGCTGGTTAATAGGAGATATAAAGAAAATAGGTTAAGGAATGGACTATTATGAATGTAATGCTTGAAAAAGGAACTAGGGAGAGCTTGATGGTTCTGTTTGGCACATCTGCCTTTTTTGTTCATACTTGCCCCTTGGATTTTATCGCTGCATTTATATTGATGTTACAGAAAGTAATGGTGTATATATATGATCAAAATATCACTGAGGGATAATCTAGCAACACTTTACAACAAGTGGCAAATTATTTGCCCTTCATTTGGTATTGATAGTAAAAACATCAATCATGTAGAATTCTTTTGGTATTATTCATTTGGATATAAGAAATAATACTTCCATCTTAAGCACTGAATAATTTTAAGGGTAGATCAAAGTCATCTAAATATCAGCCTGATTGTGTCTCAGTGCTCTATACTCAAAACACAAATATACAGCAAGGGAGGAAGAATGAGCT
Source organism: Calonectris borealis (assembly GCF_964195595.1). NCBI lineage: Eukaryota > Metazoa > Chordata > Aves > Procellariiformes > Procellariidae > Calonectris > Calonectris borealis. Next base: position 63,404,371 of record NC_134315.1, on the reverse strand, counting down.
TTAATTTATCAGTGTTGAGCAGAACAGCATAAAATGTTTTTGCTATAGATTCAGATGAATCAAACTAAGCTATTCATCCACTTTTTTGATACACAGCCTCAACATGGTATTTCTTTCTTGGAGTCTGTTTCTGTTGTAATGGGATGCACCTTCATGTAGATGACAGGAGAGAGGTGTTAAGATGTTAGACATGACTATACAGCATGCTGGTATTTCTTCCTGTCAGCCAAGGACAACTAATTGGCAGAGCTGTTTTGGCTGAAGTGTCTTACTCAGAAGTAATTTCAAACAAAAGGAATGGAGCAACACAGCCCACTTATCTCTCAGTGTCCTTCCAGTGAGTCAACAAGAAAGGCTCCTTCCCCTCAGAAGAGTCATTCCTTTCCTGAAAAGCATGGGCCTCTGGGGATGTACACTAGCTGCGATGCTGTGTACGCTTGCCCACTGGGCAGTAAATTCCTGAATGGCTCATTCCTAGATCTCATGCTGGTTTATTTGCAGGTGGGATGAAGTGTTTGGCTAGGATTGTCAGATGCCCACATGTCCGGCTGAAACATGCACATGCAAATGATATCCATCTCCTCTTCTCAGTGGACAAGTGAGTGAGAGGACAGCCTTGTGCACAAATTTTTGCTGTGTCTTGCTGCTAGTCTTTGCAATACTTAAAGTTGTTTGTTTTAATGAGCAAGTAACAGAAGCAGTGTTGTTGCGAAGAAGGAAAATTCTTCAGAGCTGTAGAAATACAAGCTTAAAACTTTTCTTTGACTAGCCGGGGTATGCCAGGTAACAAATTGGGTCTGTGTTGGCTGGCAGGATAACAGATCTGTCTGCTTTTCCGTTCTGTCACACCTCCGTTACTGCTGCTTTTGTCCATGTCATATCATAACAACACAGAGCAGCATCAGGTGAGAGCAGGTTTAAGCCACAGCTCAGAATTCTTGAAAACCTGATGTGAGATATCCCAAGGGAAGATGCTCATGTCAGCAGTTGAGGTCCTTGCGGCAGCAAACCACTAATAGGAGCGGGTGGGCCAGCTTTAGCGTATGGTTCATCCCTAATCTCAAGGAGAAATCTCACTAGACTTTCTCTTATGCTATTTCTGACTTGTTACTGTGTTTTTCTCCTCAAGTCTTCAAGAATAAAGCAGTTCCCATGGACACTGTTAGGCACGTTTAATTTACCAATATTGTCCAGAGAACCTGTCTATTAGCAGTCAGACTCCAGTAAAATCAGCAACTAATTAATTTAATGCTTAACTTTCACACTGGCAATTTAAACAATTTTTGTTTATATGGGTAAGTGACACTGTTCAGGCAGGATGCAGGACAATTAATTTAGACATGCCAATGGCTGTAAATGTTCTGACATGGCTAATTTAGATAATTTTTGCCTGTTGCCCTGCTTTAGGCATGGCTATGCAATTATGGTAAGTATCTCTTCTTTTGGCTCATATGCTTGCCAGTCTGGAGTGTGATTTGTACCAGCAGTGCTGAAACAGACTAGGGTTGTTAAGTTTTGCCTGGTACATAAACTTTTTGAAACCTGACACAATTTAACTATGGATTTGCTATTGAAGCATATATGTACGTAGTCAAAGTCCTACAAGCACAGGGAAGTGGTGACATGAACCATATAGCTGATTAAAGTGTTAGCCTTTTCTTTGCCATTTCTCAACTGCAGAACAAAGATAAACTTGGTATTTTGTGGCTAGAATTGCAGTAAATACCCATGGATGGGGCGAAAAAACCCCAACATTTTTCTTTTCTTCCCCTTCATTTGAAGGTGCTTCCCTGATTCCCTAGCTCATTGGGGTTTCTACTGGATTGCCTGCTGTTTCCCAGATTCCTAGAGAGCAAGAATGGCAAAGGACTGAGTCTGTATGTTGTGAGAATGTTTCTCATTTTCTTTTGAGAGCAGGTGTCCATGGATTTTTTTAGGCTCGTAAAGTGGCAATGGGAGTTATTTAGAAAAACCAAAAGGTGTAAAAGTAGCTGTCTACAGAACTGCTCTCTGCCACCTCACATGCTTCAGACATTCTAGCCATACCTCCTGGGACTTGAATACAGGGAAGAGGTCTGACCTCTTCATCATGCTCTTGCGGGTTTGGGTTTCCAGATATCTAAAGAGAGATGCTAACTCAAAGTGTCTCACTTGGGAAATTGAGATTATAAAGGATGTTTGATCTGGGTGTTCCCAGATGTATTAATCTTGTGGCATGTTCAGGGTGAACTTCCTGACATGTGGTACTGAAAAGAATCTGCAGGGAAGATGGAAGACCTTATACTGTGTTTCTTAGTGCACTGGAGGAAAATAAATGGCACGATGTTAAATTAAATGGCCACAAGGGATGATTGAATGTGTAAGCTGTAATTTTAGATGGGACCTCTCTACCTAGAACACTGGGAGAGGATGCTAAATTGATCATAGGATGAATACTGCCAGTCCCCCTTCTCTTGTCTTTGTTCTCTTATGTTTTGTTCAGATACACCATTTGGTTTGCTTTTCTGAATTTTTTGTTGTGAATTTTCTTCAGGTGTCCTGTAGGTTCACACATCAAAAGTATTAAAAATAATCGGGTAAAAAATCTACAAAGTAAACTTGAAGTCCATTAATAGGAAATGTACATACCTGGAAATGCAAATGGAAATCAAGCAACTTTCTTCTTGTTTGTTCTGTCATTTTAGAGGATGTCACCACAGTAGAAGTTAGTGCATATTTGGGATGTGTCCATGTGTCATGGAAATGCAGAGCTGAACCTGTGCAGTTAGTGATTTCACCAGTGTGGTGGGTTAACCTTGGGTGGCTGCTAGATGACCACCAAGCTGCTCTCTCTCTCTCCCTCCTCAGCCAGACAGGGGAGAAAATATGATGGAAAAATCTGTGAGTTGAGATAAGGACAGGAAGATCACTCACCAATTAACATCAGGGGCAAACCAGACTCTATTTGGGGAAATGAATTTAATTTACTGCCAATCAATAACAGAATAGAACAGCAAGAAATAGAAACAAACTAAAAATGCATTCCCACCATTCCCTCTTCTTCAGGGGCTCAACTTCACCCCTGACTCTTCTACCTCCTCCCACCAGGCAGCACAGAGGGATGAGGAATGGGTGCTAGAGTCTGCCCATAATACTCTGTCTCTGCTGCTCCTTTCTCCTCACAGTGTTCCTCTGCTCCTATATGGGGTCCCTCACATGGGATACAGTCCTTCATGCACTGCTTCCATCTGGGTCCTTCCCATGTGTTACAGTCCATTAGGAACAGACTGCTCCAGCATGGGTACCCCAGAGGCCACAGGTCCTGCCAGAAAATCTGTTCCTGTGTGGGCTCCTCTCTATAGGCTGCAGCTCCTGCCAGGAGCCTGCTCCAGCGTGGACTCTCCATGGTCTGCAGCTTCCTTCACGGCACATCTACCTACTCCAGCGTGTGACCCTCCAGGGGATGCAGTGTGGATATCTTTTTCACCGTGGTCGTTCACTGACTGCAGGGGGACAACCTGCATCACCATGGTCTTCACCATGGACTGCAAGGGAATCTCTGCTCCGGCACCAGGAATACCTCTTCCCCCTCCTTTCCCTCCTTTTTCACTGATCTGGGTGTCTGCAAGGCTGTGCCTCACTTTTTTCTTCACTTCTCTCACTCACAGTTACTGTGAAGGTTTTTTTACCCTTTTCTTAAATATGTTAGCACAGAGGCACCACCAGAGTCACCAATGGGCTCAGCTTTGGGCAGCAACGGGTATGTTTTGGAACCAGCTAGAACTGGCTCTGTCCAACATGGGGGCAGCTCCAGTTGTCTTCTCACAGAAGCCACCCCTGCAGCACCATCCTGCTACCAAAACCTTGCCACATAAACCCAACTGCTTGTTGTTGTACAACTTATTATTTGTTTTCTATTTTAAAAAATATGAAGATGTGGTTGGTGAAATACTAGCATGTAGCAGGATAAGAGTCAAGTTAGAGAGCAAGAGGTAGATATCAGGGCTTAGATGGAAAATATCAGGCAATTGCAAGAGCTGATGATACCTGTTATGCCTAGGCCAAGTCTAGGAGACAATTTTCAGGAGGAAATGTGGGAAGGAAAGAGAGAAGTGGGACTAGCCTGAAAAGTAGACCGTGAGCTTCAGTACTGATGTGCCTTATCAGTTGGCTGCATGAAGTAGTCCTGCTGATTGCTCTGCATCATCCATGATGCTTGCAACTGTATCCCAGGCTCTTTCACTTGATTTTTTTTAAACACCGCAATACTGCAAGCCTTCCAACTGAAAGCTGTGAGCCAGCACCCTACCATCCCTGGAACAGACCTGCCAGGCAGACAGGACACATGATACAGAGGATTCCCTCTCTTCTCTCCACCTGGCAGAATGCGGTGACTTAAAGTATAGGGGGGAATGGCGACAAGTTCCTGCCCAGCGCAACAGGTACATCTCTGCCATGACTATCCCACCTTCTCAGATGCCCTTGTATAATAGGTATGAGGCTCTGCCAGTGGATCCAAACAATGGTGAGGATGATGGTCCATCTAGGTTGGAGGTGTGGCCAAGGTTAAGTTGGCCTACGTCTTGCGTCAAAACCACTTCCAAAAAGAAAAAAAGATGGGTCACAGTCATAGGAGACTCTCTTCTGTGGGGAACAGAAGGCCCAGTATGCCAACTGGACCCACTTCTTAAAGAAGTCTGCTGCTTCCCTGGGCCCAGGTTAAAGATGTGATGAGGAAACTTCCTACCCTGGTATGGCCTTCAGAGTATTACCCATTATTGGTTTTTCATGTAGGCAGTGATGAAGTTGCAATAAGAAGTCCAAGGGCAATCAAAAGAGACTTCAGGGCCTTGGGACGACTGGTTAAGGGATCAGGAGCACAAGTAGTGTTTTTCTCTGTCCTTCCAGTTGCAGAGAATGATGAGAAAAGAAATGGGAAGACCCAGCTGATCAATACCTGGCTCTCTGACTGGTGTCACCGGCAGAATTTTCGGTTTTTTGATCATGGGTTGGTCTACATGACACCAGGCCTGCTGGCAAGAGAGGGGGTACACCTTTCTCAAAGGGGGAAAAGGGTCTTTGCACAAGAGTTAGCAGAACTCATTGAAAGAGCTTTAAAGTAGATTTGAAGAGGGAAAGGGATAAAACCAGGTTCACTAAAGATAAGTCTGGGGGCAGCACACCAATGTTTGAGGGAAGGTGCGCTAGTGAGGTCCTTCAGTCCACTCGACGATGTGCTGAGTACACTGGAGCACATTTGAAATGTCCCTGTGCTAATGTACACAGCACCTTAGCCATCTCAGTGGTGGCAGGGGATGGAGATCCACACAGCAGCAAAGATGCAGGTGTTGTCAATGCATTAGAAACTATGGAACACCTGAGAACAGTCACATAGGAATTAGGGCTTCTTCCCCCAAAAAGAGGTGGCAGGATCAACACCCAACACCCCTTCAACTGATGTAGAAGTGCATCTACATCAATGTGTGCAGCATGGACAACAAACAGGAGGAGTTTGAAGCCATCATGCAGCTGGAAATCTATGATGTAGTTGCAATCACGGAAGCATGGTGGGATGACTCACATTACTGGAGTGCTGCAATGGATTATATTTATAAACTTTTCATAAAGGATAGGCAAGGAAGGAGAGGTCATGGGGTAGCCCTGTTAGGGAGTGTTTTTACTGTCTAGAGCTTGACGATGGTCATGAAAGGGTAGAGTGTTTATGGGTAAGAATCAGGGGAAAGGCCAACAAGGCAGATATCATGGTGGGAGTCTGTTATAGACCACCCAATCAGGATGAAGAGGCAGATGAAATATTCTATACGCAGCTAGGAGAAGTCTCACAATTGCTAGCCCTTGTTCTCATGGGGGACTTCAACTTACCAGATGTCTGCTAGAAATACAATACAGCAGAAAGGAAACAGTCTAGGGGGTTCCTGGAGTGTGTGGAAGAAAACTTCCTGACACAGTTGGTGAGTGAGCCAACTAGGGAAGGTGCCGCTCTGGACCTGTTGTTTGTGAACAGAGAAGGACTTGTGGGTGATGTGATGGTTGGAGGCTGTCTTGGGCACAGCAATCATGAAATGATGGGGTACTCAATTCTTGGAGCAGCAAAGAGGGGGGATTAGCAGAACTGCTACCTTGGACTTCCAGAGGGCAGACTTCAGCCTGTTTAGGGGTCTGGTTGGGAGAGTCCCTTGGGAAACAGTTCTGACAGCCAAAGGAGTCCAGGAAGGCTGAATATTCTTCAAGAAGGAAATCTTAAAGGCACAGGAGCAGGCCGTCCCCGTGTGCTGAAAGATGAGCCAGCAGGGAAGAAGACCAGCCTGGCTGAACAGAGAGCTTTTGCTGGAACTCAAGAGAAAAAAAAAGAGAGTTTATGACCTGTGGAAGAACAGACAGGCTACTCAAGAGGACTACAAAGATGTCATGAGGTTATGCAGAGAGAAAATTAGAAGGGCCAAACCTCAACTAGAACTCAATTTGGCTACTGCTGTAAAAGACAATAAAAAATGTTTCTATAAATACATTCACAACAAAAGGAGGGCTAAGGAGAATCTCCATCCTTTATTGGATGAGGGGGAAAACATAGTGACAAAGGATGAGGAAAAGGCTGTGGTACTTAATGCCTTCTTTGCCTCAGTCTTTAATAGTAAGACCAGTTGTTCTCGGGGTACCTAGCCCCCTGAGCTGGAAGACAGAGACAGGGAGAAGAATGAAGCTCCCATAATCCAAGGGGAAATAGTTAGTGACCTACTACACCACTTAGACACACACAAGTCTATGGGGTTGGATGGGATCCACCCAAGGGGACTGAGGGAGCTGGTAGAAGTGCTCACCAAGCCACTTTCAATGACTTATCAGTAGTCCTGGCTAATCGGGGAGGTCCCAGTGGACTGGAGGTTAGCAAATGTGATGCCCATCTACAAGAAAGGCTGGAAGGAGGATTCAGGGAACTACAGGCCTGTCAGTCTGACTTCGGTGCCAGGGAAGGTTATGGAGCACATCATCTTGAGTGCCATCACACGGCACACACAGCACAACCAGGTGATCAGGCCCAGTCAGCATGGATTTATGAAAGGCAGGTCCTGCTTGACTAGCCTGATCCTCTTCTATGACAAGATGACCCGCTTAGTGGATGAGGGAAAGGCTGCGGATGTTGTTTACCTGGACTTTAGTAAAGTCTTTGACACCATTTCTCACATCATTCTCCTGGAGAAACTGCCTGCCCATGGTTTGGATGGGTGTACTGTTCGCTGGGTAAAAAACTGGCTGGATGGCTAGGCCCAGAGAGTTGTGGTGAACAGAGTTAAATCCTGTTGGTGGCCGGTCACAAGTGGTGTTCCCCAGGGCTCAGTATTGGGGCCAGTCTTGTTCAATATCTTTATCAATGATCTGGATGAGGGGATTGAGTGCATCCTCAGTAAACTTGCAGATGGCACTATTGGGCAGGAGTGTTGATCTGCTTGAGGCTTTACAGAGGGATCTGGACAGGCTGGATCTATGGCCCGAGGCCAATTGTATGAGATTCAACAAGGCCAAGTGCCAGGTCCTGCACTTGGGTCATAATAACCCCATGCAAGGCTATAGGCTTGGGCAAGAGGGGCTAGAAAGCTGCGCTGCATAAAAAGGACCTGGGGGTGCTGGTTGACAGCCGGCTGAACATGAGCCGGCAGTGTGCCCAGGTGGCCAAGGCGGCCAATAGCATCCTGGATTGTAGCAGAAATAGTGTGGCCAGCAGGAGTAGGGAACTGATTGTGTCCCTGTACTCGTCACTGGTGAGGCCGCACCTCGAATACTGTGTTCAGTTTTGGACCCTTCACTACAAGAAGGAGCGTGTCCAAAGAAGAGCAACGAAGGTGATGAAGGGTCTAGAGAACAAGTCTTATGAGGCACAGCTGAGGGAACTGGGACTGTTTAGCCTGGAGGAAAGGAGCCTGAGGAGAGACCATATCGCTCTCTATAACTACCTGAAAGGAGGTTGTAATGAGGTGGGTGGTCTCTTCTCCCAAGTAACAAGTGATAGGACAAGAGGAAATGGCCTCAAGTTGCGCCAGGGGAGGTTTAGGTTGGATATTAGGAAAAATTTCTTCACCGAAAGGGTTATCAAGCATTGGAACAGGCTGCCCAGGGAAGTGGTTGGGTCACCATCCCTGGAAGTATTTAAAAGACATGTAGATATGGTGCTTAGGAACATGGTTTAGTGGTGGACTTGGCAGTGTTAGGTTAACAGTTGGACTCGATGATCTTAAGGGTCTTTTCCAACCTAAATGATTCTATGACTCTATGATTCTCTTCCAGTGCTACACAGTCAGTTTGACAATCCAGTAAGATGTTTGAGAGTTATGGCTCTGTATTTAAGGAGTTAAAAGAACACTTGTATTGTAGATTCATGAGATGTACCTTCTATTTATGGTGGCTGTTTCATGTAATCATATCATTCCCATCACTGGGGCTTTCAGTGAAACAGGTATTGTGAAGCTCAGAATGAAATGAAAACAATGGATATGGTCTGTGCTTGTGTCTGAAAATGAAAGAAAGGAATACCGTATTTTCCTTTAAAATGTCTAGTAAAAATGTCTAGGCTTGTCTGACTGGACCGAAACATTTTTCAGTATAAGAGCCACATAAACAAAAATACAGATGTGAGACTCTGAAGTCCTGCAAAGAACAGAAGAAGAAGAAGAAGGAGGAGGAGGAGGAGGAGGAGGAGGAAAGAAAAAGAAACAGAAGAGTTCTGCATCAAAGAAAAAAGGAGACCCTTGTCTGAAACAGAATATAAGAACTGGACCTCATATACACTAACAGAATAGGAGGAGAGATGCCTTTTATTCTTCCAGGGGTTCAGGCATTTTGATACAGCACTAGGAAGAATTTTTACATCTCAAGTCTTCTCTTTTCAAAAAAGACAAGGTTAAGCCTGTACTTTTAAAAGTAAAGGCTTTTTGGAATAACTTCAGAAATGTTGAATTCTCATTCTTATATGAGTCTTTCAAACTTCTTTTTTTTTTTGCTTTCTAGGACTAAGAACTGCTTTCTTTCAACAGTGAAATGTGACATTTCATGATACATTGGGAAACTTGCTGTTTTTCTCTGAAGATGAATTGAGAAACCACAGATGTCTTTCAGAAGCAGCTTATCTTTCAGCAGCTGTGAACATCTCTGGCTAAGCAAGCATGTACAAATTGCCAGGCTATCCATGTTGGCTGTGGGATTTCTGGAAAGGTGTCTGATGCAGCAGTCAGTGCTAGTCTTCATGTTAACCTCGGTGTCTACTTGTGATGATCAGCTATGGTGACAATGGCTTGAAATGGCTTGAAAAGTGAAGTCTCCATGGGCCTGTACAGAAATGTGATTTTTTTAGTTTAGCAGAGACCTAAGCAAATACCTAATGAGGTGTCACAGCTCATGTCAGGAACATTTAAAGCAGATAATCTTCATGTGTCCTTCATGCTCAAATGAATTAAGTACATAAACATGTTTCGGAAAATCAAGATGAACAGGAGTGCTGGCACTGTATTGCTTGAGATATTATCCTTATGCCCACAAGTATATAACTAAACTAGGGAATAGACTGGACTAGACTAGACTAGACTAAAGTAGACTAGACTATTTAAGTTGGAAGGGACCTACAATGAACATCTAGTCCAACCGCCTGACCAATTCAGGGCTGACCAAAAGTTAAAGCATGTTATTAAGGGCATTGTCCAAATGCCTCTTAAACACTGACAGGCTTGGGGCATCGACCACCTCTCTAGGAAGCCTGTTCGAGTGTTCGACCACCCTCTCTGTAAAGAAATGTTTCCTAATGTCGTCTAAACCTCCCCTGGCACAGCTTTGAAGCATTGCCATGTGTCCTATCACTGGATCCCAGGGAGAAGAGATCAGCACCTCCCTCTCCACTTCCCCTCCTCAGGAAGCTGTAGAGAGCCATGAGGTCACCTCTCAGCCTCCTTTTCTCCAAACTAGACAAACCCAGAGTCCTCAGCTGCTCCTCACAGAAAATGTCTTACAGCCCTGTCACCAGCTTTGTTGCCCCCCCCGGATGCATTTGAGTATTTTAACATATCCTTCTTAAATTGTGGGGCCCAGAGCTGCACACAATACTCAAGGTGAGGCTGCACCAATGCTAAATACAGCTGGATAATGACCAACCTCTTTGGCTGGTTATGCTGTGTTTGATGCACCCCAGGATGCGGTTTGCTCTCTTGGCTGCCAAGGCACACTGCTGACTCATATTGAGCCTACTGTTGACCAGCATCCCCAGATCTTGTTCTGCAGGGCTGCTCTCCAGCCACTCGTCTCCCAATTTATACTTGTGCCCGGTGCTACTCCACCCCAGATGCAGGATCCAGCATTTGGACTTGTTAAATTTCATGTCATTGACGATTGCCCAATGCTCCAATCTATCTATGCTCCCTCTGCAAGGCCTCTCATCCCTCGAGAAAGTCAATACCACCTCCCAGTTTACTATTATCAGCAAATTTGCTAATGGTGCATTCAACTCCTGCCTCCACACCACTGATAAAAATATTAAACAGACACCGCCCTAAAATTGAGCCATGAGGAACACCACTGATGACTGGTCACCAGCCAGATGTAGCCCCATTCACTACAACCCTTTGAGCCCTGCCCTTCAGCCAGTTCTTCAGCCAGCTCACCGTGTACTTGTTCATCTCGCAGTTGGACAACTTGTCCAGAAGGATGCTGTAAGAGACAGTATCAAAAGCCCTACTAAAATCCAGAAAAAAATACATTCACCACCTTCTCTTCATCCACTAGGTGGGTGACCTTATCATAGAAGGATATCAAATCAGTTAAACAGGACTTTCCCTTTGTGAACCCATGTTGACTGTGCCTGATGATTGCATTGTCCTTTTTCCAGGTACTGAGGTTAGACTAACAGGTCAAGTTTCCTGAGTCTTCCCTCACACCCTTCTTGTAAATTGAAATAATGTAGGCTAGATTCCAGTCAGTGGGAACTTCCCTAGACTCCCCAGACCTTTGGTAGATGATTGAGAGGGGTCCTGCTGCAACATCCACTAGCTCCTTCGGTATTCTGGGATGAATCCTGTCAGGCCCCGTGGACTTGTGAACATTCAGCTGATACAGTGTCCCGATCCAATATTGGGGGAGGTTTCGATGTGATCCCAAGGGCAAGATTAAGACACAAACGAGGTCAAATGCCGTATGTCTTAAACAACTTTTATTATCAAAAGTAAAAGTTAGTAGTGATACTGTATGTCCTAAACAAATTCTATTATCAAAAGTAAAGGTTAGTAGCGATACTGTACGTCCTAAACAAATTCTATTATTAAAAGTAAAAGTTAGTAGCGATAGGATAGATTAGAATAAAGATAAAAATCAAGCAAGCATTCGGGATAGAGTTGCAAGAATAGTCACCACCATGGATCCGCGACGTCTCAGAGTCCAAGTCTTTTAGGGCTTCGGTAGTGAGCGGTCTCTCTGGGGTCGGCGGTGGTCGATCGACACGGGGGTCATCTTGTCAGTCCCCTTTATTCCTGGTGGAGGGCTGCAGTTTCCATGGCAACAGTACGTTGCCACATTCCCAGACAACACGGAGTCTTGCTCACAGCTCATCCCCTGCAAACCGGAGGTCTCAGTGGCCTTGCAGCTGCTCTTATCTTTGAGGCAGATGTTTTATAGTTCTTAGGTAAGCAGACAAATGTTTTATAGTTCAGTTTCTCCCACTTTGCAGTGGCTCTTCTTAGATAAGCAATCCTTGAGACAAATGCCAGGACTCACTGACAAATGTTTCAGTTCCTTACATACAGCTGGCCCCTTACAATTTCAGTGTCCACAAAAGGAAAGTCACTGTTCCCACCCTTGTGGTCCTCCAACTCAGGGGACCGGGCAGCCCAAGGTCTATTAGTATTATTAAAGACCGAGGCAAAAAAAGCATTGAATGCCTCTGCTTTTTCTTCATCCCTATTCGTCAGGTGATCATCTTCAACAAGTATCTGTCCAATGTTTTCCTTGGACCTCTTCTTGCTGTTAACATACTTAAAAAAGCCTTTTTTGTTGTCTGACACAACACTGGCCAGTTTCAGCTCTAGTTGTGCTTTGGCCTTTCATGTCTTCCCCCTGCATATGCAAACCACGGCTCTGTAACCTTCTTGTGAAGCCTGATCTCACTTCCAGAGATCATACAATTTCTTCTTCCTCCTGAGTTCCAAGAGGAGTTCCCTGTTCAGCCAGGCTGGTCTTCTGCCCAGCTTGCTTGACTTTCAACACAGTGGGATTACCTGCTCCTGTGCTTTTAAAACGTGGTTCTTAAAAACTGACCAGCACTCGTGGACCCTTAAGCCCTCAAAAACAGATTCCCAGGGGACACTGCTAAGTAGCTCCCCGAGTAGCTTAAAGTTTGCTCTCTTGAAATCCAAGGTAGCAACTCTGCTGACCTTTTTTTCTCATTACACCAAAAATTTTAAAAACTCAGCCATTTCATGACCACTGTGGCCAAGACAGCCACCTACCATCATATCTCCCATGAGCCCTTCTCTAGTCACAACCAAGTAGTCTAGGAGGGCACCTTTCCTAGTTGGCTCACTGAGTACTTGTGACAAGAAGTTATATCAACAAACTTCAGGAATTTCCCAGACTTGCTTGTCACAGCAGTATGGTACTCGAGCTGATGTCTGGGAAGTTGAAATCTCCCATAAGGACAGGGGCTACCGATCCAAAGTTACCTCCTAATTGCCTATAGAATAACTCGTCAGTGCTATCTTCCTGGCTTGGCGATCAGTAGTAGATGATACCCACTACGACATCTGCTTTTTTTTCCACCCCCCTAATCCTCACCCAGAGGCTCTCAACCACATCATCACTAACTGTAAGGGCTGTACAATCAAACCTCTCCCTTACGTATAGTGCGACACCTCCACCTCCACCTGCCCTGCCTATCCGTCCTGAACAGCCTATGGCCCTCCATTCCACCACTCCAATCGTGGGATTCATTCCACCAAGTCTCACTAATAGCAACGAGGTCATACTTCTGCAAATTGACCAACGCTTCCTGTTCATCCTGTTTGTTTCTCGTACTGCCTACATTGATGTACATGCATTTCAGATGTTCTCCTAAATTGTCAGTGCTCCCTGGAGTAGCGTAAATGCTCCCAATAGCATTGCTTACCTCAGGCAGTACCTGAGGCCATCCCTAGGCTTACCTTCAGCTCTCATGATATAATAGTATCCCCTTCCCCCAACAATTCTAGTTTAAAGCCCACTCAATCAGTCCTGCCAATTTTCCAGAAAAGAAGCATTTCCCCCATTGGGGCAGGTAGATCCCGTCAGGCCCCAGCATACCTTGTGTCTCAAAGATTCTTCCATGGTTATAAAAACCAAAGTTCTGGCAGAGGCACCAGTCCTGGAGCCAGGCATTGATGCCTTGGGCACGCCTGTTTCTTCCAATGTCTCTCCCCATTACTGGCAGGATTGAAGAAAACCCTACATGTGCTTCTGAATCCTCTAGCATTCTTACCAGGGCCCTGAAATCTCTTTTGATTGACCTTGGACTTCTTGTTGCAACATCATTAGTACCCACGTAAAAGAGCAGGAGGTGGTAATAATTCAAAGTCTGTACTAAGCTCGTCAGTTTTCTGGTGAGTTCCCTGATCCGGACCCAGGGAGGCAGCAAACTTCCCTGAAAAGAGGGTCCGGTCTGCAGATGTGTGCCTCCTTTCTGCTCAGGAGAGAATCACCTATGACCATAACTCACTGTTGTTTCTTCTTGGTGCTGGTCGTAATGCAGCTCTTGATGCCAGGGGTTGGTTAATCTGACCTTGGTGAGAGAACTTGCACAGATTCCTTTTTCGCCATCTCACCATGTCCTTTGTCCACCATATTCAGAGCCTCATACCTATTCTGTAAAGGTAGCTCAGAGGGCAAGGAGGGGATCTTCTTACAGCTCTGTGCAGTAACTTGCTTCTACTCCTTCCTATCTCTTGTATCACTTCCTTCATTCTGGCACAAAACAGGTACTGGACCTACCTCAGTAGTGGCTATGCTGAGTTGGCATGTGTGTACCAAAGATGGCAGGGTGTAGCTCCATTGGTCTATCTCTTTCTCAGACCCTCAGATGCTCCTCAGTCTGCCCACCTCTTCCTGAAGCTCAGCTACCAGACAGTTGAGTTTCCATGTGAGCACACGTATACGTTTCAGAAGATGAACAGAAAGTCTCTGCACATGTTTACTTTTCTCCGTTTTACTCTGTAGAGAAAAATGGTTATCCATCAGTAAAAGGCTTGCAGTGGGCTGACCCTGGTCAGCAGCTAAGACCCCACCTAGCTGTTCCCCCACAGCAGGACTGGGAGAGAATCAGAAGAACAAAAGCAAAAAAAAAACCTCATAGGTCTATATAAAGACAGTTCAATAAGTGAAGGGAAAAAAAAGAAAAAAATCCAAGTGATGCAAGGCAATCACTCACCACCTCCCACAAGCAGACTGATGCGCAGCCAGTCTATGAGCAATGGCTACCTTAAAAAAAAGCCCTCTCCCAGTTTTGTTGCTGAGCATGACTATAGGGTATAGAATATTCCTTTGGCCAGTTCAGGTCAGCTGTTCTGTCCTTCCACCCTCTTCCCCATCCCCAGCCTTCTCACTGTGGGGGGCACACTGAGAAACAGAGAGAGCGTTGATGCTGTGCAAGCACTGTTCAGCAATAGCCAAAACATTGGTGTGTTATCACCACTGTTTTGGTCACAAATCCAAAACAGCACCATATGGGCTGCTGTGAAGAAAATAAACCATCCCAGTCAGACCCAGAACAAGGGTGAAATCAATGAGGAGGATACCTTATATTGCTCATAATAAGAATATAATGTATTATTAAATGTACTGTTTGTCAAATTAAAATTGGATATTAGCCAATGTTTCCATAAGGAAAAAAAATGGAACAGGGAGGAAATGCATTGTCTAGAGTCATATACCTTAATGTAAGGTTTTTTTTCCTCTATTTTTCCAATTATAGTTGTCCGTTGGGCAATCAAGTGGCACTCTTTAGCTGACTCTGGATTAGTGCTTTCTGGAATAGCATGAGTTCTAACACTCACTGTGCAAATGTATGGTTTTTGTGTGTTGCCTGAGCTTTCTAAGACTGGTGGCTTCACACAGAATTGCATTTCAGGGAGGAAGATGGCCATCATCTCTAATTATGAGCTCTGGCTCCATTGGGAGCCTGGAATTATACAGTTTTTTCTCTTCTGGTCTCCTCTCACCCTGACACCTGCTATAATGTTTTAACCTATTGGTTAAATTTGATTATGACGTGAAAAATCTCAATGTTAAGCTTATATCTACTTTTATGAGGATAAGTGGCCAGGTAGCAGAGGGATACCTATTAGCGCTATGAGGGAGAGATTGCAGAGTGAGCTCAATTTTTATAGATGCCAACGGATTTAAGTAGGGCAGAGATGTTATGAATACTTTAAATATAGAAAAAGCTTCAATGGCTGTATTACTTACCAGAGAATTCAGCCAAGAGATGCAGGGCCAAAAGAACCAGACTGACATGATTCACTTCTCATAGCAATATGTTTCTTTTAAGAGAGAAGTATGCTGCCATTTAAGTTTCCATTAGAAATATTCACTTTTATTGGATAAACAAGTTTTCATTCTCAGCCAAAAAGCTTATAAATTCTTCTCTACAAAAATTAGAGTTTTCCATAGAAATTTGAGATGCTTTATGAAAAGCAATTTCTTGTTGGTAAGACAGCTATTTTGACTGGTTTTGTTTTGGTTTTTTTTATAGGGTAAAGTCCATCATTGCCTTCAAGTTTGAATGCAAAAGGATAAAAACCTTAATGTTAGGAAAGCCAGAAAAAGAAAAAGGAGGCAGAGGATGATGAAGGAAACTGGATAGAGGCCGGAGGTGCATGCCAGAGTGATAAAGGAAGAGCTTTCCTTGCGTCTGTATTTTGGCTCATTGTGACTTTTTTTTTCACTTTTAGACTAGAATATCTGGTCCATATTTTCCTTATTAAGCGGTATGAAATAATAATTCAGCTCAACTGGAGAGAAAACAAGTCAAACTTTGCAATGGAAATATTATTCCTGTTTAAGTAAGTCTCCTGTTGGTTACCTGCATTTACAGGAGAAACTTCAACCACTTAAGAAGGTTGTACAGTGTGATTGCAATCAAATTGCAAACTGCCTGAGCAATTTATATGGAGAATACACGCTAATAAAATGTCATTGGGCACAGACAATGAAATCAGGCTTTCTCTCATGAGATAAAAATCATGCTGCAGACCAAATTATTCTACACATAAAAGCCCAATTTGAGGAGCGTATTTATAGCCAGATTTGTTTGTTTGTTTGTTTAGTCAGAAATGGTTCTTTTGTCCCTTACAGGTTTATAGGCGGTGTAAGATGACAGATCTTCTTTCAGCCTGGACTGCTTCCCCGAGTGAAGTGAGAGGATACGTTTTTTATAGCTGCCTGTGTCTTCCCATTTGATGCCCATGTAATGTTGTTCAGATTTCAAAAGCAAATTATATTTGCGATGCCTTCTGTTTTCCATGGGAATTGCCACTTGCTAAGGAATCTTGACTAAGCACCCATAATCAGACTCTTCATCTTTAAAATTTCAGTCTAACCATGATACTTCAAGGTGTGCAGTTTCTAAAAGCTCAGATCCAGATCTGTGGTCTGTCCCATGCATTTTTTTGTTTCTTACATATCTAGCAACTTACATTGAGAGAACTTGCTGCTAGGGAGGCTTGCTGAAATGGAAACTCATAACAACTGGTTGCCAGTGGAACAACCTGCACATGCTGGGTACTGGTCTTAAATGTCTTGTAGTGAGAACAACCCAAGAAGCACCACAAATTCTTCATTTCACCATTAGGTTCCAGAGCTGTACAACTTCTGTGAGATCACTGCATTTTACATGGTTGCCAAAGTAGCACACAAGCTAAACACACACTGGTGGGCTATTTGATATGTGTAACGCAGAGGTGTGGACAGAAGAGTGGGCCTTAGAGCAGAACTGAAGAGGCCTTTTAAAGAAATTGAGCAATGAAGTATTGTAATTAGCACCTGTCATTTGGGTTATTTTTCCTGGGTTGCTAGTGAGATGAAAGGCAGTCAGAGTGCAAAATGGCAACAGCCATCTTTGAACTTAATATCTTGTAGGTAAAAGTACCTCTTTCTCCCAGAAGATGACATTTCTACTATCCAGGCCACCAGATGATGTGACAGTTGTTTTGGAGACCTTCCTCCCAGGCAAAACTTGCAAGCAGTATTTAAAACTAAATATACAGATGCAGCTATTTTTGTAAATACTCTTTTCTGTCTTAAGTTGTAACTTTTTATTAATTATTGAGAAATATGTTTTTTTCACCTACTGTCACACAAGAAACACCAATGAGTGGATTAAGTTTTCGAGAACTGAAAATTGGATCAGGCTTTTGCACGTTCTCCAGGTTTCTCCCACATTCAAATTGGGGAGAAAACCTCAGACATGTTGAAGGCTAGAGATTTTAAGGGGACTGGTGTGGTGTAGAAGAGGAAATTGTATGAAAGTGGGATTTGGCATATTTTTTATTGACGATTCAGCAAAAGGAACTCAAAGCAAGAACTACAAAGGGAAAACTAATAGGTATATGATTAATGATGTTTCCTGACTTTGATGTTCAATTCAACACAAATTTCTGGAACTGAAATATAGACGTTTCACATTATCCTGGTCCTGAGATATTCTGGGTCTCATATGAATTACTTCAGCCTACAAAGAGGTGGACAAAACCAGATCTGGACTTACATCACTTGCTAATTGTGCAGCATAGAATGTTCAGTGCCAGTAAAGCTACTGATCCTCACAAAGCCTTTGCAGGTGGGATGGCTTGAAAAACAGACACGATAACCAGACCAGTAACCTTCATGGCCAGGGGAAGTCATAATCTTCTTTCAATCCCTGGGATTATTTTTTGAAATAAACAAATTTGCTACGGAAACAAAACTGGGTAATCCAATCTGTCCAGTGAGCTTTTTTCATCTGCTCATTGAAGGGGAAGGCACTATCTCACACATCACCTCTGACACTACAGCAGTATTGCTATACTTCTTGTGCTTCCCAGGAGCTGGGGATTGATTTCAAAGTATGCCACATCTACAGTTAAAACCTGAAATGCAGAAGGCCGGGAGCCCAATGTGCTGGTTCTTCTGGAAATTGTTCTGGCTCTCAGGGTATGGATTAAGCCCCTTTCCTCTCATGCTACTGCCTTCCTGGCAGAGAGGTGTCCCCAACTCTCTATATACATATAACTATGGTCTTCCAATGGTTCATCTACTGAAACATATGTGAATCTTAAAGGCTGGTGCTTTCTTGTAGTGAGAGGGCAAACAGCTATAAAATCTCTTCCCAGTTTCATGAAAAAACATCTTCTGGCTTTCTTGAGGTGTCTTTTCAGTTTCCTTATCTTGCCCTTAATTTACTGTTGAGGGTGAAGGACATAGCTATGTCGTTATTTATTTATTTATTCTTCTGGCAAGTAGGACGTGGGTTATCTGGAATACAGTTCCCACTATGACAGCCATTTTTAATTTCTTTGAGTGAGCAATCTTTCCTCTCTGACACTTTTCTGTTTGAAAAATATGACGCAGTGTGATTGAGGAGGCAACATAATTAGCCATGGCACAGCCGAGATCACTAGATTTTTTTAGCTTTACACAAACTCAGCTCTCCCATTTTCTGACCTATGCATCTTTCCTCACTGTCCTGGTTTCAGCTGGGATAGAGTTAACTTACTTTCTGGTGGCTGGGGGGTGCTGTGTTTTGGGTTTGCTATGAGAGGAGCGTTGATGGCCCATTGATGTTTTGGTTGTTGCTGAGTGGTGCTTGCACTGGGGACTTTTTCGGCCTCCCATGCTCTGCCAGGTGCACGGGAAGCTGAGTGGGGGCAAAACCGGGGCAGTTGACCCAGTTGGCCAATGGGGTATTCCATACCATGTGACATCATGCTCAGAATAAAAACTAGTGGGGGTGTGCTCTCGTGTCTCGGGGTAGGCTGGGTCGTCGGTCGGCGGGTGGTGAGCAGTTGCATTGTGCATCGCCTGCTTTGTATATTCTGTTATTGTTGTTGTTATCATTGTTATTATTACTGTTCTACTTTGTTTTATTTCCATTATTAAACTGTTTTTATCTCAACCTGCGAGTTTTCCTACTTGTGCCCTCCCAAATCCCTCCCCCATCCTACTGGAGGTGAGCGGCTGCGTGGTGTTTAGTTGCTGGCTGGGGTTAAACCATGACAGTCCTTTTCGGTGCCCAACGTGGGGCACGAAGGGTTGAGATAACAACAGATTAATTAGAGCATATTAAGGAATTTTTAGCTGTTCACTGTTGCCGGTCACAATACTGATTCATCTGTTCTCGATATTAGTTTATCTGATCTGCACCATGCTCTTGTTTTTGCTGTATATATTAAAGATTGGTGTTGGTTTTTGCAGTCTGCTGTTCTCTGCAGTGATTAATGATGTTTTGTCTGGGAGATTTGTTACTAAAATGCTGGCATTGGGTGTTATTTGGTATTTGGATTTAGTACTGAAGCCATTACTGTATTTTGGGTACCACCTCATGGTGACAATTAGCAATTATACCTCTTCCTCTGAGAGGTTTTTTATGAAGGAAATACAGGATGGCACTTTCACTACCTTCCTCTATGATGTTTTTTCCTTCGTCAAGATAACTTGTCAGTACCTTGAACACCCCTGGGTAGTTAAGATACATCTATTGGTACTCCTTGGGAATATTGCTTCAGTTTTGTCTAAGCTTAATAAGCAATTTAAGAATATCATGCAGAGATCTGCCCAAGGCTGGATAGTTATGAGTGGCAGGGTGTGTGGGATAGCATGGGCAAATGCCTAGGACGGTGGGCACCTCCAGTATTTTGGAACATCACCCCCGAAAAGTGCAGAATCCTGAAAAATTGGTAGAATATTTGGGAAAAGTATGCTGTCACCCTGGCCATTCTAGGGAGACACAAATCACTACAATATGCTGGGGCCTGGCCCATGCCTACTGACCCCTGTTCAACATTACTCAGAACCCTCAAGGGGAAGAAAAGGTCTCTGGATCTGATGCCAAAACAACAGGCCCTGTGGCTACCCCACCCCCCACAGCAGGCACAGTAACCACGCAATCCCTATCCCTGAGTGATATGCTAGATATGCGAAAAGATTTCGTCATCCAGGCGGGCACATTGTCACCTGGCTGCTCCGATGCTGGGATTGCAGAAACTGCTGAAGGAGAAGGTGAATCGAACCAGTTTGCAGAGGTGAAAGCCATGCATCTGGCTTTGGATATTGCTGAACAAGAAAAATGGCCAGTGCTTTATCTCTACACTGACTCATGGATGGTGGCAAATGCCCTGTGGGGGTGGTTGCAGCAACGGAAGCAGACCAACTGGCAGTGCAGAGGTAAACCCATCTGGGGGCTGCCGCATTGTGGCAAGATACCACTGCTCGGATAGACAACCTGGTTCTGAAAGTACATCACGTAGATGCTCACGTACCCAGAGTCAGGCCATGGAAGAACACCAAAACAACCAGCAGGTGGACCAGGCTGCTAAGATCGAAGTGGCTCAGGTGGATCTGGACTGGCAACATAAGGGTGAACAGTTTATAGCTCGGTGGGCCCATGAGACCTCAGGCCATCAAGGAAGAGATGCAACATATAGATGGGCTCATGATCGAGGCATGGACTTGACCATGGACACTATTGCACAGGTTATCCATGAATGTGAAACATGCGCTGCAATCAAGCAAGCCAAGTGAGTAAAGCCTCTTTGGTATGGAGGACAATGGTTCAAATATAAATATGGGGAGGCATCCTGGTTCCGGCTGGGACAGAGTTAACTTTCTTTCCAGTAGCTTGGGGGGTGTGCTGTGTTTTGGGTTTGGTGTGAGAGGAGCGTTGATGGCCCATTGATGCTTTGGTTGTTGCTGGGTGGTGCTTGCACCAGGGACTTTTTGTTTCTTTTTTCGGCCTCCCATGCCCTGACACGTGCAGGAGGAGCTGTGTCAGGGGAAGCGTAGGCGGGGTGGTTGACCCAGCTGGCCAATGGGGTATTCTATACAATGTGACATCATGCTCAATATAAAAACCGGGAGGGGGGGGGGGGCACGGTCAGTGAGCAGTTGCATTCTGTATTGCCTGCTTTGTATATTCTATTATTGCTGCTATCATTGTTATTATTACTATTCTACTTCGTTTTATTTCAATTATTAAACTGTTTTTATCTCAACCCGGGAGTTTTCCTACTTGTGCCCTCCCAATTCTCTCCCCCATCCTACCAGAGAGGGGGGGTAAGCGAAAGGCTGTGTGGGGTTTAGCTGCTGGTTGGGGTTAAACCATGACAGGAAGCCTGGCAGATTGATTATATCACACTTCCACAAACCCGCCAAGGCAAGCGCTATGTGCTTGCCATGGTGGAAGCAATCACCGGATGGCTGGAAACATATCCTGTGCCCCATGCCACCACCAGGAACACCATCCTGGGCCTTGAAAAGCAAGTCTTATGGCGACAAGGCACCCCAGAAAGAAGTGAGTCGGACAACAGGGCTCATTTCCGAAACACCCTCATAGACACCTGGGCAAAAGAGCATGGCATTGAGTGATATATCACATCCTCTATCATGCACCAGCCTCTGGGAAAATTGAATGATACAATGGAATGCTAAAGACTACACTGAGAGCAATGGGTGGTGGGACATTCAAGCATTGGGACACACATTTAGCAAAAGCCATCTGATTAGTCAACACTAGGGGATCTGTCACTTGAGCTGACCTTGCCCAATCCAAACCCTTATGTATTGTAGCAGGGGATAACGCCCCTGTCGTGCACATAAAAAATGTGCTGGGGAAGACAGTCTGGGTTACTCCTGCCTTTGGCAAGGGAAAACCCATCCGTGGGATTGCTTTTGCTCAAGGATCTGGGTGCACTTGGTGGGTAATGCCAAAGTATGGGGAAGTCTGATGTGTACCTCAGGGGGATTTGATTTTGTGTGAAAACAGCCAATGAAGTGAATTGTATGATGTTAATTGTTATATGACATTGTATACTATCATTTCTATGGTTGCTATCAACAGTATTGCAGTAAAAATCACCCAGATTAATGAAGAATGAACTCCGATGAAACTGAGCAAAGTGCAACGATGATAGAACCGGACGAATGCAGCGATACTGAAATCAGAACTGGCTTCAGGATGCAACAGTCCAACACTACACACCATCTCTTCTGCCCTGAAAGACTATTATGACAGATGGAGACCAAAGTCATGGACTAAATGAACTCAACAGACATTTTAGAGGGAAGGGCCATAGACTAAGGGAATGATATCTCTGTGTGTATGTATCAAAAGGCAGGAAAAGCGGTGATGACTAATTGGAATGTATTGGAAAATGTGAGACCTGGGCATGATGTAGATGGTATAGAATAAGGGGTGGATACTGTCCTGGTTCCGGCTGGGACAGAGTTAACTTTCTTTCCAGTAGCTTGGGGGGTGTGCTGTGTTTTGGGTTTGGTGTGAGAGGAGCGTTGATGGCCCATTGACGCTTTGGTTGTTGCTGTGTGGTGCTTGCACCGCGGTCTTTTGCAGCCTCCCATGCTCTGCCAGATGCACGGGAAGCTGGGCGGGGAGCATAGCCAGGGTGGTTGACCCAGCTGGCCAATGGGATATTCTATACCATGTAACGTTATACTCAGTATAAAAACTAGGGGGGTGCTCTCGCATCTTGGGGCACGCTGGGCGTCGGTCAGCGGGTGGTGAGCAGTTGCGTTGTGCATCGCCTGCTTTGTATATTCTGTTATTGTTGTTGTTATCATTGTTATTATTACTGTTCTACTTTGTTTTATTTCCATTATTAAACTGTTTTTATCTCAACCCATGAGTTTTCCTACTTGTGTCCTCCCGATTCTCTCCCCCATCCTACTGGAGGCAGAGGGTGAGCAAGCGGCTGCGTGGTGTTTAGTTGCTGGCTGAGGTTAAACCACAACACTCACTTATTCAGTCACATTGGAATAAGGTGTCCAGATGTAAACAATTAAATGCCTTTTTGTTTCCATAGTGTTGGTTTTTAAAGCAATCTCAGTAACTACTGAAGTGGTAAATGAGTGTCTAACATTTTGCTTTGCTTTTCTCAAAGCTCAGGATTGCTGCAAAAACATTTTTTTCTAAGTATTTCTGTAGTATGATGGTCTCCTTTGTGTTAGAGGACAGAAAAAAACTAATTTAAAACCATTCCATCCCAGAAAGCTTGGCCAATAAAACAAAGTTTGAAAGAAAAGACGTGTTCTTCCGTTCAGTGTTTTACATCTGAGAGAGTAAAATAGACAGACTACCTGAGCTAGCTACACAAGTTTATAGGTGGATAAACTGAGAGGAAGTGAGTCACACCAAAGGTTGCTCACTGAAGGTCACATAGGAATAAGGGAGTAAGTACCTTTTCACTGATGACCTCCTGACTGGATGTTTCATGCTTCAGGCTACAATGCTGTTCTTGTCCTGATAGAAAGATACTGCTACTGCTCAAAAACATGTCTCTGCAATATCAATGAACAGGTGCACTTTGGGATGAATGCATAATAAAAACAAGAAATTTATTAGGGCAAAACCATTTTACGGCCTGATTAATCTAGGTAAAGATTGAACTAAAGGGAGGATGCTGAAGGAGACTAATCTATTTCAGTGAATATGCAAGACGATGTGGCTGAAGTTTATAAAGATGGGTCTGTATTTAAAGAGATCAGGATTCAGAACACGTTTTGTGACTTATTATGCAGAGAAAATTATTACTGCCCATTAAAGAATTACCTTTCACACAAAATGGAAAAGTTGATTAGTGCACCTCAGAGTGGCTAGCTTCTAAAATTTTAAGATTAATGAATGTATGAAATATTTAATTTCATACATAAATATCTGTGAATATAAATTAATTACTGCATGCAATAAAAGTCATTTGTTACACATAGAGGATCAAATATTAAACATGTGCTGAAGTAAAAATGTGAGCATTTTCATAGCTTATGTGTAATTGATTTGGATTTCTGATTAAGATTTTTGTTACTGTATAAAAATCATAGATCAAACTCAGTAATAAGGTAAACTCTCTATATATTTTCAGTATCTGTGGAAAGTTAATAAAGGAAATCCTTGTTGCTGGAGAGGATCACCTGTAAGTGCAATTGACCTCAGATATCATTGGGACTGCAAGAAATGAATGAAATAAAACATATGCTTAAGAGTTTGCAGGACTGTAGCCTATGCTTCCATCATAATATAATTTCATGTAACTGGACTGTGAGAATAAGTACAACATCTGCAGCTTTTGCAACTCTCCCAGATAAATGTCACTCTCATATTTTGATTTTTTGATGCATCAATCTGCTGATCTGGCAAAAACGTACTTGATATGCCATGACTGAGGTTGTCTTAATCTTTCAGCCAAATCTTGTTGCTTGTACTGGATTTGCTAGCTTTGTTCTTGTGCATCACCTCATCTCCCAGTCTTCCTCTACTATGTGAAAACTTTGAAGTTTTCAAGCAGTGTATGTAGCTAGTTCTGCTTATAACTCCAACTGTGCAGGTTAAATATTATGTAGGTTGAAATGTGGAGGAGTAAGGAGTATTCTTTTAAATAGCTTAAGCCAGGTAGTGCCAGTTGCTGTGTCCTATGAAATTTTGAGAGGGATTGGTAGGAACAGCATGTCCATATGTACTTAATTAACAGTGTTATTTGGGATTCATCTGTGCTAGTGTCATTCTTTTACTGTGTTTAACAAAACAACAACTGGAGGTGAAAACAGATGCAGTGCTCTTATGGAAAGAGAATTGCTGCCTGCAGCTACTGGGCATGCAAGGAAATTGTTCATTTTTGGGAAAAATAGGATTACAAAATGTCTGACTGCTTGGGGAACATGGACTTACTGATGGATCCATCCTCTGCTGAAATAAACAATACAGTAAGGCTTTGAATGTTGTTAGTCATTAATAGTGCAAATGATAAGAAAGGTTGCTGTTTTATTGATTGGGTTGGGTGGCAAAAATTTGTAACTTAACAGCTGCTCTTAAACTTGAAGAGAACACATTTGCTGAAATTGTAGAGACTGCATTTCCACTGCTCTGCCCAAAGCCTTATAAATGAAATTGAGAAAAATAAATAATTTCTAGACGTCTTTTAGAAAGATAATAAAGCTAAGAAAGCTAATAAAGCATTGCCAATTTGGATGGTGTTTGAATAATTTGTCAGGTTCATCATTAGTCTCTGTAATCTAGAATAGATAAAATATTTGCCTTATTGGCTGGTGGTAATCATATCCTGAAATTTAGCTAATTAAAGCCTATCTGAAAATGTAGATTATAACATACTTCCAATCACTGTCTTTGGAGGATAGACTTTTGGCTGTAGTTACAAGTTGGTGTTTGAGCTGTTGTATGCAGTTCTCATTTGAATGAGAGACATAGCAAATATCACAGGATGCTAATAACCTGTGTTAACATGATGCTCTATAATTGGAAGCCAGCAGCAAAAACACCCCAAGAAGCACCAGAAATTACTTGCAAGTTCTAGGCATAAAGCAAATAAGACCAAATTGGTATTTTTCTGAGGTTCAGTTGTGTTCTGTGGCAATGTCATGTTCAAAGGTAACTTCAACAAGTCTTGCCATTTAAGCAAACTTTCTGACATCCTGATTTGAAGTGTGGGTTTTTTTCTGAGGATGGTTAATTATCATCCTGATACATAACTTAACAGCATTACATCCCACAAACAAGCTGCCATGGCAAAGACATATTGTTCTATGTTCCTGGGCTTTCATTGAGGCTAAGAAACTCAGAATACTTTAATGGCAGACTTTCCCATAGGAGGTGGCTCACAATGCTTCTCATAGACAGTAAAAGCAATCAATATATGAAATGGATGCTCATACTGAAAGTCCTATAGACTTGGCTTTCCATTTTTTTTGCCTCCTCAGAGTGCCACTGTGCTTCGAACCATAGAGAAGTTCTGAGGTTAGTTTTTAAGGAAAAGTTTCACCACTGTCTCTGACTACAGTTTATGAATTGCTAGTCTGAATCCTTAATGCAACGAAGGGAGAGCTAGTATTGATTGTTGCCTCTTTGCAGGGATGGGGAGATTTTTGGGTACACCTTGTGATAGTAACAAATTAGGGTGCTAGCTAGCAAGAAAATAGATGGTCTGGTAGGAGGTACACTTGTGGGACTGGAGCCAGAGGCAGCTGATATATTTTATTTGAAGGTGAATAGGGATTTGTTAACCCACAGGTACTGTGGTTTTCACTGAGGTTGTCAGCAAATGCTACACGTATTTAAAGATACTCCATTGTTTTCCTGGGAATGGCTTGGTACCCTGCTGCAGTGAATGTAAAACAGACTCCTTTGAAGCATTTAAACGACATATGTTTTAATTGCAGTAATTGTTCATTCTAAATACCCTGCAGTATTGTCTTTGAATTCAGGTAACTCATTACAGACAGTGGTGGCGTAAGACCTGTTTTCCCCGTACTGATAAAGTGGAAATGAAACTTGATTCCCATCTACAGAAGTATCACGGTTTCCTAAAAGAAATGCTATCAAACTTATCAGTTAAATGTCACATTACTACAAATGGTGGAAAGATATATTGAGGCAATCAAGAAATTTATGCTGTGTTATTGGCAAAAATAGCCTACAATATGATGCAAACTTCTTATTAGACTGTGTAAATTTAACATCTGCAGTGATATTACGGCATATTATTTAAGGTTCTGAAGTACATGTTAAACTGGATTCACTTAAGGGCTTTATTATAAAATAGCGTGAGGAAGAGGACTTGATTAAACCTGGAGTTGAAGTGAGATAGGAAACGGGTTTCCCTTCTGGAGTGTGTGTCTGAAGGAGGGAACCAGCAACTGCCAAAATGGAGGGAAAGATCTCTCCCTGGAGTGTCAGAAGCTCAGGGATTAGCATGGTTACCTACTTGTCATGTAGGAGACTTGATTTCAAACCACAAGTTGCTCAGACAAACCAAGCGCCCGAACCCTCTGTCTTACAACTCATTACTCTAACCCCTGGCTAGCCTGATACTTGCCTCTGACTTTTACTCCAAGCTCCATCTTAGAGTTTAGAATTCATTTCAACCTAAAGATTTATCAAAGTGGTAGTCTTCTACAGTTGCTTATCAAAATAAGCATTTTTTTTCACTAAATAAGCTAATTTCTCACTCATTTTGACAGATTTGTCAAGTGGAAAAAGACCAGACATGGCAGAAGCTAGCTTTCAAACCCCAGTTTTTCCTTTTCTTCCTCTCAACTTTTTGTTGGTTTATTTTTTCAAGGGGTGAAACACCATGCAACCTTATCTCCTGTTTTCCTCCTTTTGGATCCATTGATCATCCTGTCCTGCTTTGACTGTTACTCTTCCAGTGAACTGATATCTTTGGGGAGGGGATTTCTTTTAAACTACATTTATTAAAGAACTAACATCAGCAACCAGGATATTAAACCTGCTTGTTAAAAACACTACAACATTCTGTTCACAAAGGGGAGAGAGGATGCATAGTAAACAATGCGTTCTGATGGGTAGAGAGTTGAGCTTTATGAGCTTTTTATTATATTAATCCACTTGTACAAGTGGATTAATTTCACGGAGAGAAGTGCCTTAAGTACTCTACAGAGTAGAGCCAGATCCTGGATTTTCGTGATAGTTGTTTTTCTTTTTCTTCTTTGCCCCTTCAAAAGACAGAGTCCTGATAAACCTGGGTATAACAGTCCTAGAAATGACATAGGTCAATAGCTTTAGCAACTGAAGCCTTTTGTGCCCTTTCTAGCAGAAATACAGGTAGGATGGCCCACCCAGTGCTGGATTAGTGGCACAGGCACAATTATTATGCTAAAGAGGGAGGTACAGACCTGTTCTGGGTGAGAGGTGTCGCATCTAATACAAAACCATAGCATAGTTGGTTTTAGGCAGAAGGATGGCATAGAGCTATACTACAAAGCACGATGTTGAGCTAATCACAAACCCAATGTTAGGGTCAGTGAGTGAGCCTGACGAGTGAGATGTTGGCCTTCCTGATGATGTAATGCAACTATAACCACCGTGCAGAGGGAAAAATTAATGTCTGGCCTTAACATGTGAAGGATTTTAATAACAATATTGCTCTTGGGGATTGAGCAATTGGGAGAAGAATGATGGACATCTATTCTGCTATCACAGGACTCAACATAGATCCAACATCTGTTTGCTTAGTTGCTTTGGGAAGTGTACAGACATAGAACAGTAGAAATCCATGTGTTTCCAGGTTGTTTCAAATCACTAGATACAGGTTTTGGACTTTGAAGCTGAATATCTCAGAGACATTGAGAGGACGCAAAAGTACTGGTTAATGCTGCAAGGACCCTGGATGCAGTAAGTGCCACTGGGATGACCTCTTTTGAAAAGAGGTTGTTTTACAAGAGACACTGCTGCTGACATGCAGAAATAACTTCAAAGAGCACTGAAGCAGAAGCATATGTTCTGACTACTCATACTCTCCATGGGAATGCAAAGCTGTTGACCTCCTGGAGATGGATTTCAGTCCTTCCTTTGACCTCAGGTTTGTCTGCTATCATCTGGGATGACTTTCAGAGCAGGGCAGCTAAAAGGACTGTCCCAGCCACATTGGAAATGTTTATACTTGCACAGTGTTTCATATAATAGGGAAAAAGTTATGCATACCATTATGGTTTCATGCCTGCTAACAGTCCTCTGATCTAATGCTGTCCTTTTCTCTGAATCTGGAAATTATGATCTTTGTCGTGTCTTGTTAGAGTGCATGAATTATGTTTGCAGACACTTATGCACAGTATAATTGCACTCTGCTAGTAAGATGTAATGCAATACAGATTCCCTTTCACACCCTGTTTTTATTTTTGTGTGACATGGCGTCACCAAAGGTTCCAGAGCAAAGATAATCTCAGCTTGTTTCACTTCCAGTTGCCTGCTTCTTGGAAAGTAACAGCCATGCATGACCCGATTAACTTCCTGTCGATACCATCTGGCAGCAGCTTTTTCAGTATTTGTGCAAATCCAACATGTAAAGTAAAGCTCAGTGAGGGATGATTAAATTCACCTCTTTCTTGCAACCTGCTGCCCTGCAGTGTCCAGCACATTCCAAATGTGAGACTGTCAACTACCACAAAAGAGAAGTACTCTGTAATATGCTGATGTTGAAAATCCTTCTGGTCAGTACAGACTCCTCTGTGTGGTATCTGAATGTGCAGCAGCAGTCAGAAAGAGGGGACAACATGGTGGAGTTCATGTTGGATCCTCCTGTGGCTTCCCAAGTGGATGTGGACAATATGGATTTCTTCACGTTTTCTCCTTTCAATCTGCAGACTCTCTCTTTGGAAATTCAGAAGGGCTCTGGAAGTTTGGTCTGACAGATTTGAATGGGACTTATTTTTTAATTGGGTCTGAAAAATGCCTGTAGGAAGGGTTAAATGAAGGGCTAAAGCTTTACTTCACAAATAGGAAAAGGGTAAGATATGTGTGACAAATATAATCTCAGACATTCCTGAAGAAGCCTCTGTGGTGTTCTACTTAAATTTTAAAATAATGAATTCCTTCAGTACTAATGGACAGGACTTAAAAATAAATAAAATTAATCTTGAGGTGGGAAGGGAATTAGAACAAACTACTCTGGCCTCCATGGTCATTGCTATTTTATTTTCATGCAACATTCTGCATGGAAATGATGATTTCAAACATGTGCAGCATTGTTTCTGAAGGCAGCTCTGCATCTCTATTTTTGAATCTGTGTTATGACTTGAGGTACCTACAGCTAAAAAGCTAAAAGGCAGCATTGCACATTAATGGGTTGAGAGTACACTTCATGGTTACAGTGAAAGTGTAGAGGAATCCAAATTTTATTTTAGCTTTTATTATTTCGGCCTATTTGCAGTTATTCAGTAGCTCTTCCTTTTTACAATCACATACCAGACTGTGAGCGCAGTGGGGTTCACTTGCTTCCACTTCCCTGGTTTAGAAGGACTATCTTCACTGCAGACTTTGGAGGTATGCTGGGAACTCAGGCTGTGTGTACTGAATAAGTTACATTGCAGATAAGTAATATCATGCATTATGGCATCGATCTGTATGTTACTATATGTATGTAGTAATAGTAATGACATCATGCATGAGTTTGTCCTGGAATTTGCATGTGAGATTGGACTAAAATTTAGAGATGGGTTTTGCTCGCTCTCCCTTCATACTTCAATGAGATGTGTCTTCATAAAGAATGAGCAATCTTTTGAAGTAGCATTTTGAATTTTCAAATATGTTACACTTCTGAAGGAGAAGGAAGGACATTGAAAAAGATCACAGCAAAATAATACAATCTATCACAGAAGCAGCCACACACAATCATCAACCTTATCAGAAACTTGCAATTCCTACCCTACTAGTTAAACACTGACTCCAAAGTTAGCAAATAATGCTTCAGAGCATTCTCTGAACTCTTCAACATTCAGACTGTGTCTGAATTGTTCAATAGTTCATTGTTCAACATTTAGGTTCCTTGCTTTGTTGTTTGTTGTTTTTCTTTTCTCCAAGAGTAAGATTTAAAGCATCCTCCTTTTTCAAAGATAAAAACCTTCACACAACACACTGAGGCATGGAAACTGGAGTCCTTTGCTCAATTGTTAAATATATAGTAAAATTAATAAAAGATGAAGTATTTGCTTGCCTGAGCCTTACACAATTACTGCCTGTGTTTTTTCCCCTTATGACAGCTCCTTAGAGGATTAAAATTTGTTTTTGTTAGAAATTGTGGCATTATCTATCAATTACGGCAAATGTCAGTCTCAGGTTGGAGTTCAGACTTTGGATGGAATGGCAATGCAATTTCAATTCATTACTCACATCTGAGTTTCTGGTTGGCTGTCACATGGCATAAGTGTAATATTAGGCACTGAAGGCAACATGAACATTGGAGCTTCTCCTGAGCGTGGATTGCCATGTCACCCTGATCTGTTGCAGAGCAAGGAGTATGTTTTTCTTAGAGATGGCCTGTCGTGATTTGTGCAAGATATAAGGGCATTTACGTTAGGATGTCTCAACTCCACATTCCTAAAATAACCTTGAAAAATAACCTGTATCTGTCTCGTTTATGTTCGTGTAAATTAAGGGACATAATATTAAAACAGGTGAAATCAGAATCTGGCCCTCGGCATGGTGTAAAATGTTACAGCTTTTTCATGAGATGTGCAAGTTGTTACAAAGACTGTCCTTCAGAGCATGACCTGACCTTTTCCTTGAGAAATGCTTATGCAACCTATCACTTAAATACTAAATTATAGTTACAGCTAAATTGTGCACAGAGCTATTAATTTGGTTGAATGTCTCATTGACATCAATAAATCTAGTTGACATTATGAGACCCTGATAATAGTCCTTGTTGACGGGTTGCAACAGAAAGGTTCATGAGCTTCTTCATTAGTAGTAAGTCAGTTAATAAAGCAAGCTAAGTAACTTGATTCTGTTCTGCTCAGGTAGTGGCTTGTGCTTGTATGCTGCCCACTGTAAGCCTATTCATTGCGAAGGGAAAGAAGACTGGGTTCAAACTCCATTTTGCAAGCCAATGCTTATTGTTGTGGAAGTGTTTATATGTCTGTGTGCAAAACAACTTTCTCTGAAGAGGTCTGTTGATTCATTTCTTTCATCAGTGAGAATAGTAACTGTATTTTGGTGCTAGGATTTGCTTAGGTAAATGTATGTCTTTGACATACTTCATTTGCACGAGAAGTTTCATGTTTTAAGACTTTTTGCTGAAAATACTTCCTTATACTCTGTAGCCTGGCTCTGGATGTTGGTTGTGTCTGTTGACTTGAGGAGTGAAGTTACTTTCCAAGACGGGGATAAACTTGGCATACTAATTTGCACAGCACCTATAAGTTATGGAGGAGTATTTGAGCAATAATTTCCACAGCTGGGACTTCTTATATTTGCTTCATTGCTGTTGCTCTTCTCTGTTTTGCTCAGCCAAGGCTGTGAAGCAGCTGAGGCATTAGAAATGTCAAAGGAATTAATTTTTTTTCTTTTTTTCCTTTTCTCTTTTTTTTCCTTTTCTTTTCCCCTCACTCATATGAATGCTTGAGCAATGATTTCACTCAGTGAGATGCTGTAGCCTGTTTAAGGAAGCAGGATACAAGATCATGCTGTTTCCCAACTTAAGAGGGCAGGGAAGCAAACTTGAATATACCTATCCTTTAAATCACTCATCTGCCTGGTTCTGAAAGTAGGATGCAGTAAATGACTAAGACAGCACTGGCACTGGGTTCCTTCTCCTACTTGTCCCAATGGCTCAGCATGGCAAGCTTGACGCTTTATCCTAGCCTAAAGCAAAAAAGTGACTTGGGTAGCCAGGCAGCGTATGCCTCGTCATGGACAATGCATGCCCACCTTGTTTCTACTTTGAATTTGTGGGCTTCAAGACAAGAGACCAGAGAAGGGAAATGCTTGGAATTTCTCTGCCATCTGCTTCTAACCTATGTCAAGGTCTGAGGCAGTGATAGGAAAATCCCAGGACTTCATCTTTGCTCTCCCAAACTCTACACCTTACTCTTTTTTCCCTCTAAATCTCTCTCTGCCTGGTCTGGTATAAATTTACAGTTATCTTGGACAAACCTCACAGCCAATTGTGCTTTGCTCTTTCTCCTGACACCACAGCTGCCCAGTCCCCCTGGCATGTTGTGCAATGACCCTGAATACTGTATGGTTCAAGAAAGAGCAGAAGAAGTTCCTACTTTGGTCTGTCCCTAGTGGAATCGCTCCATGCTCTCCATGATCACTTTACCCATAAGTCTTTTCCTGACCTTGACATATCCTGCAAAGAGGCAACTGATACTTTCATCAAGCAAAGCTCTATAGTACTCTTGTTTGTGAAAGCATGTGAATGCCAACAGTTGATACCATCACTTAGCTCTTTCTGTTGGGAAGCTATGAGGAAGAAAATCTTCTCGTGTCTAGGAGCACAAAAAGAACTAGAATTGCCAGAGCAAGAACTGTGGAAAGCTTGCATGTTACTCCATCTCACAAGTGAAGTTTCCTTAGTTTGCACAAGGGAGTTTGATAACTTAAAGGAGGAAGGCATCATGAAATTCTAAATAGAGTAATCTTCACTACATGAATGAATGCCAACAGGACATCTAGGCACTCACACTTTAAGTGCACTCCAATGCAAAGAAAACTGATGGAACAGGTTGCCCTGGGAGGTTGTGGAGTCTGCATCCTTGGAGAGAGTCAAAAGCCATCTGGACACAGTCCTGAGCAACTGGCTCTATGTGACCCTGCTTGAGCAGGGGCGTTGGACCATATGACCTCCAGAGGTCTGTTCCAACCCTAACCACTCCGTGATTCTGTGATAAATTACCTTTATATCAGTGTGGAGAAGGCCTGGGGATCACTGTTAGAATTACAGTGTTCAGAGACAGAAGCAAGCTTTTGGATATATTTATATAAAATACATATTTATATACACAGGCTCAGCTGAAGCTATATATGTTTCTTTCACTCTTTCATTATTCAATATTGAGGTAAATGAGTAAAATAGTTTAGCAGGATATTTTAGCATGCTCCTAAGCTTAAATATCTGAATGGTTATTTCATAAGTGCTCTCAAATCAACTCAGTGATATTAGATGCCCAAATGCAGCTTTGGAAGCCTGACCTGAAGAGTTTTGGTTTTATTTTTGAATGTGTAGGTTCTAGACTTTTGGAAATGCTGTTTCTTCATGTACACTTCCTTCCTTTAACTGGCAAATAAAAAGTTTTTATCCAGTCATCACTACAAAGACAACTGAAAGCATTACAGGGAAAAAAAAATCCTTTTCTGTTCTTTGTGGAATATTAAGAAAAGAGTGGCTAAGCTCTCATTCCAGAATCTCTTTTGTTGTTGGCAACAGTGTATACACTACTGGCTGGAAAACGAATATTACAGGAGGCAAAATAGATGAGGTCATTGCAGGCTTTTTGGTGGTTTGAGGTTTTGTTAGGTTTGGTTCTTTTTTCCTCCCCAAAAAATGGACAGGTAGTCACAAAAATAGTGGTGTGAGCTGCCTTCTAAATTTGTGGGGAATAAATGTCGGGCATCAGTTGTGTCAGTTTTTAGTTTTCTGACTAGAAGAACACATTTGAAAATATTCACTACTGCAGGGGGAAAAACATATCTAGTTGGTCCTTGTTGCAACTTTTCACATTCCTGTGCAACTAAGACAAAGTAATCACAGTAAACCACAAATAGCAGTGTTACTTTGATATCTTTGAGTCGTCTTCTTTGAGAGAAGATACAGAGCCAAATTCCATGCCTAGCCTTGATTGACACAATATGCTGATTGGCAATGTCATAGAGTCTCATTGCATTTGTTGGATTTGCTCTGATGCAAGTCAGACTAAAAATAAAAACATGGCTCTATCGTGGTCTCCAGGCTTCTCAGTTCACTTCAGTGAGACACAGAATGTGAAGTTTTTAGTTGTAGAAGGTCGGACCAGGTCCCATTCTGTTACTCTGTGTGGTTTTTGGCATGATAACATGGTAAGGCATGTTGCCACAGCACACAGTGAGATGCCTGCCTCTTTCTGTCATAAGCCCTATAAATGCCTTATGAAGAGAATTTTCTATATCCATCTTCTGCTTCTTTTATTCTTTGGAAACATTGCCTCTTTCAGCAAAGTAATGAATTTTGACAAAAAGGGTGATAGGACCGTGAATGTATGAGAATATACATATATATATATATATGTGTGAATGTATAAGTACATACATGTGAATACATGTACTATCATTTTAAGTAGATTGATATTTTCTGGTCTGGATTCTTCTCTGGTCTGTCAGTACTATAGTCAAGAGCATTTCTGCTAAAGACTGTAGATTGATGCACATGTAAAGGTGGCCAGGCTGTTTCTTTTGCCTTTTTACTTCTTAGCATGATAAGCTCTGAAATTAAAGGAGATCTCTTGTCAGTAGATTACTCTGTCCTTAGCTGAGGCCCAGACAGCCCTGTTAAGGAGTTAGGGAAAATGTTATGAAAACAAGCCAAGGAAAAGGTTCAATAAATTGGCTTGGTTGGTTGGGGTTCTAAAGAGATCTGGAGCTATTGGGAATTACTTGGGTACTGCTACTGATGGGTCTAGGGGCAGAGCATCTGTTCCATCCCTCTCAAGCCCTGCATGCATACTCCCTCTGTACCTTGTGACAGTTGGGTATAGTAATGCTGAAACATGTCAAGGTGATCTGCTGCTTCTGCCTTTAAGAAAGCTGTATATTTAACTCAGCACTTCCACTGAATCTGACCGTCAGTTCTGTGTCTAAGCGGGACACCTTTTCAATCAATCTATTTTTCTTAGTGAGAAGCATTCCCTATTAAGTTTACAAGATGACAAGAAAAACTGATTTATTACCAAAGTTAATGTCATAATTTCTGTGGAGTAAAAGCACTATAGTTAATGCTATGATGAGGTATCACTAACAGCATTACTAATTATAACTGCTGCAAATTCATAAATAGCAACAGAATATCATTAAGTATGTGAATCATGAAGAGCTAGCTTAATTGTGCTATCTTGCTATCAGCCACATGAAAATTAGTCTTAGGTTTGCAGTGGTTGGTAGACATCTTGATCTTCTGCTTCTTGAATTTCCCATAAGACCTTACAGTCTTAAAAGGAACAGACTCCTTTCTTTACATTAGCATTACATCTCCAAATATTTTTTATGGAAGCTGCGCAGCTTCAAATATAAAATGGGGAATGTATTAAAAGGGGTGTGGGTGTGTGTTACAATACATCCCCTCATCTGTGAGGCACTGGAGTGCAGTATTAATAGTTAAAAGCCAATTGACTCAAAATAAGACAATTCTTTGACTTATACTTATAATTTCTTATCTATGAAAAACTTCAGGATCTCATTACTTTACACAAATATTTCAATACTGAAGCAGGATAGATATTGTCATTCCCTCCTCTCCTGACTCTGGTTTACAAATGTGGGGCTCCTTTTTATACATTGGCGTATAGATCAGCTTCTGTCTTATACAGATTCTCTGCAATCTTTCATGCCTCAACCCCCAGTAGTACCCTTTGCCTTATTTTGTTTCATTCACATGAGAGGCTGTGAATGTGGCTTGAAAACATCCTTCCAAATGTGTCTCTTGATCTCAGCAGGATTTCACAAAGAGGCAAAGATGCAACTGTGGTATCAAGATTGCAATTTACCAGGCCACTTTTAGAGGTTACTTTAAAATTTGCCCATAGGGTTTGGGATTTATTTAGTGTTGCTCTATATCCTGTATTGTTCGTAAGCTACTCAGAGCTAACAAGGAAGTAGACTGCATGGTCATTTACACTGCATGCACAAAAGGAAATTTAAGACTCTCTGTGTATAGCAGGAGCTAGATGCTGATAAGAAAGGTCCAACAAAGAGTTTGGGTTGAAGGCTGTATGTTACAATCTGAATTGTGTATGATTTCTTTTCTTTTTTTTTTCTTCTTTTTTTTCTTTTTAAATCTCTATTATCTTTATGTATACTTTCCCAAGGCTTATAATCCTTGAAATCTCATCTGAGAATAGGATATGTCCTTACTATAATTATTCTTCACTAAAAAAGAAAAAGATATGTCAAGGACAGATTGGGGTTGCAGTTACATACTCTGAGGTTACCGTGCATGTTGTTTTACAGTTACAATGCATTTCTTTAAACACATTTGTCTGAAAGTTAATATCAACCAAGGCATTAACACCAAGTCTCCAATTAACTCCAGTCACAATCCAAAATCTTGGCCAAAATGATTTGGAATTATGAAGCAAAAACTGCACTGATGTCTTTGGGCTGCTCCCAAAGAAGTTGAGCAGTCTTTTTAGATGGAGTCCTTCAGTGAATTGACTTCTCCCATCTAAACCTGAGAAAATCAGTGTGAAGACTCCTGGTGATTTAAATAGGAGGCATGACAGGTCTCTCCTATGAACCAACTTTACAGCTGCCAGTTTATGAACTTCGAACCACGTATTGCCCTTGTGGCAAACAGAATCTTAAAAGAATCTGATGTTATCAAACACATTACATAAAGACAATTTCTGTACAAGTTTTCAGGTGGTTCTATAAGCCTGATAGCACTACATATATCTTTATGTAGTTTATTTGAAAACTTCAGATTGTTTTAAGATCCAGTTTCTTCTCTAGCTAAGTTTCACCTAAGCAAGCTGTGACACAGAAGAATGATATGTATGTGAAGTACTATAAAAGCAGATATTTCAGAGTAAATGAATGCTGGAAAGTCAGAAGAAAAAAACTCAACAACCCAAACCAATGTGCATGTGTAGTGGGTAGCACTGACCAATGATATAGTCCAGCACAAAAAAATTAGTGTTTTCTGAGAAAAGTCTGGCAAGAGCTAGGTTCTACAGCTACAAAAGGGATCAAACTTCAGTCAAGGCTAATGAGCAGGGTTATAGGACTGGAGATATGCCACAGTATCATTTTATTAAATAGGCAGAAGTGGGTGAATATAAAGTGCCATCCCCATTTCATATTTGTTCCATGGACGTTTAATGAAGCTCCACATACCGGTGTCTGCAGTCATTGACACTCACATGAATTACTGGCATTTCCTTAGACAGCGACTTGTTGAACCATCTGTAAAAAGGTCCAATAGGTTTCTTCCATGCTTGATGGAAGAATGGGGGTTGAATTGCCATGTCGCAATTAGTCCAAGCTCATTTCAGTCCCTGAATGGGAAAGTAAAAGACAGGGTGGTGATTTATGGGTGTAGTTTGCTCAGCCTTTTAATTTCTCCAAGTTCAGGCCTATCCAGACACGAAGTGGTTTTGAACATTCATTAATGGTGACACTTTCCAGGATGTCACTGTCATGAATTGGAGGGGGGAAAAAAGACATGTTTCCCTTATAGACACTGCAGTCCAGGCACTGAGAGCTTTGAACAAAACGTGCCCTGTGGTCTGGGAAGAGAAAAAGGCATCACACAATTAAATATTATTTGTGCATTTGCACTAACGGCTGCAAAGCTACAGAAACTGGGACCAGGTTGTAAAACTGGTCCTGAGAACCAGCTGTAAAAGTGACTCTTCCCAGTTACACACCACTTCTGGTTTCCTCTCCATTACGCCAACAAGCAATGGTGTGCATATTCTGTTATTCCACAGGCAGAGGAAACTCCTTTAAATTCAAAGCAGATACGTATGCTTGTTTCACCCACAAAATTTAAGCACTTAAATATAGAATTATTGTCTGTTTTTAATTAAGAAAATATGCAATATAATTTGTTAATGTGCTAGACATTTTAAAAAACATGCATATCTAAGTAAGTGCAGGACTATTGTCTATCATACTGGAAAACAGAATTGGGCTATGGTGTACTTCCACCTTTCATGATATGTTGAAGTTATGGAGTTATGGAATTCTGGAGTAGACTTTATTATATCACAAAAGAAATGAGTTTCAAATAAGCTTCATGGCTAGACATTGGTGAAGAAGATTGGACAGTTCATCTATAAATTAAGCTAACAATTTCTCTCTCCTAGTTTGACTCCTGTCACTTAAGGATACAGGCTTCCTTAAGCCAAACTGTATGAATAACCCTGCAGTATGTTCTGAATTAATTCTGCTGGAGCAGAATTAAAATACAATGCTTTGTAAAAGAGCACCTTGGGTTTGGATTTCTGAAATACCTAAAAGTATTTTGGTTTTTTTTTTTCTTTTTTTTAGCAATAACTTTCAAGATGTTAACAAAATACCTGAAATACAGATACAGATCTGTCATGTTAGCCATACTGCAACAGTTTTGGGCAGGCATTTCCATACTGAAAAAAATATCCTGAATAGTTGTGCCGGAGATTTGCAGTGCTAAAAATCATGTTCTTTTTTTCAAAGTGTAATTTATCTGAATAGATTTATTTGTTATTGAACTATTTGACCTGCTTCATCCATATTAACCAGTCCAAAAGAGACTCTTTAACACTCTGCTACTTCTCTGTTTGAAGTCAGTGATGACTATACTTCCCTTTCCTGATATTGTGCCTAAATCTTAAAGCCTGAAGAAAGGGAACTCTGGTAAAGTTTCAAACAGCCTGTGCTAAATGAGCAGTTAGTATTTTCTTTCAAAGACTGAGATTTTAAATGCACCTGTGGTTTCAAAGAAATGAGAATGACTATGTAATGCATAGATTTAGTTCACAATAAGTTAATTGGTAAACATCTTTCATATATATTCTGCCTGGTAAGAATTATTTGTTCCAATACATCTGAATTTGGTGATATATATATTCTTAGATTTTGACAAAATTTTTAAAAGAAAACTTTAATTAATATTTTTGAAAAATTCCTAAAGGAAAAAAGAGATCAGATCTGGGGCAAGCTTGGTGTTTGTTATCAGTATGTAATCCGAGCAAAGGCTTTGTTTATAACCTGAAAACTTTGTTCTGCTTCTTAACAAAGCTTTTAGTGCTGCTGACTTCAGTAGCTAAACTTCCCCTCCTCCTTCTCTCCCCACAAGCCTGATTGTTTTTCATGTAGGCACAGCAAAATATGGTCTGAAAAACTTCAAGCCCAATCAAAACAATACACTTGAGCATGCCACACACACTCCCACACCCTCCCCAGTTCCTTGGCACGCCCCATCCCATCCCATCCCATCCCATTCCATCCCATCCCATCCCATCCCATCTTGCACTTTGATACCCTTCTCCAGGATGAGTCAGGTCACTGTTAATCACGGCACTTAACACAAGGCACTCTAACCGTGCTGTGAAAGAGGGCTCAGTGGGATGGAAAAGATTTCAGGGGCTTGGCAGTCATATGAGTGTCTTAGTCTTTGTGTGATTTTGAGCAAACATCTGTGCTTACTAGACACTTGTTTGGACTTTGCTATAGATGCTCTTTGAAAGCAAAAAATGGCAAAAGTATTTAAAAAAAACCCCCAAGTATCCTATCAAAACATTTATAAGTATTCGAAGCTTGAGGCTCTGAAAGCATTGTGTGCATACTAAAACAAATGTAACTAGCTAACTGTAATCATTATTTTTAGATATTGATACAGCAAAGTAAGCAGGCATGATGCTTAAACACATGCAAGGTTAGTTTTTCAAGAAGGAAACTTTGAAACTTAATTTGCACATTAAATTTTCTAGTGTGAGTATTCAATTTTTCAATTTAAAAATATCATTACACTCACACTGCTTGTGATCTGACACAGAATATAGAGTTTAAGCCTCAAAGAGTGCTATGTCTTCAAAAAGCCTTAGAATCCAAAATTTCCACATCCTACCTCTAAGAGTCGAGCTATTGCTATTCTCAAAATTACCAAGGCTGAAACAACTGTATCCTTTCTTCTTTCACGTTTTCTTCTTCTCAGTGATGGCACTGAAGAACTAACAGGCCTCTGAAGAAATTGCATGTGTGGGGTGTTACATTCCTTTTCCAGGCTGATGAAGCTTACTCTTAAGCTGTTCCTGTTGCTAAAGCCTTTGTTCATCTTGTCACCATCTTCTGACCCCTTTTTGCATTGCTGTTGTGTCTCTTCTGAAAAGATCAGAGCTCTATACAGTGCTGAAGATGCAGATGCTGCACAGATTTAATGGCATAATCTACTCTTTACTCCTTTTCTAATAATTCTGAACTTTTCCTTTGCTTTTTGACCATTGCTGAACACTGAGCTGATATTTTCATGCAATTAGATGTTACTACCTTATGGTTCCTTCCTGAGTGGTGACAGTCAGCTTAGAAGCTGCCTTTATACACTTATGTTGGGATTGGTTTTTCTTGTTTCACTTTACATGGAATGTTATCTGCAATTTTATTGCCCAGTCAGTGTCCTTCCCCCACTTATTCATTCCTCAATATATAATTAGATTTGCAGGTTATTGGCTGTACTAATCAGCATCCCACAGAAATGGATGTTGATTGCAGCGTGGGTTCCTTAAGTATAAGCTATGCACCTCTAGATGGA
Source organism: Calonectris borealis (assembly GCF_964195595.1). Classification (NCBI taxonomy): domain Eukaryota; kingdom Metazoa; phylum Chordata; class Aves; order Procellariiformes; family Procellariidae; genus Calonectris; species Calonectris borealis. The sequence continues at coordinate 63,363,380 of NC_134315.1, read as the reverse complement.
GTCAGGAGTTTTTGTCTGGGTCAGGCTGACAAGTGCAGCTCAGTTGTTTTGCTTCTCATCAGTATTGGACATGATGGACTCCCTAGGAGGAGCTGGACACTAAGAGACTTCAGTAGGTTTTTTTCACCCTTAATTTCTCCTGCTCCCTTTCTGTGACACAGGATCTTTCATTAGCATTGAGTTTGTGGGGAGAATACAGGTTAAGTTTGGAAAAGGCAGAGTAGATGTTCCAATACATCCTTCTGGACCTCAGACTTGGATGTAGCTTACAAAGGATTAGAGCTGTGAATTAGAGCTGTCCTTAGTGGTTTGCCACAAACTCATCCATTCCCAGCTTATTCTGTCTTCTCATGTGTCTTTTGCTTCTTGCTATTTCAAAATGCAAATTGCAGTAGATGGGCTGCAACATTCACAGAGGGTGTGTCTTGGTAGTGCGTTGCTGCTGATTTGTCCCAAGTCTTGATTTGGTCAATCACTTGCAAAGATTAGCTGATCCTCTTGCTAGTTATTATGTACAGAGTTGCTCTGCACACAAGGCTTATGGGGAATTGCTTGTGCTTTCCATTTAAAACCTCCTGTGCAAAAGGCAGTTATGTAAGACTTGTTGCTTCATGCTCTTTTCTGCTATAAATACTGAGGTTACATTAAGATAAACCTCAAACGTGTAAATGTTGCAGTCAGAGGGGCTGGTTTCATGCCAGCTGCATGAATGGGAGAGACTTCTCTGTCCCATCTCTTGGTGACAGAGAAAAGGACTCACGATCAGGTAGATGAGGTCTGCCATAGGAATATGTCCTACTGTAATATCTGTCAGGAATGAGGATACGTAAAACTACGCTTCTGTATTGACCATAGCTCTAGTGAAGATGCAGTAATTGCTGGCACATGAGAACGTGTTCTGGCAGTGAAGTTTCAGAGAAACACAAGCTATAAAGGAAAACTCTTGCTGGCGTAAGTTGCACTGGTGGTAAGAGGACTTGCTGGTATCATTTCAAACCTTCTAATGTAAACCAGGCTCCAGAAAAACAGACATTACTGAAGGATCAAAATAACAACTAATTAACTACTAAGTGGAGAATAATACACCCAATGTTTCCAGAAAATGGGAGGAATGCATTGAAAAAGCAACATATGGCCCCAAAGGGCCTCTAAAGGGTAGAGCATCTTGGGTGCCTGCTTTTCGATCTGTTCTCTGTGCTTTTCTTCTCCAATGAATATATACTGGCATCTGAAAACCCTGTCCTTGGCTGCATAAAGAAGAAAAATCCATGCTTTACTCTAGAACCACTAACCTGCTTGCTGGGACTCAACCAGTCACACTCTATCGTGGATGCCATATGTGGAATAAGAAGCAGACTTAGATCACTGTCTGGCTCCTGCTCACCCTGGTGCTACTGACACACAGGCTTTTTTACTGAGCGGCAGTAGCAGCTGGAGAATCATGGACACATTTGCTCCCTGGTAGATGGGACCATATGACAGGTAGATGGGCCCTGTCCTCGTTATGGGCCCATCTACCTGCCCAGAGTTTCTAAGAGGAGAGTTTAGGCCGAGATGTTGCTAGCTGAGGAAAATGTGTGACATGATGATATAAGGTGGTCTTTGTTGTTTCAGTAACCTCATAGACTTCTGTGAGGTTTCCCTGTGAAGGCTGAAGGTGTCTTTAGATCTCCATATGCACTTTTAACCTGAGGTACACCTCTGGATTACACAAAAGCCTTTCTATTGTGTTGGGAATTTAGAAAGCATCAGAAGGTATATCTTAGTGACAGCATCCCGAGATATTGCTGACAGAGTGCTGCCAAAACAAGCTGAACAGCTGGATGCAGGGTAATGGCATCAGTACATCTCATTGGAGGGTGCATTAGTGACCCCAGCAGGGAACAACCTGGTCTCATATCTGTGCTGCTTCCGCAGGGCAAACACACCAAGCAGGGTGACTTTACACTCTGGGAAAGCTTGAAGCCACTGTTCCAAGGACAACGGAGACTATTAGAAACGTTGTTTTTAAAAAAACACAAAACCAACAAAAAAAAATCCCACCAGAAAACGCAAACCCCCCAAATCCCAGAAAATTAACAAAAAAACATACCCTGCTAATGTCAGGGAAGTTCAGAAGCATTGCAGCTTCAGCGGGAAAAAAAATGCAAACCCAAACATTTATGAACTTTGATTATTTCGGGGGCTGTTTTGTTTTTCAGTATTTTATGTCACTTGGTGATGAGCCAGCAAAAGTGTCAATGCTTAACGTGCGAGCTCCTTGGCTGCAGCAAATGTTCTAGAAAAGACATCATGTTTGAGTTGGTGTGAAGGCACAACTGCGCTTAATGGTGTTAAAAGAAAAAAACAGCATGATGATTTTGGCAGTTGTATTATACCCAAGCAAATATGTCAATAGCAAGAGTGTGAAAAATAATGGAAAAACAAAATTAATATTAAAAATGAAACAGCCCTTTGGAACTGAAAATGAAGAAAATAACTGATTCTTTTTTTTTTTTCCCTTGCCGCACCATTTTTCAAAACTGGCACGTTTTTAAAAAAAAATTGACAACACCAGCAAATCTGTATTTTTTTCCAGTTAGAAAAACAACACCACCACTTAGACAAATAGCATGCTGGCTCAATTATGGCTGTGGCCTGTTTCTGGTGGTTGTTCTGGTGCCACTCCCAAGAGCATAAAGACAGATTCTGCATTCACTGTGCAGGATAATAATTTGTGCTAACTTCCTATGGGGATGAGACATCCCAGTAGCCAAAGTATGGTCAGACCTAAGCCAATGCTCCTGTAGCTAAGTGCTTTCTCTACTCCTAAACCTGACAGTATGCTCTATGGCCAGGCATGTTGTGGAAATCCTTCACCACTCCTTACTGAAGAAGGAATTTTTGTAGTGGAGGTTGAAGCTGTTGTGTTGAGCTAACTGCCTGTCTACATTGCCTCAACACCTAACCCCTAGGGTAAGCTTGCGAGCAGGCACAGCGCCATCTCGGCAGATGGGCGTGAGTGAGAGCAGCCTGGAGACCATAGATAATAAGGTCAGGATTGCCAATGGGTAAACTCAAGAGGGCTTTTATTATGGAGCTCAAGTGATGACAAAGAAGGCATAGAGTATTGAGCACTCAGAATTCAGCTTTTTCTTTGAAGGGATAATTGAATGGTTTTTCTGCTTGTAAGTCTAGAACTGGGAGACTATTGAATTTCTAGATTTTGAGGAAATGTCAAAGGGATTGAGTGAAATCTTGGTAGCTTTGACTTTAGTTATCTCAGGAAAGAGCAGCAGAATGAACTTGATGGACATATTGTTGATTTCTTTATGTATTTCATTGTTTAGTCACCTTGACATGCTAAATCTTTGATTGTGTGTTATTTTTGTATTGTTTTCCATTGCTAAGCATGTCACAGTGTGTCATCTCAATGCTATAACTGGGCTGTAACACAGGCCAGGTACAGTAGAACATAAATGTTTTCCAGCTGAACTTCAGTGATGAAAGAGCTGCTAAGGCAGAGACCAAAGGAGGCTGCTTCAGAGAAGAAAGTTTGTGAAGGAAGCAGCAGGATAGTGTGATCGTCCAGAAAAGAAGCCAACCCAATGGGAACTGAGTAGGGAACAAAATAAAAAAACCTGAGAAGTCAGGATTGATTTAAATGTAATGAATTTTGAGAACAAAGAAGCCAGTGTCTTTTACTTTGTCACCTGCAGGCTAGCATTTTGAGGGTTTCTGTTGTGAAGTTTTCTTTCCTGCAATCAATAGGACTAAAAATACTGTTAAAGTTCTTGATAAAATGTGAAAAGCAAGCAATGCTGTAACATCCACTTGTAAGCAGGCAGGGGATTTGCATGAGGAAGGAAGGTGTGATCCTCTTTGAAAGACAAGATTTCAAAAGAAGGTGTGTGCATGTGTATCTCCTATTAATTTCAATGGGAAATAAAAATATGTATCAGGAGAGTATATGCTTACAAGTTTAAAATTAATGTCTGATGTTATAACGCTTTTGAGGAATCTGATTTATTATATTAGGAGAAGAGCAGCTAGACAAAATTGTAGAAGATTAAACAAATACATTATGTAACGATGAATAATCAACAGTATAAAGTTTGTTTAGGTGCCTATAGTTCTGGTACCCAAATATTATGCAAATTTATCTCCTAACACTGTGCCTAGCATAACAATGTATTTTTATTTCGGTGCTTTGCTGCTTTATACACAGCTTTTGCTGTTCATGCTGTCACACAATAGGTCTGATTGCAGCATGCACTATAATTTAAGCCTTGATTAAAAAACGCTGTCTCTCATGGATCTTGATGGAGTTCCTCTTTAACGAGGAAAGTAGAAGTGATAATTGATATTGTACACAGGAAGGTTTGATCCTTATTTATGTTGAACAATTTTACACCTCTCCAGCATTGTGAGGATTCCTTAATATATGACATGCATTTCCAGCCACACTAAGCTACACTTGTACTAACAGAGTAGGTACAGAGGCTTGGGGATAAAAGAGTCTCAGCTTTTTCTTATTTTAGGGCTTGTTTCATGGGGAGAGTCAGAGGCAATACCTCTCATGCAGTTAGCAATGTGTAAAAGAAAGTGTGTAAAAACAAAATAAGCTTCTACTCTGCCTCCTGGGGGATTTAGTCACAGTCACACAAATGTGTGGAAGTATGCTCCGACCCAAAGATGGACTCCCGAGCTGGTCAGAAAGTGATATGTGTTGCAATTAAAAAGCTCAGTAAAATCTAATATTGTCTTTTTGGTCACACCAACCACTTCCCTTACCAAATTATATTTTAAGATTAATTTTTAAATTACATTTTTACTTTAAAAATATGTTTTAAATTAAAAAAAGCAAACCGTTCTGGAGAAAAACATTATCCAACTGTTGGTTTTTCATCCAACATGTGGAAATCCATGCATGGCAATACTGCGAGGGACGACTCCTCTGCTCCCCTCACCCTCATACCTGGCAGTACAGACATTGTGGACAGATTTCCCAGCAGTTCCTTGCTTTGGGTTGCTGTCTGATGTAAGTCAATGCTTTGCGCACTGCTCAGAACAGCACTAGTGAAGGTGAGGATCTATCTATGTTTTTTTATATAAGACTGAGCTTATGTTATTTACTATGTTATAATTTATTTGATTTGATACCATGTAAATGTATCTATATATAAAATCTTTTAAACGGTGCTTCACTTCTTTCTGTTTATACTTTCCATCTTTTAAGATGTCCAGCCAAATCAGTAGTACAGCTTTGAGCCCGTTTCATGTGTTGTGCAGCTGGACAGCTCCCATGCAGTGAATGATCCAGAGCTCTATATTGCCAGGCCCCCTGGTCTCATTCACTGTTCCTTATTGTTATTGCCTGCCTATTAGTTGTCCTGTTGTGAACAAGTCAGCTGCCTTATCCTTCTTCCTCCCCAATGAAAAATGATGGAAGCTTTTGCATGATTTTTCATAATTTTCTGAATTTCCACAAGGACTAATATTCCCTGTGCTGGTTCGAGTAACAGTGTCTGGATACAATTACCACAATCATTTCCCCCGGTACCATAGACATCCTCAGAAGATGTGGGGTGGATAGATTTATTTATTGCTGTCAACAAAATCGTTCCTATCAATGGAAAAAATAGTTCACATTCATCTGTGGCTGTCTTCCCCATTTGAGTCTGTGAAATCCTTCATCGGTCCTGCTTCTCTACAGAGAAGAAAACTTGTTTAGGTGAACACCCTGTCCTTTCATAACCAAGACCTGTAGCAACATGCAAACATCCACAAATAAATTAAAGACCTGTACTTTAGGAAACAGACCTAATGAGTACTAATTCAGAGAACGGATCTAACAAATACTAATGAGGCTGCCTAACTAAGCAACCCTCTAATATGAATACTTGTGGATATGTATGTAACAAGGTTTTAACATAAGGGTATAGTAGCAACTTAGCGTACTGAAGTTGTCACAAATATGTTTGCTCTGTTTTATTTTGGGCCAACAGTAAAGGCAGAAGTGACATGCCCTACCTGAGCAAGACTCTTAATCCAAAGTGTGTTAGCTTGCAGACATGAACTGGAAACTGCGGAGTCATTCTTCTTCAGAGAATTCCTTCAAGCCAACTTTTTGTGTCTTGGTTTTCTTATTATAGTGTGACTGTGCACCATTTTTTTATATTCTCATTTGGTTACAATTCATTAAAAATATGTGTGTGTACATATAACTGTGTATAAAGGCAGAACACAGAGAGAAGGACTAGTGAAGCACTTGATTTTTTTTTCTTTATTGTTCTGCTTTTTCCCATCTGCCCAGCTCCCCATTTTACAGCTCTGCTTTCACATTTCATCTGTTCCCTGGGATGTGACTGGGAGAAATAAAGTCCCTGGCAGGTTGTCCAGTGTGTTGGTGTTCTGGCATGACTTCTGCATATTTCCTATATAAAGACGACTTTAAATAAATACATAAATAAATAAATAAATTTAAAAAACCAAGGTATTTAAGTATCAGGTGTGTTTCTTAAATCACCTCAGTCTGGGACTTTGTTATGGAGAATCTCACTTGCAGACACAAGCTTATATACATCCTTCAAACCACCATGACAGCAGTGTTAAATGGATTTTGCAACTTTAAAAATTATTTTACTGTAATTGTGGCTTACATTTGCTTTCTCTTTGCTATTAAATGGCAAGTTCCTAGAGGCAAAACATTCACAGAAGAGTTAATAAATGTATTTGATGCAAAACTGTAGTCAGATGAATTCATGAATCAGTAACAATGTGATAGCAAATACATCCAAATACTGCGGATGGAGTTTGTCAGTGGGATCTAGGTCTTACTAGCTTACTTGAAGAGCACTTTGCACTTTGTGAACTCCCCAGAGGTTGTCGGTAGCTCCCCTTAACATGGCTGAGTCTCTCTCTTGTCTGCCTCTCATTCCCTGCTGGTTAGTTAGCAGAGTACCTAAGCATCTAAGAGAGTGTTTGCCAGAGATGGCATTAATTTTCTTTGGCAGCAATACTTCTTTCTTTTTTTTCTTTCTCCAAAGGGAATTTCTTTTTTGCTACTTCAAATCCTTAAATAACTTCTCTGTGCAGGTATTGGCATATGTTGTCATCTTAGTAATTGCACTCAGATTTTTCCAGTATTTAATTTTTTTCCTTTCAAACTTGTATTCAAAGTTGATTATATTTTAGAGCTAGCAAAAATAAAACACTCCCCCCAGCCTCCAACTGCTGGTTTTCTATTTTAATGACAGAATATTTTTGAGCAGTGAAGGGCTATCTAGAGCCATTGCTCCTAGATCTACTACTGCTTTCAGGGAATTTAAGTTACAGGCTTCAGAAGGATTCAGCATAAAAAATGGGTAGATCTTGGTCAAATCAAACAGCACCAGAAAAACATAAATAAATCAGTCTGACTTTTTTTTTATAGCTTTGTTTTTGATGCCTATAGGTCAGGAGATGACTCTTGACTTCTGCATACAAGTCAGGACTTAATAGAGGCAGGAAGTCTAGGATCACTGAGCAATTTTGATCACAATTAGATTTGCCATCATAAGAGCAGGTGATTTCTTTACGAAAAATGCAGAGGCAGTGAACTTTGAAAGAACATATTTATAAGCTATCAATATAAAGGAAATGGTTAAGAGCAGAATGAAGGGGAAAATGATTACAGAAAAGGCAAGATGGCAGGAAACTTTAAGAGCATCCTAATGGAAGGTACATTAAAACAGGGAAAGGTGCATTTACATGGCTAAAAACCCCCACAATTAATGGATTTATTGAAGACAAAAGAAATCAGACTCTTTAGAATTAGAATAGAATAGAATAGAATAGAATAGAATAGAATAGAATAGAATAGAATAGAATAGAATAGAATAGAATAGACTATTTAAGTTGGAAGCGACCTACAATGATCATCTAGTCCAACTGCCTGACCAATTCAAGGCTGACCAAGTTAAAGCATGTTATTAAAGGCATTGTCCAAATGCCTTTTAAACACTGACAGGTTTGGGGCATCGACCACCTCTCTAGGAAGCCTGTTCCAGTGTTTGACCACCCTCTTGGTAAAGAAATGCTTCCTAATGTCCAGTCTAAACCTCTCCTGATGGAGCTCTGAAGCATTGCCACGCATCCTACCACTGGATCCCAGGGAGAAGAGATCAGCACCTCCCTCTCCACTTCCCCTCCTCAGGAAGCTGTAGAGTGCAATGAGGTTGCCCCTCAGCTTCCTTTTCTCCAAACTAGACAAACCCAGAGTCCTCAGCTGTTCCTCAGAGGACATGCCTTCCAGTGCTTTCACCAGCTTTGTTGCCCTCCTCTGGACACATTCAAGGACGCCACATCCTTCTTAAATTGTGGAGCCCAGAACTGCACACAGTAATCAAGGTGAGGTCGCAGCAACGCTTAATACAGTGGGATAATCACCTTTTTTGACAGGCTGGTTATACTGTGTTTGATGCACCCCAGGACGCAGTTTGCCCCCTTAGCTTCCAGGGCACACTGCTGACTCATATTGAGCCTGCTGTCGACCAGCATCCCTAGATCTCGTTCTGCAGGGCTTCTCTCCAGCCACTCCTCTCCCAGTTCATACTTGTGCCTGGCATTACTCCATCCTAGGGGCAGAATCTGGCATTTGGATTTGTTAAATTTCATCCCATTAATCATGACAGTACAAGAAGGCTAAATTGTACTCTGCGTGGTCAGTAGACCAAATGAGATTTCAGGATTTTTTGTGTGAAACAGCACATTGTCTCAGGTTCTTGTACCAGCCCAAATATTTCAGGGGATGCCTAGGGCAGGAAGCTGGCATCTAACATATAGGCAGCATACAGTACCAACCAGTTGTATACCAGCCGCTGCAAGCAGCTTGAAGTTGCTTGTTGCAAGCCAGCCTTGCCACAGAGTGCAGATGGCAGGAGAGAGGAGCAGCAAGCAGCCAGACATCATTTGGCATCCGGACCTCAGCACTGGCCACACTGGAGACATAAGCAAGGCCAGTTAGCATGTTCTTACTGCCTGCCTGCTGCCAAGGGCAGATGTCTGCCAAATCACTGAGAACAAGAGCAGCCAGGAGCTCATCCTGCTTCCCCTTCCCCTGTGGAGATGACACAGGCAGGCTGCCAGGTTGATGCTGTGATGTGGTGACTTCTTTAGCACTGCAGACATTTCAGAGAGACTCAACATCTCAGTGGTGTGCTACCTACATCCAGGCCTGATGTGTAGAATGTGGAAGTCCAAGACATGCAGAGCATCAGTAGTTCTTCTGTGAGGCTGTAGGAAAGGGCAGAACAGGCTTTTCTAATCCAAAAACATTCTCTGGAAAACCAGACACAAAGTATACATCGGTAAACGAATAAGCAGAATAGATATTTATGGTCTAATAAGCAAAAACTTCCCACATCATGAGCAGATTAGAAACAGAAATATAGATTCCTCAACAGTGATCTATAGAGAAAATACAAATTAATTGTTGGGTTAGCAAGCAGAGAAAAAGCGTTACACAACAAGCCTACTGAAGACTTAATGATCTGAAAGAGAAGCCTGGATGAATTTAGTGAAGATAATAAAGTTGAGAATGATGCAAAATTACTTCAGAATCTCCTTTCTTCCATACATGCCATAAACCCAGGAGGCTTGCAGTACGCTCTAGAGGCTACTATTTCCACAGTTCCCTAGGCTTTGGTTACTGAGCTGCTCAGCTAATGAATCAACACTTTTGACCCCTCATTTGTGGGAGGAATAGTGGGAACTACTGTTCTCCCATGCAAGACCTTATTCACACATCCTTACTCAGTGGCAGCCAACTGAAAAATGTCACTGGCTCCTATTTTCAAGAACTTAGTCTATCAACTTTATTAAGATCTGGTGGTATTGTTGCTCCGCAAAGTGTTTTGGCATAAATCAGTGTTTGTACTCTTTAAAATAGTAGGATTTTGCTAGCTCAGTTGTTTTCAACTAGAATGGGTTAAGGAGCTCCTGTACTCTTGTACCGGATGGCTTGGGCTGGTTGTGTCTGTCAAGCTGTGCCTGTGGGAGAGCCTTCAGCTGATACATCAGCAACTAAACGGTAATATGTGGAACAACAATAGGTGGTTTCCACTGCACAGAGTACAAAACTTCAAGTGACGCTGTGAGAAATCCTTAGTTCTGTGGCAGACTGAAAACACACTAGACTTCATGGCTGCAAAGTCTGTCGCACTTCTGAGCTGTTAAGTTTAAGTCTCTGCAGGATTCGGGCAAGCATTAATCAGCCTATATTTGGTCTGTGTTTTCAAGATTATTACTATAAACAGAAAAGTATGTAGCAGGGTTTGTTCTTAGTTTTGGTTTGTGTGTGTTGGGTTTTGTCCCCCCCAAACAAAAGCTAAAATTCTGGAGCACAATTCTTTATACTTCTCTCCTCTGACACACTTGATAAATGCTAGACTAAATCAGATTATAGATTTGTAGCCTGATTTTTTTTTTTTTTAATGTTGATACAGGATTTATACTCTTCCTTGTCATTTACATAGCCCTCTCCATCTGTATTAAGAAGTATGAAAGTAGTAGAGTCCTCACTGTTGTGACTGGGTGGTATTTTACACAGGCTTTTTGAAGATGCATGTCTAGAAAAGAACAGGACTGCTATATGTAGTTTTGGTCTAGTCTGATTAGGCAACATGTGGCTCATATTGCAGGAAGAAAGTCAAGAGAAGGATGATGAAAATAGCTGGAAAAAAGGAAGCAGTACAGATATTGAAAAGTTTCAGGGAATAATAAGCTTAGAAGGCAGAGCAAAAGGTAACTGGACTGAGATGGTCAAAACTTGAGTATGCAATGAAAATTTCCTGGGTCTTTATCTTGTCATGTAGTGACAAAAGGATAGGTATATATTAAGTAAGGAAGACAAGGAGAGTAAAAGCTTCTTTTCAATCAAACAGCAAGCCTATAGTATCCATAGCTGCTGTGAGAACTGGCAGTAAATTTTAGAGGATTTAATAAGAAATAGCCCCATCTCCCCCACTGCTGTTTAACAGCTGTCCTATTCCTTTGTTGTATATCTGATCACAGAAGTTTGTCAAGATGGGATTGGAAACTGTTACTGACCATAATATATATAAATTTGCTTGGTTTTATTTGATTTTTACATTTTATGTAAAAAACAAACTCATCCCTCCTGTAGTGGAATGCCTGACAGTTTTATTGACTAGAGAGAGCTTGGCTCCAGCTCCCCACAAGTGATACCCCTCTCTTCTCTCACTTTGACCCCCACACTTCCTCACAGCTTATACATAGATGAACAAACACTTGTGTTTGGTACCCTTTGGATGTTGATCTGAAAAGTAAGCAATATTCATTTGCGGTCAGGGGTTGTCATGAGTAGCCTGAGGACAGCCTGCCTTGGCAAATAAATTTTTGAGGCTGTCTTTCCAAAAATTAATTATCTTTGCCTAAATTAATTTCCCAGGTGTAGCAATTTTGAAAAATACAACCTTTTTAATTTATCTCTCTGGCAATATCTATTGAACTAGTAATAAGAACACACTTGTTTTCCACGTGAAACATTTGTACTCAGTTACCATTATGATATGGGGCTGAACTGCTTGGTACTTCTTAGCTTGAAGGGGCTGCTGAAAAATTCAGGGAAGTCTGGGACACAAAAGGTAGAAATTGTACTGAATGAGCTGCATTTTGGTGACTGCAGTTCACTGTAAATTGAAGATGGAAAATTGGTCTCTTTTGGCCTTTCCAGAAGGTACAAATGATCCTCTATTCAGTTTTTTTTTCCTTTGTATGATTTTTACAATGTCCTGAATACAATATTTTGCAGGACCTAGGAGGAGGAAAGCCAGGTAGAAACATTTATTTTTAAGCTTGGAAGACAGGATTTTCAAAAGCACCTAACTTCTTAATGGGATTTCAGTATCTAATTCCCCTAGGTGTCTTTCATCATCCCACACAAATACATCTGGTATTCATGGTAAATGAAATTGCAAAACCCACTAAACTTTCAGTTACAGTAGGTGGAGTTCTTGGCATCAGAGATTATATTTAGAGATTCGCCAGTATGACTATTCTTATCTCTTTTTTTCCTTTGAATTTTCTGACCTTTATTATACTTCACCTGAAGCTCCCCGTTACTCCAAAACATAAAAGCAAAATCCTCAAGTGATTACCAAAGCATGAGTAATTCAGCACTCTCTTCCTCTGACATCCACACAAATAGTAAGTTAAAGCCAAGGGGTTACCTTGGAAAGGTAAGTGAACGAGGGTATTTGAGCTAGGAGAAATATATAATGCCAAGAAAGACTTTTCTCTGACACGTTGAAGTGCAATATTAATTTCAATTTTCAAATGTCTTTGTTTTAATGATTAGATGGTCCTTTGAGGATAGCTCACCCAGAAATCCTATACAGAAGTAACCTGCTGTCCCTTGTTTGGCTTGTTAAAATGCTGACGTTTGCATTTTAAAGTATTCCTGATTTGTATACAGAGTACAGACTGCATGCTGCTATAGAATTATTGATACTAAAAATAAACAAGAAATTACAGAGGAGAAAAGATATGTTCAGGACAAAAATGATTAAATAGCTGAAGAGTTGCCTCTCCAACCCTATTCAGAATATTTGAAATAAAAACCCATGTCCACTGACCTCTTCCTTTCTCCTGCAGCTCAGAAGATAATGAGCTATGATTAGTCACAACCTCCATGACTTTCACAGCAGCCTTCACCCCCAGTGCGGAGAACACCCTACTCTCAGAATTCCACAGGTAAGGTGAGCTTGGTGCAAGGGTACTAGCAAAGTTGGGTATGCACTGGGAACGCAGGGGACCTACAGATCCAGCTAAGGCAAAGGCTGCATTCCAGTAATGAGTACTTTTGACTGCATACATCTGCAGTGCAGGCAGGAGTATTTTTGGGCCCCAAAGTTTTCTGCATTGGCATGTCTTAATGCTTTCCTTAGAACTCTGCTTGATCACAACCTAGTTTCCACACAGCTTTGATGCATGACAGAGTCTGTGCACATGGACTTATTGACAGCATTCCTGGAACTTTTCGGTGAAACCTCTCCTCTTGTCCTTGCTTCTGTCGGCCAGTTAATGTCAACAGTGGTTCACAAAGTTTCTGGCAATACTGAAACACTGGGGACTTCTGCTTTTGCTCCTTTTGTCAAGGCATACTACAAATTGTGCATGTTTGTAGACCTACCTGCTGATTGCTACCAGTGAAGAACTCGCCAAAGATGCAGAGGGAAGGTGATCAGTTTGAGGGAATGTATAAAAGTGACAGCTTGATCAAAAGTCAGGAGCGTGCACTAACAGACAGGAAAAGTGACAGAACACTCTTTGGCCAGAAAGTGGTGGTTTATTGTACAGATACAGTACACATCACATCCCCTTCCCCCCCCTCCCTCCCCAGGACACTTTGTATAGCAAATCAGTTGCAACTTAAAAAAAGAACGCCTTATTTAATGATTTCCATATATTTTATATAACAATTCCTAGCTTTCAAATAGGGAAGGTGAGCCTTAGGGTGAAATGCCAGGAATAATCAAGCTAAACAGCAGAGTGAGCACTAGCCTACAGAATGCACGTTATTAAAATATCGGATAATACATCCCAGTCCAGCATCTTAGACATACTGAGATTTCAGGGAAAGCAGGGAAATAAAACATGTTCTCTTTTTGTTATTAAATTCTGAATACTTCAGCATTTTTTTTCCTGTTCTTGAAGACTGGAAGCATATTATTACAACATTTTTAGCAGCTTCATATCCATATTGCATGTGCGTACCTGATTTCTATGAGAATAGAACACACACAATGCCTATAAACAGTTGAAAAGAAAAGGAATGTAGCTTGTGAACCAAAATGCCCTTAAATCCTCTTTAAAGAAGCTGCTACCTAGGATTTTGGGACAACAATTATGCCTTTCATACTAGAAAAACTTAGTTCCATAGCAAGTCTGAGGGGTATTCCCTGTGCTTAACTCTAGCACTTCACTGGGGTCCAAAGACTGGGAACTATCTTCCTCTGCAGCCACATGCTTGTAGGGGCAGTTGAGAGTACCTGAATTAAGCTTCTCTTCTCAGTTGTCTCTGGAGAGCCCAGGATGACTTAAAAGTACAGTTAAAGATATGAAACATGAGTAACCGCTCTAGCTGTTCTCATTGGGGCTGAACTTTAAACAAAGGGTATTAATTATGGGTGAAACAAGGAGGCAAATGAAAATAAGTAAATTCTAAGTTTAAAAATATTTCTGCAAAAAGCAGTAGTAATGAGGGTTCCTCTCAACCTTAGGGTTTGCTTTGGAATAGAACAGAGTCGTGAATGTGGTAAAAGCTGAATCAATAAAACTTTCTGGTTTAGACATGGCTTCTGCTGATAACTTTGCTTTTCCTGCATAATGCATGGCAGGTACCCAAATGGGTCCAAAGTGAAGACAACAACTAGAACTTCTGAAAATTTTTGTCAGAGAAATGTACTTTACAGCTGTATGCCACTGCTTCAGAAATGGAGAGTATCCACGTGGCCTTATGTCAAAGAATTACCTTAGTTGGCTAAAGTAGCTGGACAGTCTTCTTAGGCTGCTTCTGGGGCAAATGAAGAGAGAGCATCTTTTCTGAAATCCCATTCCAGATGACCCAAAATAGACAATTACCTCAGTCCTGCCACTTCCTGAGGTGACTCCCTCTCTACAGGAACTGGAGAGGCAGTCTTAGGGAAAACAGCCAGATGAACCTGGGCATAGCCATTATCCTCCTATAGCCTAATACATAATGGGGGTAAAATAAGTTCTGACATTTTTGCCTTGTTAGTGCTTGATTTTGCAAACTTAATGTTGTTTAAGAGTATTTTTGTGTTGTTTGATTGTTTGATGCAATGTTAAATAAAAAGGGCAGTAACCATGTAAGACTTTTCACATTCTAAGTAGATATTACAACCAGAGAGAGCACATATTGAATTAAGACTATAGTTATCTTCAGCTTTCAAGATGAAACAAAAACCTGCCCAGGGAATCCTTAATGGATATCATTACAAAAGGCATAATGTGAGCATCGCCTTAACTTTAAATTTCCTGCTGAAAGTTTACTAGAACTCTGTCAACATATCTTTCATGTTTCCTTGCCTATTTGTTCAGCTCCTTCTTTTTAATAATATCTCAGGAACTTGAAAATGAAGTATGGTTTATTATTGAAATGGATTTCCCCTCAGCTTTTTTTATACACACGTTTGTTTGTTTTTATAGTATTTCTTCTGAAGTGCCAAGCATCTGGCTATAATTTGGTTAGGGCTTTTTAGAGGGCAAGAGGACTTATGAAGAACATGTTTGGAAAAATATAAGGAACTACAGCATAAGTACTTTACAAGCAATGCCTAGGTCAGCTTTGAGACATAAAATAAGAAGGTGCAGAACCTACTCTGACAAGGTTACAGAGTTGAACCCTAATCCTATGACTGGTTTTATTGAAGTTGAACTTAGTTCTGGTGGTTTTGAAATAGATTTTGGGTTTGTATTATTTAAAAAAAGAAGAAAGTAAATATATGTAGACAAAAAAGTGCCATGTTTATCAAGGATATTTGTAAAATGGGCTTCATGAAAGATTATTATTTGTCCAACTAGGAAAAATATCTCCCCTTCTATTTTTCTGCCCTTGTAGGGTACTGTTTCGTGTTTGTAACACTGTCCCTTTCATAGTTCTGAACCACTCACTGTCACACAGATCCCTTATATTTATCAGAAAAATTCGGAAAAGAATCATCATTTCCTATCGTCTTCCTAGTAAGTTGGGGAAAATAATTTAAATGGGAAAAAATGAACTAAAAGTCTGATATTAAGAAGGTACTTTTGAAAACATATGTCTTCTAAAAGAATAAGATATATATATTTTAGTCACTTGATTGGGACCATAAAATTAGTATTTTTTAAATAATATGAATTTCTTATGTATTTTAAACCATTTTTTAATTGTAATGAGGGTTTAGGATTTGCAGTGTAATTCATGGGATAGCATGTGATACCTGTGTTTAAATATCTTGAGAATCTTAGGTTCACATCTGCAGCTGTAGATTCACATCCATTCATGACTTTTTCTAAACAAATGGGTCACATCCTAAGGTACTGTATGTCAGTTGGACAGTATTGGCTTTGATGAAGCTCAGAAGGGAAATTGTGCATGATCTGTTCAGTTAAGTGTTCAGTTGGAAGGGACTGCTGTCCTCCTCACCAGATGCCATCCTCTACCACACAGAGGCCTTTAGTGAATGCCTTGGTAGAAAAAAAACTCCTATCTCTCTGTGATTTATTTATCTAAGAGGGTGGGATTACACAGTACAGGGGAAGAGCTGTCTTATTTGAGAAGCAAACAGGAATCATTTGTTCCTGGAAGAAAATGCAGATTTATCTTGCTTGTGAATTTTCAGACTAACTGTGTGAAATTCATGTTGCATGGACTTTATGCTGGTCCTCTCCGCAGGTGAATTTTATCCTTTAAGATCTTATTCTCTTTTGGATCCAGTGTGTGCTACATTTCTGTACTGTTTTTACTGTGTTTACATATCTGTGCCATTGATTGTGCTTTCTTTCTCCAGGTGTGGAGTCGATGGGAGTTGTGGGAGTTGATTTCTGATGCAGAGCCTGGCATGATGAATCTGTGTCTTCTTGTCAAGAGAAAATGAGGGCATGCATCACCTGACTGCTTTCATACAACATTACCATTTATAAATATAAAGGCTTTGCAGTTCACTAGAGATGAAAGGACATTAAGGTAGTGATAGATGCCCTGGAACTTGATATTTAGCGATTACCAATCATTTAAATGTGCTTGTTCCTGAGCATTATAGACAGCTTTTTGGTTTTGTACTCCACACAGGCAGAATGTTCCTCTGGCTGTGAACTTCCCAGATATTTCCTTCCTTTGTTTGGAAAAGGGACTGCCTCATTTGAGCAGCTGCTGTGAAACAAGACATTCCATTTAACTCGTATCAGTAAGCAGTGAGATGGGGTACTTTGAGAGTTTAACCTGGTATCCCAGTTGAAGATGTCTGCCTGTTTTGTTTGGAAAAAGGCTCCTAAAATAGTAGACCCATACAAAAATCCTTTCCCATGAGAGAGGAATATTTTGCAAGGCTTTTGTCCATGGTAGGGGCCAGGATAGAGGTGAGTTGAAGGAGCTGTTCTGATTGCCAGGGGTTTTTTTGTACTACACCTGGAATGAGTTGTCTCTACTGTGGGCTCTGGGCAACACCCAGATGATGGGTAGAAAGCCTATCATTAGCATCAATGAGCAAGGGAGGGAAAGGGAAATGTTCTACCCATCACTGAGGGACTACAGAGTTGCAGGATATATAGGAGATTCACCCAACAGCTCACACAACATCTGGGGCAGAAATGGAGCACAAATTCAAATCTCCCGAGTCCCATCCAATAGGTCTGGGCCTATTGCATGGTGCTATGCATCTTCCCACCATTAAAAGGTTGCTCCTTGATTTAGGCAAAAGAATTGGTTTGAGATACAAGCTTCTAAGCACTTCATAAATACACATTCCTCAAAACCATGTCTTCCCATACACCTCTTTCCCAGGACAGCAAAGGTGGGGATAGTGTGCTAACAATTCTGCAAATATAGAAAAGGTGTCCTGTGAGTTGTCACCACTGTGCGTGCTGCTGGGGAGTGGACTTGATGTAATTAAATAGCCGGAATCTCCAGGGTTTTGGCACCCAAGTGTGTGAATAAAACATAACTCTTAGCAAAGTAATGCTTTTGTGAAATGGAGAGAGTATAAAGATAAATTGTGGTCCCAGGGCAATTACTTCATTCACATTATTTCACTCAATTGTGAAGCCCACTGCATATTCCAGATTAATTGAATATTTGCATCCTTAATTAGAGTTACTATTAGGGAGATTAAATGGCTCTGTTTTTCACAAAGGACAATAACATTGTAAACCTGCCTTTGAAACCACCTCTTATTCTTGACCTTGGGGAAAAAGATAAACACATATACCATTCACATGCTACAGCTGACGCAGAGCCCATGCAGGAGACAGGATGATGCGATAAATGTATTGGGGCCATGAAGGGAAGGTGGAAGTGCAGAAATGCAGAGACAAGCTCAGTGAACAGTGGATTTTTTTTCTTTCTTTTCTTTTTGGTTTGGTGGCCAAATGAAAAAACAAACAAACAAACAAACAAACAAAAACCTAGGAGGAAGGAATTAGTTTTAGTTGGACTGAAATAGCTATTTTGGGGGAGTTGGACTGAAGTGAGAGAACATGACAAAAGAAAATATGTATCGATCTGGAAAGTTCTGTTTGACCCTAACAAAAATATTTTCAACACCTCAAAAAAAAAAAAAAAAGTAGATTTATAATGAAAAAGGCATGCTTTTTGAAATGAAAGTCTCAAAAATATAGCTTAGTGCCAAAATGAAACAGCCCACATTAGTTCCCGAACTAAGCCCAAATTAGTGAGAAGAGGAAATTACCCAGTTTTAGAACACTCACACAATGCTCTTTCCTGGCTGCCAGCAGTTTTTCCATCAGTGGCATTGTAAGGTCCCAAATTCCTTGAGTGCCCCACAAGCTCTCTTGGGAGAGCCATGCTGTCCATCTCAGACATGCTGTGTTCATCTCACCACACATTTGACCTGATAGAAAGCTCGGTGCAACTGTACCTTCAGAGCAGTCCCATTCCCCTGCTCACAGTGACAAGGGTCTTCTGTACCAGTCCTTGCCTTGTCCTGAAAAAATCCTGATTGCTTCAGAGAGCCCAGGGACAGATCAATTTGCAAAATCCACCTCGACAATCACAGACTGGAGCTACTTTGTGTAGTTTGCAGTTTTATTTTCCATGTTTGTGGATAGGCTTTTGCATATGAAAGAACCTCTTCCTTTCCTCATCTAGTGATGCTTCTTAAGAGGTTTTGGTAATTTGCATGTGTCTCACGCTAAAAGGTTATTTCCCCCTACCACACCACCTTGAAGTCCAGAACTTGGGGATCAGATGATTTCTTGCAAATGGTATTTATTTTTATTTGATTTTTAAATCCAGCAGATTTCTAAATTTGTTGTGAAGAAAAAGCTTTTAAAGCTTAGTCTAAGTGCTTCCTCAAGGCACAAAACTCTGAAAGCAATGATAAAGGAAAACTTTTTTTTTAAAAAACATGATTTGTGGAGGCAAATGGGTGATTTGCTAAATTTTTATTTTGGAGAGTGTGTTGATGCTGGGAAGTCAGGAGGTGGAGAATAAAAGATCTTTTTTGAGATGGTAGTTCATCAGAGGAGGAAGAAATAGATGGGAGCAATATAGAATTACTCTTTGGATAGTTTACCCATACCTGGTTTTGGTGTTCTTTATTAACCACCATTTTAGTTACAAAACCAAACCACTGCAAACCACTCTGAAGTGATCATTAGTAAAGGAGGCTACTCCTGCCATAACTTCACTGTGAACACTAGGGCTGGGACGTAATACAAACTCATAGAGAAACTTAGCCTGAAATAAGGTTTCTCTGCTTGAAAATATTGTCATCTTCTTTTTCATGGAGCATGGTATATGGTAGATCCATCTTCATCAAGCGGTATTGGCTCAGGAAGAAGGGACAAGAAAAAAAAGGCCAACACACTGATACTCACAAACACATGGTATCTTGTGGAATGATTTACTTTCTCTGTGGCTCAGCTGCAAAACAAACAAAAGCAATCCTCCTAGAAGTGCTTGCTTCTGCAGTTTGCTGCCATGGGTCAGGTTAAGCTGGAAAACATGAATTTCACTTTGGCTCCTGCGTTGACTGTGTTCTTGGAGGAATAAAGCATACTTCAGGTGTTATACAATCCACTGACTGAAGTACAGATTTGGGGTCAGAACAAAATGTCTGAAAATTTACTGAATGACCTGAAGGAGAAAAGAAGGGAAGATGATGACTGGGAATACATATATGCAAGGAGCATGTTTTGAAGTAGTGCTACTGATAAAGAGATGAGGTGTCACAAATTTCATCGCTGTGCAGAAATTCTGTGGCTAAATTGTGCCCTGGGTTTGAAAATTTATCAATACAAAAAATAAAGAAGTCTTGTTTCCTTGAATTGCACCTGTCACGCCAGAAATGGCAGCTCTGAAATACCAGTGAGTTTGAGACTATGATCACCGTTACCCTGCATAATGACAGGATGGAAGCGCATTCCCGCATGTCAGCACAAGTTATGCTGTTCTGATGACTGAGGCTGTCAGCAAGGACATATTAAGCCAACTGAGCTAAATATCCTCACTTTCTGTTGTGCTCTTTGTCTCCTTTTGCCAGTGAATTTGGACAGCAATCATGCAGATGCCAGCAAACAAAAGTGTGCCAGTTTCCCAGGTGGCATGAGCCAGCTTCATTCCCTTGATGCCAACAGCACAGGGTAGATTTACATGAGCACAGTGGCTGGCTTGCAGAAGTTGTTGGTACCTTAAGTGAACATCTTGGAAAAAGGCTGTGCTTCAACTACTCAAAAAAGTATTTTTAAGGAGTAAGAATTTTTCTCTCAGCATGGAGCTTAGGAAGGAGTGTTTGATGAAAGGAAGGAGCTTAGGAGGAGTGTTTGATGAAGTTCTTCTTTTCACTGGAAAAAAGCAACAGTTTCTTCTAACTCTTAGAAGCCAAACAAGTGAAAAAAAAGTCCTTTGGTTTTAAATAGAAACTTGAAAAAGTTTTGATAAAAAGAGTCCTTCCTTTTAATCTAATTTAGGTGTTAAAAAGCTCAGATACTCTGCTTTCCTTCCCCTCTACTATACGCTTTTTACCCTCACCACTGTTAAGGCTGCACCTGAAGTACAGTGTCCAGTTCTGGGCTCCCCAGTACAAAAGAGACATGGACATACTGGAGAGAGTCCAGTGAAGCTTTGCAAAGGTGATGAAGGGACTGGAGCATCTCTCATATGAGGAAAGGCTGAGAGAGCTGGGAGAAGGGAACATTTTGGAAGGGATCTTATCAATGTACAAATTCATCATGGGAGGGTGTAAAGACAGAGCCAAGCTCTTTCAGTGGTGCCCAGTGACAGGAGCAGAAGCAATGGGCACAAACTGAAACACAGGAGGTTCCTCCTGAACATCAGGAAGCACTTTTTCATTGTGGGGGTGACCAAGCACTGGCACAGGTTGACCAGAGAGGTTGTGAAGTCTCCATCCTCCATTCAAAAGCTGTTTGGACATGGTCCTGGGTAACTGGAGCTAGGTGGCCCTGCTTGAGCAGCAAGGTTGGACAAGATGACATCTAGATGTCCCTTCCAAACTCAACCATTCTGTGATTCTGTGTTTATTATTTGCCCCGCCCTGTATATTTCACCATTTGACAATTCTTTCTCTTGAAGTAGCAACACCAGATAGGATGAGGGACTGAGACAGTGGAAAGGACAGAGTTGCTGGGTACTTGTTATCACAGATGTTGCAAGGCCACTAGCACATGTAATATCTTAGGGGTGTCAGCTTGTTTCAAATTAACCCATTTGTACTGTGATTCATACATGTGAGAAGATCTAATGTAATTTTAGCCAGTTCTGGATTTTGGAAGGCTAGGTTCAGTAAGGGCTGAGACACAGGTTGTATCTAGCTGCCACAAAAATATGTTCTTCAAATGTTGCAGAAGAAAAAAATATGCTGAAACATGCTTTCCTTCCCCTTTAAAACTGTAGCAGAGCATGAAAAAATAATTTCTTACCTATGTTAAATCCAAATCAAGTGGGAATCAGATCAGTGCCACATTTCAACAAATGTATTTAAATTTAAATTAAAAATAACTTTCAGCACTTCTTTCAGAGTCAGTTAGGCTTCCTTGTTTTTCAAAGTAATAAGGGCAGCAAAAGCAGCACAGTATTTATTGTAATGGAAACATCTCCTGCCCCCTCACCAACTGCTTTACCTGCAATTAAGTGTCAGGGATGGGGACATGTAGTGAGTTGCCAGGATCAAAGAAAAGAGAAAAGGAGATGTATCCTGCTGGAGAAGGTAAGGAGCTCTCCTCTTAAAGTGCCCCTCTTACACACTGGGTGATGATTTGTTTCAAAAGCTTCGAAGGTCAGAGTATAGAATTATCCATATCTAAAGCAGAAATCTCTTGATGGAGGGAGGTGAAGGTGTCAAGTTAAAGGAGGAACATCAGTCCACAAAACCACACTTAATTTGATGGCTACTTTGTTCCCTCCCCCTTCCCAGGAATTTGATGGTTTGGCTTTCTGGCATGCAGTTTTACCCTTTAGTGAGACAGGTCTTCCTGCAAAAGATCCCTTGGGGTTGTTCACCTGCCCATGAGATTGATTAAATTCTTTGCGGTTCTTCAGCCCTGCTTTCCCCAAGCATCCAGTAGTAAAGTGAGTCAAGCAACACACTCTGAGCAACAGTTTAATAGGAATGAAGTGGTAGCATCAAAGAGTAGAAGTGAGCACCCAACCTGAAGCACACAGACCCTCAAGTGTCTTTGGAGACACCATTCCTCCCGTGTTCCACTTCACTTGAAGCCCAAAATGAAAAACCATTAAACCTGCTGCCTGCTGGTAACTCACTGTGCTCTTTAAATCTGGCTGATGTGTAGCCAGCTTTATACCTACCCACTAACATTCAGGAGGGGAAATGTGATTCAGAGCCCCAAGTCGTTCAATCTCATCCCACAATTACATAGATTTGTACTTTGTTCTTTCCAGTCTTTTCATATCTTTACCAAAGTATCATGCTAAAAGCTGGTGGCAGTATTTTAGGTAAGGCCTTGCCAGTGCTGAGTATACTGGAAGCAGTATGTCACAAGAGATCTGTCTCATGTCTGGGCCTCCATTGTCACGCTGTATTTTATCACATTGCTCCATGCTTTCATTAAGCAGATATATTGGGAAGTAGAAACTTTAAAAGCCCTTAAGTGTTTTTGTTTTGGATGAAAAGATATAAAGGAATGCAGTTAATGATAAGTTTCACAGAATGTGAGATAAATTAGGAAAATTTTGATGTACAGTTTCATAGGTATCTCTCTTTCAAGGGCAGAACTTGGATAGCAGTTGTATAAACAGGGAACAGCTAACTAGCTTTCCCTCCTCTCTACTTCCTAAAGATAAGAAATTATCTTTCTCCTGATCATACACTTAAAACATATGTAATGTAAGATAGAGGTAAGTTTGTCCTCTTTAACTAGAACAAAAATGCTGATGAAGTTTTGCTTTTCAAGGAATTATTATAAAGGGGGTAATTTTCTCCCATTTATAAATGCTGAAGAACAGAAAAGGAAAACAAAAGGGAGTTTTATTGTACAAGTTTGCCCTTCCAAAGTTGCCCCACTAAGGCTTAAATTGAAGGTTTTCTATTAAATACTGCTTTTTAATGGATTCTGAAAGAGCTGATTGATTTTTTTTAAAAGGCTTTGGTTTTGTATAAGTTGTAAGCTGAAGTAAGGCACTATACTGCATTTACAGTTTTACTTTTAAATATTGAATAACTTCATGTGTACAAGTATTATTAATGGAAAGGATTATTAAGTAATATATTGCTAGCTTAAAGGGAAATCGCTACAATATTGATCATAATGTGCTGAGTGCCATTGATTTTCTATAAATGAAATGTAGATAAGGAAAATTAATATAAGCTGCAAACAAGGAACAAATACAAATATTTTGAAAATCTGTAAGTAGATGCAGACATTTCTTTGAAATGCTCAAAGCCCAGCTTTTCGCACTGTAGAGGGTACAGAGCATTCATTAAGAACTGGCTGTTAATTATGGTGACTGAATTATAGGTAATGTCTTTGATGTCTAGAGAGGGTTAATTAGTTAAATTAAAAAACTTTGAGGAGCTTTTATATGCCTCTAATTTTTATTAGAGGGACCTAGTGGAAGAAGATGCTCTTCGTTTCTCCCTTTCAAAACTTAATCATGATGTAGACTAGCAAGGGCAGAAGGGACATCCTGTTTCTACATAAAGAGATGAGATTTGAAGGGTAGGTACATGATCCCTGTACTGCAGAGTACAAGGTGATTTGGCTGCATTGCTATAACCTCTCATTCTTTTCAAAATCAAATAGGGAGTCATCGTGCAACAAAAAACATTGATGGGCAGCACACAAAAAAGAGTCCTTCAAATGCTCGGGTCTGTAACTGATTTTCCCTAGAATTTCATTGGCATGCTGTGACTTCTTCTTTCATCGGTGATGGTTTCTGTTCGTTTTGCATGTCACTCACTTTCCAAAGGGGGGGGGGGGAAAAGTAAGGGAAAAATCGGAAAACTGAGCCAGGCTAACATTAATGACAGCTGCTGAAATGTGAGACACTAGGGAGGGATCATCAGGGTAAAAGATGCTGTATAAAAGCAACCTGATTTTTAGCTTAGCTCAGCCCACAGCAGTTCTTGCTGCAAGGGCAAGGAGTGATATATGGAAATCACTCTTAGGTTTTTGGTTTTTTCTTCTGTGGGTAAAGTTACTGCCAGGCAAGCAGCTGAAGATAATAGTCTTTCTCTATACCTGTGGTTCACTTAGGCACAATACCGTTTCTTGGTATTCTTGATTCTTTTACCTCTGGTCCAGGATTTGCCATAGCCCAGTGCACTCCATCTTTTTGTATGTCAATCACCGTACCTCAGTCACACAAGAGTCACCCCAGAGGATGGCTGTGCCTCTGAGCTTGTAACCTCTCTTGAGTAACGTGGGGTTTCCAGACTGTTTGCAGATGTCCAGTGGTCACCTGACTCAATTCCAGCCTTAAGATCAGACCTTTGCCCCTTGCAGTCTCACCTTATGTCTAATGGGTGGGTAGAAAGAAAGTGGCCATGTTTCTCCATAAGTACTAAATTGAGAGCACATGCATCTAGCTAAGTTAGAGGCTCCCTTACTTCCCTTTCTCCTTTTCTCTTACCCAGTAAAGCCCAGCACTGTTATCTGTGAGGGAGAAAGTGTGTCTGAGTTTTCTTGTACCCAGACAACGCACCCAGAAAATGTGCACACATTTTCATGACAAAAATACGTGATGTGCCTCTGTTTGGCAGAATACTATGTTACAAGTTTGACAGTTGTACACAAATTGCTATCAGGAAATCAGGATTCAGCTAGCAGGAGGAAGGCGAGGCAAAGGGCTCAGGAGCAGAGGATCGCGCCGGGCGAACCTTCCTAAAGCGGCAAAACCGTGAATGCAAAAGCGCGGGCAGAAAGAGAGTGCCCCAGCCCGCCCCTCCCCCCACCCCTCACCCCACCCCCGAGCCGGAAAAGTGATCTCATGACGAGCGGCAGCTCTGACTCAGCGTGGGCGGGGACAGGAGGGACGGCGGCCAAACCCCGTCGCGTACAAGAGCAGCCCCCAGGGAGCGCGGTGACCAGGGCGTGGCGCGGCAGTTGGCGCGGCAGTTGGCGCAGGGAAGGCGAGCGGGCAGGGCACAGTTCCCCTCCTGCCTCTGGAGGCTAACTCAACTCGTGGTCATCGCCCTCCCAGAAGAGGACCTAGCTATGGTTTCCACTTGGCCGAAAGCCATCGCCAGAAGGCACGTGGCGACCCAGACAGAGCCCCCACACAAGCATACAGCTGTCCAGGTCTCTGGCTGCAGGGAGTGCCTGAGCCTGTCACTTGTACCGGAGGGCAGCAGAGACGCCGCCTGTGTGCGCTGTGACCAGGTGGATGATCTGCTCAGCCTGGTGGCAGAGCTGAAGGAGTAAGTGGAAAGGTTAAGAAGTATCAGGGAGTGTGAGAGGGAGATAGATTGGTGGAGCCACACTCTACCATCTCTGAGGCAAGGGCAGCAGATGGAGGCTCCACAAGAAGCATAAGATGGCCTACCCTCTTGCCACCAGGCAGAAGGAGGGGACCTAAGAGAGAAGGGGCAATGGAAACAGGTCCCTGCTCGGGGTGCCAGGCGAATCCCCGCCTGGCCTCCCGGACCTTCCCAGTGGCCCTTACACAACAGATATGGGTCTCTGGAACTTGAGGGCCAGGCAAATGAGGATGTAGACGACGGTCCATACAGGGGGTTGCCCAGAGTGAGTAGTCAGCCCCACGCATTATAACTGCCTCTGCTAAGAAAAAAAGGAGGGTAATTGTAGGCGATTCTCTTCTGAGGGGGACAGAGGGCCCAATATGCTGACCAGACTCATCCCACAGGGAAGTCTGCTGCCTCCCTGAGGCCTGGGTTAGAGACATTGCTAGGAAACTCCCTGGTCTGGTACAGTCCTCTGATTATTACCCACTATTGGCTATGCAGGTCGGCAGTGATGAGGTTGCAGAGAGAAGTCCAGAAGCGATCAAAAGGGACTTCAGGGCACTGGGGCAATTGGTCGAAGGATCAGGATCACAGATAGTGTTTTCCTCAATCCCTTCTGTGGCAGGGAAGAATACTGAAAGGAAGAGGAAAACACACCCAATTAACAAGTGGCTCAGGGGCTGGTGCCATCGGTGGAATCTTGGCTTTTTTGATGATGGGGAGATTTACACGGCACCGGGCCTGCTGGCAACAGATGGAGTTCAGCTGTCTCACAGGGGGAAAAGGATTCTCGGATATGAGTTGGTGGGGCTCATCGAGAGGGCTTTAAACTAGATTCGAAGGGGGAAGGGGATAAAACAAGGATCACTAGAGATGAGCCTAGGGGTGGCATGCCAATGTCAGGGGCGAACTCAATAGCCCAGCTCAAGTGCACCAATGCACGCAGCACGGGTAGCAAACAGGAGGAGCTGGAAGCCATTGTGCAGCGGGATAGCTATGACTTAGTTGCCATCACGGAAACATGGTGGGATGACTCTCACGGTTGGAGTGCTGCAATGGATGGCTATAAGCTCTTCAGAAGGGACCGGCGAGGAAGGAGAGGCGGTGGTGTGGCTCTGTATGTTAGGGAGTGTTTCGATTGTCTAGAGGTCAGTGACTGTGATGATAAGGTCGAGTGCTTGTGGGTAAGATGAGGGGGAAGGCCAGCAAGGCAGATATCCTGCTGGGAGTCTGTTATAGACCACCTAACCAGGATGAAGAGGCAGATGAAGCATTCTACAAGCGGCTGGCAGAAGCCTCACCTGAACGTTATTCAAGAAGGAAGTCTTAAAGGCGCAGGAGGAGGCTGTCCCCATGTGCCATAAGAAGAACGGGTGGGGAAGACAACCGGCCTGGCTGAACGGGAAGCTTTTGCTGGGACTCAGAAAAAAAGGAGAGTTTATCACTTGTGCAAGAAGGGGCAGGCAACTCAAGAAGAGTACAGGGATCTCATTAGGTCATGCACAGAGAAAATTAGAAAGGCAAAAGCCTAGCTAGAACGCAATCTGGCCACTGTCATAAAAGACAACAAAAAATGTTTTTGCAAATATATTAATGACAAGAAGAGAGCCAAGGAGAATCTCCATCCTTTATTGGATGCGGGGGGGAACATTGCCACCAAGAATGAGGAAAAGGCTGAGGTACTCAACGCCTTCTTTGCCTCAGTCTTTAATAGTCAGACCAGTTATCCTCAGGGTATTCAGCCCCCTGAGCTGGAAGACAGGGACAGAGAGCAGGATAAACCCCCCATAATCCACGAGGAAGCAGTTAACAACCTGCTATGCCACCTGGATGCTCACAAGTCTATGAGGCCAGATGGGATCCACCTGAGAGTACTGAGGGAGCTGGCAGAGGAGCTTGCCAAGCCACTCTCCATCATTTACCAGCAGTCCTGGTTAACTGGGGAGGTCCCAGATGACAGGATGCTTGCCAATGTGACGCCCATCTACAAGAAGGGCTGGAAGAAGGATCCGGGGAACTACAGGCCTGTCAGCCTGACCTCGCTGCCGGGGAAGATTATGGAGCGCTCACAAGCCATGTGCAGGACAACCAGGGGACCAGGCCCAGCCAGAACGGGTTCATGAAAGGCAGGTCCTGCTTGACCAACCTGATCTCCTTCTATGACCAGGTGACCCGCCTAGTGGATGAGGGAAAGGCTGTGGATGTGGTCAACGTGGACTTCAGTAAAGCCTTTGACACTGTCTCCTACAGCATTCTCCTAGAGAAACTGGCGGCTCACGGCTCAGACAGGTGTACTCTTTGCTGGATAAAGAACTGGCTGGACGGCCGAGCCCAGAGAGTTGTGGTGAACGGAGTTAAATCCAGTTGGCGGACGGTCACAAGCGTTCTTCCCCAGGGCTCAGTTTTGGGGCTGGTCTTGTTCAATATCTTTATCAATGATCTGGATGAGGGGATTGAGAGCTCCCTCAGTAAGTTTGCAGATGACACCGAGTTGGGTGGGAGTGTTGATCTCTTCAAGGGTAGGAAGGCTCTGCAGAGGGATCTGGACAGGCTGGATCGATGGCTTGAGGCCAACTGTATGAGATTCAACAAGGCCAAGTGCTGGGTCCTGCACTTTGGTCATAACAACCCCATGCAACGCTACAGGCTTGGGGAAGAGTGGCTGGAAAGCTGCCTGGCGGAGAAGGACCTGGGGGTGCTGGCTGACAGCCAGCTGAATATGAGCTGGCAGTGTGCTCAGGTGGCCAAGAAGGCCAATGGCATCCTGGCCTGTATCAGAAATAGTGTGGCGAGCAGGAGTAGGGAAGTGATTGTGCCCCTGTAGTGGTCACTGGTGAGGCCGCACCTCGAATACTGTGTTCAGTTTTGGACCCCTCACTACAAGAAGGACATTGAGGTGCTGGAGCGTGTCCAGAGAAGGGCAACAAAGCTGGTGAGGGATCTGGAGAACAAGTCTTATGAGGAGCGGCTGAGGGAACTGGGGCTTTAGTCTGGAGAAGAGGAGGCTGAGGGGAGACCTCATCGCTCTCTACAACTACCTGGAAGGAGGTTGTAGTGAGGTGGGTATTGGTCTCTTCTCCCAAGTAACTAGCGCTAGTACGAGAGGAAATGGCCTCAAGTTGTGCCAAGGGAGGTTTAGATTGTACATTAGGAAAAATTTCTTTACTGAAAGAGTGGTGAAGCATTGGAACAGGCTGCCCAGGGAAGTGGTTGAGTCACCATCCCTGGAAGTATTTAAAAGACGTGTAGATGTGGCGCTTAGGGAGATGGTTTAGTGGGCATGGTGGTGTTGGGTTGACGGTTGGACTCAATGATCTTAGAGGTCTCTTCCAACCTTAATGATTCTATGATTCTAAATGAAATGATCTCACTACAGGCAGAGGCCCATAGAGGTGAAAAAAGCTGATCTGCTGATAGGAGAGTAATGGCATGACAGTAAATAGCAGGATTGCAATAGTTAGATGTCTCTGGCTTGGTGAGAACTGGTTTTCGATGTTATGAACAGAAATTGAGGTTATGGGGACTTATCCTAGTCCTATTTAAGTCAACAGTCACTGGATTAATTTTGACCAGAATTTTATTCTGTTTCCTTTCCTCCTATGAAATTGGACCAAGAGGACTCTTTATGCAGGCTGTCTGCCTTCTTCATGGCTAAATACACTTGTTGTTATCTTTGCTTTAGAGAGGGAAACTTTATCCTAAATAATCGGCTGTGGTTATGAATTATGAATTCTGTTGCCTAAGCTTCTGCTACTCACCTCCATCATAGCACGGACTCTCATCATCTTTCCTTTTCTGAACTCCAGAATGTAAAACACCTCAAAAAAATCTTGGATAAATCCCTACTTGTCTGCCCCAAAAAGCAAACTGTCCAGACTGATGAGAATGATTATGAGTAAAGTCCTTAGCGAATACGAATGAGGATTGCATTATTGATGATATTTGAATGGCATTATTTAACTGATTATAATTATACAACAAATTAGAAATTTGTTTAATGTAAATTTGCCCAGGGGAACATTTCACAAATTTCTGGCAAATCTGGTTACTGTTAAACTTCAGTTACTGTGACAATATAAAACAGCTCTTTCTGCTCCCAAAGTTTTTCCTAGTTTGCTGGTGCTTTCAACTTGATTAAAAAATAAAACGAGTATTTAATTGCAGCGAAAACATTGTGAAGGCCCAGTGACAGAAAGCATAAATCCCTGAGCATTTCCCTCATCACTCAGAAATTCAGAGAATGCTTGCCTTTTCAGTACTTGTCTAAAGTTGACACATACCAACCTTTCATCTTGAATATAGGTAGTTGTTGCTTGCATTCTGTATTCCAACAGTCCGTGGGCCTTTCTCTCTGCTTTTGTTAATTTCTTAAGAATTCTTATTCTTCCTCGTGAACTAATTTTTGTGTTGTTCTTTGAAATATGAGCAAATTTTTATGCCAGTTCTGAACAGAATAACAATTTTGCATAAACTGATTTCTGAATTCTCAACTTCAGATGCTGTAAGGGAGGTTGCTCTTTCTCAGTACTTGTTCTCTACACCTCTAAATATAAGACATCTTTGGATGCACCAAGTTACAAGTCTTTTTTTTTTAAATATAATTCTCTGGTATGTAGGTTTGTCACCTGCCATAGCACAGTCCACTGCTCCTCAAATGTGACTTATCTCCAAATATCTAAGCCCCAGCATCCACAGTGAAGATAGAGAATGTTACGTCAGCTGTGTTATAGGATTGTACATATGCTCAGATTTTTGTATCTGTGAGGCTATTCAGTGATGTCTTTTAAAAAACAGGATGCTTAATTTTCTTAGTTTTGTCTCTAGCTAGAATAGCAAGATGATGTTCTCCATGCCTTGCTGTGTAAGTTTTTCAAGTCTGTCAACCTGTGTGTCAAATTTTGGCATAGATAGTATCTCATTCACGGATCTAAGAGAAGTTTACCCATGCGCATTTCTCTTCATAGTTTGTAATGAGACTGGAGGAACAATTGTTTCTCAAAACTTAGAGGAAGATGAACATTTTATAGAATAATAATAATATGCTTGAGCGTGTAAGCATTTGTTGGAATTTTTACTATTTCATTAACGGCTGAAAAGAACTATGATTGCATTGCTGTGTGGCAGCCATTCCGAAATCACTGTTGATCATAGACAGTTTCTCAGTTCACAGAAACCGTCAAACTTATAAATTAAGTGCTTAAAACTGGTGTATGTGTAGAGGATGGTCAATGGTGAGACACAGAATGAACTGTTTTGCCATTGGGAAATTTAGTGTTAAATAGCCATCACTTTTTAGCTAAAAGAATGATAGAGCACTTGATGAAATCTCCTACTGCTACAATGTGTATTTTTGTCTATCCATTAAAACCATGTGGGAGCCATGTCTTTAGCTGAGTTTCGTAATTTTGAAATGCCTTTCCTTCTGTAGCAGAACAAAAGCTTTTCATGTAAATGTTCTGTTAACTGAAATGTCCCTCAAGTAATGCATTGAGGGTTGAAAAATCAATGTGTTTCATTTCATTTTTGAGACTTTTCTTTGTATTGTTTTATAAATATGAAGTAAAGAAAATACTGAAATGAAAATAATTTCAAAATAGAGGACTAGAATGTTTTGTTCCATGAAGGTCAAAATAAAACATTTTTTTCAATTTTAATTTCAAAAAATAATTTTCACAAAACACTTTACATTTGATGAACTTTCATTTTTTATATAAAATACATTGCAGGAAAAAAAAACTGACTAAATGTGTGTAATGGTAGAAAGAAATACAATTTTCGCTGTTGTCAATCTGAAGACTTGTATAAAGGATTAAAGGTTAAAAGAACTAGTAACTGCCACTGAAGTCAAAGAAGGGAAATGTGTGAAGGGATTGTTATATTTCTCAGTAATGACATGTATGGGAACGGTGCAGGCCTGAGGAAAAGGAGGTGGACAGCCACAGTCAGGAGAAGGAGACCTTCCTACAGTGACCATGTGTAGCACAATAGCATTTAAATACCAATGTCCAACTTGGTTTCTCTTCACACAAGGAACATGGAAGCAAAACGTTATGATGCTATACACCATGCAAATGCACTTCATGATCACTCTGTTTTAGCCACAACGGTACTGATTTCAATACACAGGTCCTGGTGTCCTGCTGTGTCAAGGCCTTGCGGCACCACCATGCAGATTCCTGTTACTTACTTTTAAAATTATTTCTTCCCATAAGTAGTACATTTAGATGTGGCAGTACCATGTTAACATGCAATTGCTGTACCTCCTGGGATTTGAAATAGATTTATTTTATTTTCCACGTAGGAGCAAGAAAGTCCATGAAAACCATTTGGAAGATACTAGTCACCATGACTCTTTCAGACTGAGACAACCTCTCCAAGCCTTGCTAGCATAGCTCTCCCTAGCTGACACCCTTCTCAGTCTGGCCACAATGCTATAAAAACCAAGTATTAGTTTGTAAAGCGGATGATTGGTCTGGTTTTGGCAAGAAAGCAATTGAGCAAGCTTCAATTAATTTGCAAGCAAGACTTAATTCTAAATATGAGTATTTTTTTCTCTGTTTGTCATCACTACACTTATAAAACACAGGACCTGGGATCTGATCTGGGGAATGGCAGACAGACCCCAGCTCTGTCCCAAAAAGGTAAGTGAACTTTTGCAAGTCCACTTTACCACTTGCTATCTCAAATTCCCCATCTGTAACATAGGGTATATTATTCTAATCTTCTCTTGTGATACCGTGAATGCAAATGGCTCCACACAAAATAAGTTTTGTTGCTAAGTGCCATTCCTGAGAGCACATGTCATCCATTTCCTTAGCCATGCCTACTAGCTACTTCCTTACACACTATAAATCTGACTCCAAAGTTCATCCCAAGATTTAACAAGGTAGATGGAGTGGTTGGTGCGGGCAGTGCACTGATATGTAAGGCACGTTGTTTTGGAGAAATAATTCAGAGAAATAACTTGTCACTCCACTGCATCCTTTTGTTGCAGTGTATTACATGGCACAACATAGTAGCCATGAAATGATGGAATGATTTGTCAGACCCGCATCAGATATATTTAGAGTTATATGTGCCTGTGTCCAGCAGGGGAAAAACACTATTAGATCACAGAGCTATTTCGCTAGGTGATACGTATGGTTATGAATCACTCATTTGCCAAGCCCAGCAAGCCTTATTGTAATAGGAGGCTCATCTATGTCATTTACAGTTTCAGTACTGTGAAACCAACATGAAACAATTTTTAGACAATTTTACATTTGTTCATCATTTTGTCACCTGCAAAAAAGAATAGTCATGATCAGGAGTCATATGTGGAAGTTGCATAATGAGCGTATATATTGAATCAGGCAGCAAATAAGATGGGATTCCAGTGTTTGCAGCATTTTTATTAGGGAGTTGCAAGAAGCTGAAGTGACATTTTCATTAATAAATTATCCCATTGATGTTGCTGGGTAGGTTTCAGTCATGGGAACACAACAGTGAGTGAGAGTCGCAGAGTCTAGCACGTAAGTCTGGTCTCAGAAGACTTATGCTCTGTTTCTGGTTCAGGTGGTGACCTGCCCTGGGCTTTAGAGGGGACCCTTAATTTTCTAAAAGGAGATTCAGTTGCAAGTGAAATTTTATCATTATTTTTAAAAAGCACTTCTAGTCAATTTGAAAGTCACAAAACCATTTCTTGATGATGATTAAATTTTCCTATTTTCAGCAAAATGCTATTTTCATATTTGTTTGATGTTTCTATTCTGTTTCTTTATTTTCTTCTTCAAGAAAAAAAACTTGATTTTTCCAAGTACCTCTATTGCTTAGCTAGTGAAACTGCAGAGGAAACTTTTTCAAATGGAAATCTGAACAGTTTTATAGCTGCATGAGATCCCAGCTTCAACCCATGCTTCTGAATGCTATTATAATACTTCAGAAGCCCACGCCACCCAAAATGAAAAGACTGGGGATGGATGAGGAAAATACATTTTTTAGGACAGTTGGGCACATACTTTCATCAGAGCCGCATGGGATGACAATGCATAGTGGTCTCATCAATGGCTGTAAGTATAGCAAAACAAATTACATCACTTATCCACTGTAAAGGTTCAATGAGAACACATGTGCATGGCCCTGGTTCATTTCTCTTTGCCTAACTTCCTGCAATTATATTATATTTGTTTTCCCCTATTATTGACAAACTTTACATCTTAAGGAGGATAACATTACCATACACTTTATTCTCTCCCCGTTCCTCTGCGGGGGCGGGGGGAGTGAGTGAGTGGCTGTGTGCTGTTTGGCTGCCTGCCGGCTTAAATCACAACAGTCCTTTTGGCACCCAACATGGGGCACGAAGGGTTGAGATAACAACACATCTGACCCAAGCAGGTTAAAACAAAATTGTTATAAGCATTCATTGTATCAGTTTAGTAGTCACTGGTCACAGTGTTGGTTTATTTGCTGTCAGAGTTGTTGGATCTGTTCTTGGAGTTTTGTTATGTAGCACCTTTCTGTCTGTATATACTGCTGTTTGTCAGTATTTATGTGGGGTTTGTCATTTCTGGGAGATGGATTAAGTTTATCATTTTGCTATACTGTGTAACACTGGCTTACGGTATGATAAAATCATTGGTCACGAGATTGTACTCAGCACCACCATCATCCCTGTGCTTCAGGAGTTATCTCTCGGAAACTATTAGTAATTACACTTGTTACCTCTTCTTCTCGGAGAGCCTGTTTACGGGGGAGACGGCTTCCTTCACCTTCCCTTTCTCCTCCAGGCTGATTACAATAGCTCTTGAGGATTTTGAATATCCTTGGGATGTTCAAACCAGCATGTTTCTATTGCTATATCTCCTGAATGTGTTTCAGGCCTTGTTTAAGGTTAAACAACTATTTAAGAATACCACCCAGAGATCTGCCCTGAGGCTGGATAGTTATGAGTGGGAAGGTGTGTGGGATAGTATGGCCAAGTACCTAGGACAGTGGTCACCTCCAATGTTTTGGAACTTCACCCCTGAACAAGTGCAGAAGCCTGAAAAACTAGTAAAATATTTGGAAAATGTATGCTTTCACCCTGGCAATTCCAGAACGACCCAGATTACTGCAATGTGCTGGGGCCTGGCCCATGTCTACCGAGCCCTGTTCAACACTATTCAGAACCCTCAAGGGGAAGAAAAGGTCTCCGGATCTGATGACAAAATGACAGGCACTGCGGCCACTCTAACCCCCAGGACAGACACTGCGGCTACTTCAACCCCCATGATGGGCACTGCAGCTACTCCAACCACCATGACGGGCACTGTTGCTATTCCAACCCCTGCAACAGGTACTACAGCTCAATCAGAGGACCAACCCGTGCTGGTATCAGTTGCTCTGATACATACAAAGAAATCTTGGAAGCGAAAGTCAAGTCATTTAGAAAGGGATGATAGAAAAGCAGGGCCATCACGAGGAGGGGAGGAGGAAGAGGAAGAACTCGTAAATGAGATGGAAACCACCCAATTGCTATCCCTGAGTGAGTTACGAGATATGTGGAAAGATTTCAGCCGTCATCCACGTGAGAATATTGTTACCTGGCTGCTCCGATGCTGGGATAATGGGGCCAGTAGCCTGGAATTATAGGGGAAGGAAGCCAAACAGCCGGGATCCCTTGCTAGGGAAGGGGGCATTGAGAAAGCGATTGGAAGAGGGGCGCAAGTCCTCAGCCTCTGGAGGCAACTGCTGTCAGGCGTGAAGGAATTACATCTTCAAGGAAGATGTAATATATATCCCCTAGGCAAATGGACCACTATGGAGAGAGGTATCCACTACCTGAGATAATCAGGCGTGCTGGAGGTGGTTTATAGTGACCTGGACAACGACCAAACGCCCAAAGATCCAGATGAAGTCCACTGCACGCGACCCATGTGGCAGAAGTTGGTACAGAGCACACCAGCGTCAGGTGCTAATTCGTTGGCAGTACTGTGCTGGAAAAAAGAAGAAGCACCAACGGTGGATGACGCGGTTGGCAGACTCCGGGAATACAAAGAAACTGTCTCTTTCTCCCGTGTCTTGGCTGTGAAGAAACTGTCCCGGGAGGTCCAGCAACTCAAAGAGGATATGCCCTACTCGTCACGTGTACAGACCGGTATCTTCAGCTATTAGGAGTCAGCGTTCTTCTGCTCAAGAGAGAGGGTGCAGAAGATACACACCCTGGGGCACCCTGTGGTTTTACCTGTGTGACCACAGAGAGGACATGAGGAAGTGGGATGAAAAACCTTAACCCTAGAGGCACAGGTACGTGAGTTGCAAGGAAAAACAATCACACAAGGGGGTTCTCCCAGGAAAATTGCTGCTCCAGTTTTCAGGAAAAACCTGTCTCATGATGGTCCAGTTTCCAGTGAACAGTTCCCCAGACAGAGTAGAAGGGCTGATCTTACTTTGGATTGTAATGAAGAAATTCTTGACTCGCATTTTCAAGAAGTGAGAAACGGATACTATGACCAGAACCAGAGGGGCCCTGCCTCCAGCCAGGTGGAGGAAAGGGACAACCAGGTTTACTGGACTGTGTGGATTCGATGGCCTGGCACATCAGACCCACAGGAGTATAAGGCTCTAGTAGACACCTGTGCACAGTGTACCCTGATGCCATCAAGCTATAAAGGGGCAGAACCCATTTGTATTTCTGGAGTGACAGGGGGATCCCAAGAGTTAACTGTATTGGAGGTTGAAGTGAGCCTAACTGGGAATGAGTGGCAGAAGCACCCCATTGTGACTGGCCCAGAGGCTCCATGCATCCTTGGCATAGACTACCTCAGGAGAGGGTATTTCAAGGACCCAAAAGGGTACCGGTGGGCTTTTGGTATAGCTGCCCTGGAGATAGAGGAAATTA
Organism: Calonectris borealis; assembly: GCF_964195595.1. NCBI lineage: Eukaryota > Metazoa > Chordata > Aves > Procellariiformes > Procellariidae > Calonectris > Calonectris borealis. Next base: position 63,326,858 of record NC_134315.1, on the reverse strand, counting down.
AACAGCTGTCTACCTTGCCGGGTCTCTTGGAGGACCCTTCTGTTGTGGAGTTGCTGAGGGTCGAAGAACAACATGTGCCAATTGCTACCACAACGGTGCACTGGCAGCAATATCGCACCAACCGAGACTCCCTGCTCCCCATCCATAAGCTGATTTGTGGACTGGAGAGCCAAGGAGTGATCAGCAAGACTCACTCACCCTCTAACAGTCCCATATGGCCAGTGCAAAAGTCCAGTGGAGAGTGGAGATTAACAGTAGACTATCGTGGCTTCAATGAAGTCACGCCATCATTGAGTGCCGCTGTGCCAGACATGCTAGAACTTCCATACAAACTGGAGTCAAAGGTAGCCAAGTGGTACGCCACAACTGATATTGCTAATGCGTTCTTCTCAATCCCTTTGGTGGTGGAGTGCAGGCCACAGTTTGCTTTCACTTGGAGGGGCATCCAGTACAGCTGGAACTGACTGCCCCAGGGGTGGAAACACAGCCCTACCATTTGTCTGATCCAGACCGCACTGGAACAGGGTGAGGCTCCAGAACACCTGCAATACATTGATGACATCATTGTATGGGGCAAGACAGCAGAAGAAGTTTTTGAGAAACGGGGAGAGAATAGTCCAAATCCTTCTGAAGGCCAGCTTTGCCATAAAACAAAGTAAGGTCAAGGGACCTGCACAGGAGATCCAGTCTTTCGGAAGGACGAATGTTGTCAGATCCCAATGGATGTGATCAACAAAATAACAGCCATGTCCCCACCAACTAGCAAAAAGGAAACACAAGCCTTCTTAGGCATTGTGGGCTTCTGGAGAATGCATATTCCAAATTACAGCCTGATTGTAAGGCCTCTCTATCAAGTGACTCGAAAGAAGAACGATTTCAAATGGGGCCCTGAGCAACAACAAGCGTTTGAACAAATTAAACATGAAGTAGTTCGTGCAGTAGCAATTGGGCCAGTCCGGGCAGGACAAGATGTAAAGAATGTGCTCTACACTGCAGCTGGAGAGAATGGCCCTACCTGGAGTCTCTGGCAGCAAACACCAGGGGAGACTCGAGGTCGACCCCTAGGATTTTGGAGTCAGGGATTCAGAGGATCCGAGGCCCGCTACACTCCAACTGAGAAGGAGATATTGGCAGCATATGAAGGGGTTCAAGCTGCTTCGGAAGTGGTTGGTACTGAAGCACAGCTCCTCCTGGCACCCCGACTGCCGGTGCTGGGCTGGATGTTCAAAGGGAGGGCCCCCTCTACACATCATGCAACCGATGCTACGTGGAGTAAGTGGGTCGCACTGATCACACAGCAGGCCCAAATAGGAAACTCCAGTTGCCCAGGAATCTTGGAAGCAATCACGAACAGGCCAGAAGGCAAAGATTTTGGAATATCCCTAGAGGAGGAGGTGACGCGTGCTGAAGAGGTCCCACTGTATAATAAACTACCAGAAAATGAGGAGTAATATGCCCAGTTCACTGATGGGTCCTGTTGTCTTGTGGGAAAGCATTGGAGGTGGAAGGCTGCTATATGGAGTTCTGTACAACAAGTTGCAGAAACTGCTGAAGGAGAAGGTGAATTGAGTCAGTTTGCAAAAGTGAAAGCCATCCAGCAAACTTTGGATATTGCTGAACGAGAAAAAAGGCCAGTACTTTATCTCTATACTGACTCATGGATGGTGGCAAATGCCCTGTGGGGATGGTTACAGCAATGGAAGCTGAACAACTGGTAGTACAGAGGTAAACCCATCTGGGCTGCTGTGTTGTGGCAAGATACTGCTGCTCGGATTTAGAACCTGGTTGTAAAAGTACGTCACGTAGATGCTCATATACCCAAGAGTCGGGCCGCTGAAGAAAGTGAACCAGGCTGTTAAGATCGAAGTGGCTCAGGTGGATCTGGACTGGTTTATAGCTCGGTGGGCCCATGACACTTTGGGCCATCAAGGAAGAGATGCAACATATAGCTGGGCTCGTGATCGAGGGGTGGACTTGACCATGGACGCTATTGCACAGATTATCCATGAATGTGAAACATGCGTTGCAATCAAGCAAGCCAAGCGAATAAAGCCTCTTTGGTAGGGAGGACGATGATTGAAATATAAATATGGGGAGGTCTGGCAGATTGATTATATCACGCTTCCACAAACCCAACAAGGCAAGCGCTATATGCTCACCATGGTGGAAGCAACCACTGGATGGCTGGAAACATATCCTGTGCCCCGTGCCACCGCCAGGAACACCATCCTGGGCCTTGAAAAGCAAGTCTTATGGCAATATGGCACCCCAGAAAGAATTGAGTCAGACAACGGGGCTCATTTCTGAAACACCCTCATAGACACCTGGGCCAACGAGCATGGCATTGAGTGGGTCTATCGCATCCCCTACCATGCACCAGCCTCTGGGAAAATTGAATGATACAATGGACTGCTAAAGACTACACTGAGAGCAATGGGTGGTGGGACATTGAAGCACTGGGATACACATTTAGCAAAAGCCACCTGGTTAGTGAACACCAGGGGATCTGTCACTCGAGCTGACCCTGCCCAATCCAAACCCTTACGTACTGTAACGGGGGATAATGCCCCTGTCATGCACATAAGAAATATGCTGGGGAAGACAGTCTGGGTTACTCCTGCCTCTGGCAAGGGAAAACCCATTCGTGGGATTGCTTTTGTTCAAGGACTTGGGTGCACTTGGTGGGTAATGCGAAAGGATGGGGAAGTCCAGTGTGTACCTCAAGGGGATTTGATTTTGGGTGAAAATAGCCAATGAAGTGAATTGTATGATGTTAATTGTTATATGACATTGTATATCATCATTTCTATGGTTGCTATCAACAGTATTGCAGTATAAATCATCCAGATTAATGAAGAATGAACTCCGCTGAAACCGAGCAAGGTGCAACGATGATAGAACCGGACGAATGCAGCGATAATGGAATCAGAACTGGCTTCAGGATGCAACAATCTAACACACCATCTCTTCTGCCCTGAAAGACTGTTATGACAGATGGAGTCCAAAGTCATGGACTAAATGAACTCAATGGACATTTTAGAGGGATGGCCCATAGACTAAGGGAATGATATCTGTGTGTATATATCAAAAGACAAGAAAGGTGGTGGTGATTAATTGGAATGTATTGGAAAATGTGAGACCTAGGCATTACATAAATGGTATAGAATAAGGGGTGGATACTGTTCTGGTTTCGGCTGGGATAGAGTTAAATTTCTTCTTAGTGCTGTGTTTTGGATTTAGTATGAGAAGAATGTTGATAACACACTGATGTTTTCAGTTGTTGCTAAGTGCCGTTCTGGTCAAGGACTTTTCAGCTTCCCATGTTCTGCCAAGTGCACAAGAGGCTGGGACGGAGCATAGCTGGTACAGGTGGCCCAGCTGGCCAACGGGGTATTCCATATCATGTGATGTCATGCTCAGTATATGAATGGGAGGCGTGTTCCAGGAAGTAGCGATCGCTGTTTTGGGCATTGCTCGGTGGGTGGTGAGCAATCGCATTGTTCATCACTCCTCTTGTATAGTCTATTATTATTATTATTGTTATTGTTATTGTTATTATTTTCCCTTCCTTTTCTGTTCTATTAAACTGTCTTTATCTCCACCCATGAGTTTTCTCACTCTTACCCTTCCGATTCTCTCCCCGTCCCACTGCGGGGGTGGGAGGGGGGAGTGAGCGAGCGGCTGTGTGCTGTTTGGCTGCCTGCCAGGTTAAACCATGACACTTTGTTTTGAAGGCAAGTTTGAATTTTGAAAAATTGAGCTGGAAGTATTTGCTTTTTTCCCTATTATTGCCCTTTATCTGTCAGGCTGGCAGGTTTTTGTGAGAAACATCTGATTGTCCTTGCTATTAGAGTAGCAGTAACCACTTTATTTACAAGGGGTAGATAAAATGTAAATGTACATAGCCTTGTTTTAAAGTTGTTTGGGGGGGGTTGACCAAAGTATTAAAGTGTCAGTGTGTGTGAAAGATCTAAGTCCCAATCCTGAATGTATCAGATATATTCTTTTTAGAGGTGGGAGGAGAGGTAGTGATATATGACACTGCTTCGGTGCCTTTTTTCGCAGTGGCTGTTGGAGGAACTTGTAAGACAAGAAGCCTGCTGGACAACTTACACCACCTGTGAGAGAAGCAGCTGGACCTAGGGTTTTGGGCAGTGGTGAAGGCATATGAAAAAACTCAGCTATGAAAATCTGAAATCCAACAGACAATTTCATTAGATATCCACACTTTAAAAAATTAAGCTATTCCCTGTATAGGTATTCCAAAAAGACCAAATCCTACTTAGACAAGTAAATAAAGTTTTCAGATGTGAAAATGTCTTGCATGCTGTACCCAGGCTTTTCATTTAGCTACTTAAATTCTACTGAGCACCTTTAGAAATCTGTCTAACTATTTAGGCACCTGTAGTGTGATGACTTTCTAGTATCTGATTCTGTCCGTCATCAAACTTGCTTCCAGTGTCACTAGCAAACTGGAAACTCTACAGCAGCCTCAAATAACTAAAAAGGAGAAGCTTCTAGTAGACTTAATGATAAGAGCAATCTTATTCAATATCCTCTGTTAGGTGCAATTTAATATTAATCTTTTGATTTCCAAAGTGTAGTGGTGCAGACATTTATAGTCAGGCACTATAACCTCACTGTGTAATTTACAGAGAAAATCCCTTGACTTTATGACACTCAGGAGGGGGTGTACTTTGAAATTTTTGTCATCTGCAAAGTTGTGGGAGGTGATTTGGGCTTACAAGATACACACTTTAACTGAATATTTTTACTTTGATAATTATTTACCTGTTTATTGGTGATGAATGGGGCAGGTGATACCTTCCAGTGTTTTTCAACTTGTTTGAAATTTAGGAAAACAAAATACCAACACAATATTCAGATGTTTTCCATCTCAGGTATAAGGAGTAGATATGTTTAGAATTTTTTTCTTGATAAGCTTGCAAATGAGCAAGTGCAGCACTACTGTTTTCCTTAAGCTTTTCCTGAAAAATCTGAAATTTTGAGAAAAAAATCAACATTTCACACACGTTACTGCAGCACAGTTGCAATGTGTCTGGCTTTCAGCCAATTGTTTCCAATGAGGTGCAGGCCAGACTGACATTATACTGCAGGCTACTTTCCCCTGGATCATAGGAGTATTTACAGGTGTAAATTCAGTGGAGTTTTGCCAGCTGATACTAACTCACTTTCATTATTGTGAAAACCTTTTAAAGTTGCTTTTATAATTAAATACCTTTATTTTTCTTTCCCATACTTCGTCTTCACAATGCCAACTATGTTTACTTTTCACTTTCCAGATGACAGCAGCAAAGGGGTGTGTGCTACATCTTCCCCTTAAACTAAGCCTTGATTTTTTTCGAGGTACACACCATTCGAAGATACCAGATTGTATAAGAGGAGAAACTCAGTAGTACTGCAACAAACATTGATTATAAACCAAGCTCTGCCCTTTTGAAACACCAAAATAAGATGCTTTTCAGAGTGCACCATCACCAATACAGAATTTAATCTGTGATTGTTGTTTAGCTTCAATACCTTTCTTTCTAATGGTATAACAGAGCAGAACTTAATTTTTAAGCGAATGAACACCAAAGTGGAGCAAAACTTCCTAGTTATCCCTCTTTGTTAATGGTAACACATTCTTCAGGCCTCGACATTAAAGGGGTTCTCAAGTTATGCATAGAGTCAAAGCAAAGGGGCTGGAAATGGCCTCACAGAGCCACATAGTCATTTTTGTACTTGCTCATGCTATCCTGAGAAACATGGATGTTTCATCTCTAATGTGCACTTTCTTTTCTTTGGAGTGAATGGTTGAAAAGTCCTTTTCTGCAGTCATTCATCTTGACTTTGTCAAAGAGAAATCGTACTTGTTATAGAATAGTCAAAACCTGTATAAAAAGGATCAGACAAATGTGCATCTAAAAGTAAGCATATTCAGAAAAACAGGATAGCAAAATTCCAGCATTTTAGAGAGCGCCTGAAATCCTAGCATTTATCAGCTTTTCAACTGCAACAACTTAGGTGCTTTTAAAATGCAGAGATGCTAGATAGATGGATAGACTGTTGCATTCCCTCCTCCCGTTTTAATTTTAGGTAAAAATAGCATGATAACTCCTTCTAACCTTAAGATAAAAAGAAGATTTTATATTTCAAACTATTTTCCATAGAATGTCTCTGATCACTACATATATGCTCCCAGGCATCTTATACAAGTGTGTTTATGTATGAGTTCTATCCTGAACTGGATTGAAGGCTTTGAAGATGATAAACTTGGGAAGGTGATCTGGAGCACAGTTGCATGGAGTTCTATATAAAAAGTGTTACGAAACAAAGCAATTTGATACATAAGACAGAAAAAAGTGACTCATCTGATTCTTCTTACAGATGCACACGGCTCACCTTTCCATTGGAGATCTTCTCTTGGAGAGGAAACATATATATGGCAACATTTAATTTTCTGTCATTTCTGCAGAGTACTTCCAACTGAGAAGCAGGCAAGGATGTCGTTTAATAGCAGGTACATTTGTCCACAAATGTTTAATTAGATTCATAATGAAAGGTCTTTTTGATGATCATGTTCTGTAAACGCTGTGCTGGTTTTGGCTGGGATAGAGTTAATTTTCTTCATAGTAGCTAGTACGGGGCTATGTTTTGGATTTGTGCTGAAAACAGTGTTGATAATACAGGGATGTTTTCGTTACTGCTGAGCAGCACTTACACAGAGTCAAGGCCTTTTCTGCGTCTCACACCATCCAGCCAGCGAGTAGGCTTGGAGTGCACAAGAAGATAGGAGGGATAAAGTTAGATTAGCTGACCCCAACTGACCAAAAGGATATCCCATACCATATGACGTCATGCTCAGCATATAAAGCTGGGGGAAGAAGAGGGAAGGGGGGGATGTTCAGAGTGATGGCATTTGTCTTCCTAAGTAACCATTACGTGTGATGGAGCCCTGCTTTCCTGGAGATGGCTGAACCCCTGCCTGCCGATGCGAAGTAGTGAATGAATTCCTTGTTTTGCTTTGTTTGTGTGCGTGACTTTTGCTTTACTTATTAAACTGTCTTTATCTCAACCCACGAGTTTTCTCGCTTTTACTCTTCTGATTCTCTCCCCCATCTCATTGTGGAGGGAGCGAGCGAGCAGCTGTCTGGTGCTTAGTTGCCAGCTGGGGTTAAACCACAACAATGTGCAAGAGTGGAATTTTACTGACATAAATACAATATTGATATATATCAAATACTGAGGTTGCTATGCTTAAATATTCACCAACAAAAGTTTGCTTTGAGGTCGGGTTTGCGAAATTTCCACTTGTGTCATGCTCATTACTCACATAAGCCACACAGTCAAGGAATTGCATATGAAATCACATAGCAGAAGTGATTAACCAAGAAAACAACTGAATATTTTCAAAAGCTTGTTTGCCATCTCGACTCCAAAGATATTCAAACAGCTTTGAATATTAAGGTGAGAATTTTTCAGTATGTTTTTTAGCAATTAACCGAGAAAAAAATGGAAAACAAAATTTATCCAAAAACATATTTATTGGTAATTTTTGTTTTTCTTGGCTCACAGTATGTAAATGGAATTTATGAACTGCTCTGAAATCAGAGTAAAAAGGTAGCAAATACATGTTTATTTACCTTCATTCAACTCCTGTGTTGTTTTCAGTAAAATGTTTCTCTGCTAAACTTTCAAAGCAGCATAAGGAAGTTAGCTTGCAATTCCACTGAGTCCTTTTAGGACCTAGCATATCCAATATATAGATCTTAAATTCTCAGTGTTTGGTGGCTAATGCTAGTTTTGTATTTTTCCATTAAAAAGAAACAGAAATTGTTTTTAAAGGAGCATGTCACCCTAAGTCCCACTGCACAGCTCATAAATCTGAACTTTGTTTTAATTTAGTGTGTCAGAAAATGACTCATTTGTTCATTACAACATTAATTCATTCAGAAAGTACTTTGTCAGGGAAGCCCAGCTACTATAAAACTAATCATCTCAGACTATCTACTCTCTGGAAAAACAAGTATACTTCTTTCTCATCATGGGTGGAAGCATACCTAGACTAGAAAAATGGGTTATGCTTTAAAGTGTTGGGCTTAGTACCATCAGTAACAAGTATTCTTAGGAAGTGTGATCTCTCCCTACCCAAATTCATTAGGGTAGATTAGTTTAAAACAATCCTACCAGAGTATTAAAATGTTATCACTGTATTAGGGTATTTCTTTCTTAGTTCTTTGTTTTCTAGGTGTTTATAATGAACTGTGATCATGTTTCAAGCTAGAAAAGCTTCCTAAAGGGTAGCAGTACTAGGAACTTTTGTGTTTTGATGAAGGTTGAGGTTCTTATGTAGCATCTCTTGACAGATGCACTGCTCGTATAGTATCTAAGCATTATGAGAAATATGGTGATATCATAAGAGTTGGCAACACAATAGTTAAGCCATTTCAACAGATGCAGTTTTAAGAGGGCATTGCATGTAATATAGGCAGGGAGGGTTGGTTACATTCATATAACTTGTCTTTCAATATTATTTACTGTCAGTACTCATCACCAAAACATGTAAATAGGTATACTTTCAAACCCAGCTTGTTTGTCTTAGTTGTGCCTTCTCTACTACTAGATGTATATAAAGATCTGGAAGCAAAATCCCCCCTTCCTAGACCGATGCAGATCCACTCTGGTATAATCTTTTATTTTTCTTTTTTTTTCCCCACACTCTTGTCCTCATCAGAATTTCAGTGTAGGAAATTCTGTGCTTTGGGTATATTACACTGAAGTTCAGGAAGTTGTGGTCAAGTTCTTCTGTAAGCATTGCTGGTTTAAATCCAGAAAAAACACTATTGACTTTGGTGGAATCATTCTGGCTTTACTCCCACACACTGGAGAACAGAAATAGCCCTTTGCTGTTTTATCTCACCATGGTAATCTCTTGGTCTGTGTTTTCCCAACTGTTAGACTCTTAGAACAACATCTTCTACCAGGATTTCAAAGAACTAATCCTGTTGCACTTGTCAAGCAGCTGAAGACCTTCTCAGTTCTGCTTCCAACCTATTATTGCACTGTTGTGAAGGCTATGTTCTCCACAGGAGGAGTTCTTGCAGAGAAGCAGAATAAGTATACATATTTGTGGGTTTTGCCTATACTGCCCAATACTCACAGCTCTGAGGAGAACTGATAATCCTCCCATTCTGCCACGGTAAGACAAAGTAGTCAGCACAGATTCTAGTAATAGAAGTGGCAGATTCAGAATGTAGAAAATGCCTCCAACTGGAATAAAAAATAAAATCAGTACCCTTTGTGCTTCTTACTGATATATGAAGTGCTTTGGTTGTCTCCTTCGTAGTTTGGTTGGAGAAATGGAACATTACTTCTAGAAAAAGAGAGGTATGGTCTTTAGGCTGCCAGACGCATTCTTGAACCTGCTTTCCTCATTTGGAAAGGCGCAACTGATGGAGGCCCTTGGAGAATGATTAGGACAGCAAGGTGTTTTAGCTGGTACCCATGACTAAGATAGAAAACTTAACATAAAGAATGGGAAATTATGATCTTACCAAAAATTGTTGTCAGTAGAAATATATTTGCTGCTGGTATAATGATGTATAGTATTTTTAAAGGCACTGCATTTTCTTCCAGTAGGTATTGCATAGAGAATAAATTTTGTAATCCTTGGTTTACACCCTTCAGCTGGATCTGCTTCAGATAACTCTGTGCTTATGCAGGATGTGAACCTGTGTGAGATTTATTCTGATGTAGGCACTCTAGATTATTTGTTATATCACTCTCTAATCTTGACATGAGTTACATGCCCCAAACTGTTTTTTGAAAAAGAGAAGCTGTTTTTGAAAACCAAAATGCTAGGGAAAGAGTGGGTGTGTATCAGGATTAAAATCAGTTCCTTTAATATATTTAAATAGTCAAATCTTTCCATTTAATTGCTAATGTAAATGTTAATATATTAGTCTGACATTTTCATACTTGTTTACAGAGCAGTACTTGTTGAGAAAGCAGGAAAAGGCATTGCTATGCAAATCATAGGTGACTTTTAAACAATATGGAAACATTTGCTCATTGACAACATCTGGGCAAATTGGGATATGATGTTCTGTAGCCAAAGGACCTGATGCTGCAATGCACGTATTGATGCTGGTTCGATGCAGCCTGCTTTTTGCCCCTTACATAGGACATGGGGAAGAAAAGACACAATCCTCATTTTAGAGAGGAAAGAGGTAGGAGGCAGAGATGGTTTCTTCACAGAAGGAAAGAGAAAAGGAGATAGCAGTGTCCTTTCCTATGCAATATCTCTGCTCCCCTATTAGAATATGTGGAACCCACACTGAGATCTGGTAGCCATCAACTATGACATGAAAACTGTCATTTTCAATTCAGGACTTAAAAAAGACGTCTATATAGTATTATTTTAATAGTCTAAAAATACCCACGTACTCAAACAACTACTAATAAGGCAAACTCCTCTTGTCCATTATTCAGGAAGATTAATAGGTTTGGTATGAAGTGACAGCCTTCCCAAAGAATAAAAGCCCACCCTGTTCCCTGCCAGAGGATGGCTAATTTTGAATTATCCTGCAATGAGCTGTATGACATGAGGCATATGACTACTCTGTTGTCTAGCCTAGTTCAGCCTGCTACTCTGCAGGAAGCAACCATGGAGGAGTCTAATTCCCCATCCTGCTTAGACAGAGGAATCACCTTTCTTTTTCTTGGTATCTTCTTGCTGAGCTAGGGCTGTTTGCCACTGCGGGAGGTGCCTAACTGAAGGAATGATGCAACCTTCTCTGTTGCAGGCTTGGGCACTGGTGGTGTACACAGACACATTCGCATCACTTCTGACTATTTGTGTAGAGAATGAGGGAACCATTTTTGTGAATATTGTCATTTTCTGCTTTTGGTGAGCAGAGGGTGTGTCACTCACTGGAGTAGCTGGTTAGACCCTGCTAAAAAGCTCTTCATGAGAACTCCAGCTTCAGTAGCTCTCCCTGTGCAGTGCAGTCAGTTGTGGAAATCACAGGTCATGACATGGTAGTGCTGAGAATATTTAGCCCTCTTGGATTCTTCTGCTTACAAACCATCCATTTTTAGGGTCGTTTATCACTTACTCTTCAGCCTAAGCAGTTGCATTGCCTGGTATGGGGAATCATCACTGTCAAAGGAGCCAAACCTGAATGACAGTCCCAGCCGCCAGAGCGCAGAATGGACACAATGCAGAAATGCACAGTTTCCTAAGTTATAGATTAAATTTTGGATTTGCAGCTGCCTTTGATACTGTTTATATAGGCTGTTGTTTATTTATCTCAGAATAGCATCTAGAAATCTCAATTGGTATTAGTGCCTCTCAGTGATACAGGGAGCACAAACTTCAAGGCAGATAAAAGAAGATAGCCAAGAGATGTACAGTTGAAGCTGGTGACCAGGCAGCTGTAAGGCTCTGCTATGCTAAATCCAAGTCATTATCTCGATGGCTACATTATTCTGCAGCTACTCAGACCTACTGTGAAACATGCCAATAACCTCTGGTCTGCCAGGTAGACCAAAGGAAATGCAGTGTTTTCCTTGGAGAACTCTGAGTGTCTGTCAGGCCTCCTAACTTTCAGGATGTGCTCAAGAGTCATTTTTCTGGTAGATCATGAGAGGTTGTTAATTTACTCTGCTTAAGGGTTGTGGGTTAGAAAGGTTTATTGTCCTTACTGTTGTAACGTTTGTATTTCCAATTTGCTTAATGTGCCTGGAGAGTTGTGATAGAATCATAGAATCATAGAATCATAGAATCATACAGGTTGGAAAAGACCTCTAAGATCATCGTGTCCAACCGTCAACCCAACACCACCATGCCCACTACACCATGTCCCTAAGGGCCTCATCTACACGTCTTTTAAATACCTCCAGGGATGGTGACTCCACCACTTCCCTGGGCAGCGTGTTCCAAGGCCTGACCACTCTTTCAGTAAAGAAATTTTTCCTAATGTTCAATCTAAACCTCCCTTGGCGCAACTTGAGGCCATTTCCTCTTGTCCTATCGCTAGTTACTTGGCAGAAGAGACCAACACCCACCTTGCTACAGCCTCCTTTCAGGTAGTTGTAGAGCGCGATGAGGTCTCCCCTCAGCCTCCTCTTCTCCAGGCTAAACAACCCCAGTTCCCTCAGCCGCTCCTCATAAGACTTGTGCTCCAGGCCCTTCACCAGCTTCGTTGCCCTCCTCTGTGTTGGAGAAAATTAGCCAGACTAGGCCGCGGTGGGAAAATTCTGAGTCATGCTGACAAGGGAGAAAAGAAAGTTATGCTGACCTTGCTCTGTGCAGATAAGCAACTTTGAGAAAGTACAGTATAAGGAAAACAGGATGGAACCCGGACCACGTAGCAGTAACCGAAAGTAGGAGGAATATGATAATGTAATTTTTAGAGCTAAGCCAATGATTGTGAGACAAGTATGCATAAGGTAGAACTTAGTGTATAAATATGTGTAGGGTTTTACAATAAAGTTGAAGCTGGCCTTATCACTCACATTGAGTCGACTGCCTGCCTTCCCTCGCTCGTCGCAAGTGGCGCCCGAACAGGGACCCCCCATCCCTGTTTTCCACCGGACAGCGAGATCGGAGAAGCACTGGTAGCAGCGACCAGGGAGCAGAAGATCAGTAGACGCTGTCGCGGCGTGCCTGATCCGTGCTTGAACCCAGGATAATTAAGAGGGGGTTCGCCGTCCGATAGAAGGCTACCCGTGGGAAAAGGCTGCAAACGACCGGATAATTAAGAGGGTCAGGAGAAGCGCGCAATGGAAGTAGAGGTAGCCTTCGATATTTTAAAATGCTTTTTAGAAAAGCGGGGAGTAAGCCAATTAAAAGACCTGGCTGGTTTAATTGCGTTAGGGAAAGCGAAAGGGTTTTTTTTAAAGACCCTGAAAGTATGTTTGAAGTAGACGAGTGGCGTTCTTATGGAGATTGTTTGTGGGATCTAGTAATTGATGATGATAAATCAGCAAGAAAATTAATGAAATCTTGGAGATATGTTATTAATTGTATAAAAAGATATAAAACTGAAAGGCGAATAGCTACAGCCGCCTCAGATCGGCTTGAGCAGTCCGATCCTGCCGCTGGACGTCTCACAGCAGGGGGTGACTACTTTTCACCTCCGCCTTCGGGAATTCCTGTTCCCGTTGTTTGCCGACCCTCTCGTCCCCCTCCTGATCCGCCGACAGAAAGGGCTTGTCCCTCCGCACCGCCGGGGGAAAGGGAGGGGGAGGGTCCAAGTGAAAATGAGAGGGTAGACGGTGGCGGACAGGAGACTGCTCAAGCTGAAAGTCTTCTAAAGGCCTCACCCCCCCCACCCCCCCACCCCTCACCCCCCCCACCCCCCCACCCCCACCCCCACCCCCCCCCACCCCCCCCCCCGTCCCAAGCTTATCAACAGCCGCGTTTAGTGCGGGTTGGTTGGGACAAAATAGCACGAGAAGCTGTTGAGCAAAAAGATTTTGATTTATTAGATCAAATTAGCCCTCAAGCCTTCCCGGTAATCTACCAGGTAGATAACGCGGGGGCTATGACTGGGGTGCATCAGGCCCTAGATTGGAAAATATTAAATCAATTGCGAAACACAGTTAATGTGCAAGGCACATGCTAAACTTTATCTGGGGTAGCGGAATGCTATGTCCAGAAGATATTAAGAACATAATGAGGCTTATTTTGAAGCAATCACAACAATTACTTTGGCAAGCTCACTGGCAAAGACTTTGTGAAATATCTGCGCACTCGCCCCGAGCCCCAAATGATCGTTTAGCTGGAGTAACTGTAGAACAACTAATGGGTATAGGTCCTTTTGCCTCTGTAGAAATGCAGATGCAAACTGGCCCAGACGTGTTGTTAGAATCTATGAAATTAGCACGAGAAGCCTTGCAGAAAGTTAAAACTACACCAGCTCCTCCCTCATATATGTCAATTAAACAAGGAAGAGAGGAGCCTTTTGCATCTTTTGTAGAAAGAGTCACAGACGCTATTGACCACGCAGATATGGCAGATTTTATGAAAGGACCTTTGCTGAGACAGTGTGTGTTAGAGAATTGTAATACTTATATGAAGGGCATCCTTGTCACCTTACCCTTAGACGCCACCATAGAAGTCATGTTAGAGTGAATGAGTAGAGTTCCTGTAGGAGCTCAAGCCATGTTAGTTGAAACAACCAGAGAACTAGGGGAAAAATTAGTCAAGGCGCAGGGACAGGCGTTTGCAGCTCTTGCCCCACTGAAGCCTCCGGATGCCCACCAAAGTAAGACGACTGGCCGACGAGAGTATAAGTGCTTCCGATGTGGCTACCCAGGACATCTGCGTCGACAATGTCGGGAGCTGCCAGAACTGTCAAACGAATAATCATAATACTACGGTCTGCCGGCATTCGGGAAACGGGAAACCGAGCGCCAAGAGCCGCAGCGCGCCGACACCAATCGCGGCTCCGGTCACCTTCAGGCCAACGGCAGCCCTCAACCAAACGACAGTGCAGAGATACCAGACGCCATTACCCAACTTCGACCAGCAACCAGGGGGAGCCTCGGACTGGATCTGGCAACAGCAGTAGATGTCACGCTAATTGACGACCGGCCGCGAAAAATTGCTACAGGAATTAAAGGGCCCATAGTTATCAATGGACAATCTCATGGAGCGTTGTTGTTGGGGCGATCATCCAGTGGTCTCCAAGGACTTTTTATATTACGAGGACTTATCGATTGTGATTCAAAAACTCAGTACCCACATCGTTGACCGAGCAGTGGATCGTATTGACCCTGACTTACCTGTGGACTTAACCGTTTTGCACGGCCCCACACATTTTATTGGTGCACTCACGCAGTGCAAAAAGAAAAAGGGGGAGACTGTGAGAGTATTAGAATGGATATTTACTGGAATGCAACCAAAGACTACAATTCAAGATAACGACACGTTTGATTGGAATGTGCTAGATTGAATTTATAGCTGTTACTGCTGTTTAGCTATTAATTCGCAGGCTCTTGTGCTTGCCATGGGGCTTGCTTGCCTTAATGTGTATTAGAGTCTTGTGCTCGTTAGTGGCTGCTTTTTTGCTCTTGCTGCTTGCTGTACTGCTGCACTGCTGATCGTCTTACTGTGCTGTGCCTGGGAACATTCTGATAACAGCAATAGGGATGCGCCTGGGCCGGCAGATGGCCGGGGCATCGCTGCTGCTTCTGTGCTGCTGTGCTGGACAGGCTGGAACTGCAGCGTGAACTCGAATCAAAGGGGCTGTGACCTGTGGCTGAGTCCATGCGGGACAGGACACCCCGAGGCGTCTGTGACTGTGGATAAGCCCATGCCCAAGCAGCAGGAACCACCTGAACCAACGGAGGACAAACTTTACAAGAAGCAGCGCAAGTGCAGCAGTGACCCGACCTGAGCCAACTTTGGTGCCCAGTAACTCCACGCAACGCACCACCTCTGCTGACCTGAGTGACCACCGTAACAGATGGAGCCCAAAGTCATGGACTAAATGAACGCAGTGGACATTTTGTGTACATTTATGGATATTTTACGGACATTTTACAGGGGATTGTGCGGGCCTGTCCTCCGTGTAGCCACCATGGGCCTGGTCTCGGAATCGGCGTGAATCCCAGGGGACTCGAGGCCAGAGAATTGTGGCAAGTGGATGTGACTCATGTTGCTGACTTTGGCAGACTGAGATATATACATGTTACGATTGACACCTATAGCAAATTTATATGGGCCACGGCACAAACAGGAGAACGAGCACTCCACGTAATGCGACATTTGACTAGTTGTTTTGCAGTTATGGGAGTGCCACAAATGATAAAAACTGACAATGGCCCTGCATACACAAGCGCCAAAGTGAAACGTTTTTTCCAAACATGGGGAGTGCGACATACTGCTGGTATTCCGCACTCACCCACGGGACAAGCTATCATTGAAAGGGCGCATCAAATGCTGAAACAATATTTGCAAAAATTTAGGGAAATCTCAGATGTACAAGAAAGACTTGTTAAGACTCTTTTTGTGCTAAATCATTTATGTATTTTTGCAGATCAGAAAGAGCCACCAGCATGGGTGCATGGTTATCCTAAAGAAAATAAGGATGACAAGCCAGTTTTCGTTATGTATAGAGATCCAGCAACCGGACTGTGGAAAGGTCCAGCAGAAGTGAAGTATATGGGTAGAGGTTATATGTGTGTACTTACTCCCACAGGGCCGAAGTGGATTCCAAGCCGCTGGACCAAAGCTGCTGTTGCTGATGATGATCAATGCAGCTCTGTCTGTACTGATCCCAGCGATGCCATTGCCCAGCCGTGCGAACTTATGGGTGGCGTGGGCAAATAAAACTGGGATGACAGATTTTTGCCTGAGTTCAGCTACGGCAACTGAGCCCTTTAAAACATGTCTGATAGGCTTTCCTGAAATTATTGCCAGAGATTTTGATAATTGGACGTCTGTAACAGTTAATTGTATAAATGTTACTGTAGCAAATTGCTCGGTACAACTAATAAGAGCCCTAAATCATACTCTCCCTTGGGACCCCCAAGAAATTGACCTTTTGGGGTCAGAAAAAATTGGAAATGCAACTGATAACGTTACTACTCAGACATGTTTTGTGTTTGGCAGCTTTAGCCGCTTTGCCGCACAGGCCCAGACCTTTCAGTCATTGATCGGCATAAGCAGCCGCACTGATGATAACAACCCTTTTGTTAATACCACCGGTTGGACTGTTGTTTCACCTTTTACGAAAGGATTCGAAATAGGCCAATATTGTGGGAATTATAACGCTTCCAAAACACTCAGTGCCTATGGACGGAGTATGAAGGGAACCAATAACTCTTTGTGGAACAATGATACGGCCAAAGCTCTTCCCCCCGGATATTTTTTGATCTGTGGGGATCGAGCATGGCCTGGCATTCCAAAGAACGCCTTTGGAGGGCCTTGTTATGTAGGTAAATTAACTCTGCTCACAGTTAGCCGACAAAGTTGGCTCAATATAACTACAGTAGCGACAAATCGACACAAAAGGTCTATACATCAATTGCAAGCAGATTGTAACGACAATATAGAATTATGGTCAACCACAGCCAATGTATTTGCTTCCCTAGTGCCTAACATAGGCACTGCGCAAGCGCTGGCTTGGTATTTTATTAACAATTATAGTTATAGTAAAAATAGCATATCACTGTATTTTAAATAATGTTGTAAAAATGAACCACAATGTATTGGTGGTCCAAAAAGAAAAAGGGGGAAATGTTGGAGAAAATTAGCCAGACTAGGCCGCGGTGGGAAAATTCTGAGTCATGCTGACAAGGGAGAAAAGAAAGTTATGCTGACCTTGCTCTGTGCAGATAAGCAACTTTGAGAAAGTACAGTATAAGGAAAACAGGATGGAACCCGGACCACGTAGCAGTAACCGAAAGTAGGAGGAATATGATAATGTAATTTTTAGAGCTAAGCCAATGATTGTGAGACAAGTATGCATAAGGTAGAACTTAGTGTATAAATATGTGTAGGGTTTTACAATAAAGTTGAAGCTGGCCTTATCACTCACATTGAGTCGACTGCCTGCCTTCCCTCGCTCGTCGCACCTCTGGACACGCTCCAGCACCTCCATGTCCTTCTTGTAGTGAGGGGCCCAAAACTGAACACAATATTCGAGGTGCGGCCTCACCAGTGCCGAGTACAGGGGCACGATCACCTCCCTACTCCTGCTCGCCACACTATTTCTGATACAGGCCAGGATGCCATTGGCCTTCTTGGCCACCTGGGCACACTGCCGGCTCATGTTCAGCCGGCTGTCAACCAGTACCCCCAGGTCCTTTTCCTCTGGGCAGCTTTCCAGCCACTCTTCCCCAAGCCTGTAGCGTTGCCTGGGGTTGTTGTGGCCGAAGTGCAGGACCCGGCACTTGGCCTTGTTGAATCTCATACAGTTGGCCTCGGCCCATCGATCCAGCCTGTCCAGGTCCCTCTGCAGAGCCTTCCTACCCTCTAGCAGATCAACACTCCCGCCCAACTTGGTGTCGTCAGCAAACTTACTGAGGGAGCACTCGATCCCCTCGTCCAGATCATTGATGAAGATATTGAACAGGACCGGCCCCAGTACTGAGCCCTGGGGAACACCGCTCGTGACCGGCCGCCAACTGGATTTAACTCCGTTCACCACAACTCTCTGGGCTCGGCCGTCCAGCCAGTTTTTTACCCAGCGAAGAGTGGACCTGTCTAGGCCGTGAGCCGCCAGCTTCTCTAGGAGAATCCTGTGGGAGACAGTGTCAAAGGCCTTACTGAAGTCCAGGTAGACCACATCCACTGCCTTTCCCTCATCCACTAGGCGGGTCACCTGGTCATAGAAGGAGATCAGGTTGGTCAAGCAGGACCTGCCTTCCATGAACCCGTGCTGGCTGGGCCTGATCCCCTGGCTGTCCCGGACATGGCTCGTGAGCACCCTCAAAACCAACCGCTCCATGATCTTCCCCGGCACCGAGGTCAGGCTGACCGGTCTGTAGTTCCCCGGATCCTCCCTCCGGCCCTTCTTGTAGATGGGAGTCACATTGGCGAGCCTCCAGTCGTCCGGGACCTCCCCAGTTAACCAGGACTGCTGGTAAATGATGGAGAGCGGCTCGGCAAGCTCCTCCGCCAGCTCCCTCAGTACCCTCGGGTGGATCCCATCCGGCCCCATAGACTTGTGAACGTCCAGGTGGCATAGCAGGTCATGAACTTCATCCTCTTGAATTATGGGGGGTTTATCCTGCTCGTCGTCCCTGTCTTCCAGCTCAGGGGGCTGAGTACCCTGAGGATAACTGGTCTGACTATTAAAGACTGAGGCAAAGAAGGCGTTGAGTACCTCAGCCTTATCCTCGTCCTTGGTGGCAACGTTCCCCCCCGCATCCAATAGAGGATGGAGATTCTCCTTGGCTCTCTTCTTGTCATTAATATACTTGTAAAAGCATTTTTTGTTGTCTCTTATGACAGTGGCCAGATTGCGTTCTAGCTGGGCTTTTGCCTTTCTAATTTCCTCTCTGCACGATCTAACGAGATCCCTGTACTCTTCTTGAGTTGCCTGCCTCTTCTTCCAAAGGTGATAAACTCTCCTTTTTTTCCTGAGTCCCAGCCAGAGCTCCCCATTCAGCCAGGCCAGTCGCCTTCCCCGCCCGTTCTTCTTGCGGCACATGGGGACAGCCTCCTCCTGCGCCTTTAAGACTTCCTTCTTGAAGAATGTCCAGCCTTCCTGGACCCCTTTGCCCTTCAGGACTGTCTCCCAAGGGACCCTCTCAACCAATGTCCTGAGCAGGCCAAAGTCCGCCCTCCGGAAGTCCATGGTAGCGGTTTTGCTGGCCCCCCTCTTTACTTCACTAAGTATCAAGAATTCTACCATTTCATGGTCGCTAAGCCCAAGCCGGCCTCCGACCACCACATCTCCCACCAGTCCTTCTCTGTTCGTGAACAGCAGGTCAAGCGAGGCACCTCCCCTAGTGGGCTCGCTTACCAGCTGCGTCAGGAAGTTATCCTCCACACACCCCAGGAACCTCCTCAACTGTTTCCTCTCTGCCGTGTGGTATTTCCAGCAGACGTCCGGAAAGTTGAAGTCCACCACGAGAACAAGGGCTAGTGACTGTGAGACTTCTGCCAGCCTCTGGTAGAATATTTCGTCTGCCTCCTCATCCTGGCTAGGTGGTCTATAACAGACTCCCAGCAGGACATCTGCCTTGTTGGCCTTCCCCCTCATCCTTACCCACAAGCACTTGACCTCGTCATCACTACCATTGAGCTCTAGACAGTCAAAGCATTCCCTAACATACAGGGCTACTCCACCGCCTCTCCTTCCTTGCGTGTCCCTTCTGAAGAGCTTATAGCCATCCATTGCAGCACTCCAATCGTGACAGTCATCCCACCATGTTTCTGTGATGGCGACTAAGTCATAGCTACCCCGCTGCACAATGGCTTCCAGCTCCTCCTGTTGGCCGCCCATGCTGCGTGCATTGGTATGGATGCACTTGAGCTGGGCTGCCGTTTTCTCCCCCGGCATTGGCGTGCCGTCCCTAGGCTCTTCTCTAGTGAGCCTGGTTTTATCCCCTTCCCCCTTCGAATCTAGTTTAAAGCCCTCTCGATGAGCCCCACCAACTCATATCCGAAGCCACCGAGGCGAAGGGCTCCGGAGCGGAGGATCGCGCCGGGGGACCCTTCCTGAAGCGGCGAAACCGCGGCGAAAACCGCGAAGGCAACAGCGCAGGGGAGCGAGAGGGTGCCCCAGCCCCCCTCCCCCGAGCCGGAGGAGCGAGCTCCTGACGAGCGGCAGCTCTGACTCAGCGTGGGCGGGGCCAGGAGGGACGGCGGCAGTTTAAAACCCAGGGCACCCGCCATTTCGTTTCATTCGAAGCCACCGAGGCGAAGGGCTCCGGAGCGGAGGATCGCGTCGGGGGACCCTTCCTGAAGCGGCGAAACCGCGGCGAAAACCGCGAAGGCAACAGCGCAGGGGAGCGAGAGGGTGCCCCAGCCCCCCTCCCCCGAGCCGGAGGAGCGAGCTCCTGACGAGCGGCAGCTGTGACTCAGCGTGGGCGGGGACAGGAGGGACGGCGGCAGTTTAAAACCCAGGGCACCCGCCATTTCGTTTCATTCGAAGCCACCGAGGCGAAGGGCTCCGGAGCGGAGGATCGCGCCGGGGGACCCTTCCTGAAGCGGCGAAACCGTGGCGAAAACCGCGAAGGCAAAAGCGCAGGGGAGCGAGAGGGTGCCCCAGCCCCCCTCCCCCGAGCCGGAGGAGCGAGCTCCTGACGAGCGGCAGCTCTGACTCAGCGTGGGCGGGGACAGGAGGGACGGCGGCCGAACCCCCTCAGGTACAAGAGCAGTCCCCAGGGAGCGCGAGCGACCCGGAGCGCGGCGAACAGGGCAGGCAAACAGGGCGTGGCGCGTCAGAAGGGCGTGGCGCGGCAGTTTGTGCGGCAGTTCGCGCCGGCAGGGCGTGCGAGCAGGGCGCAGCCCCCCTCCAGGCTCCAGAGGCCAGCTCAGCTCGTGGTCGTCGCCCTCCCAGAAGAGGACCTGGCCATGGTATCCACTCGGCCGAAAGCCATCGCCAGGAGAAACGTTGCGACCCAGATGGAGCCCCTACGCAAACACACATCTGTCCAGGCCTCCGGCTGCAGGGAGTGCCTGAGGCTGTCCCTTGTACAGGAGGGCAGCAGAGACGATGCCTGTGTGCGCTGCGACCAGGTGGATGATCTGCTCAGCCTGGTGGCAGAGCTGAAGGAGGAAGTGGAGAGGCTAAGGAGCATCAGGGAGTGCGAGAGAGAGATAGATTGGTGGAGCCGCACCCTGCCATCCCTGAGGCAAGGGCAGCACACGGAGGCTCCGCAAGAAGCGGAGGAACCCCTGCCCTCTTGCCACCAGGCAGAAGGAGGAGACCCAGGCGACGGAGGGGAATGGACACAGGTCCTTGCTCGGGGTGCCAGGCAAACCCCCGGCCGGCCTTCCTCGCCTCAACCTTCCCAGCTGCCCCTACACAACAGATACGGGGCTCTGGAACTTGAGGGCCAGACGAACGAGGACGAAGATGAAGGCCCATCCAGGGGGTTGCCCGAGGCGAGGCAGCCAGCCCCACAAATTACGACTGCCTCCGCTAAGAAAAAAAGGAGGGTAATTGTCGTAGGTGATTCCCTTCTGAGGGGGACCGAGGGCCCAATTTGTCGGCCGGACCCATCCCACAGGGAAGTCTGCTGCCTCCCTGGGGCCCGGGTGAAGGACATTACTAGGAAACTCCCTAGTCTCCTGCAGGCCTCCGATTACTACCCACTACTGGTTATACAGGCTGGCAGTGAGGAGGTTGCAGGGAGAAGTCCCGAAGGGATCAAAAGGGACTTCAGGGCGCTGGGGTGACTGGTGGGAGGATCGGGAGCACAGGTAGTTTTTTCCTCGATCCCTTTAGTGGCAGGGCGGAACACCGAAAGGAACAGGAAAACTCATGGGATCAACACGTGGCTCAGGGGCTGGTGCCATCGACAGAATTTTGGCTTCTTTGACCACGGGGAGGTTTACACGGCACCGGGCCTGCTGGCGACGGACGGAGTTCAGCTGTCTCGCAGGGGGAAAAGGATTCTCGCATGTGAGTTGGCCGGGCTCATCGAGAGGGCTTTAAACTAGATTCGAAGGGGGACGGGGATAAAACCAGGCTCTCTAGAGAAGAGCCTAGGGACCGCAAGCCATTGTCGGGGGAGAAATCGGCAGCCCAGCTCAAGTGCATCTATACCAATGCACGCAGCATGGGCGGCAAACAGGAGGAGCTGGAAGCCATTGTGCAGCGGAGTAGCTATGACTTAGTCGCCATCACGGAAACATGGTGGGATGAGTCGCACAATTGGAGTGCTGCAATGGATGGCTATAAGCTCTTCAGAAGGGACAGGCGAGGAAGGAGAGGCGGTGGAGTAGCCCTGTATGTTAGGGAATGCTTCGACTGTCTAGAGCTCGATGGTAGTGATGACGAGGTCAAATGCTTGTGGGTAAGGATGAGGGGGAAGGCCAACAAGGCAGATATCCTGCTGGGGGTCTGTTATAGACCACCTAGCCAGCAAGAGGAGGCAGACAAAATATTCTACCAGAGGCTGGCAGAAGTCTCCCAGTCGCTAGCCCTTGTTCTCGTGGGGGACTTCAACTTTCCGGATGTCTGCTGGAAATACCACACGGCAGAGAGGAAACAGTTGAGGAGGTTCCTGGGGTGTGTGGAGGATAACTTCCTGACGCAGCTGGTAAGCGAGCCCACCAGGGGAGATGCCTCGCTTGACCTGCTGTTCACGAACAGAGAAGGGCTGGTGGGAGATGTGGTGGTCGGAGGCCGGCTTGGGCTTAGCGACCATGAAATGGTAGAATTTTCGATACTTGGTGAAGTAAAGAGGGGGGCCAGCAAAACCGCTACCATGGACTTCCGGCGGGCGGACTTTGGCCTGCTCAGGACATTGGTTGAGAGGGTCCCTTGGGAGACAGTCCTGAAGGGCAAAGGGGTCCAGGAAGGCTGGACGTTCTTCAAGAAGGAAGTCTTAAAGGTGCAGGAGGAGGCTGTCCCCATGTGTCGAAAGAAGAATGGGCGGGGAAGGCGACCGGCCTGGCTGAACGGGGAGCTCTGGCTGGGACTCAGGGAAAAAAGGAGAGTTTATCACTTGTGGAGGAAGGGTCAGGCAACTCAGGAAGAGTACAGGGATCGCGTTAGATCGTGCAGAGAGGAAATTAGAAAGGCAAAAGCCCAGCTAGAACGCAATCTGGCCACTGTCATAAGAGACAACAAAAAATGCTTTTACAAGTATATTAATGACAAGAAGAGAGCCAAGGAGAATCTCCATCCTCTATTGGATGCGGGGGGGAACGTTGCCACCAAGGACGAGGATAAGGCTGAGGTACTCAACGCCTTCTTTGCCTCAGTCTTTAATAGTCAGACCAGTTATCCTCAGGGTACTCAGCCCCCTGAGCTGGAAGACAGGGACGACGAGCAGGATAAACCCCCCATAATTCAAGAGGATGAAGTTCATGACCTGCTATGCCACCTGGACGTTCACAAGTCTATGGGGCCGGATGGGATCCACCCGAGGGTACTGAGGGAGCTGGCGGAGGAGCTTGCCGAGCCGCTCTCCATCATTTACCAGCAGTCCTGGTTAACTGGGGAGGTCCCGGACGACTGGAGGCTCGCCAATGTGACTCCCATCTACAAGAAGGGCCGGAGGGAGGATCCGGGGAACTACAGACCGGTCAGCCTGACCTCGCTGCCGGGGAAGATCATGGAGCGGTTCATTTTGAGGGCGCTCACAAGCCATGTCCGGGACAACCAGGGGATCAGGCCCAGCCAGCACGGGTTCATGGAAGGCAGGTCCTGCTTGACCAACCTGATCTCCTTCTATGACCAGGTGACCCGCCTAGTGGATGAGGGAAAGGCAGTGGATGTGGTCTACCTGGACTTCAGTAAGGCCTTTGACACTGTCTCCCACAGCATTCTCCTAGAGAAGCTGGCGGCTCACGGCCTAGACAGGTCCACTCTTCACTGGGTAAAAAACTGGCTGGACGGCCGAGCCCAGAGAGTTGTGGTGAACGGAGTTAAATCCAGTTGGCGGCCGGTCACGAGCGGTGTTCCCCAGGGCTCAGTACTGGGGCCGGTCCTGTTCAATATCTTCATCAATGATCTGGACGAGGGGATCGAGTGCTCCCTCAGTAAGTTTGCTGACGACACCAAGTTGGGTGGGAGTGTTGATCTGCTAGAGGGTAGGAAGGCTCTGCAGAGGGACCTGGACAGGCTGGATCGATGGGCCGAGGCCAACTGTATGAGATTCAACAAGGCCAAGTGCCGGGTCCTGCACTTCGGCCACAACAACCCCAGGCAACGCTACAGGCTTGGGGAAGAGTGGCTGGAAAGCTGCCCAGAGGAAAAGGACCTGGGGGTACTGGTTGACAGCCGGCTGAACATGAGCCGGCAGTGTGCTCAGGTGGCCAAGAAGGCCAACAGCATCCTGGCCTGTATCAGAAATAGTGGGGCCAGCAGGAGCAGGGAGGTGATCGTGCCCCTGTACTCGGCACTGGTGAGGCCGCACCTCGAATACTGTGTTCAGTTTTGGGCCCCTCACTACAAGAAGGACATGGAGGTGCTGGAGCGCGTCCAGAGGAGGGCAACGAAGCTGGTGAAGGGCCTGGAGCACAAGTCTTATGAGGAGCGGCTGAGGGAACTGGGGTTGTTTAGCCTGGAGAAGAGGAGGCTGAGGGGAGACCTCATCGCGCTCTACAACTACCTGAAAGGAGGTTGTAGCGAGGTGGGTGTTGGTCTCTTCTGCCAAGTAACTAGCGATAGGACAAGAGGAAATGGCCTCAAGTTGCGCCAAGGGAGGTTTAGATTGAACATTAGGAAAAATTTCTTTACTGAAAGAGTGGTCAGGCCTTGGAACACGCTGCCCAGGGAAGTGGTGGAGTCACCATCCCTGGAGGTATTTAAAGGACGTGTAGATGAGGCCCTTAGGGACATGGTGTAGTGGGCATGGTGGTGTTGGGTTGACGGTTGGACACGATGATCTTAGAGGTCTTTTCCAACCTGTATGATTCTATGATTCTATGATTCTATGATCCTTTTCCCCCTGTGAGACAGCTGAACTTCGTCTGTCGCCAGCAGGCCCGGTGCCGTGTAAACCTCCCCGTGGTCAAAGAAGCCAAAATTCTGCCGATGGCACCAGCCCCTAAGTCACATGTTGATCCGATGAGTTTTCCTGTTCCCTTCAATATTCCTCCCCACCACTAAAGGAATCAAGGAAAACACTACCTGTGCTCCCAATCCTCCCACCAGTCGCCCCAGTGCCCTGAAGTCCCTTTTGATCCCTTCGGGACTTCTCCCTGCAACCTCCTCACTGCCAGCCTGTATATAGCGGGTAGTAATCGGAGGCCTGCACGAGACTAGGGAGCTTCCTAATAATGTCCTTCACCCGGGCCCCAGGGAGGCAGCAGACTTCCCTGTGGGATGGGTCCGGCCGACAAATTGGGCCCTCGGTCCCCCTCAGAAGGGAATCACCTACGACAATTACCCTCCTTTTTTTCTTAGCGGAGGCAGTCGTAATGTGTGGGGCTGGCTGCCTCGCCTCGGGCAACCCCCTGGATGGGCCTTCATCTGCGTCCTTGTTTGTCTGGCCCTCAAGCTCCAGAGCCCCATATCTGTTGTGTAGGGGCAGCTGGGAAGGTTGAGGTGAGGGAGGCCTGGCGGGGGTTTGCCTGGCACCCCGAGCAGGGACCTTAGTCCATTCCCCCCCCATTGCTTGGGTCCCCTCCTTCTGCCTCGTGGCAAGAAGGCAAGGGTTCCTCCACTTCTTGTGGAGCCTCCATCTGCTGTCCTTGCCTCAGGGACAGTAGGGTGCGGCTCCACCAATCTCTCTCTCTCTCGCACTCCCTGATACTCCTTAGCCTCTCCACTTCCTCTTTCAGCTCTGCCACCAGGCTGAGCAGATCATCCACCTGGTCACAGCGCACACAGGCGTTGTCTCTGCTGCCCTCCTGTACAAGGGACAGCCTCAGGCACTCCCTGCAGCCAGAGACCTGGACAGATGTATGTTTGCGTAGGGGCTCCGTCTGGGTCGCCACGTTTCTCCTGGCGATGGCTTTCGGCCGAGTGGATACCATGGCCAGGTCCTCTTCTGGGAGGGCGACGACCACAAGCTGAGTTAGCCTCTGGAGCCTGGAGGGGGGCTGCGCCCTGCTCGCGCAAACTGCCGCGCCGCGCTCCGAGTCGCTCGCGCTCCCTGGGGGCTGCTCTTGTATCTGAGGGGCTGCGCCCTGCTCGCGCAAACTGCCGCGCCGCGCTCCGAGTCGCTCGCGCTCCCTGGGGGCTGCTCTTGTATCTGAGGGGGTTCGGCCGCCGCCCCTCCTGTCCCCGCCCACGCTGAGTCAGAGCTGCCCCTCGTCAGGAGCTCGCTCCTCCGGCTCGGGGGAGGGGGGCTGGGGCTCCCTCTCGCTCCCTGCGCTTTTCCCTTCGCGGTTTTTGCCGCGGTTTTGCCGCTTCAGGAAGGGTCCCCCGGCGCGATCCTCCGCTCCGGAGCCCTTCGCCTCAGTGGCTTCGAGGCTTCTTGTAAATGAGCAAACTGGAACAGGTTGCCCAGAGAGGTGGCAGGTGCCCCACCCCTGGAAACATTCAAGGTCAGGTTGGAGGGGGCTCTGAGCAACCTGATCTAGTTGAAGATGTCCATACCCATGGCAGGGGGGTTGGACTAGATGACCTTTAAAGGTCCCTTCCATCCCAAACTATTCTATGATTCTATGATCCTATAATTTTTGAGTGTATTGAATACACTGACCTCTAAGGGGACTTAGAATGAAAAAAACATATAAACATGCCAGCTGGTTGGAATCTGTTCGAAGCCACCGAGGCGAAGGGCTCAGGAGCGGAGGATCGTGCCGGGCGAACCTTCCTAAAGCGGCAAAACCGTGAATGCAAAAGCGCGGGCAGAAAGAGAGTGCCCCCGCCCGCCCCTCCCCCCACCCCTCACCCCAACCCCGAGCCGGAAAAGTGATCTCCTGACGAGCGGCAGCTCTGACTCAGCGTGGGCGGGGACAGGAGGGACGGCGGCCAAACCCCGTCGCGTACAAGAGCAGCCCCCAGGGAGCGCGGTGACCAGGGCGTGGCGCGGCAGTTGGCGCGGCAGTTGGCGCAGGGAAGGCGAGCGGGCGGGGCACAGTTCCCCTCCTGCCTCTGGAGGCTAACTCAACTCGTGGTCATCGCCCTCCCAGAAGAGGACCTAGCTATGGTTTCCACTTGGCCGAAAGCCATCGCCAGAAGGCACGTGGCGACCCAGACAGAGCCCCCACACAAGCATACAGCTGTCCAGGTCTCTGGCTGCAGGGAGTGCCTGAGCCTGTCACTTGTACCGGAGGGCAGCAGAGACGCCGCCTGTGTGCGCTGTGACCAGGTGGATGATCTGCTCAGCCTGGTGGCAGAGCTGAAGGAGTAAGTGGAAAGGTTAAGAAGTATCAGGGAGTGTGAGAGGGAGATAGATTGGTGGAGCCACACTCTACCATCTCTGAGGCAAGGGCAGCAGATGGAGGCTCCACAAGAAGCATAAGATGGCCTACCCTCTTGCCACCAGGCAGAAGGAGGGGACCTAAGAGAGAAGGGGCAATGGAAACAGGTCCCTGCTCGGGGTGCCAGGCGAATCCCCACCTGGCCTCCCGGACCTTCCCAGTGGCCCTTACACAACAGATATGGGTCTCTGGAACTTGAGGGCCAGGCAAATGAGGATGTAGACGACGGTCCATACAGGGGGTTGCCCAGAGTGAGTAGTCAGCCCCACGCATTATAACTGCCTCTGCTAAGAAAAAAAGGAGGGTAATTGTAGGCGATTCTCTTCTGAGGGGGACAGAGGGCCCAATATGCTGACCAGACTCATCCCACAGGGAAGTCTGCTGCCTCCCTGAGGCCTGGGTTAGAGACATTGCTAGGAAACTCCCTGGTCTGGTACAGTCCTCTGATTATTACCCACTATTGGCTATGCAGGTCGGCAGTGATGAGGTTGCAGAGAGAAGTCCAGAAGCGATCAAAAGGGACTTCAGGGCACTGGGGCAATTGGTCGAAGGATCAGGATCACAGATAGTGTTTTCCTCAATCCCTTCTGTGGCAGGGAAGAATACTGAAAGGAAGAGGAAAACACACCCAATTAACAAGTGGCTCAGGGGCTGGTGCCATCGGTGGAATCTTGGCTTTTTTGATGATGGGGAGATTTACACGGCACCGGGCCTGCTGGCAACAGATGGAGTTCAGCTGTCTCACAGGGGGAAAAGGATTCTCGGATATGAGTTGGTGGGGCTCATCGAGAGGGCTTTAAACTAGATTCGAAGGGGGAAGGGGATAAAACAAGGATCACTAGAGATGAGCCTAGGGGTGGCATGCCAATGTCAGGGGCGAACTCAATAGCCCAGCTCAAGTGCACCAATGCACGCAGCACGGGCGGCAAACAGGAGGAGCTGGAAGCCATTGTGCAGCGGGATAGCTATGACTTAGTTGCCATCACGGAAACATGGTGGGATGACTCTCACGGTTGGAGTGCTGCAATGGATGGCTATAAGCTCTTCAGAAGGGACCGGCGAGGAAGGAGAGGCGGTGGTGTGGCTCTGTATGTTAGGGAGTGTTTCGATTGTCTAGAGGTCAGTGACTGTGATGATAAGGTCGAGTGCTTGTGGGTAAGATGAGGGGGAAGGCCAGCAAGGCAGATATCCTGCTGGGAGTCTGTTATAGACCACCTAACCAGGATGAAGAGGCAGATGAAGCATTCTACAAGCGGCTGGCAGAAGCCTCACCTGAACGTTATTCAAGAAGGAAGTCTTAAAGGCGCAGGAGGAGGCTGTCCCCATGTGCCATAAGAAGAACGGGCGGGGAAGGCGACTGGCCTGGCTGAATGGGGAGCTCTGGCTGGGACTCAGGAAAAAAAGGAGAGTTTATCACCTTTGGAAGAAGGGGCAGGCAACTCAAGAAGAGTACAGGGATCTCGTTAGATCGTGCAGAGAGGAAATTAGAAAGGCAAAAGCCCAGCTAGAACGCAATCTGGCCACTGTCATAAGAGACAACAAAAAATGCTTTTACAAGTATATTAATGACAAGAAGAGAGCCAAGGAGAATCTCCATCCTTTATTGGATGTGGGGGGGAACATTGCCACCAAGAATGAGGAAAAGGCTGAGGTACTTAATGCCGCCTTTGCCTCAGTCTTTAATAGTCAGACCAGTTATCCTCAGGGTATTCAGCCCCCTGAGCTGGAAGACAGGGACAGAGAGCAGGATAAACCGCCCATAATCCACGAGGAAGCAGTTAACAACCTGCTATGCCACCTGGATGCTCACAAGTCTATGGGGATGGATGGGATCCATCTAAGGGTACTGAGGGAGCTGGTAGAAGTGCTCACCAAGCCACTTTCAACCACTTCTCAGTAGTCCTCATTAACAGGAGAGGTCCTGGAGGACTGGAGGTTTGCCAATGTGATGCCCATCTACAAGAAGGAACGGAGGGAGGATCCGGGGAACTACAGGCCTGTCAGCCTGACCTCGCTGCCAGGAAAGATTATGGAGCAGTTCATCTTGAGGGCGCTCACAAGCCATGTGCGGGACAACCAAGGGATCAGGCCCAGCCAAAACGGGTTCATGAAAGGCAGGTCCTGCTTGACCAACCTGATCTCCTTCTATGACCAGGTGACCCGCCTAGTGGATGAAGGAAAGGCTGTGGATGTGGTCTACCTGGACTTCAGTAAAGCCTTTGACACTGTCTCCCACAACATTCTCCTAGAGAAGCTGGTGGCTCACGGCTTAAACAGGTGTACTCTTTGCTGAGTAAAGAACTGGCTGGACGGCTGAGCCCAGAGAGTTGTGGTGAATGGAGTTAAATCCCGTTGGCGGCCGGTCACAAGCAGTGTTCCCCAGGGCTCAGTATTGGGGCCAGTCTTGTTCAATATCTTTATCAATGATCTGGATGAAGGGATCGAGTGCTCCCTCAATAAGTTTGCAGATGACACTAAGCTGGGCGGGAGTGTTGATCTGCTGGAGGGTAGGAAGGCTCTACAGTGGGACCTGGACAGGCTGGACCAATGGGCCGAGGTCAATTATATGAGGTTCAACAATGCCAAGTGCTGGGTCCTGCACTTTGGTCACAGCAACCCCATGCAACGCTACAGGCTTGGGGAAGAGTGGCTGGAAAGCTGTCTGGCGGAGAAGGACCTGGGGGTGCTGGTTGACAGCCAGCTGAACATGAGCCGGCAGTGTGCCCAGGTGGTCAAGAAGGCCAACAGCATCCTGGCCTGCATCAGAAATAGCATGGCCAGCAGGAGTAGGGAAGTGATTGTGCCCCTGTACTGGTCACTGATGAGGCTGCACCTCGAATACTGTGTTCAGTTTTTGACCCCTTACTACAAGAAGGACGTTGAGTTGCTGGAGCGTGTCCAGAGGAGAGCAACAAAGCTGGTGAAGGACCTGGAGCACAAGTCTTATGAGGAGCGGCTGAGGGAACTGGGACTGTTTAGTCTGGAGAAGAGGAGGTTGAGGGGAGACCTCATCGTGCTCTACAACTACCTGAAAGGAGGTTGTAGTGAGGTGGGTGTTGGTCTCTTCTTCTAAGTAACTAGTGATAGGACAAGAGGAAATGGCCTCAAATTGCACCAAGGGAGGTTTAGATTGTACATTAGGAAAAATTTCTTTACTGAAAGAGTGGTGAAGCATTGGAACAGGCTGCCCAGGGAAGTGGTTGAGTCACCATCCCTGGAAGTATTTAAAAGACATGTAGATGTGGTGCTTAGGGAGATGGTTTAGTGAGCATGGTGGTTTTGGGTTGATGGTTGAACTTGATCTTAGAGGTCTTTTCCAACCTTAATCATTCTATGATGCTATGATTCAGAGAATTAGCATCTACATTTGAGTGTTAAATGACCCAATAAAATTTGTTAGCATGATGCTCATTCTGTAGCGGTCCCGATTCTTGTGAAGTCACAGCAAAAGTGAATTTGCAAATAACGGATGGTTTTGTTTGATTCTCTGGGTTGATGGGATGCCAGATTTCAGTGACATTAGATGGACTGTCATGGAAGACATGTTTTTCTATTAGAAGAACTATATTCTGTAGCTGTAGGAGACAGCAAAAAGGCGGTCTCTCGTTACCCATTACAGATAAATCCATGGTGTGTATTCACTGGAGTTTATTCATATTGATTTTTTATTTTATAAATCACTTTACCATTGCAGCACCTTGACAAGCTTACGCATTAAAGCACAATATATTAATATTTACTTGCTACCTAAAAGCCACACACAGACTCTCCTTACTATCTAATGATACTCAAGCATGAACGAAAAGAGATTGAAAAAGGTGATCTTTACAATGGGAATGCATCTGATTTATAGCCCCCAAAAGGGAAATTATTGTAGTTGTAGTTATATTCTTTCACATAAGCTGTCACAAGTGGAGAGCAACTTGGTCAGTAAAGACCCATTTTCTAAAATGGGAGAAGTAAAATGATCCGTCTTTCAACATCCAGGCAAAAGGCAGTTATCAAAACTTGGAAAAGTTTCCTCAAGACGTCAAGAACGGGGAAGGGAAGCTGTGAAGAGTGCAGTGTTTGTTGTGCACCCATGGGGAGACATGGGAGACACCCATGTCTCATTCCCCAGACATTTGCATTAGATGTGAGCTATGTCTAAAATAACAGAATTTTTTTTTTTTCCCTCGAGCTTGTATTTCACATCTTAGCTGTTTAAGACAAAACCTCACAACCGCAGATGCAACAGATGCAGTGGGGGTTGGTGCACTTAGGGAAGCCAACCCCAAGGAGTGGGGCTGGAGACCTTCTCCCATGCTCTTCTGGGGAATCATCTGTCCCTCTCTTTTGTCAGGTGCTGTAGGAGGTTGCCCTGTTTTTACTTGCTTCTTGGTAGGAAGGATTGTGCATTCCTTTCACCAGGTGGTTGTGGCCTGGTGAGTGGGGTGTTGTCTTTTCCTTCTGTCCTGGTTTTGTCTGGGATAGAGTTAAATTTCTTCCTAGTGCTGTCTTTTGGATTTAGTATGAGAAGAATATTGATAACACGCTGATGTTTTCAGTTGTTGCTAAGTACCCTGTTAGTCAAGGACATTCAGCTCAAGAAAAAAACCCAAAACAAAACAAGCATTGGGAGGGAGCACAGCCAGGGGTATTCCGTACCATGTGACGTCATACTCAGTGTATGAATGGTAGGCATGTTCCAGGAAGTAATGATCACTACTTGGTTATCAATCAGCGCGGGTGGTGAGCAATTGCATTGTGCATCACTCATTTTGTATATTCTATCATTATCATTTTCCCTTTCCTGTTCTATTAAACTGTCTTTATCTCAACCCACGAGTTTTTCTCACTCTTACCCTTCCAGTTCTCTCCCCATCCCGCTGGGGGTGGGGGGAGTGAGCGAGCAGCTGCGTGGTATTTGGCTGCCTACCAGGTTAAGCCACGACACCCTCCTCCCAAGGAGGGGAAGTATGGCAAAAACACTGCCTTTTGCATTAGTGCGTGAGGTGAGGATCAGAGGGCTGGGCCCAGAGATGGCTGTAGAGTTTTCCAAAAGCTTTTTTGGACATGTGCTCAAACTATTCCCCCCAATCTGGTCACACATTAATATTTTAAAATTACTCATGTACGTGTAAGGTTTATTTTGAGTCTGTGTTGATGCTTCTGTGAAATGAGTGGTTTACTCTCTGCTTAGAATAATGTGTATGTTCTGGGGAAATTTATGAATTTATCTTTTTCAAGTATTTAAGAGTTGAAATGAAGCAGTAAGATTGAGACGCTATTTTTATTCGGTGACTCTAAATTTTCCAAGCTTTCTGCTTCTTTGTTTTTTTTAATCAGTATTTTTTCCTCTCTTGGTTTCCTTTGGGTAAGTGAATGAAAATGTAGTTTTAGTGAAATGGAGTAAATGTTACTATGGTTGAGAGAACTGTGAAAGGGTTTGGCTGAACTGATGACAACAGTGTTCAGGATTTGTTAGAGGTCTTGAGTGTCCTGCCAGCCCCATGGTCTGCTAGTGACTGTCTCCCTGGGGTCATAGAGTACTGCTAAAAAGAGGATAAAGCGGCTGGCCAGAGTGTAGGCTAAATCCTAGACAGAGTTGGGACTGTCTTCCACCCTTAGCTGAGATTAACCTTACCTGAAGCTGTCCAGAGTGCAATTCCTCCTAACTATGTCAAGAAACTTGGTTTTCTAGTAAGTGAAGGAAATCTAAAAGCTGAAGTTTAGGGATGGGAAGCTTGTGCCACTAACTTGGAGAGCACTCTTGCAAAGCAGGAGACTGTGTGAAAAATACGCTTAGGAGCAATGCTTTTCGCTTAGAAAGTCCTTTCTTATCTATAAAGCTAAAAGCACTTTACAGAAATCTGTGATTTTTATTTTTAACATTCTATGTGTGTACAAAGACTAGAAAGAATTTGTACAAAAACTGTGTTATAATGGATAACATCTGTTTATTAAACTGAAGGTTAAGCTCTTATTACCAGTTCTGTAACAAATTTTTGGCATCACCTTTGATGGGATGTTTGGGGCCATGCTCCCTGAAAAGTATACTTCCCACCAAGGCACTTAAATGAAGTGATTAGGGGTTTCTGCTCGTTCCCTGCACCCCACAAGGATTTCTTTAGAAATCTGCTTATGTTATTCTGCTTCCTAAGAAATAATAAAGTACTTGCTGACCTACAGCCATTCAACTTTCTCTTCTGCTATTGCCCTGATGGGAAAAAAAAAATTTGTTTGGATGGGGACAGTGAGTTTTCAGGCTCTTATTCCTTCATGAATAGGAATAGCTAGGTCCACAGAGTTCTCTTATTGAATAAATACTTTTTTTTTGAATCACTGCAATTACAAGAGTTTTACTGTGAGTGCTGTCAGCACTTTTTCTCCTTCCTAGATGTTACAAATGCTTTGGATTTTTGTCACAAGTGTTGTGGACCTGGTGTTTTTCCTTCTGAGAAAGATCTTGTGGTCTGACTACTAAGAGAAGTAACTGTTGCCTATATGATCTGTAGTTACCTCTTTGATCACTAGAGGTTGTTGTGTACATGCAGGCTTAAAAACTGCCTGCTCTTCAGAGATGCCATGGAAGAGGGCTGAGGAATTGAGGGGTTGAGGCAGGAGAGGAAAGGGATTTTGTTCATATGGGCTGGGGAGTCTTGGTCTTTGGGTGAATGGTCAATCGTACACTCTGAATTTTATGTTCTTATCCTGTAAGATTGAAAATTCAAGTTCCCTGCCTTTTTGTACACACATAACTGTACCGGAGCATAAAGGGACAAGTTACAAACTCAAAACTGGTATCCTTTGCTCTAAAAATCTCTAGATTTTTAATAACTTTTTGCATTTGGAGAGCATTTTCTCTACACTGGACCTTGAAATGTGGTGTTTCTTCTCACAAGACTGAAAACATTCTTCACCAGTCCCAATTTCTGGTTTTTGTGCCCGCCTCCTGTGCACTCTCCTGGATCAAGAGCAGAGATTCACAGGATGGAATAGTGTCATTTCTGACAAAAATGGTCATTTTTTTCTTAAATTACCAACATATTGAACTGTAAATGCCAATTTGAAAACAAACAAACAAAAAAAAAAAAACAAAACCCCACCCAACCCTGAATTCTCATCTCCCCCCACCCCACCTTTGGTGTTCCTAGGCAGAATATGGATTTGTTAGGTGCAATTCAGTAATGGAAACCCAAAGGTCAAAACTTAACAGGGCAGAAGCTTTTATCCATTACACAGAGCGAATGTTGTTATGAACCAGCATGGGAGCAAGCCATTTGCAGTGAGATGAATGTTCTACCTGATGACAGGTAGAACCTGTCCAACAGACAGAGAGATCCAGGAGACAGGTGTATTATTATTGTCTCTTTATTTCAGGGGGGTTGAATGACAACTTTGCTCACATACTTACCACGGGTGCTGATGCTACACTGCCTATGGCATTGGTTAGGCAAAAAGAAATGGGCTTACTCACCCCTGATGTTATCTGATCTGTTTCTCTGTAAAATGAGGGAGAAATGCCACCCTTTTCCTTCCAAATAATAGTATTTTTTTGTTCTGATAGTTTTGCTATGATGTCTTTCAGAACTAGGATGTTAAACATTTGAGGCAAATCTGACTACAGTGTTGGTGTAGAGTGTGTTTTGCATCCATTATGACCTATGACTTTAATTTTCTATGAATCTGCAATCGTTTTGTGCTTGGGCTAGTTTAAATCTAGCAAAGCCATGCTAAAATCAAGGGAAATACATGTCCTAAACCAAGCATAATCTCCCTGTTTGTTCTTACCCTGCTGTATTTGAGGAGTTCTGAGGCCAAGTTTGTTTCCCACTCATTGTATCTGTTTTAAAACATACACTGAGGCTACCTGGGGGGCCATCCAAATGATTCTTAGGGTTGTGCATGTGCCTCTGGGGGCTGTTTGATGATGTGCTTTAAAGCATACTCATAGCATCTCTTACTTACAGTGTTGCTGGACTTCAATCCTGTCCCTCTTTATATGTCTCTTTCCACCTTGAGGGACGTGTTGCTTACCCAGGGGTAGGAAGAGTTTGGGAGCTTCTTGGGAAGCCTGAGTTAGAACTGGTAAAGTGGCACCTGCTCACCAGAGGAAGGTGACCAAGAGACGTGGGGCCCTCCCTGAGCCTCATGCCCATGGATGAGCATGGTAGGCTCTGTGCTGTCCCACTGCCTATGTGAGGTTGCAGAGTTATCATCCTGGCTTGGATGGAGGCTCCCATTATAGCTGTTAATATGGGTGTCTCTTATCTAATACTGAGAATGGTTTCATTTCTGAGAGCTCAGCTGCAGCCTTTCTGAAAGATATTTATTAGATAATGGTCTTGTTTTATGTTTTAATTTAACTAATTTGGATTAATATCTAACAGGGCTTCCTCTGGTTTTCTCCTTGCAAGTACAGCTTTGACCCAGTCTGTAACCTGTCCTATCCCTTCTGAGCTGTTCACTTTACAGTGTCAGCAAGTGAACTTGCATGTTGCCAGGTCAAAAAGAATGCCTTTTTAAAATTTAGAGTAACAAGTAGTTCATGCTTGGAAAGTGAATGACACCTCAGGAAAGACCTCTCATATTTCAGAAGAGCTGTGTCCGATCTCTTCATAAGCAGTTCTGTCTTGCTCAGAAAACAGATTTTTTTTTTTTTTAACCAGCTTTGTGACTACCTGGATTTCTAATTTTTGTAAATATCTATTAAAAAAAAAAGTCATCCCAAATACTTTGCCACTAAGAGTGCTATCAAAATTGAAGGTCCTTACAGATTCTTTCTGCGTTTAGTCCCTTTGTAGTAAGAGTGTAAAATGAAATTATTTTGTGTAAATAAAGCTGGCCACTTACATGTCTGACTAGCTGCTGGAGAGGTATTTTTGGAGTGATTTTCAGGCTGAAGATTGCAGCTTCTGTGAAGCACAGAAATGAACTTTGTGGCCTGTTTGGAATAAGCAGGCCACCTGCCTGTCTCTGAATAACTTGCTTCATGTAGTACCTGGGAATTAGATAAAGAAGAATAAATTGTGAGCACCAAAATGTGGGAATTTTGAGAGACTGTCCGTGGTAATTTTGATGGCAAGGGCAGTGTCTCTGCAGAAAGAACCTCTACATGATATGCCTGGCTGTCCTTCACAGACTGTTCCTGGGAGGCCAGATCTGTTAACCTTCAAAATCAAAGAGGATGCTTCCAAAACCTCTTGGTCTGCTCAGAGATGAGAACAGAGCATTCTGTATCCACTGGCTATTTCCCTCAGTATGGCTTAAGAAAAGAAAAAAGGAAGCAAGGCAGCTGTTCTCCCTATGTCTTCCCCCCTCTCCAATCTTTGTCCCCTCTTCCCCCTGGCTTAGGACAGAAATAAACTTACAATATAGAATTGCAGATCTTTCTTTGTAAAGCCTATCTTTGACTCATGCAAGATGACAAGGAAACGTGTTAAAGATCAGAGTGGCATACAAAGTCATGTTTCCCATACTAAAACTACAGGTATTGGGTAATAGAAGGAAATCTGGAGTAATCCTGAAGTGAATGGTGACTGAAGAATGCCCACAAAATAAAATAAATGTGGGAGTAAAACAGAGGCATAACTCTTGTTGCCTCCCTCTACTGCTGTTGGTGAAGCTAAGAGGAAGGAAGAAGAGAGGTGGTACTAAATGACAAATTAAAATACTGTAGGCTTCAAAGGACAGATCAGTTTGAGCAACACGCAGCTGTTCATTGGGGTGCTTGTTCGGAAAGCGAACAGGTTGCCATGTGTCTTGGTGTTACTTTGACGTGACTCTGGCCAATGGAAAGGGACCACTGTGTAACGAATGGCAGATGCCTGCATTTTAAAGCAGTTTACAAACTTTTCCATTACTTTGGTTTTCTTTATAAAAACTTAGCTGGTAGAGGAGGGCATATAAAAGCATGACAGAATTTAAATGAAAATCCACAATAGTCTATGTGGAGAAGTGTCCTGTCCCCCAATCTGCATAGTAAGATGCCCTTCTAAATTAACTACGTTTATAGTGGACTTTAAATGATGTAAAATTATTTCACATTCTATTTTGTGTTCATTTTTATTAATGCTCTGAATAATAAATCCTTCCTTTTAATCTTTATGCTGTTAGCTCCTACTTGTTTACCATTTTAAACTTCACAGGTTTTTTTGTGAGGTTTGTTTCTTTAACCGTAAAGTAGTCAGGGTTTTATGTAATTATGGAGTTCTGTGTTTCCGTAGGAAACTAGGACACAGATTTCCCGGGAGGAATTAGCAAATAATTAAAATCTTGAGGCAAAGAAAACAACAATGAAGCATCAGCCAACAGGGTTACAGGTCTCTGATATTTGACAGCATTTTGATTTGGTTTGTTGTTAAGTATTTCAACTAAGGGATGTTCTGCACTTGACTCTGTGCTCTGTGTTGGGGTTTAGGAAAGTAGATGCAAGAAGAATTGGACTCAATGAATTCTGCTCTGTGTCTTCCGAGGTTACTATATACCCATCTGCTTCATAGTTTGTCATCCCTCTGCTATTCCATGTTGTTCATTTCTTTCTCCTCCCTTTTCCTTCACTTTAGGCAATCAGTATTCATACCACTGTTTAATACCTCCTGTGCCTCTGCCTGAGGCGGAATGACATATTTGTGCCAGCTTTGCCTTTCCTTGTGCTAGCCGGTGTGTCTGTAACTCCACAAAATAAGTTTAAGGCAACCTTTCTTCATCTTTCCTCTTCCCTAGATGGGACAAAGGTTCTGTTTTCATTAATCTGTACTGTAAAATCTGAATTGTGGGAAATTTTGCTGTGATGTCTCTTGGGAATATTTTTAGTTAAGATGATGTATTGGATTTACATGGCAAGGTTTTTGTAGCAGGAGGGGGCTGCAGGGGTGCCTTCTGTGAGCCAGTTCCAACCGGCTTGAAGACAGACCACCTGCTGGCCAAAGCTGAGCCCATCAGTGACATTAGTAGCACCCCTGTGATAACATATTTAAGAAAGGGTAAAAATCACTGTGCAACAGCAGCTGGGAGAGAGGAATGAGAAAATGCGAAACAACTATGAAGACACCAAGGTCAGTGAAGAAGAAGAAGGATGCTCCAGGTGCCGGAGCAGAGATTCCCCTCCAGTCCATGGTGAAAATCATGGTGATGCAGGTTGTCCCCCTTGCAGTCCATGGAGGACCACAGTGGAGCAGATATCCACCCTGCACCCCATGGAGGACCCCACGCCGGAGCAGATCGATGTGCCCTGAAGGAAGCTGTGACCCTGTGGAGAGCCCATGCTGGAGCAGGCTTCTGGCAGGACTTGTGGCCCTGTGGGGGACCCACACTGGAGCAGTCAGTTCCTGAAGGACTGCACCCCAAGTAAAGGACCCACGCTGGAGCAGTTCGTGAAGAACTGCAGCCCATGGGAAGGACCCATGTTGGAGAAGTATCCCATGGGAAGAACACTAAGCTGGAGCAGGGGAAGAACATGAGGAGGAAGGAGCAGCAGAGATAACGCGTGATGAACTGACCGCAACTCCCATTCCCCATCCCCCTGCACTGCTCAGGGGGAGGAGGTAGAGAAGTTGGGACCGAAATTGAGCCTGGGAAGAAGGGAAGGATGGGGGGAAGGTGGTTTTGGATTTGCTCTTATTTCTCATTATGCTACTCTGTTTGAATGGCAATAAATTAAATTAGTTTCCCCAAGTCAATTCTGTTTTGCCCATAATGGTGATTGGTAAGTGATCTCCCTGTCCTTATCTCAACCCATGAGCTTTTTTTTGTATTTTTCTCCCCTTGTCCTGTGGATGGAGAGGGACTGATAGAGCAGCTTGGTGGGTACCTGGTGGCCAACCAAGGTCAACCCACCACAGATGCCTTGTTCCATTTCTCCTCAGGAGTCTGAGCTCTGAGATCAGCTTATACGTCTCATGGTGCACATATATCCCTGGAAGTTGGGCTTGCTTTTTGGAAGTATTGCCAAGGGAGAAGATAGAGCAAAGACTGGAGACGTAAGGCCTCTGAACTACAGTGTCTATATGCATAGGAACAAATTGTTATCTTAAAAGTTCAGGTCTCATACAAAACTTATTGTGGTTGGTTTTTTTGTGTAGTTTTTCCTTTTTTTTTGTGGAAAGGAAGCACTTTTGATTTAATCTTTTTTTACATTTTGTATTATGCTGTCTACTTGGTAGTGCTTAATTTCTGTAGAAGCAGGCGCAGTGGAGATCAATATTACAAGACTTACACTTTGCTGGAGAGCACTCATGGACTGCCTTTTCACCTAATTACCTCTGACCATCTAGTCTTAATTATTTGAAGAAAGAAAAAGGGAGTTTGTAATCCCATTTGGAGAAGGCAAGGGAATATCTGTCCATGCTTTGCAACCGGATGTATATTACATGTTAAACCACTGCACATCTGTGATGAGAAGCAATTTGAAAGGCAGTTAAAGCTAAGGGGTCTGTGTGTGTATATGTGCATATTACGTATACATCTCTGAGGTTGGCTTTTATGCCAGAAGTACCTTTCTCCTCTAAGGAATCATCATTTCAGTGATCACAGTCTGTCATGTTGAAGGATTGATGTAGAAAACCAGCTAAACTGTAACATTAGAAAGCTAAGAAGCAACAAACTGTGAAGAGTAGGCTCAATTACTGACCTTAATTTCTAAACTGAAGTGTCCGTCTAGGAGCATATGAGTGAATTATGCTCAGATTTAATTCTGAACTCAATATATTGTATTAGTGATTTTTGGAGTCCAACCTGTCAAACCTCAGTTACGTGTGTTAGTGAGAGGTTTAGACAGGACTCAGTAGCCTTTTTTGTTTTAGCAGATGAATTTATTTTTCCCATCATGGAAAATGAGTGTCCTTAGCTGTAGCATTCAGGTAAGAATGCTGCTGGTCTTCTGCTTCAGCTGTGAAAATTTGTACCTGAAACTGTATTGTATCTTTTAGTTGTCACTGTTCCTTATACACTAACGAGACCTCCTTGTTTTAAAGGTTTTTGTGATATGCCAGGTAACCATTGATGTTAGGAGGTTGAATTAAATGTTTCCTATATCCTAATAATCTTAGAGATTCCCTCTGCACTAAATAAAATCCAGCTCGTTTTGCTTCCACACTGAATTACTAATCAAGTTGCGGAAAGGCAAAATGTCTCCAACTTGCGTGGAAAGCTGTAGGGCTTTTGGTATGCTGTAAGCAGAGCAGAGGGAAATCTGCTCCAGGGGCCTGATGAAATGAATGCTGATTCACTGTTAGCTTTGATCTCTGGCTGGAAAGGTTGGCTTATTCCTTACAAATATTCTTTTTCATCTCCTTTACAACTCCTTTCCTGAAAGTATAGGTATGAGTTCTCAACTGAATGTAATTGAGTTATGGTGACTTAAAAAGTGTCTGCTTGCTGTGGCTGAGCCGTGGCAACCAGCTGTGTGGTTATTCTGACTTTGTTCCAATTCCAGAGTAAAATATTGTTAGCCCTAATGACATCACTGTTTTTTGAGATAAATGTAGACTGAATGTAGACTATTATTTCCTTCCTTTTATGAGTACAGATATCTACATGTATCCTGAGGACTTTTTTATATGACAGTAATTGAGAGGCTGTGCAGACCAGGATGGAAGGAAAGGCCTGCTGAACTGCAGAGATAAAAACACCACTGAGGATACTTCTGGGACGCTAAGTCACAGAATAGGGTTCCAGTCACTTACTGCCTCCGCTGGGGGGGGCCACGTTTGCTGTAAGATCCTCATCAGGATCAGGCTCTAAAAGGTTTGATAAGGACATGGATGTTAATCTTGTACTGCCTTTATCACTCATGAGGAAAAGCTATTGTGTGTTCTGAATAATTAAGAAGTTCTCATAAACATTGACTTTTTGTTTGTTTGTGTGATTTATTGAATCAGAGTTTGAAGAGAGTGAATAGCGTATGCCGTCCTTTTACTTAGCAGCAGTCTGCATAGCTGCTACCTGTACAGGGAGTTTGTTCTCATATATGCTGCTGGATAGGTGTTTCAAGAATCAGATGCATGGGATTTATAAATCACACAGAGTCAGAGATTGTCTTCTGTAAAAAAGTAAATCTAATACAGTCTAGAATAAATATTTATGAAGATGAAAACTTTTCTGGAATCTGAAATTGCAGTAGATATTGCTTGGGTAATATCCTGCATGAATGTCTCCACCTTTTGATTACACAAGACTTAAAGCATTCTTCACCCCACCTCACTGGCTTTCCTTGACCTCTGCTTTCCCCATGGGCCTGCGCAGTGAAATGTGTGGCACCATAGTCCTATGCAAGAACAACTAATGAAATACCACAAACTACCATTCAATTATTGGTGACCTCTGTATATTAACCATCTCCTGGTGTGTTAGCCAAGTCCTGTCGTCAATGGTAAGAGGGTTTGGTCCATGTGGGATTGATTCTTTTCTTTTGGGGTTGTCGTCTCTGTTCTATCACTACAAGATCATCACATGCCTCATGGAGAACATGGGACCTTGGAATAACTCTCAAAGCTGTGTGCAATTAAGGACTAGCAGAATAACTGAATAACTAACAGAATACCATCACCACCTCATCCCCCAAAGCAAATGTCAAAAAAGAAAAAAAATCTTAACTTGCACTCTTGCAACAAAATGTCAAACCCAGAATATTTGCTTGTGGAGTCACTGGCTGCTGGAGGAAGAGTTTTGGTAGAAAATCTGCAGCCATTGCCAACAAATATGACAGGACCCACTAGATGCTGATGGGATGTTGCACAGCTGCTGCATTGCAAGGTTTCCATGTAATTAGAGGGATGTAGGCCATATAATGGAGTCTGCTACTGGTGCCTTCCTGGGTAAGAATTAGAATGCCAGCAAGAGATGGAAATAGCTTTCTTTATTAAAAAACTGGTGAATAATGGGAGAGGGAGATTGCAGGGTAGTGAGAGCATCTTCTGTGTGTTCAAAGACATCCTATTTGCCTGTACTGGATGAAGATATTTTTTTAGTTAATAGAATTCAGTTTTTGTTAGGGAATGCATTAGTGGACGCAACAGTAAGGCCTCCAATGAGAAAGTCTTCCATCTGAAAGAGATGAGCTTGTCCAGGTATCGTGCAGAGGAGTATTGTTTTTGAGGGCAGTGCAATCCATAGGCTGGCAGTGAAACATGCCATGCCCCTGGTCTGTAACATTCAAAAAGGAGATGGATGAGGAGAAGTTGTAGCAGTTTCTTTTTTTACTGCTTCTTTGAAGTCAGCAAGATAAATCTCATCTTGCCAATCCCCTCATTCTCCAGAAGTTAGGTTAGTGTTCAGTTTGCTTTGGTGCTGTCTGGTGTAGGAAGTAGACGCTTGAAAATGGTAGACCAGAGGGAAAAAAAACTATGTCTTGAGTAGTAGAGCTCTTTTAAAAAATACAAAAAAAGAATTAGAAGAAAAGGAAAAAAGAAATCATCCAGGTTCTTTGCAGAAACAGCTGATATTTACTTTAATGCCCAGTGTTTTATCTTCTTATTCTTACTTTGTCCTGTGGTGAAGATCTCACAGTTTGTCTAATACAATAATACTTAAGAATGGAAGCAGAAAAGGCAAAGAGGAATATGAAAAACAAATCACCAAATCGTATTAAACTTTCTTAAATGTGTTAGGAACAAGAACACGGAAAATTTTTACATTACTTCAGAGACAGCTGGATGACCAGGTACAGAAGAGGAGGGGTGATTGCACTCAGCACCCATTGAATTGAAGGTCGTGTCTTGCCTTGAAGAAAGGAAAGTTTCAAGCTTTTCCTGCATTGCCTTCAGTTCCCCCTCTGAAGACCTTCTTTATCATTGCTTTAATTTCAACAATATGGATTAAGACCCTAATTACAAACAATAATGGCAAGTTTAAGAAAAATGTGTGGTAAAGCTCTGGGCATTGGAAAATGCAGCATAGTGATGTCCTTCTGTTGCAACCATGTGGAGTTTCAGGATGGTGGCATTTTAGAAGGTTTAGTTTCAAAGCCCGGCTTTCCACTTGATCTAAAAAGGAATCTCTGGTCCTGCTGAGATCCACCAAAGCCATTCTGAATCCATCCAGCAGGCAGTAGTGGTGCCTGCAAGGGCATTGGCACATCATGAGGGTAGTCAAACATGGTACCCAGAGAGATTGAGGAATGTGTGTCTTTCAAGATGTCAAAACTTGACTGGACAATTTTTGAGCTACCTGCTCCAATTAGACCTCTTTTCTGCAGGAGATTGACTGGATGACCTCCTGAAGTCCCTTCCAACCAATGTCACTGTATGATCTTGTGTGGTGTCTATTTATTTGTATTTGTGGGAGGGAAGCCTAGGGATGGTACCAAGGGATTAGATAAATGGGAGCAAACGTGCAACTAAGATATGGTCTCCAGAGCAGACAGAATTTAGCAGTGGTATCTCTGGTATGTGTATGGAACTGAGACCTGCAGCCATTATTGTCTGAGCAGGAGGTGGACAGGAAGCTGGTGAATATCCTAGTAATTCTGAATATGTTGTGATATCTAGTCAAAATAAAGAGGAATTTGGGGCACTTCAGAAAGTTTGTTTCTCATCATCCAAGTTCTTATATTTTAGTAAAATAT
The DNA here is from genome assembly GCF_964195595.1 of Calonectris borealis. Classification (NCBI taxonomy): domain Eukaryota; kingdom Metazoa; phylum Chordata; class Aves; order Procellariiformes; family Procellariidae; genus Calonectris; species Calonectris borealis. The sequence continues at coordinate 63,282,792 of NC_134315.1, read as the reverse complement.
GATTATTGCTTTTGAAGAAGCTGAGGGTTGGTTTCTGAGGGCCAAACTCTGATCATAGAATCACAGAATAGTTGGGGTTGAAAGGGTCCTCTGGATATTTTCTAGTCCCACCCTGCTGCTCAAAGCAGGGTCAGCTAGAGCTTGATACATATCTGATATGAGAACAACAGTCTTTGAAGGGAGTTATGTGGTGTGACTTGTCCTGAATGTTAGGAGGCAAGAATTAATGCTCCAGGAAATCTTGTCAGTCTCTGGTCCTACATTACTAATTCTGCAGGTAAAAAAGCTGAAGTTCCCCTCTCAGGAGCCCAGTTTTGATGATGACTAGTGCACTGTTCAGACTGTCTCTAACGTTGCTCTCAAGCACACACATGCCTGGAGATAATGCCTTGTTTTGGATCTAAGATTAAATCATTTTGCATTACATCACATCCTTCTCCAGGTCACTCCATCAATATGAAAGGACCAAGTAGAATTTGTTTCTGAACTGAAGTACTCTTTACAAAGTGGCATAGAAAACCAGGCAGGGATGTTATTCCTAGTATGAACACAATGTGGAAAATGTGTGATTAGTATGACATGATGTTTGTTACCTGCATAAATTATTTATGGTCTTTAATTCTTGTGTTTAAGCTTGATTGTAACCAGCCCCTTGTTGTGGAAGGTCAGATACTCACTAGTATCCTAAAAGAAAGGATTCCCCCTTTAGGCCCTACCAGTTTTATTCTGGAAGAAGCTTAAGCCATTCAGGAGCACTAAATGCCAGGCTTGCAGATTTCTGGATTGAGTGAGGAGCCAGTGTCTGATATGAAACCCTCTACCTTGAATTTGTCTTCTCCCTTCTTCCCCTTAAGTAAATAAATGGCAGCATGGCAATGATAATGCAAAGCAAACGAGTTTCCTTATTTCTCTGCCAGAACTAGGAAGGCAGGAGATCATAATATAAACTGGCTGTCATGTTTCAAACCCTGTGTGCAACAGCCTTGCTGTCCAGTGGGTATCTTGCCAGCAGGTATGGATTACACTCCTTTAGAGTTTAAAAATACTATGAACACATTGTTTAATATGCAATTTGGAGTTCATAAACCATCGGGTCATCCACATTCAGCTGCCGTGTTCCTTATGTTTTCAGGCCGTCTTCTGCTTCTGTGACTTCCCCTTTCTCCTCCCATCCTCAGTCCAGTTATGTTACATTTTGACCTTCAGTGGTTTTTCTCCAAAAAAATATATACAGCTGTCTATCCACCCTTGTCACTAAACTCCTGTTTTACCTTGAGGCAGATACAAATATGGATATATAATGCATTCCAGGGCTGAGGTTCCTACATAGTTTATGTAGGAGCTCAACAGTGTTATAGAGCTCTATTTTACAGGGTGCCAACAACTTTATGAGTTCGCTTTAGTTTGTATTCCAAAGCAGTTGCTTAAACTGTGAATTTGCCTTGTTTGCTTATAAATAAGCAATTTATTGTTTAAATGAACCCTTTTTGGCACTTACTGCTACTCCCTCGATACGGGGTGTTTAACGTCTGTCTCGGGTTCGTCTTGCTGTCAGAAAATATCGTAAGAAAGGTACCACTTCCTTAAAATGACAGAAGCCAAGATTGCTATTTTCCCACTGCACATTGCAGCCCCAGCCTTTCAGGCGCACTTCTACTTACTTACATAAGTAATCTGATTTCAAGGGAACTATGCATAGGAAAATGATAGTGCACATCTGAATGTTGGCGTGATTCAGACTATGATTAGGTATCTCTGCAACCAGTGCCATTTTGTTCAGCTCCAATTGCTGAAGCTGCAGGTAATATGAGCTATTTTAAATCCAAGTAGAGTGGTAGGTGCACAAGAGCCACAGGTTTGTTGTGAAACAGCACTCTTTACTGGATACTCTTGTTGTGCACTCACTACATTCAAGATTTATGGAGTTTGCCAAGGGCTGGATATTTCATACTATCAACAAAATCCTGCCCCTAAAGCATGGGAAATAGTCCTCTACTTTATGCCTGATGGACTGAATTTCATCCAATTTGATTCAGATATTTTCTTAGCCACATTGAACACAAGAACTCCTCAAAAACCTTTGGCATTACCACATTTATTACTGTGGATGGTACAACTCCTTATCAGTAAGAATAATAGAATCAGATCCTTGGCGTTTCTTCTAAAAATAACAGAACAAAACAACCACTTTGCATCTTCAAATGTTCTTCCTTAGTAGTTCCCTGCAAACCAAGCATTAGAAGTATTAAAATTAAGAATACTAAACAACATGTTGTGAGCAATGCTAAGGCCACCTAATTTCCCAAAAGGACAGATAGTTGTAGAACTGACTTGCATAAAATATATCCTCCATGAAAGCATTTAGGTATTAATCGTATGGAAATCTGTCCTAAAAAACTAGATGTTCGGTGCTCTCCTGAAACGTAACACACACTTCAAGGCATCTTGTTTTCCTGGCAATACAGAACAAAATCTTAAGATGCATGGATAGGTTTGAAATTAAGAAGTCTCTGACAAACTCTCTAAGACTCAATTTAGAGTTTTAGAAAGCAGGTATTCTTTATTGCAGCGCTGGGCACACAGGCGATTGCTCCACCCAATGTGCGTGCCAAATCACTTAACCATAGGGGTTAAATACAATTAGAATATACATATTCATTACATTTCTGAGAAATAATCTAAATATTCATATCATTTCCTGGAATTCATTAACATATGCAAAAGTCTCTGACACATGTGCCCTTGTGCTCTTCGGTGGTCTTTCGGGGTTCTCCGGTGGTCATCGATAGTCTTCATCACAGTGCCTTCTAGTTGAACTCAGTCTTTATGCATGCTCCGTCTATCCCTTGGCTTGGTTTACATGTTTTTCACTTGTAACAAGCTAACTTATTCCAGTATACCTTCCCTACCTACCCTACAAGGTTAGCTTCTCTACCTAATTTACGTAGAGTACAAAGTTTCAAGGCTTTTTTATCTACTGAATGTCCAGCCTATCTATTCATAAAACATTCCTAACCCATCTACATCATTTCAACCAAAGAATCTCATGTCTCTTCACTGTTCTTTTCTTTCCTTATAAGGTTGTTCCGTTTCTGTGGAGTCACCTGTTAGTTACCTAACTTTTAAACAACAAATCTTAACAAACTATATTCACTACATCAATTCCCCCTTTGAGACTTATGATGTTACTCCCTATCAGGTTTGCCTTCAGTAACATCCTAGATGGTACGATAAAAATCAGAACCTTCTGCAAGAGTGCTTTTCCTGTATCAGGTACATTATGCTTGGTATGAGTTATGCTGGTACTGTCCTTTTTTTTCTGTCTGCTCCTTATTTCCTTATCAGTATTAAAGATTGAGATGGAGAGGGGGGATGGCCCTTGGCAAAATCACCACGCTGGGTAAAACTGTGGTCATGCTGAATCTGAGTTAAGGCTCCCAGAACTCTGACAAAAATGCCCATCACTGACCTTTGATAAACTTACTGCTCTGAAAATGGTAAAAGGTTAATTTGGTGTTGCTACATTAGGACAAACACAATATTATCTTTCCACGCTACCTTACTTATTCTGAATTGGATCCTGTTTATCTTTCAGCTAGTGTAAACTTGGCATAAACTCTGAATTACTGGTTCGGCTAGCTAATGTCACACTTGTGTTGAATACATCAGATCTAAATCAAATGCATATTAGAAATGCACCTATTGGATAGTCACAATTACAAAGGGACCACCTGCGAATGGGAAGGATAAAATTGCTTGTTGGCAATATCAATCCTTTTCTAAATCAAATAAGCACGTGATGAAATGACTCAGAAAAGTCTGATGATGGGTTTATGCCAGGTCCTACAGGAGTTACTAAATGCACACCTTTAAAGTCCTTGAATTATTCCCATTCTGTCAAGGGACTGCCTCAGGGTGGGTGAAGTAGTTTTGTTTCATAATATTTTCAGAGTACTAAGCTCCAGGAACTTGCTGACCTGCAAATTAGTGAAGGAAATCAGAATAAACATACACAGTTGCCTGCGCACTCCTAAATTACTATGTGCTGCATTGAACAAGCCAGGAGATCTCCTCCTGCTCTCTCCCAGCTCCTTCATACTTTATCGTGTATTTTCTTGATTATAGTGGCACAGCTGTTTGCACACCTGTAGGAAAAACTAAACCCAGGAAGTGGATCTCAGCAAAGCATGTGAGTGAGTGTGGTGTGTGTTTTTTTTTTTTCTTTTTTTAACTGACCCTGCTTTGAGAAACTTCAGCAAAGTCCCTACAAAATGTGCAAGGGTCTGAGACCAGAGCTTTGCCAGCTGAGAGAATGAGCATGTCCTAAATGTTGTTTCATCAACTGGAAGTTGAAGATGACTTACACTCTCTCAGCTACACTGATTGTTAAATGCACTTTGCCTCTAAAGCATTAAGGATTATTATTAGTTTAAAAACAGATGAGTGACCAGATATATTTTAATGACAATAAACAATAGGAAGGTGATGTACACACAAATGAAGCCGTTTACAGCAAGTGTATAGGGGGCTCTTTTAACTTCTTTCTATCCCTCATTGTCAGGAGATAATGGCAGCTCATACAGCGTTTAGGCAATGAAAGGGACCATTTGAAGGCAAGCTAAGTAACCTGCAGCTACCATGAACACTAAAATAAAGCACTTTTTACTTTCTCACTACTGTTAAAAGCTCAGCTTTAACTTGAGGGGAGAAATGGTAATTTTGGAAGCCTGTTTAGCTTGATTTATTTGTGGCTTGAGAGCTCAGATACAAAGGCATATTTGTCATTTAATTCTTGCTGCAAGGCTTGCCAAATACCCTGGGACTTTAATGAACCTGGGAGGGAGACTTCTTTACTTATGAATATGCTTTAAATTAAAATTACCAACTGGCAGCAGAATTTTGAAGGCTGGGTGCACAACAGGGGGAAAGAGCACTGCTCATATCCACAATTGAGAACATTTTTTTATCCCTGAAAAGGTGTGCCCTTATGGAGACTTTGAACAGATAATTTTTTACACCATGCTGCTCCTTGTCCTTTTTCCTGAATGCTAGAGTGAAAAGCCTGCTTTATTGTTTCTCCATTTTGATGTATGCTGAGTATCAGAGTCAGAGCACCTTAGACAGTGTGTGCTTGGCTGCCAATGCAATGAGAAGCAGAAGGAACTTTGGAAAAAGTTGAAAAATAAAATTCAGCTCTGGAAATTACCAGCCACATAAGTCACTCTTCCTTCTTCATTAGAGTAAAACTGAACTCCTAATGATCTGTTGAAAAACAAAGTAAAACAGAGTGCCCAATCCTAGCAAAGACGTGGGCAGGGTCCTGTTGTGCAGGTGGGCAAAACCAGTCAGGTTTTCTTTGATAATGATAAGCATAGAAACTACTTCTCTCCTAAGGCTGAAAGCAGTCATGTTCCCTCTCTCGGGGGGAGAAGACCTAACTCTTCTTTTCTTCCCCTCCGCTTTTTGGAGCTGTTGTTTGAAGCACTCACTTGGTGCCTCTTGCCTCTGACATGCCTTGCTGTAGCCTTTGACATGGAATTGCCGCAGCATCAATAGCAGTCAGCAGTATTTTCAGGCAGCGATCCCTGTGCCCCAGGTGTTGCACTGAGGCTTTCTTCTTTTTAGACTCTGACTGGTCCCTCAGGTTGGTGTGGATCACAGTGCACGTGTGAGCCCCTTGAATGTACTCCAACCTCTTCTGCCTCCCAAGCAGGTTCCCGTATTTCTCTAAACATAGGAATCCTCCACACTTCCAGGGGGGACAAATGGTCTTTCTCTGCTTCTTGAAAGGAAGTAGGAAAAGATTTAATTTTTGCCATTGTAGCTAAACAGGGAAGTCAAGGGTAAGCTCCTGGAGGTCAATGATAATGATGCCTTGGTATCTTGTCTATAAGCATCTCCAAGCAACCGGTGGGCAAAGGGATCACAGATCTTCCTTCATTCATCAGGTTTGTATCACTGATCTAAGAAAGCCATTTCGTTTCCTACAAGCCATTTTGTTACAAGTACTGTGATTTTTTTGCTTGTTATTGGTTTTTAGTCTGGTGCTAGTCTTGTTCTTTGACCTCACAGGATCAATCTATGATACCTTTCTCATTCAGATATGAATTTCCATAGGATTGGTTTTTCCTCAACTAATTTGGAGATCTGCAGTACTAACAGGCAGGTGAAGGAACTTATACCGTTATGAGCTCATCTGGTCAGTAAGTATTTAATTCCACTGCTGGATCTCTCTTTAATCTGCCCTGAATTGTGCGTACGTGAGTGCTCATGATAGAAATCTCCAACAAACCACAGACAGTAAGTATTGAGGGCTGTTGTGCCTATTTGTCACATATCTCTATTTTATCAACTTGTATCTTCTGAATAGTGTTATTTTACATCTCAATTCAGTTGTACTTGTCACTTCTCTGCCTTCTTCATGCACTCTCTATTTTCTCCTATTTATTTTCTTGCCTACCTTAGAATCTTCTTTGTATAAGAAAATATACAGTATCCATGTCTGTAGTTGTTAAGTTTATGCAGCGTGAAAGAGCTTTTAAGATACTTGGGAACTATTCATTCTCTTCTTTTTGTACTAATGACATGGATAATAAGTGTATATGCACATCTTAGATAAATCTAATGAAAAAATGGTGTACATAGGTATCAATAATATACATGAACAGCCAGCTTTTAGGTGTAGCACACAGCTATATAGAATAAAGCTGCAGTTACTGGAGTAATAGTGTTTATTGGTAGGTCTGAAACCAGGGTCAGGGATTTTGAGGGGAGTTTTGCATAGGGGCAACAGTTTTATTAGCATAAGTTTATTGTGAATAACTTCCTGGGTTGTAGATGGTGTGTCAACCTACCTCAGATATTCTTGAGCCTATATGTTTTGTGTCTTTGTAAGGTGGTCAGTATTGTCTGTGCTCAAACATCACTTTGCTCTGTTAAAATCTATTGCAGAAGAATAGTCTGGTTTGGAGGGTGTTTGGTGTTTTGTTGGGGGAGGGCGTATTTTGGGGGAGGTGTTTTGGTTTTGGGGTTTTTTTTTAGTAAAGCCTAACAAAGTGAGAATTCACCTTTCACCTCCTGAAAAATTAAATATTCCAACCTCCTCTTTCAAAAGATATATCTCCATTAAGAAAAAAATCTCAGAATGCAATAGAAGTTGATAAAATCTCACCTCAAGAGAGGAAAAGCACTTCAGGTGGGGGAAATTAGCTGCTGAAGTCTTTAGCTACCAAAGGCAGCTAAAATCCTAGATGTAACCTGGAAACCTGCTAATAATCATGTGCTTCTGATGGTTGATGCTGCTTGGCATGTCACTGGATCAAAAGTAACCTGTTCTATACCACGCCAGTCTTCAATGTTGAATCTGCTTCCCAGATGAATTGCTCTATCTATTTTGGCCAAGAGGCTGTGTGGAGGGGAAAAATGAGAGAGCTTTTTGAGAAAACACTTGAGCTGGTGCTCCTGGTGGGGTGGAGACAGAGAAGAATTGAGGAGAATGTTTTGAATGTCCTGGCAATGCTCCACTTCTGTGGTTATACTGTAATCATGGCATCATACGTACATTTATTATTAATTAGGACTGGCTTTATGTCATAATTCAGCAGAAACTGCCTCCCATTTCTATCGCATAAAGGGTTGAAAAAAGCTGTGTTTCTAGTCCCCATTCTAGTCTCTGCTTTACACATCCTCAGTCAACATCGGTTAGGTATGCCAGTGGTCTGATGCCAGTACCGAGGACTAGCATCAAATCACTTGGGAGAAAACATATTACTTTGAAATACCTGCTTTCCCAGCAGTCCCAAGACTAGAGGTAAAAGAACTTAATTAATATATCTGGATGTGTTATTCCCTCTCGTTCCTTCAGAAATCCAAGAGCAAAAAGCATCTGGAAGGATTCGAAGTCAGTGTTTAGTTAAAGAAAGTGAACAAGAACTAGCTATCTTTTGTAATCCAGGCTGGATTTGGCCTAAATCAACAAAGCAGATAGAAGGCAGACAAGGCATACCCTATAATGCCACTTCTGAGTGGCAGAAGAGAGAAATTTTCTTTTGAAAACACACTAGAGGATTTAGGCAAGAGAAGCTCATGTTAGAAAAAAGATAATGGACAGCTGGGAGACTGATACTTTTTGACAGTAGCAGGAATTAGTTCATATTTTAGAGAGCCTTTCTTTAGGATAAAAATTGGAAAGTTTCAAGGAATCAAACATATATGGCATTAAAACAAGCAATATAATTTTTGCTGTAAATCTAAAAATGGGAGGGAAATCCTGGAGAAGAGAAATGATGGGATGAAAGAGATTAAGATTACAGATAAAGAGTATTCTATTTCTGAGGATTTCTTATGCCCTTTTAAATTTCATTCTTTGTCTTTACTTATGAAAACCTCCTACAAACAGGGGCTCAAGCAAGGGGTCAGCTGTGGAGAAACAGACAAAGGCTGAAGGACCTTCCCGTACCTATATCTTCTTTCATATAGGTAATGACTATGCCACATCCAAGGTCTGGCTACATGTTTTCTACAGTCTCGTGTCGTGATGTGCACCCCACTAAAGGGAATAGCCATAACAGTGATCTGTATTAGCTTTGGGTCATGCGTGTTGCCTGATGCTTAATTCAACCTGTACCACTGGCAGTAACTGGCTGAGATCCTTCCTGAGAAAGAGTCAGGTATAGCATGGCTGTAAGGGACTGATGTGCAGCAGCACGCTGTGCACTGTAGCCAGCCCCTTTCTTTGTAGCTGATGACAGCCAGCTGCAAAAAGATCTAGGAAAAGTGTGTGGTGAATGGGCGAGGCAGTGAAAGTCAAAGGGCAACACGCAAAAGTCTGCATGGTGTTGTCATAGAGAAGATACAGATGAAAACCATACCATCTCTGTATCTTTCACCATTTCAGTGAGGGAAGGAGAACTAGTAATTCCCTCATGTGCCTTAGGCTAAGGATGATGAGTAGGCTTTTCCCCCACCTGTCTTTTCAAGCGATACACTTGAAGCTGTTACAAGAGCAGAGCCAAGTATGTTGATCCCTCAGCAGACAGGATTATCCATCTGGAGACATGCTCAGTAAGCTGACTTTGGAATTTGATTGTTAGCTTCCCCTTCTAGGAAGTAAGTAAATTGGATGGAGTCAGTTCATTAGCATGAGAGCTCTGAGGTCAAGAGCTGGGTGGAAGTTGAAAAAAGGAACTGGGTCTTTCTGGACATGTCATGAATTGTCACAGTTAACAGCAAAGCAGTCTGGAAGAGATGCCAAGCCTGGAGTTTGAGTCCCTGTTTATTAGAGATCAGTAAATGGAGACAGATGCACAAGACTCCTAAATCCTTCCACGGAGGAATTTGATTCTGTCTCCAGTAGGAAATTGTACATGAAAAAGCCTAGGCCAAGCATGTGCTTTAAATGGAGTGACTCCAAGTTGGTGGATCTGCCTGTCTCGGAGGAAATCCTGTTTCCTTGAAATTATCGTAAAAACTGAGGAAGGGTGCAAATATTTCCAAAATGCATTTGTTAGCTGCAGCTAGAAGATTCAAGGCTTTGTCCACCAGACATTCATCAGTCTTTTATCTTGAGAACTGAAAGCGTTGTATTTGCCTGCTTTTTTAAGAAAGAAAAAAACCAACCAAAGTATTTAGGAGTGTAGCCACTCAACCCAAAATGGGGCTCTCAAGACTACTGTTATTTTCCCTGTGTTTTGTAGTGATTGTTTCCATTTGTATAGTCATGAAGGGACAACAGTAGAATTTTTTGATCCTGTCTCTTATGCCTGTGTCTCTATTTCAGGTACTGCGTTGCTGCAGTAATTCTCCTGTATCTTATGCCTGATTTGCAGGAAACCTTTCTTGCTGAATTGTGGTATCTTCTTGAACTTTGACACTAGGTGAATGTTTCTGTCCCTGCTCAGCTAGTTGTTTCAGTCTTCTCTTACAGAGGCTGGTTTTAGTATTTGACTTCACCTCTATTGTGCTGTTCGTACTCTTTTGAAGGGTGGAAGTCCTTTGGGCAAACAGATCAGCATTAATGGTGCTAATCACAGATACCTTCTTGTACTCACTGGTTCCAAGTTCAACTACATTATTGATGAAAAGTGTGCAACTTCTGAGTTGTAGAGAAGGGCAATGTTATTTTTGCTCAAAAGATGCACATCAGTTAAACACTTTTGTCCTCTGCAGCATGAAGCAAGTTCCTCGTGTAACTGTTTTTCCTTTTCCTTGAAGGAAATAATATTACAAATAAAGTATTGAATAAGATTGTACCTGGGATGCCACTGTATACGCCATGAAAATATAGATAGTGGTAACTCCCTAATTCAGAAATAGTCCTCTGATGTTTTCCTGCATTTTTTTCATTAATAGATTACTCAGAAGATGTATGCAACTAACTTCATGTGTAAATACTTCAATAATCCCAGTTGAGGGAGCATAGAAAGTTGATAGTAGAGTGGATAAACAGGTTTCCTCTGCTTTCTGCAAAAAAAAGCAATAAGATATTTTATCCCTAAATAATCTGGAGCACATTTAACATTGCTCTTAATTAGATTTAAGCTTCAGGAGTTCTGTATCATGCATAATCCCCAGCAGGTTTCTAGTACATTTTTGAACGGGCCAGAATTCAGCTAGCTTTCCAATAACTCTGCTAACACAAATTATCACCACGTTCATAGTGTGACCGATTTTTGGACAGTGGCATGTCTTTCTCTATAGAAGGTACAGCCTGAGGTCCTGCAGCGCACCCTAGATACTGATCAATATGGACTTTGATGGCTGTTTCACTGTGTATGTGCTGCTCTCCAGGTTTATACAATTGCTGCAGAATGGCTTAGGGGTGCCAGTGTGCTAGACAGTCAGCTATCTCATTTCCATTTGCGGTTCCCTCCCATGCAGTAATGCAATATTTATGGTTTTAATTAACTCTGACCAAAATCATTATTTGTCCATCCTGTAAAAGCATAGTTAAAATGCTGCAGAAGGGCACACAGACAAGGCCTTGGGTTTTTCAGAAGGCTGAAATTTGCAAATTTTGTAGGAACTGTGCATCTACCTAGCTGGCTTTCAGGAGAGTTTAATGCATTTTTAAGTGCCATCAGGTGGTTTTGCTCTAGAACCTGAGGTTCCTGTGTGATATAACTGGCAAGATGTCAAGTCTGTGGCCATGCCTGATGCCTTAGTGTGGACGAACTTAGGATACTCTGCTTTAAGATGGAAGCTCTGTTGTCCATGTGCATGTGTTGGATTTTGTTTTAAACTACATACCCACCTGGTTGTCCATCCATTATAAGTCCTATGATTAACTATTTTAATTAACTCTGGTTTGTATGGAAAGACTGTACAACTGCATGGGTTGTGGACTGAATGAGAAGCACTGAATCATTGCAGGCTGCCCTAAAGGTGCAGTGCAGTACCCCTTTGAATCTATATGCATCTAGGCAGATTCTGGGTCTCACTGGGTCATGAACTGGGAGCATGCAAGACGTGGCAGCAACTTCCTAAGCTGTTACTCAGCTGCAGCTGATCATGTGGTGATTTGTTCCTGGTCTGCTACAGGACATAATTGAGCTAACACAAAATACAACTGAAAATTAAGGTGTTTAAATGCTTCAAAAGAGTTCCTACTGTTCCTGGACTGGGTTGGGTTCCCTTTCTTCTGTGTCCTCACCACTGTTAGAGTTTCTGAAAAGACTCCCTGAAGGAGTGTAAGTTCACAACTGTATGAGTTCTTCCTATGAGTATTTTTGTGTGGATTTCCCTATGAAAGTGAGATGCATGAGATAAGTTCCATTTGGTAACATATAACCTGTAGAATAGGAAGTGTTTCATATCTGTGTGCATATGGTTGGATATTTATATAGACATCTCTATAGATAGGTTGTCGTGGTTTAACCCCAGCCAGCAAATAAACCCCATGCAGGCACTCGCTTACCCCCCGCCTCCGGTAGGATAGGGGAGAGAATCCGGCAGGCACAAGTAGGAAAACTCCCGGGTTGAGATAAAAACAGTTTAATAATTGAAATAAAACAAAGTAGAACAGTAATAATAACAATAACAATTCATCAATTAGATCAATTAATACATATATAACTACAGATAACTGTAAGCGCGCAAAAGATTTAGATCAATCAATAACTACAGATAACTGTAAGCGTGCAAAAGATCTAGATCTATCAATACACATATATATATATGCATATGAATACGGTACCAAAGCTAAATGAAAGGCCTAGAGTTCATTAATTTATAAAGGTATACCTGTTAAAAATTCCCCTCGAGTCCCGTGAAATACTCACGTTAAATGCTTTGGCATTTCCCAACGGGCGAAGAGTTGAGCCCCGAGGAGTGTCTCAGCCCAAAATCTCGGGGATCCTCCGAGTATCGCAAATTCGAGTTTGAGAACTCTGAGAAGCGTCCCACTCAGAGGGAGGTTCTGGATGCAACTCGCTGCGGTCCAGGAGAGCTCAAAGGGTCTCACTTGGTACTGCTGTTTATAGGTTTGAAAGATGATTGCCTTTAGTCATCAGTAAATTCCCATTTTGGCTACTATCTGAGGTGATCGAGGGTAGTAATTATGGTATTGTTTCATGGTAACAATGGTATTGTTCCACTTGAGCTATGATCCAGGTAGGGAAAGCTTCAGAGCTGTCAGAGATGACGAATTATCTCTTGTTTCTGTTCCCTACCTTGATCATGTAGCTAACATCCCTGGTACGATCAGTGTTGTTCCCCACCATAGCCATGCAAGAGTGCTTGGTACGGCCAAGGGACGCTTAACCGCCCAACTCATACACAATGGCTAAAGCTTAACAGAATGTTCTGAGATCGTATTGTAGCCCAGAGAAAAATAAGGGGGGAGGAATGCACTATCACACTGACGATGTCCATCTTGCCTTTTTATTCCTAAAAACTGGATCTCCTGTGCAGGTCCCTTGACCTTACTTTGTTTTATGGCAAAGCCGGCCTTCAGAAGGATTTGGACTATTCTCTCCCCTTTCTCAAAAACTTCTTCTGCTGTCTTGCCCCATACAATGATGTCATCAGTGTTTTGCAGGTGTTCTAGAGCCTCACCCTGTTCCAGTGCGGTGTGGATCAGTCCATGGCAAATGGTAGGACTGTGTTTCCCCCCTGGGGCAGTCGATTCCAGCTGTACTGGACACCCCTCCAAGTGAAAGCAAACTGTGGCCTGCACTCTGCCACCAAAGGGATTGAGAAGAACACATTAGCGATATCAGTTGTGGCGTACCACTTGGCTGCCTCTGACTGCAGTTCGTATTGGAGTTCTAGTATGTCCGGCACGGCAGCACTCAGTGGCGGCGTGACTTCGTTCAGACCACGGTAGTCTGCTGTTAGTCTCCACTCTCCATTGGACTTTCGCACTGGCCATATGGGACTGTTAAAGGGTGAGCGAGTCTTTCTAATAAATCCTTGGCTCTCCAGTCCACGAATCAGCTTACGGATGGGGAGCAGGGAGTCTTGGTTGGTGCGATATTGCCGCCAGTGCACTGTTATGGTAGCGATTGGTACCTGTTGTTTTTCGACCCTCAACAACCCCACAACAGAAGGGTCCTCTGAGAGACCAGGCACGGTAGACAGCTGTTTAATTTCCTCTGTCTCCAGGGCAGCTATACCAACAGCCCACCGGTACCCTTTTGGGTCCTTGAAATACCCTCTCCTGAGGTAGTCTATGCCAAGGATGCACGGAGCCTCTGGGCCAGTCACAATGGGGTGCTTCTGCCACTCATTCCCAGTTAGGCTCACTTCGGCCTCCAATAGAGTTAACTCTTGGGATCCCCCTGTCACTCCAGAAATACAAATGGGTTCTGCCCCTTTATAGCTTGACGACATCAGGGTACACTGCGCACGGGTGTCTACGAGAGCCTTATACTCCTGTGGATCTGATGTGCCAGGCCATCGAATTCCACTTCCTCATGTCCTCTCCGTGGTCACGCGGGTAAAACCACAGGGTGCCCCAGGTTGTGTACCCACGATATCTCCTCTCTTGAGCAGAGGGATGGTTACTCCTAATGGGTGAGATACTGGCCCATGCAGGTGGAGAATAGGACGTATCCTCTTTGAGTTGCTGGACCTCCCGAGACAGTTTCTCCAGAGCTGAGACACACACCCATAGGGTGGAAGAGAAACTTTCTTCATATTGCCGGAGTTGGCCAGCCAATTCATCCACCATTTGTTCCTCTCCGTCTTTCCAGGTCATTACTGCCAATGAATTTGCATGTGATGCTGGTGCACTCCCTACCAACTTCCGCCACATAGGTCGGGTGCATTTGACTTCATCTGGATCTTTGGATAACTGCTCGTTGTTCAGCTCATCATAAATCACTTCCAGCACAGCTAATTCCCTCAGGTACTGAATACCTTTCTCCATGGTGGTCCACTTGCCTAGGCAATATATAACATATTCCTTGAAGGGATACCTTTCCTTCACGCCTCCAGAGGCTGAGGCCCTTGTCCAATCGCTTTGTCAATGCCCCCTTCCCTAGAAAGGGATCCCAGCTGCTTGGCTTCCCTACCCTCTAATTCCAGGCTACTGGCCTTGTTATCCCAGCATCGGAGCAGCCAGGTGACAATGTGCTCGCCTGGACGACGACTGAAATCTTTTCGCATATCTCGCAGCTCACCCAGGGATAGGGATCGGGTGGTTACCATCTCATCTATGGGTTCTGCCTCTTCCTCCTCCTGTTCTTGTGATGGCCCTGGTTCATTTTCATCCCTTACTAAATGAGCTGATTTTCTTATGTATTTTCTTTTTTGTATAGGGACAACTGATATCAGCATGGGTTGGTTCTCTGTTGCAAAGGGTAGAGTGGCTGCCGGGCCTGCCGTGGGGGTGGGGTAACCACAGGGCCTGCTGTTTTGTCATCAGATCCAGAGACCTTTTCTTCCCCTTGAGGGTTCTGAGTAGTGTTAAACAGGTGTTGGTAGGCATGGGCCAGGCCCCAGCACATTGCAGTGATTTGTGTCTTCCTAGAACTGCCAGGGTGACAGCATACTTTTTCCAAATATTCTACTAATTTTTCAGGATTCTGCACTTGTTCAGGGGTGAAGTTCCAAAACACTGGGGGTGCCTACCGTCCTAGGCACTTGCCCACGCTATCCCACTCGCCCTGCCACTCATAACTATCCAGCCTTGGGGCAGATCTCTTCATGACATTCTTAAATTGCTTACTAACCTTGGATAAAACCAAAAAAATATTCCCAAGGAATACCAATAGATGTATCTTAACTACCCAGGGATGTTCAAGGCACTGCAAGTTATCTTAACGAAGGAGACAACATCATAAAGGAAGGTAGTGAAGGTGCCATTCTCTATCCTCCATAAAAAATCTCTCAGAGAAAGAGGTGTAATTGCTAATGGTCTCCATGAGGTGCTACCCGAAATACAGTAACGGCTTCATTACAAATCCCAAATACCAAATAACACCCAATGCCAGCGTTTTAGTAACAAACCTCCCAGGCAAAACATCATTAGTCACTGCAGAGCACAGCAGACTACAAAACCCAACATCAATCTTTGACAGGTACAGTAAAAACAGGAGATCGGTGCAGATCAGATAAATTAATATGTTAACAGATATAAATTCCTTAATATGTTCTAATTAATCTGTTGTTATCTCAACCCTTCGCTGCCCTGCGTTGGGCTCCAAAAAGGACTGTCGTGGTTTAACCCCAGCCAGCAAATAAACCCCATGCAGCCGCTTGCTCACCCCCCGCCTCCAGTACGATGGGGGAGAGAATCGGGAGGGCACAAGTAGGAAAACTCATGGGTTGAGATAAAAACAGTTTAATAATTGAAATAAAACAAAGTAGAACAGTAATAATAACAATGATAACAACAATAGCAGAATATACAAAGCAGAACAATGCACAATGCAACTGCTCACCGACTGCTGACCGTGTGTCATGAACGAGGGTGAGCCCCCCCACACCCCTGCTTTTTATACTGAGCATGATGTCACATGGTATAGAATACCCCATTGGCCAGATGAGTCAACCACCCTGGCTATGCTCTCCCCCCCCACAGCTTCCCCTGCATGTGGCAGGACATGGGAGGCTGAAAAGAGAAGGAAAAAGTCCCTGGTGCAAGCATCACCCAGCAACAACCAAAGCATCAATGGGCCATCAAGGCTGCTCTCATACCAAACCCAAACCACACCACACCCCACAAGCTACTGGGAAGAAAGTTAACACTGTCACAGCCTGAACCAGGACATAGGTACACACAGAAAATTAACAGAAGCATCCATGATGTTACAAGCATTTTTCAGTCCTGCTGTGTGTTGATGCTGTAAAGCTTTAATAAAATATGCATACAAAGAGAAGCCAAGTTTAAATGAAGATTCCAGAGTCATCAGTGAGAATATTTATCTTAATGCTGCACCCAATACACGTATGACAGATGGCCAATTGTCTGTGAAAAGCCTGATAACACATGATGGTCTCTAAGCCAATCTAGGAAATCAAACTAAGCAAGGACATGAACAGTAGAAAAGAGTGCACTGAATGAATGATGTTATTAAATGTCCGTTTATCTCAGAAGCTAAATATGTCTAATATTTTTCTACCTAATACCTACTTGAAGGAGCCCGTTGGAGATAGTGATCTCATAGGCTGTAAAAAGGCCCTGAACAGGGAATTTCTGAAGAACAAAATGCCAAAGAAAGGTTGGTCTACTCTGTGGTTTTTTTAATTTAATTTTTTTCACCTGAAGTTCAGTTTATCTGCAACTTGATTCTTCATGGTGTGAAGGAAAGCAAGAGATAGTAGTAGGTTGTGTACTTTGGCTTAGCTCTGACTTGTGGGAGGGCAATGTGGAAAATGTTCCAACCTGTGACATTTGCTGCTGAAGCTCCAAGGACTATTCACTGACTGCAGGTAGCTGAAGGCATATATCTTCTTGACCTAGGTGCTGCTAAATCAGTTTAGTTAGTTGCAGAGCATAATTAAAATGCAAGACCAGTGTAATTTGTGTGATGGAGGGAGCTTCTTTGGGACTGGAAGGCACTGAAGGTAAGCGTAGATCTTGCCAAGAGTGAGGGAATATCCTTTATGTTTGTTTTAAAAGAGTGTATTTGGTAACCAGATATTTCTGGTAATCATGGGAATACCATCTGGTTCTGTTGCCTTAAAGTCCCCAGAGTCTTGATATGAGAGGTCAGTGACTCGCTTGAAGCTCTTAACTAGAGAAACTCCATACTTCTGAAGAGGCATGAGAACTAATAAAAGGAGCACTGGATTTCAGGAGAGCTGAGGTAAATTCCTGGCCTTACTACTGTCCTACTGAGTACGTGGGTACCTCATCTTTACTCTGTGCTTCAGTTATCCCACCAAGAAAAGTGGCAGAGGCAGCCTCTTTCTACAAAGCCTTTGAACATCTCTTCAAATTAAAGCATCTTCCCAACATCGTGTGTTACATGCAGGTGATAGTGAAGCTGAACCTTTAAATGAATCCAAGGCAGAATCTCCTGGGTTGCTCCTGTGTTATGAAGTCTTCTATGAATGAGAATGTAGGTGCTCAAATGGGAGCACTGCAGGGCCCACTGAGAAGGCAAGAACAGGCATCTCATCCTAGGGTGGTCATCTAAAATAAGTCATCTGACTCCAGCTCAGAAAGTACCAGTTTATTTCCACTGAGTGGAAAGGATTCTAGAGGACTACAGCAGACATTCCCAAGGGTGTTTGCCAGTATCACCATTTGTATCTTTTTGTGAGACTCCCCCCTTTACCTAACTCTAGTGCAATCCTCCACTTGTGGCAGTTGTTACTATTCAGTTTATTCCGTCCTAACATGAAAGTCTTGCAACAGAACAGAATTCATGGGACCTCTATGCTTTGAAGGATCAAAATCCTACCCTGTCTCCATATTTAGGCTCTGACTCCAACTGAAGGAGAAGTTGGGTAGGTTTTGTCTTTTTTTTTTTTCCTTCTGGGAGGGGGGAAGGGTAAAGACCAAGCTCTAATAAAATACAGTAAAAAATTTAAACGTATCTAAATACAGGGGGAATGAATTTTTTGCTGCTGTGGGAGTTTCACTTATGCATGTCACTAGAGATTATGTTTCCAAGTTCAGCAGTCCCTTACAAACATGCAGAATACAATTTTTGCACAGTGCTCTGTGATGAAAGATGGAGAATTAAGAATGTATGTCTGTCTATGTTCTCAGGGCTGTTGTCTGCATACCAAGCCTTATGGATTACTTGCCAAATGATGCTGCCATTTGATGCCTTAGCTGACTTCATTAAGTGAACAGCAGTTCAGCAGACTTCAGAAGGAACTGTGCATGTGTGTATCCCCGGGAAAAATTTGTCTCTCAGTGTCGTGGTTTAGCCCCGCAGGCAGCTAAACATGACACAGCCGTTCGCTCACTCCCCCCACAGTGGGATGGGGGAGACAATCGGAAAAAAGGTAAAACTCGTGGGTTGAGATCAAGACAGTTTAATAAGTAAAGCAAAAGCTGTGTGCTCAAGCAAAGCGAAACAAGGAATTCATTCACTACTTCCCATCGGCAGGCAGGTGTTCAGCCATCTCCAGGAAAACAGGGCTCCATCACACATAATGGTTACTTGGGAAGACAAAAAGCCATCACTCCGAGTGTCTCGCCCTTTCTTCTTCTTCCTCCAGCTTTATATGCTGAGCATGACGTCATATGGTATGGAATATCCCTTTGGTCAGTTGGGGTCAGCTGTCCCAGCTGTCCCCCCTCCCAACTTCTTGTGCACTCCCAGCCGACTCGCTGGTGGGGCGGTGTGAGAAGCAGAAAAGGCCTTGACTCTGTGTAAGCCCTGCTCAGTAATAATAAAAACATCTCTGTGTTATCAACACTGTTTTCAGCACAAATCCAAAACATAGCCCCATACTAGCTACTATGAAGAAAATTAAATCTATCCCAGGCAAAACCTGCACACAGAATCCATTCTATCTTCTGCCCTCTCTTCAAATCACAATAAATAAGTGTATCAGGGACAGTATATATAATACTGTAATACAAAGAACAAAACTGAATCCATGGCTTTGTGCTCCTTTGCTAAGGTATGGGCTTCAGAAAGAAATTAGAATTGATTTCTTTAAATGACCTTTTCAAGAGAGATATGGGTCTTACCTACAGAGGTTTTGGGTCTCCTTTTTCTTGTAGCTCTTTTTATCATCACAAACTAGCACTGAAGTTTCTCCTAAATAACTTTGTTAACTATGTTAAAGGCAATTTAGTAGGATCTATATTACTAAGGTGTAATTTTTCCCAGCAATGTTATTTTAACTTTACCGAAAGCACAAGACTGTTCCCTTGGGCCTGCTGAAAGCAAATATTGCTATAGTTTTTACTGTTAAGAGAAAAAAACAAGAAAAGAAAAAAGAAAAAAAAAACCGCACTGAAAGCCTGGATTTGCCTTTCAGTTTAGTCTTCTAGAAATAGTCTCAGATTTTTATGAAAGTCTATTCACCTGTAAAGTCTGCTTTACTGCAGACTGCTCCAGGCAGTGGTCATTCATCTATAATCAAAATAACACAAATTGTAACCCCCTCCTCCAAATTTTAAATATGGATGAATGACAGCTCCCCCTTTAATTATGACTTGGTATTTTGGTTTCTCGCTTTAAAACAAGGTTGACACCAAGGTCCTCCAAACTCTGCTTGCCACATTGCCCCCCCTGTTGACTTGCTGCTTTCTTGTTTGCATGTGGTTGTTCTTGCCATGTGTCTAAGCTTGAAGATGTCAAGCATTTTCCCTATTGGATAAACTGGTTTGCAACAACTTCACAAGCATCATCCTCTCACTGATGGTGCATTTAGCATGTGCTGCTGCTGGACCTGTGTGTCAGACAACACAGAAGGGGCACGTGAGCAGGATAAGCAAGTGAAACATCAGCTGAAGGTGTTCACCAAGGGAAAGTGTTCCTAGGGCTCCTGTTAGGTCATTCCATCACAAGTCTTGTTGCAAACCTGTTCTTTAATGCATACTGAGCAACAGAAAGGTATTTCTTCTGAAGCAGTTTCACTTGGTGAGCAGCCATTGACTTAACTTCTTAATATTAAAGTTTCATTGCAGACCTGGGGTGAATGAAAAAGCTCAGACATACTTAGTCTTGCCACTTACCCTGGACCTCCAATATGAGAATATTTATGTGATTACCTCCTGCAGTGCAGAGTAGCTTGATACTGCTGTCTACAAGTTCATTTCGTTCAAATGCCAAGTATAAGCAGCTGACAGGTTGGTGACAAATCAACAGTCAGGGCTCCCATAGTGCTGTCCATGATCCTTAATTCTAAAAGAAAAACATAGAACATTGTTAACGGATTTTTGTTGCTGGGGATCCCCAATGATAACTATTCTTTCCCCTTACATCAGTCTTTGGGGTGTACCAAAAAGAGTGCAGCATTCCTCTAGTATGTCACAAAGCTAAATTTGGTGAATCTGAAATGTATAGCAACCTAAAGTTGGGAATGGCTGGGAAGAACCAGGGCTTTCAGGAGCTGTGGGGTCTACAACAATGCAAAATGAAATTTTTGCTTGCTGCAGACTCTGGTAAAGCCGTTTTTCTAGACACTGTAAGAAACTTAACTCCAGCTCATGGAGTTTTTGCCTAGACAAATAGCGTGAGTAAGTTTTATTGGGAGTGACTGCACGATGGCTGTCAAAAGTGCATTGGAAGTTAGAAAGACAAATGGAAGGACTGTGCAAGAATGCTGGTAAAGTAGTATTCTTTTACCTCTGTAATAGCTGCTTGTTGGTTCTGATATGATAAGGAAGAGTCTTATGGAAGGGTGGGAGGCTGGGAAATGGCAGCCTGGATCACAATACTGAATAGAACGGCTGAGGAGGCTGAAGTGCAATGGCTGCATAGAGCAAAGAAGGAAGGATCTCCTGTGCTCCAGCCCTGTAGGCAAGGGCCACTTCTGAATGATGTTATACAAAGCTGTGATCATCACTGCTGCACTTGTGTTGATGTGCAGGTGAAGCTTTCATTATGTTTTACATTATGATTTGAGTGTGATTTTTTTTGCACTGATGTTAATGCCCTTTCTATAGGGATTTTAACAATATGCATGTTTGCATGAACCGTTCAGAAAGTTGAGCCATGAATAAAATGCATTTGGAATATGTATAGCAACGTATCACCTATGTAAATGCTGGGAGTTGTCCCAGTCATTAAAAAGACTCCTACCGATGAGATGAGATTTTATTGCAGTCAGTGGATTTAACCACAGTCTGTCGTGTACAATAGTAGGCAAGCAAGCCTTAGCACATGTTACCATCTAGAGGTTAAAACATAAGCCAGCTTGCAACTAGAATAGCAAATACACTTCTTGTAGATAATGGTAGATAACTTACAGCGTCTTGGAAGAGCCTTACAAGCGTGGACAATTGCTTTAAAACTCATACCTGTCATACAGCCCAGCACTGGTTCTTACCCATCACCTTTCTTAGAGAAACTCCAGGATAAACGTGTCACTAACTTTTAGACCTATCCTGAGATCAGGTGTGAAGGATATTTTATTTAGGAGAGGAGCAAGATCCCAAAGTGAGGACTGCCTCACTGGAAATACCCATCAGTCAGCCCTTGCTCCTGTGAGCCTGAGGGCTGTTAGCTTAAATGCATCAGCAACTCTTAATTGCGGTAGTACAGCAGGATGAGAGAGTCAGTCTCCAGAGCACTGTTGTGAGATAAATAATAATGCTAACAGTGGTGTGTGAA
Source organism: Calonectris borealis (assembly GCF_964195595.1). Taxonomy (NCBI): domain Eukaryota; kingdom Metazoa; phylum Chordata; class Aves; order Procellariiformes; family Procellariidae; genus Calonectris; species Calonectris borealis. The sequence goes on along the minus strand of NC_134315.1, from coordinate 63,261,100 downwards.
ATAGCTAGATGCCAAATCTACATTAGGATTTACTTGCTTTGCAGGTTTTAAGAGGGTGGTATTTCTCAGTACTTTCTTGCCTGTGATTTTGGCATTAACTGGCAAAGAAAAAAAATTTCACTTTGTTAAACCATGAGTCTCTCAGCATATGTAGATTTTACATAGTTACTTGGAAAGTGGTGCTTGCAAAAAAACTTAATTCTGGAATTTACTTTTTTTCCCACCCCCTAAGAAATGCCTATACTTGCTGATTGTTGGATCGTGCTCAGAGCTCACCTCTATTGTTATTATTTATTCAATGAGCAAATAAGGTTAAGTCCTTTAACTACCTGCAAGTTCTAAATGAGCCTGGACTGATTTTTGTGCAAAATTCTGCTGTGCTCTCAGAGTTGGTTAACTACAGCAGGAGTTGCTGGTTGCTCTAGGGTTTAGAAATGAGATCACTTTTTTCCAACTCTTAATATTAGGCAAAGAATCATGGATTCATTAGAATAAAGGTGATGCATCATTGCCTTAAGAAAGAAAAAAAAAAGAAAATAAATAAATAAAACCGGGATTCTATTCTAGAGCTGTTTGGGAAAACATGCTTTTTCCCCCATGGATGAGAATCTTATGAATGCTTAGTTTTAAGAGAAGGAAGGACTGCTTTAAGGTGACATTTTGAACAGAAGTAATTTTTTTATTTTTTGTGAAAAACTTTTGAAGCAACTCTACTATATACAGATTTAAAAGCTTAACTTCACTCTACTGTGTTTTACAATCTTGACTTATGTTGTTTCTGAACTGTCCGGATATCAGATGGTAAATATTTTCCATTGCTGTATGCAAGTATAGTCCAGAAGGATCTGTTTTGTCTTTGGGTCGTTTTTAGGAATGTTGCTGACTGAATTGTATAATAACTTTAGATTGATACCATGGCTTTATGCAGTCAAATACTGTCTTGCTGAATAACTTGGGATGAGAGTAAAAACATGCAATAAATTGTAGATTTGCGCTGGTTTTTGCTTTGTCACTATACTGTGCTTGAATGAGTCCGGAAGCTCATACCTCTGTGTTTGGCAGATTGCTTCTAAAACAGCAACTTGAATAAAATCATCCCAGGCCTCTCTAAGTCAAAGTGAGCCCTGGCCACTGGGGAAAACTCTGCTTAGTAGGCTGGATAATGTCATCTCACACTGTTCATTAGAGGAATTAGGGAAGGAAGTTAGATACCTTTCTATATCAAACAGCTTTCTAATGGGCACTAAAATCTGCTTTACTAGTTACTGTTCTCTCTTTAGAAGACACTGCTTGATATTTGTAACTTTATCACTGAATTCTCCATATTTTTAAGGGCTGGATTCTCAGCTCTGCCTACCTGCACTGTTGAATGAGACATACAGTCAAGTCTGGAGAGACTCTTGTGTTTGGGGTTAAATGCCACGCTTGCTCCATTCATTGCTGCTGTAAGGGATCAATTAAAGAAGCGTAGATTTTACTTTAATCTACACCTGACTCAAGCCCTTAGGTGTGCATGCATTTGGGTATTCTTGGGCAGATACAGGCTGTACCTAACGTAGCATATAAGAGATTTGAGTATGAAGTAAAATGAATTTCTATGGTGTTTCCAAATTTGTCTTCCTCGCTAATTAGCATAGCCACAGGCAAACTCAGGACTTTAAGGAAACCCATAGAGAAAGCCTCAAAAGGTATAACCATTAGAGAGGCTGTGCCGTTCCAGCTAACGAGGGTTTTATTTCCCTTCTCTCCACTTCCTATCCTATTAACTGAACTGTGCTTGTGAATAATGGTTTTAGAAGTGGACCTGTACTCAAGTATATCTTGCCAAAAGTAATCCCAGTTAGTGTACATGAAATGCTGCCTATTTGGAAGATCACATTTCTGGATATGTATTCTTTGAAAGTGGAGCAATTACATATTCAACAATCAGTTACTGTTACCTGGCTGTAATACTGTAACACATTGACTTTTATGCTGTCTCTTTACATTGCGTGCCTACTTCACAGCACGTTGTTTTAAGGCAGCATAGAAGACTAATTGATGTGAAAATGTTTTGAAGTCTTTGATGCTCAACTGACACACAGAAAATGACCATAAATCTGTCAACAAGACAGGAACTTTTGCATATTTTTTTTTCCAAAAAGCTACCCAATGTTGAAGTGAATTAATTAGGTTTGATGCACCTTTTTTCTTTATGGAACAGCTGTCCATCGCCGCTAGTGTTATTCAAAGCACTTTTCTGACAATAGTATTTGTAGGACTCTCTGATGCTAGGTGACTTGTAAACCAGCTGCACCTAGCATGTGGACCATTAAATGGGAGCAGAGATGATGCTGCACTGCGGTAAGAAGAGTACTGCCTTGTGGAACGCCAGTCTGCAGAAGAGAGCCAAGCTGAAAGGTAACCAAGTGCATGAAAACAACTGCTGAATAATGCAACAGGAAAAAAAAAACCAACGTGTTTCTTTGCATGTGCTCCAAACCATGGGCACAAAATATGTTACCAGCTCCTTCCTTCCTCTTTGTCATCATATAACTTTTTCATGTTAAAGTGTCCCCATCACAACAGCTGAGCCTATATGCTACACTTTGCAGCAAGGGTCCATCTGCTCAAATAGCTCTGCCAATCTGAGATGTGGGGAATAGGCTATATCCTCCTACAGTTAATGTAGAAAAGGCCAGGCATTGAGAGAACCAAGCATATTATTATCCTGATGTGGGAGCCTGGTGTGCCTGTTACTGCAGGTACAACTGATGCACCCGTGAGGAGGAGAACCCAAACATACTGATACTTGTGCCTGTGCCTCCCACGCATAGCGGCTCTGCAGTAGTAACGGCCACGCACATTTCCATGTTGCTTATTTTGAGCAGTTCTTGCAAACTGCGGTCCAGTGGCTCCAGCACTGATGGAGGAGTCTGGGAATGCAGCCTAACTTTCTAGGTTTGACCCAAACTTCCTCTGTGGCCTCAGGCCTGTCTTTGAGACCCAGATACTTAAAGTATTTGAGGACTTACAGGTTTGGGAGAATCTGAGCTCGGTCTTCATCCACTCTGACTCCAACTTGCACAAGGGCAAAACTAGCTCTTGTCTCCCTTTACCTCCCTGGCACAGGTTTTGTAATGCATTCTATCACATCGGGAATCAGAGTAAACTGGAAGCTTTTCACTGAGGAGGACTCACAACATTTGCCATTCTCTTCTGCTTGCTAACAGACAGTAACTAATACCCCTGGAAACTGTACTTTTTCCCGTTCTCTTTGATATCTACTCTGCCTGCACTCCTGCAGCCTCCCCAGTGAGGACAACACACAAATGCATGTTGATTTAGCTTTGGCTGTTATATGTTAGATTCAAGTAAATGTTCAGACTACTTGACTAGTTCCAGATGCAGTGGCTGCCTCCTATTAAAATATATAATCTGCAAATTATCAGTGTGGTATGGAATTGAGTGGGCTGCCTCGCTGGGCTACTATTAGACAATAAAACAATATTTGCAGAAAAACAAAAAAAATAAAGTTGTTTTTGGATTCTCTGCTGTTGTTCTTGCTCTGATCGGCTCTTCCCCGCATTCAACTCATCTCTCATGAGGTGGCTGCTCAGACTATGACCTTCTATTTCTCTAAGCAGATTTCAGCAGACAACTGCATGAAAAGGCAGTGCAGAAGGTGCATGATATTCCTTTCTGTGTGTTGACTCTAAGAATTAAAAAACAACAGAACCTTTCCAATACGTCTTCAGCTAATGGAATAATCTTGTTCTGCACAATTTACTTGCCAGTCATGTCCTTACTGGGAGCAAAGAAGAGCCCAAGCTTTCCCCCAAACACACATTTTTGTGCAAAAGCAATATCCATGCAGTGATGCATCTCTCACTGCTCTCCTCTATCACCATCAGACCAGGCTATATCTGGCCTTGCAATATTGTAATATCAAATAATTCCAGTCCATAGGCTACTTAAGGGATCTCACTTGTTTGCTTCTATACAAAGCAAAATACTTGAAAATGGATGTTTGATTTCTGTGGTCATCTGCTCAGATCCATGAGAAAACCTATAGCCCAGCAAGAAATACCTTCTCTAGTGCTCAGAGACGGGGAATGTTTTGCTTACCATGTCACCAGCCCTGCTAAATTGTTTCCAGCATAACTGGAGCAATTGGCAAGCTTGGTGATTTGTGCTCACTCCTGGCACCTCTTGATAAGCAAGAAAAGTTGCAACCTAGAAACTCTACAGAAGGCAGCTGTGTCCTATTAGGACTGGCCTGGTGCTCATTTAGAGTGGTTGGCCAAAATGTGACCTTATTTAGAAATTATTCAGCAGAGAATAACACTGTTTTAGAGTATAAATGTAGTTTCATTCAAACCCAATTCTTTCCTTAAAGGAAAGATAACTTTGGATTGTGTACTAAAGTATAGCATAATTATACAAATGTGTTTTTGTTAAAATAACTGCATTGTGCCCTTATTTCCAAAAAATACCCCTCAACTTTGTGGATTTAAAAAAAGAAAAGAAAAGAATTTTTCCTAATAACTTTTTCTAAAGGACTTGAGGGGGGAAGTTGTAGATAATCAGCTTGATTGTTAACTTCATGTGAATGTACTGTGGTCACATTGCTATGCATCAGACTGCAATGTGACAGGACAGGCAAAATGATGCAGCAGATCACTGGGAGTGCTGTTAACATGTTCCTATTAGATTTCTTAGATCTGAGGTGCCATTTCAGTCACCTTGGCTGCCGAGTGACACAGCAGCATGAATTTAATGGAAGCTACATAGGTGTAAAATGCAAATAAAACAATGATGAATCAGAGCTATTATTCTAGCTAATAAAAGTTGGGCTTTAAAGTGAGTTTAAGGCTTTTTTTTTTGAAGGAGCTCAAGAAATGAGCTCTTCTGGTTAGTTGGTGAACAAACAAAAAAAGTTGCCTCAGACTGTCCTCTATAACTGATCTGGAGAGACTAAATGGTCACATCTAAATGCAAATTTGTACTAAGATAGCTATACTAGGTTAGAAAGAGATGTCACTGAAGTGGTGCAACTCTGCTGTGTAAGTGGTCTGAAATCAGTTTTGAATGTCATCTTGTGATTTTTAGTTTTGAAGAAAGTGTTTCCAAGCTGAATCCCACTGTAGCAGTAGTCAGACCCCTCAAAGGGAACAGTCCATAATTTCTACAGCATTTCAGGGAACAGTCAGTGGCTGTTAGACCAATAAATCCATTTTGAAAATTTGCTGCTCTTGTGTGTCCCTCGGGAAAGCATGGCCTAGAGTCAAATCCCTATCCTGGCACATGGAGGGAGTGAGCAAGCTGCTGTGTGGGTCTTAGCCTCCTACTGGGGATAAATCACGACAAGGAGGTTTTAAGATGTGGAATGGTTTAGGAAGTTCTCGCTTGTTTTATGTTTCTCCCACCACCAGAAGTTACTCCTTGTACCAGCCACTGATGTTGATCTAAGTCTGAGCAGCCATGGACCTGTGCTACGCTCCTCAGGCAGATCTGCCTGCGGGCTGAGCCACCTTTTCAGCACAGGGGATAGTTTTTGTGTGGATCTGCTTCAGGAACAGATTTACTACCCACACTTGTGAACAGTTGCCTGGAATCAACTGAGTCTGCCTGGAGGCAGTTGAAGCAGTGGGGGAAGGGAGCCTTGAGCTGTACTGAGTTATCTGTCTGTATCAATCTGTCTGAGTTATCTGGGTGACAACACACCCAGCCAGGGCTGCAGGGCTTGGTTCACTTTTAAAAATATCTCTTCTCATTAGCAGTTATTTTGCTTTCTTTTTCTTCTTTTTGAAGAAAAAAATAATTACTCCCAAGGAATAGATATGAGCTGAGGCACTCTTACACTTGATTTGGGAGCCCAGGTATTGCACGTGAACTTTTTTTTTCTTTTAAACTACGTCACTTCTTAAGCTAAGATGAACTAATAACAACTTACATTTAAAGAAGGTGTCTCTCTCCTGTCTCCTATGTTTCTTTGACAGTGAGGTAATTAGGACAGGTTGTGATTGAATAGACAACTGCTCACTGGGACTTTGAATGGAACCACTAGCACCCTTTTTCCCCCAGCACAGTCCTCAAAAAGCAATTGGATGATAACGACTTCCCCTCACTAATAACCCTATCTGAATTTCAACCAAACACCCAAAATTGAAAGGCTTCATAGTCTATTACAATTCACTGACCTATCTAGTCCACACATTTAATATTGCTTTAGTGCTCATACTTCCTGCCAAAATAGCTGACACTTGAATTTTTTTTTAAAGTAAATTTATTGGGGTGGAAAAATGTAGTCCAACATAGTAATGCTGAAAGTATGCTTGAATCGGGAGTCCTTCTGTAGCGTTACTGGAAATTGTCCCTGTCTGTGTTGCTATTTGATTGTTTTTTAAGTAGGTTCATATAAGGCAATTTCTGCTGGTGTCCCTTGAACTGGATTAGGCTTTGCATTCGAGCTTCTGCTCAGTAAGCTTGATGCTGCATGTTACAGAGTTTACGTATCATTCCATGCATTACCATGTTGCCTTACATATTCATAGGCTTTAGTATCTTTTGGGGGAGGCAGGGATTTTCATGGAATTGGTGGTATCAGAGCTGTCCCAGGACTTGAAATTCTTGCTGATCTCAGGTGGTTCTGCAGTATCACCACTACTGGTAAATAATTCAAATTAAAGTACTTTCCTCTATGTGTACCAGTATTAAGGGGACTTCATTTACTTTCTTTCAATGGTTTCATCCTGTGCTGTTCTCACCCTGCATTATTCATGTGCAACCTTGCAAATTGCTTCTAGTTCTTACAGCACTGATATAAATCATAGGGCCATTTTCTCTGGAGGACTTCAGCCTTAAGCTCCACGGCTTGTTTTCAAATGAAAACCATGTTCAATTAAGGTGATTTGTTTGCTGCACAAAAATTTAAGTATCTCATACTGCCATTTACAGGGAGGGAAAACTGAGATGATATAAATAGCATGAGTATTTCTTGGGTTTTTTGCTTTCACCCTCCACCTATCTCTTTTCCAGACATTTCCAGCTGAGATACAGTCTGCTGGAAGAGGGGTGTGATGACAGTGCTACCAACAGTGTAGGCTGTGAGACGATCTGCTTTTGTAAATGACTATAACACAACACCATACATGATTGCTTGTCTTACTCTGTTCACAGAAGTAGAGAAAAGACTAGGATGTATCTCGCACTGGCTTGAAGTTAAGTTCCTAAATAAATAACCTTGTTTTCAAGACTGCTTGCTAGATACTAACCAAAGGAAAAGTGGAGCAGGAAAAAATGGTCCTTCACTAATATTGTTGGCGTTGAGGGTGGAAAAAAAAAATAAAATTGCTTTGAAACAAGATATTGTCTGTGTTTTTCTGCCTCTCTCACAGGAGGAGTTAGAAGGTTATTTGGAAAGTTGAGAGTGCTCCAGAGTTTTGTATGCTGTGGTCCCATATTGGTCTGTTGGTTCTTAAGGTTTCTGCAGGGACTGTCAGTGGCTTAGCTCATTGCTCTGCTTTGGGCAGCTCAGCCCTCTGCGCTGGCATTGCTGTATATCCCTCGGGTAACTTTTCGCTCTCATTCCTGTAAAACTGGTCAGGCTATCGCTGCTTTGCTTGCAGACACAGCCCCCATAACAAAGCTTGTTTGGCTAAAAAAGGTAGAATTTCTCTTTCTGGAAGAGACCAGGAGGAAATAAATGCTTTTTCTGTCACAGGGCATATCATCTGGCCTGTGAAATGCTGTGGGATCAGGAGACCTATCTGACACATGTCCCTGACACTTTTCCTTGCTGCATGGGTGGCTTTTGAGCCAATACTATGCGGGTTACCAGAAGGGAATCCCACATAGCTTCACTCAGACCTCTGACTTTCAGCAACTCCTTTCTTGGCTCTGCGTGTGCAAACCTTTTGCTTCTCACGCTGCAGTTGAGCTTAGTTCTCTGTTGCCCTTTCTTCTGCTCCATTTGCACCAGAGTGAATGACTGGTCTGAGGCAGGAAACAGAGAGTCTGGCCAGAGTATCTTCCTGGGCAAACCTGTCACAGGTGTGATTTCAGGGCCAGCTCCTCATAAGGGAAAAGCAGAATTCCTTGGTGTTTAATACTCATGAACTTCCAGATCTTACTCTTCAAGAAAATAATTGATCATTGTTTTTTCTCTTTATGAAAATTAGTACTGCTTTCAGGCTTTCTTTACTATACACTGAGGGGTTTGGTTTTGTTGTTTTTTTTTTTTCTGATTCCACTATTATCTTCCAATGTTTACCGTCAAAAAATCACACTTAAGGAGAATTCACAGGGTGAGAGAAGTTGTCACCATGTCCCACGGGGAGAGAGAGAAGTATATTCAGAGTACGCATCAAGTGTGTCCAAGCAAGAGCCCCTCGGTGTTGTTAGAAATGATTTCAAATTACTTTTTTTAAAAAAAAGCAATTATATAAAATAATATATGAAACACTGACTTGAGTTAATTGTATATGATATTAATTTTGAAATTAGAGTAGGCTTTGCCTTTTGTTATTCAAATTAATTAAAATACATTTCTCGTGACTCAATTAATTTTTTTGATTGCTGTGTAACAGATATGCCTTGTTTAATACCATCACAACTTCTTATGGAAGGGTGAAAATGTTCAATGTATCCACATCTGTTGAATACTGTCATTTGCCTTGTGAAGCAGTAGTGTTAACAGAGCTATTCTGATTTTGTATTCCATGTCTAGTTAAATCAGAAAGACAAATCGAAATACAGGGATCTTTCAGCAATGAATATGTCACTGGATTGACAAACAATTTCTACAGTATGCAATAAATAAAATTACTGTCTTTTTTATATACAATCAGTATTATGTCCTTTGTCCTGAATGGACATAGGCTCAGAGTCAGGGCTTTGAATCAGATCCGCTAGGATTGTATCTTTAAAGCTTATATGCCTGACTTGCTGAGGACTTGGAATTTAATACTCCCAACATCTGAGCCTGGGAATGGCCTTACTTATGCTAATAATATCACTGACTCTTGGTTGTGTTTGCCTTGGGCATGATAGAAGTAGATGGATGAACTGAGGCAGTAAACCCTGAGGGTTTTCACATCCCCCTTACATGTACCCCGTAGGATTTACTTCAGATTACGTTTTGCCTTGTCCTGACTCAACACCTGTGGTTTGGAGCTCTGTCAAGGAAAGCTGTCCCATGAGGCTTTGTTTGCTCTAACCACAGGATACAGTATGAGACATTCTCTGAAGTGCCACACGTCTCTCTCAGGTAGAAGAGAGTGTTACTTGAGTGCACACATCCATGTCCCTGCTGTCAGTGCCAATGTTGTTCCATGCTGAGTTTGGACAGCATTTGTTGTTAGGTGTCATGAAGGGATAGGTGAAAGACTTAATCCTGAAGGTATATCAGCTCATCCAGAAGAACAGGCAAGGAATGGTAGGAGAAAGAAGAGTTGAGAGGGCACAGAGAGAGCCTAGTAACAGTAAAAGCAAGAGAAAATCAGCTCAGGACCCTGCCCTGAAAAGGTGTGATGGGGCCTGAATTCCAATTGCAAGGAGTGAATTATGTGTGAGGAGGCTGTGAAAGGTCTGCAGAGCAAATGACTCATCCAGGGACATCATGTAGAGAGCTCATGGTGTAAGAGAAATGAGGGCTGGGCAGGCATGGGGTGAGGTGAAGAGGCAAAGGCTGGAAAATCTCTCAGCTGCAAATTCCTGGAAGTGAGGGGAGTACCTTGAGGAAGTATTACTACAGGCTTGCCTTATTCTTAATTTTTTCCAGTCATCTGCTGTTGGTGCCATCAAAGATGGGACAGTGTGTCTTGCCTGACACCTGTCCAGCTCAGGATGAACATTTTTCCTGTTTTTCCTTCACTTGAGGTGAGGAGTGGTTATAGTGTGGGAGTTATAGAGGTGACATTTGGATATGCCCTCATGAGAGGAGCAAGGGGATGACTGCATCAGGTAGGGCTGGTATGTTAGCAGCAAAGGAATGAGGACAAATAAGGTGGGAAGATGGCGTTATTGGAGGCAGTAAGTACAGAAGTGGATGGTAGTGTTGTCCGAAAAGCGGATTCGTGCCTGGCGTGCAAGTAATCAATTCCACACGTCAGGAGAGATATTGTTTTATTCAGGCCTGGGTGCTCGGTGGACTTGCCACAAATCAAGCACACCTGGTTTAATCACCTTTCTGCTTATATCTATGCTTCTCATACATATTTTAAGATTCTCTTTTACATATTCATTAAATTTTCAAGAACTAATTATAATATCACATCATCCTAGACACATGCGCACTAAAGTCTTTGGGGTCTTCTTGAGGGTCTCGAGTGGTCTCTGGTGGTCGGCAGGGTAGTGAACTCTTCGTGAACCTGTTCCTTTCTTCCCTTATAAGGTCGAGGTTTGTCTCCGAGCCACGTCTGGATCACGTTCATTTATGGTTCTTGATTTTAAGGTTAATCTTTACTAGAGTCTAACAATACTACACACCTGCAAACACAATACCTAATTTTTTAAGCATCAAATCTTCATTGTTTTAAAATTACAGAAATGAACAGAACAGTATACAATGTTCAAAATTACAAAACGAACAAACTATACGTACTATTTCAGTAGGATACAGAAGAGAAACGTGCATGATGGCCAAGTGTATGGACTGAGACATGTTTCTGTCTGTATGCTGGGAGCAGTGCTGCACGTTAGTGTAACTGTAATGTTCAGGTCACAGTTGCAGTGGCCCTACCGCCCCCATTTGCACTGTTTTTTGAATTTTATTGTATAAACTCTTTCCCTCTTTCATAAAAGCAGCCGGCCTGCATCTAGGGAAAATGGAAAGTGCAGCAAACTGACCTTTACAGCCAGGGCTGTTCTTGAATGCTACTTGTACCTTTATCCAATTGTGCAATGGTCTGTAGCTAACAACAAAACCAAATCATAGCAAAGCTAATTGCTGCTACTGAATAAGGGAACACATCACTCACATATACAATTTAAACACTGAAGCTTTTTGGAGGGGAAGGAGAAAAGCAGTGGTGTGCACAGCTCTGCAGCTATAGAGTTGTTCCGGTTCTGTGGCAGCCTGAGTTGCTCCAAATCCTGTTGTGTGCGTTTTCAGCTTTAATACACTTGTGTGCACACTTGATTACTATGTTCGTGTAAATCTCCAAATAAGAGAGTGTCAGTGAAGTCTGGCAAAGCACAACAAAACTGATAAACTGTGGGAGGCTTGATAAGGCCATTTGTTGTCATAGTCTCAGGAGGATGATCATGGTCTAAGACTAAAAGGTGGGGGAGGGGAGGAAGTGAGGGTAGAGAAGGAAGACATGAAAACAGATTGTTGGGAGAATGCACTGATGGACAAGAGGCTGGCTTATACTAACCTATAGAATTAGTAGCTATTGTGTGTAAGAAGAAACATAATTAGGATCCTGTAATCAAACTTAAACATGTATTAGGTATACGGAACTGTTATTTTATTTTTTTGTAGATGTGATAGATATGAACTTAATTTATGTTTCTGTGAAATTTCCCTTTCTAGATGAGTTGTGTTTATGTATGTATGTATATTATCTCTGTGTGTGTTGATAATGTGACCAAAGCTGCCAAGTTCTAGTCAAATCTGTAACGTGCTAGAGGGAGTTTGTAGAAAGCTGAAGGGAGTTTCCATGCAGCTAATTGATATAATCAATTTGTGGGCGAAATAACAAGACAGAGACCATTAATAATTAATGTAGGGTAAAATATAAGTGTATTTTATTATTTTAAAAAAAAAAAGTTGGGGCGAATATATATTTCCCACTAAACTTCTTTTTCATAGAAGTCTTAAAATTGCTGTGAGGCTGTTGTGGGTTGACACCGGCCAGCAGCCAAGCACCCACTCAGCCGCTCGCTCGCTCCCCTATCCCACAGAATGGGCAGAAAACAGAAGATGAGAAGACTTGTGGCTTGATATAAGGACAGTTTAATAGGGAAAGTGAAAACTGCGTGCACAGACGAAGCAAAATAAGGAATTTATGGCCCTCATTATGCTGATCTGTTAATTGTGAAGACAAGTGCCATAACCACGACTGACCCCCTCTTCCTCCTTCTTTCCCTGAGATTTTATTGCTGAGCATGATGTCATATGGTATGGGATATCCCTTTGGTCATCTGTCCTGGTTGTGTCCCCTTCAACTTCTTGCCCATTCCCAGCCTACTTGCTGGACGAGCAGAATGGGGAAAAGAGAAAGCCTCAACACTGTGCAAGCACTGTTCATCAATAGCCAAAACACTGCTGTGTTATCTGTACTGCTTTAGTCATAACATTTTGACACAGCACCATACAGGCTGCTATGAAGAAGGTTGTTTCCTTCCCAGCCAGAGGGGGAAAATGCCTTCTCAAATACTGGAAAGTCTTGATGGGCAAAGAATGATTCTCCTGCACTGCCACACTACATGTCCCCCAGTCCTCAGTGTAACATTGCAGTAGATTTGCCCGAAGTAATTACTGTCAAGGCAAGTTGCTAAGTAGGGTCAACAAGAAAGAGGGTGCTGGCTGGGATTACCAACCAGCACTTTGGGTAGCTGATCACCCTAGTCAAGGGGAATGAGGCATCTTTCCCTGAGGAGACACTAGTATGTTACCTTTCTTGGCTACCAGCCAAATCCAGTAAAAAATCACCCTTTTCCACCAGGTTGGATAGAAAACTCAACTTTATCACTCAGATTCTCATCTTGAAGCAACATGGCTTGAAATTCATCTCCAGGCTGGACTTCTGGAAAGTTACTGGCGATACAGCATAGTTTGGGACTCCACTGAACCTGTCTCAGCTGGGAATCCTGGCTTGAGTATGAGGATTGTGGTGCACTTTCAGTTCCAGAGGCCTGTGTGGGAACACCAGTTACTCCCCCTGGGACCTGGGTCCCAAGTGGGAGCTTGGACAGCTCAGCATTTCCCTAAGGAAAGGGAAAAACAGGCTCCCCCATTTGCGAATGGGAGATCAATATATGGTTACCACAGCATCCTGGGGAGATGCTCAGCTTGCAAAAGGCTTGTCTTGGCATGGAAGTCACTGGTGGGTTATGGATGTGAATTTAGAACACGAAGGTAGGCATTGTGGGGTAACAGATAATTGTGCTATTAGTGGAAACTGGGGACCTGCTCTTCCTAAGCCTTCTGTCTTGTCAGGACACACAGGCTTTTTTTGGAGCCATCAATTCATAGCAGGAACCTAACTCAGAGACCTAAATTACCCTCTGTAGGAGTTATTCTCCCCTTAAGCAGGGAGACACCCTCCTCCCACCTTGAGTGGAAGTTTGCTTTATTTGTGTTGTGCTAGGTAGAAATAAGTACTGTGTGGCTGTAGTATTTTCTTAAGTAGTTTGTGAGATCTCTCACAAAGACAGCCAGTATTCCCAAGGGGTGTGTATATGTGGTTGGTTGATTTGTTTTATGCAGTGTTAGTCTTTACAGAGCCTTTACTGTATTCACTTAGAATAGTTTGTGACCTGACTTGACACAATACTTACCTGCAAATGAGATTTGGCTCTGGAGCTTTATTAGTAATAGTAAACGTATTACTAGATAGTAGTACTTCTAAACTGATGTATATTCTCCCTTCAAAAAGTGTTGATGTCTTCAGCTTTAGACAATTGCCTCTAAAATCTAAAATGTTTGAGCAGGTACTTTTAATTGAAGGAAAACCCACTGTCTACTTTCAAGTTTGCTATACAATTTTGCGTATTCATACTGAAACAATCACTTTTTCTTCTGTTTTGTGAGAACACTGTGTTCAGGAAAATAATTAACTCTCAAGATTTGGACAAAGGAGAATGACAGAAAACAAGGGATTTGCATTACATATTTGCCCTCAGAGTCAAACTATAATCTGTGCTGTACTTCTCTTATCCTGCTGGTTTTACTGGAATGGCAACTGTAGCTCCACAGCAGAGATTGGTACATCTCTCTGAAGAGTCACTAACTTAAAAAACAGAGGTCTGTAGAATACCTTTGTTTTAACATGTAGTACATCTTCATGTACTTGTCTATGAATACACACATCCCTAGATATACACATTATGCTTGTTCCTATATATGTATTTTCAGAATAATTTCACTCACTGACCAAGATAAAGAAAAATTGCCACAAAACCCAACGACTGGTTCAGCTTTTTCTGTGGCAATGCAGGGTTTGAGCACCTTGACCTTCAGGTGCAGAATATACCCCTCTAACAGGGGAGAAGAAGATAGATGATACAGAAGCCTTGCTGGCTCTCAGCATACATGTCTATGCACACCATGAAGGTGTGCACTGAACCTTTTAAGCTCAAATTCTTTAAGCATTTAACTTAAACACTGTTGTCCAAAGAGGAACTAATTTCATCATGGCTTTTTACGTTTCATATCACATTCATAACTTAAAAGGCAGCTGCTTCCTAAAACCAATCAGAGCACAAAGAAGTTTTGGCACCCCCTGTGCCTAAGCAGTTATTTTCCCAAGTCAGGAAACACAGCTTTGTATTAAACAATGATGTTAGCTGGCTCCGTGATCTCAAGGCAGCATGACTCTTGCATGCTTTCAAAGATTAGTTGTAAAAATTTGAACCCAACCCGTGTTCTTTGGAAAACATACCTGGCCTGTCCCTAGCAGAGAATTCTGGATGTAATGGTCAAAATTTTGCAGTTAAAGTTTGGAGCTGGATTTCTAGAGGATTTTAAGGTACAAAAAAGGATTTCCAAAGTGGACCAAGGGCCCACCCCCCTGAGAAATCTTGGTGAAGTTGAAGTGCCTGAACGATTTTGGTAATACTGGTAAATGTTCTTGTTCTTGCTCCATAAGGTGCCTGGGCTGGCTGAATGTGAGTGCCCTGACACGCAGCAGGCTGTGTGACCAGACTGCTGCAGTGTCTCCTGCCAAATGAGTACTGCAGTGTTTCTGCTGGGGCTTTGGCAGCTGCTCCAGATAAGGGTTCTGCAGCACTCTGCGCCCTTGCCCAGAAAAGCTGCCCCTACGGGCCTCAGCAGGGCCTTCAGCGCAGTTCCTGTCCTACTGGTGTGACCCTGTCTTCAAGAAGCTAACATTGTGTTGTGAGCATCCATCTCTCCGAAGCTCCTGCATTCTTGTACAAGGCAATTGCCACTTTCAGGAGATGCAATGCGCCCTTGCTATCAGCTCTCTTTCAAATAAAAGCTCTTGTCAGCTGTTGTGTAGCAGGTATGCAAGCGCGCACTGGCATCTATTGCAAATAGGAAGTCAAGTCTGAACATGAGTCCAGTTTCTGAGACTGGCCAAGGCAAGCCACAGACTGCATGAGAAGGCCAGCACAGGGAACAGTAGTTAGCAGCACTACGCTGATGGCCTGAAATAGCCAATGCAAACAGTTTTAGAAGAATTTGGTATGGTCCAAAGGAGGCATAAACATCCCGGCACACAAATGCTTCTGGAATGTTTAATGCCATTATTCTACACAATCCTTCTAAGAAAAAAAGGACCAGTTTAGGAGGGCTGCCAGAAAATTAACATTTCTGCTTCCTTTATGCAATAGTAACCAAAGGGATACCAGGAGGACCTATAAGGCAATGGTGCCGTTTGATGGCAAGTCCCTTAGTTATGAGTTTGTGCTACAGATTATCACACACTCTGGTTCCAAGGCTGACATAATTTAGAGGGGGATATTAAGATCTGGTCCATTTCTACACCAGTTTAATGTCCTGCCAGTTATTTTATCATCAGATCAGTGTTTTTTTCTAAGGGATGGCACTACACAGTACAATGGGCCCATAAAGACTTGTAAAAAGGTGCTTTACTTTTTTCACACTGATTTTCTTTCCACTGAGACTCTGCTTGGAAAGGTTGCTTCTGTAAGCAAGTGTTTACGTGATGGCTGCCTAAGGATATTGTCGTTCTACTTGTAGATAGGGATTAACTTCAAGTACGAAGGAACAATGAAGAGATTTACAGTTCTTTGGTTGAAATGATGCAGATGGTTAGGAATACCTTGTGAATAGGCCGACCAGAGACATAGTAGATAAAAAGTCCTTGAAACTTAGTATTGTAGATAAGGAGGCAACCTTGTATCTTGAGATAAGAGAGTGGTGCTAGTGAGATTTACCCTACTTAAGCGAGGAGCTAGAACTAAGTATGTGTGAAGACTGAGACTTTTGCATATGTTAATGAATTCCAGGAAATGTAATGAATATGTATACTCTAACTGTATATAACTTTTATGGTTAAGTGATTTGGCACGCACAGTAGGTGGAGCGACCCCCTGTGCGTCCAGCGCTGCAATAAAGAATACTTGCTTTCTAAAACTCCAAATTGAGTCTTAGAGAGTTTTTCAGAGACTTCTTTGTTTCACCAATACAAAAAAGAAAATGCACAAGAAAATCAACTCATTTAGTAAGGGATGAAAATGAACCAGGGCCATCGTGAGAACAGGAGGGGGAAGAGGCAGAACCCATAAATGAGATGGTAACCACCCGGTCCCTATCCCTGGGTGAGCTGCGAGATATGTGAAAAGATTTCAGTCGTTGTCCAGGCGAGCACATTGTCACCTGGCTGCTCCCGATGCTGGGATAGCAGGGCCAGTAGCCTGGAATTAGAGGATAGGGAAGCCAAGCAGCTGGGATCCCTTTCTAGGGAAGGGGGCATTGACAAAGCGCTTGGACAAGGGCCACAAGTCCTCAGCCTCTGGAGGCAACTCCTGTCAGGCGTGAAGGAAAGGTATCCCTTCAAGGAACATGTTATATGTCACCCAGGCAAGTGGACCACCATGGAGAAAGGTATCCAGTACCTGAGGGAATTAGCTGTGCTGGAGGTGATTTATGATGACCTGAACAACGAGCAGTTATCCAAAGATCCAGATGAAGTCAAATGTACCCGATCCATGTGGGGGAAGTTTGTACGAGTGCACCAGCGTCACATGCAAACTCATTGGCAGTAATGACCTGGAAAGATGGAGAGGAACAAACGGTGGATGAATTGGCTGGCCAACTCCGGCAATATGAAGAAAGTTTCTCTTCCACCCTATGGGTGTGTGTCTCAGCTCTGGAGAAACTGTCTCAGGAGGCCCAGCAACTCAAAGAGGATATGTCCTACTCCCCACCTGCACGGCCCAGTATCTCAGCCATTAGGAGTAAGCGTCCCTCTGCTCAAAAGAGGAGATATCGTGGGTACACGCCCCGGGGCACCCTGTGGTTTTACCTGCGTGACCACGGAGAGGACATGAGGAAGTGGGATGGAAAACCTACTTCAGTCCTACAGGCACGGGTACATGAGTTGCAAGGAAAAGCAATCACAAAAGGGGGTTCTTCCAGGAAAACTGCTGCTCCAGTCTCCAGTGAGCAGTTTACCAGACAGAGCAGAAGGGCTGATTCCACTTCCGACCTTAATAAAGGGACTTCTGATTCATACTTACAAGAAGTGGGTAGTGAATACGATGACCAGGACTAGAGCGGCCCTGCCTCCAGCCAGGTGGAGGAAAGGGACAACCGGGTTTACTGGACTCTGTGGATTCGATGGCGTGGCACATCAGACCCACAGGAGTATAAGGCTCTCGTAGACACCGGTGCACAGTGTACCCTGATGCCATCAAGCTATAAAGGGGCAGAACCCATTTGTATTTCTGGAGTGACAGGGGGATCCCAAGAATTAACTCTATTGGAGGCCGAAGTGAGCCTAACCGGGAATGAGTGGCAGAAGCACCCCATTGTGACTGGCCCAGAGACTCTGTGCATCCTTGGCATAGACTACCTCAGGAGAGGGTATTTCAAGGACCCAAAAGGGTACCGGTGGGCTTTCGGCATAGCTGCCCTGGAGATAGAGGAAATGAAACAGCTGTCTACCGTGCCTGGTCTCCCAGAGGACCCTTCTGTTGTGGGGTTGCTGAAGGTCAAAGAACAACAGGTACCAATCGCCACCATAACAGTGCACTGGCGGCAATACCGCACCAACCGAGACTCCCTGCTCCCCATCCATGAGCTGATTCATGGACTGGAGAGTCAAGGAGTGATCAGCAAGACTCGCTCACCCTTTAACAGTCCCATATGGCCAGTGCGAAAGTCCAATGGAGAGTGGAGACTAACAGTAGACTACCGTGGCCTGAACGAAGTCACGCCGCCACTGAGTGCTGCCGTGCCGGACATACTAGAACTCCAATACGAACTGCAGTCAAAGGCAGCCAAGTGGTATGCCACAACTGATATCGCTAATGTGTTCTTCTCAATCCCTTTGGTGGCAGAGTGCAGGCCACAGTTTGCTTTCACTTGGAGGGGTGTCCAGTACAGCTGGAATCGACTGCCCCAGGGGGGAAACACAGCCCTACCATTTGCCATGGACTGATCCACACCGCACTGGAACAGGGTGAGGCTCCGGAACACCTGCAATACATTGATGACATCATTGTCTGGGGCAAGACAGCAGAAGAAGTTTTTGAGAAAGGGGAGAGAATAGTCTAAATCCTTCTGCAGGCCGGCTTTGCCATAAAACAAAGTAAGGTCAAGGGACCTGCACAGGAGATCCAGTTTTTAGGAATAAAAGGGCAAGATGGATGTCGTCAGATTCCAATGGGTGTGATCAATAAAATAACAGCCATGTCTCCACCAACTAGCAAAAAGGAAACACACGCCTTCTTAGGCGTTGTGGGGGTTTCGAGAATGCATATTCCAAATTACAGTCAGATCGTAAGCCCTCTCTATCACGTGACCAGGAAGAAGAATGACTTCAAATGGGGTCCTGAGCAACGACAAGCCTTTGAACAAATTAAACAGGAGATAATTCATGCAGTAGCCCTTGGGCCAGTGCGGGCAGGACAAGATGTAAAAAATGTGCTCTACACCGCAGCCGGGGAGAACGGCCCTACCTGGAGGCTCTGGCAGAAAGCACCAGGGGAGACTCGAGGTCGACCCTTAGGGTTCTGGAGTCGGGGATACAGAGGATCCGAGGCCCGCTACACTCCAACTGAGAAGGAGATATTGGCAGCATATGAAGGGGTTCAGGCTGTTTCGGAAGTGGTTGGTACTGAAGCACAGCTCCTCCTGGCACCCCGACTGCCGGTGCTGGGCTGGATGTTCAAAGGGAGGGCCCCCTCTACACATCATGCAACCGATGCTACGTGGAGGAAGTGGGTCGCACTGATCACACAACGAGCCCGAATAGGAAACCCCAGTCGCCCAGGAATCTTGGAGGTGATCACGAACTGGCCATAAGGCAAAGATTTTGGAATATCCCCAGAGGAGGAGGTGACGCGTGCTGAAGAGGCCCCACTGTATAACAAACTACCAGAAAGTGAGAAGCAATATGCCCTGTTCATTGATGGGTCCTGTCGTCTTGTGGGGAAGCATCGGAGGTGGAAAGCTGCTGTATGGAGTCCTATACGCCAAATTGCAGAAACTGCTGAAGGAGAAGTTGAATCGAGTCAGTTTGCAGAGGTGAAAGCCATGCATCTGGCTTTGGATATTGCTGAACGAGAAAAAAGGCCAGTGCTTTATCTCTATACTGACTCATGGATGGTGGCAAATGCCCTGTGGGGGCGGTTGCAGCAATGGAAGCAGACCAACTGGCAGCGCAGAGGTAAACCCATCTGGGCTGCCACATTGTGGCAAGATATCGCTGCTCGGGTAGAGAACCTGGCTGTAAAAGTATGTCACATAGATGCTCACATACCCAAGAGTCAGGCCACTGAAGAACACCAAAACAACCAGCAGGTGGACCAGGCTGCTAAGATCGAAGTGGCTCAGGTGGATTTGGACTGGCAACATAAGGGTGAATTATTTATAGCTCGGTGGGCCCATGACACTTCAGGCCATCAAGGAAGAGATGCAACATATAGATGGGCTCGCAATCGAGGGGTGGACTTGACCATGGATGCTTTTGCACAGGTTATCCATGAATGTGAAACATGCGCTGCAATCAAGCAAGCCAAGCGAGTAAAGCCTCTTTGGTAGGGACGATGATGGTTGAAATATAAATATGGGGAGGCCTGGCAGATCGATTATATACACTCCCAGAAACCCGACCAGGGCAGCGCCATGTGCTCACTATGGTGGAAGTAACCACTGGATGGCTGGAAACATATCCTGTGCTGCATGCCACCACCAGGAACACCATCCTGGGCCTTGAAAAACAAGTCCTATGGCAACGTGGCACCCCAGAAAGAATTGAGTCAGACAAGGGGACTCATTTCCAAAACACCCTCATAGACACCTGGGCCAAAAAGCGTGGCATTGAGTGGGTATATCACATCCCCTGCCATGCACCAGCCTCCATAAAAATTGAATGATACAATGGACTGCTTAAAGATGACACTGAGGGCAATGGGTGGTGGGACATTCAAGCATTGGGACACACATTTAGCAAAAGCCACCTGGTTAATCAACACCAGGGGATCTGTCACTCGAGCTGGCCCTGCCTATTCAAAACTTTTACACACAGTAGATGGAGATAATGTCCCTGTCGTGCATATAAGAAATATTCTGGGGAAGACAGTCTGGGTTACTCCTGCCTCTGGCAAGGGAAAACCCATTTGTGGCATTGCTTTTGCTCAAGGACCCGGGTACACTTGGTGGGTAATGCGAAAGGATGGGGAAGTCCAGTGTGTACCTCAAGGGGATTTAATTTTGGGTGAAAATAGCCAATTAACTGGATTGTATGATGCTAAGTAGTATATAATACTGTATGTCATCACTTCTATGGTTACCATATGCCATATTAACAGTATTACAGTAAGAATCACCCAGATTAATGAAGAATGAACTCCGATGAAACCGAGCAAAGTGCAACGATGATAGAACTGGACGACCGCCCAGAACTGGCCTCAGCATGCAACAGTCCAACACCATACACCATCTCTCCTGCCCTGAAAGGCTGTTATGACAGGTGGAGACCAAAGTCGTGGACTAAATGAACTCAATGGGCATTTTAGAGGGATGGCCCATGGACTAAGGGGATGATATCTCTGTGTGTGTATATATCAAAAGGCAGGAAATGTGGTGATGTCTAATTGGAATGTATTGGAAAATGTGAAACTTGGGCATGATGTAGATAGTATAGAATAAGGGGTGGATACTGTCCTGGTTGTGGCTGGGACAGAGTTAACTGTTAACTTTCTTCCCAGTAGCTTGGGGGGTGTGCTGTGTTTTGAGTTTGGTGTGAGAGGAGCGTTGATGGCCCATTGATGCTTTGGTTGTTGCTGGGTGGTGCTTGCACCGGACCGGGGGGGGGGGGGGGGGGTGGGGGGGTGGGGGGTGGGGTGGGGGGGCGGCGGGGCGGGCGAAAGGGGGGAAGGGAGCAAAGCCGGGCTAGTGGACCCAGCTGGCCAATGGGGTATTCTATACCATGTGACATCGTGCTCATTATAAAAACCAGTTGGGAGTGGGGGCTCGCCCTACGTTTGTGGCACGCGGTCGGTGGTCTTTGAGCAAGTTGCATTGTGCATCACCTGCTTTGCATATTCTGTTGTTGTTGTCATTGTTATTATTACTGTTCTACTTCATTTTATTCCAATTATTAAACTGTTTTTATCTCAACCCGGGAGTTTTCCTACTTGTGCCCTCCCGATTCTCTCCCCCACTGGAGTGGTGGGGGTGAGCAAGCGGCTGTGTGGGGTTTATTTGCTGGCTGGGGTTAAACCATGACACTATGTAAACCAATAATCTTCCTTTTATTATATTATAAAACAAACTGTACTAAACACATATTTCCTTTAAAATAAAAGGTACTGTTCTTTATTGCATTTTCCTAGTAAAACCAACTTCATTAGTTTTATTGCACCGTTTTTACTCATTAAAATTTAATAACATTTGTTGATGAAGCAAGGGAAGCTAACTAAATTTTTAAATAATTCAGTAATAACTTACTCCCTCTAATATATGAAGATGCTACATTGCTTTCTGAGCATTTAACATTTTGAGCTGAATTCCTAAAGGCCCTTCAAATTTTAGTAGGTTCCCTTGAATTCATTTAACTATGAGGTTTTATCCTTCATTTTAGGCTCACTTTGTGGCTGGAAGAGTTTTCAGAGGGAAAGAAAAATTGAAAACTTTAATGGTCTATTCCTGTCATTGCCTAGACTCCAAATGCAATTGTGGATCCCTCTGTATTGGCTAAGTGGGGAAAAGGAGTCACATCCCCTTTTCTTGTATTAATTGATGAGATCATTGTTTTTTGTGATCCACATACTAAAATAATTCTTTACAGTGGAATTTTCAGAGGAGGAGGACACCAGCATATCTTGATAAAAAGGAAAGGGTCTGATGTCACCAAAGCCCTCCTACTTTCCTGCAGCATGTAGAAAGAAAATAAAGTTTTGGAAGAAACAATGTTCTGGTCCAGTCAGACTATTTGAAACTATTTTTGGCCTCCTTGAGCTTCAGAGTTAGTTCTTAAAGAATGTCTTTGTAGGCAGTCAGAACAAGGTCTAGGGTAAGAAATAAGTACATGTCCTCACATGCTAAGGGAAACTTATCATTGGCGGAACTTGGTGATGGTGATGAGTGGGCTCTTTGTCACCAAGTCATTTACACTGATCAGGATGTCTTCCTAAAAGAGATACGCTAGCCTCACAGAGCATTTACTGAAAGACTGTTGCATGGACTTTATTGAGGAGAGAGACTTTGTTGATTTTCAGGGTGACAATTGGCTATTAACATTTTGCGATCATGAAAATGGCAGCTCAGGTCGTACGATCTGTCCATTAGAGTATTTCTGGTAGACCGATAAGTTTTGTTGGCATTTGTGGGAGGTGCACGAAGAGCATCTAGTGCTCCGTGGAGAGTTCTGGTCAAAGATGAGCTTGGAGAGGACCTGATGAAAGAGGGACTGTGTGGATGATGGGGAGGTGGAGGACTCCATGAGGGGAAACAACAAGAGCCTCACCAATTTGGTCTGGCAAAACAAAGTCTGGGGAAACACCATCTAACTTTGTAACATCTCAGATAGAGCAGCACCAGAGCATGAGAAAAGCCATCGAAGTCAAAGGGCCAAGCTGTTACCAAAACAGGAGGTTTACCATGAATTTTTGAAGTGCAGAAATTAGGAGGAGGTTCCTGCTGTCTCAGTGGCAGGTTTCAGGAATGGCCACCCAGTGCAAGTGCTTGGGGCAAAGAAACAAGATAGTTCTAGGGGGGAGCTTTTTAGACCTTTGAAGAAAATCCTTTGAGATGGGGCTGTCAGTAGGAGGGTGTTGCCTTTCAAAAGAAAGTCTCTTTCAGGTTCACGTTCTCTATAGTCATGACTCCTTTTGGCCTAAAAACTGGCATGTCCAGGGTGTATACAAGGCAATATTGCTCATTTGCTCACAATGAAATCTTAATGTGAATCCAGATTGAAGCCTAAGAGAGGGTAGCTACATTCCTACCACAGCTTTGCTGCTGTTAGCAGCTTTCTCATTGTTTTGCTCCACTGTTGCACACCATCTCCAGAAGTGATATTGCAGCCTTCAGATTACTGATTGACTGGCACTGTGACGACACTCCCATAATTATGGTCTTCTGTGGGTGATAATAGTTTTTGAAAGGGTATCATAGCTTAATGATTCAGCAAAACTCACTAGGATTTTATAGATACCTGGGGTTACAGATGTGTAGCAGGTGCTTCTATTCCAGCTCATTTCACTTTGCAGCAGTAACACAAAGTCTATACTAAAAATGTTTCTTTGAACAAATTTGCTCAGTTGAATCAATGTTTTCACTAAGAAAACATGTCACACATGCATTTATTTTAAACAGACTTTGAATGTTCATAGCTTCAAGAAGTTTAGTAACATTGGGATTTCTGGAGAATAAATAAAAACATAGTTCATTTTCTCTCCTAGCTGTCAAATGATGCAAATATAGCTTGGAATTGTGCAATGATTTTAAAGGAAATAGATTGTCCACATATCAACTTTTTAGTGGAATGGAATTAGCTTACGTACAAATTTACACTATCCTTCAGTGCAGTTGGTTATTTAAGGTGATGCTTGCTATTTTCTTATACTTAAAAGGATTCTGTTAAACAAAGAGCTTCTTTGGGATTTGTGTTTATTTTCTGGCTCTTAAAGGAATTCGTTAAGGTATGTAAGAGAAATAAGAGTAGTCTCTCCAATAAGCATCTTCAAATAAGAAGTTGTGCACAAATACACCATATTGGTTAAAAAAGGGCAATGCAAGATGTTTTCAAAAAGACCTGCTTACTAATTAACTCCCTTTTTTCAGGATTGGTGAGCTGATAAACCTAAAACTTCCCAACTTTGGCACTTCCACGTTTTTAACATTTGCCTGTGTATGCTGTTAGCTGCACCGTAATCTGTTGTGCTCTTTGTTTACAGAACTTGGGTTCCAGTATGGCAGGATTTGCACCGTGACAAATGTACTTTTTCACTTTATGTAAAGCAAATAGGGATGAAAATTGAGGTATGTGTATTTGTATCTGATTAATAAAGATTATGTTGTGTTATCACACTTGTTATGTTGCTATAAATCAGGCACTGTTCTAACCCACTTACCATTTTTTAATTAGATGATAACAATACAAGGCTGTTATATTAACTGGCAAAATGGAGTCTATTTGCTGGGCCTGAAGTTAGTTCCTTGGAGTCTGACAAACACTTCTAAATTAAAGAAAATGAAACGGTAAGAATTCAGAGGGACCCAAAGGCATTCTGCTTACATTCTTTGAAGCCAGTGGCAAATTAACAATTGCCCTTCTGGCATGCGGGACAAGTACTGTGTTGTTCTACATATTGTAGTCTAGAGTATAAATATCTTGGTAATTTTAACAAGTAGTTACTTAATTTCCATGCAGGCAGTGTTAGGCCTTCATCAGTGCTTTCGAATACGCTCCTTATCTTCTATCTGTTTAGATAAATCCAAAGCCTTGTGCACTCTGGCTATCCTCTGAGGGTGTTGAAGTGACATTTTCATTTCTATGAATACAAGGCATGGCAAAGAGTCTATAGGTGGCAGCCACTTTCAGCCTAGAAGGGTCCTCCACAATAAGTCTTCGATGAAACATAAAGTGTTAACACAGTTGTGATGCTGAAATGGCTGTGACACCATAAAAACTGAAGAATTAAGTCATAAACTCTATGGCTTTCACCTCAGGCTTTTCATTTTCATTATGAAGAGACACCTTGAATTAAAATAGTTCGAAATGAACCTCTTCTATGTCCAGAAGAGTAGATCATCTGGAACCAATGACTACTAGTCCCCTGGATATTGTTACTGCCAAACCTTTCAGAACTCTGGGTCTCTTCAGAGTGTATTTTACAGCTGACTGCTAATACAGTCATTGCTTTGCCTATGGTCCAGGTCCAGGGCTTTCTACTGAAATGTCCAATGAAGCTCATAAAGGGCGTGCAGATGCATTTGGTGCTGATTCTTCCAAGCACAGCAGCAACTGTATATATTGGCTTGATAGTGCAGAAATGTTTTATTCAGCATTATTAATGAAAACATGTATTTTGACTGATTTTCCTCTGTTTTCCTTTTGGTTAAGAGAGAAAATTTTCATACTTTTGAATCAGGAATTAAAGGTCTCATGTGCAAAGACTCATGCCTCTCCCAAATGGCTGTAACCTGGCACAACAAAATCGAAGCCTAAAACTAAATAATTTTTTTTTTCCTAGCATACCAT
Source organism: Calonectris borealis (assembly GCF_964195595.1). Lineage (NCBI taxonomy): Eukaryota > Metazoa > Chordata > Aves > Procellariiformes > Procellariidae > Calonectris > Calonectris borealis. The sequence goes on along the minus strand of NC_134315.1, from coordinate 63,235,529 downwards.
GGTACATGTTTGTCACACAATTTGAAGGAAACCCTTCTACAAAGTGATGTTGTCTTAGTACTCCTAATCCAATAATATAATTATACAGGCCCCTGTTTCAGAGAAAGTGAGAAATAGCAGCTTATGTGTCTGAAAACTTTGACAATGAATCTAACATTTGATTAAAGCTGGGTATTAGCATCTTAGAGCCAGATGTTTAAGTGCACAGTGATAAAATAACTGGGTGCCTGGGTACAAAGCAGATCAAAAATGGGTTTCTTCTTCGGGGACCTTAACAGGTATTGAGTGTTGCTGGAAACGTGGCTCCATTTGGGATAGTTAAAGACATTTACCATCTGGCCCGTGAATATATACGGAGTGCCCTGGGAGATTGGAAAGATAGGTTTTTCTTCCTGTGTTTGGATTTGGGTAAGTCCCTGCATTGCTTACTAATGTACTTCCCGCCTGCAGAGCCAGGACAGGGAGAGGAAAATGACAGTTCATTCTCCTACGGATGCTAGGGAGGTGAAGGTGGTCTTGATCTGGTACCTGATGTGGTGGTACTATGCATAATATGCATAATATGACCTAGGACGCATGATAGCACAACTGTAGTTTTCAGCTGTACTCTGTTGTGTGTGTTTTCTTCAGAGGGGTGATGTCCTGCAGGGGCAGATATGAACAGGATTGAAGTGTGCTGAATGATGATTTCAGGTGTCCTGTACACCTGTTTTTACTTAGTCCACTGGTTCCACTAGAGATGGACAGCAAAAACAACTATGACATTCAAACTCATTTGAGATGGGGATTTAAAAAAAAAATATTTAAAAAAAATAGTGAGACAAGGTAGCATCTTCAGCTTGTCTATCAGGAAGCAGCGCCGTTAAGAGAGCTTCTGTCAATGAGCTTCAGCGTTTCAAACCATGCAACGTAGAAGAAGGTATAAGTGGTGAATGTGAATGGAAAGAGTTTGCTGTACTGTAACAGCAAACTGTATCAGTTTTAATCTAGAAAGTGCTGAGGGCCTAGGCACTGCTGTGCAGGGGTATATGAAAGGTAACTAAATAAAGCAAGCCCACTATTGGCAGACTTTATGGTCTGCAGTGATTTGCATCTTCACTGGAAAAAGCCTGTGAACTGCAAAAGGTTGAAGATAACATCTGCAGTAGGCACTAGTCAGGCTTAGGAGGGGTCTCAGCCAGGGTTTGACATGTGCCTGACTTTGTGTTTCCACTTCAGGCTCCCCACCTGAGAGCCCTTACACAGACTGCAGCACTCAGGTTTTGAAAATCTAGCTCTGTGGCCCCTTCCCATCTCATGTGTCTTCCTGTTCAGAGCATTCGTGGGATTAATTTTCCTATGCTGCCCAGCTCCACACCCCCTCCCCAAGGTTTACTACACTGTTAGGTCACTCACTGCACATCTGTGGTGAAAAGTCCCTTGAATCACAATAGGAAATGTCAGCAAAAAGAGACTGAAAGCACTGCAAATGGCTCAAGATAAAACAATTTGCTTATGGATTATTTAATTTACTCTCAATAGCTCAGGCTGCAGTTGGATACCTTTAAAGTTTTTTTTTAGTATTTATTGAGATTTTTTTCCAATGTAGATTCCTGTGATGTCCAGCTGCCCTTTCGCCTCAGCATCCTTGGAAGATCCAGTATACAGGAAGGCTAATACAGCTCAGTGGAAAATGCTTTATATGACCAGAGCGCAGATGTATGAACGGGGCAAACAACTGACAGCAAGTTTGTGTCCTTCTTTAATTTGGTCAAGGCACTGGAATAAGTTTGGCTGAAAACTTCCCATATTTTGCAAACCAGTTTTCACTTGAAATACTGATACCTTTTTTTTAAGCTAATGACAAATTATTTCTACCTGAGAAAATGATTTCTGAGGTGAGGAGGAGTTTTGGGAGGTTTTGTGTGTGTTTTACAGACTAATTACTTTGGCTACTCAAGAAAATAAGTATTTCATCCAAATGTGGCATCCTTGTGCTATAATGTTTCCTGGGAGCTACAGTTCTGTTATATTCCTCATCTTTTTTTCTGATACAGGTTTCCCCATGAGACCGCTTTTTCTGTCTGTCTTTAATGCAAATGTACCATCGATATTACTGGGACTCTGCCTGCAAGGGTCAACAGGGCAAAAGACACGCATAGAATCATAGAATCATTAAGGTTGGAAAAGCCCTCTATGATCATCAAGTCCAACCATCAACTCAACACCGCCATGCCCACTAAACCATGTCCCTAAATGCCTCATCTACACATCTTTTAAATACTTCCAGGGATGGTGACTCAACCACTTCCCTGGGCAGCCTGTTCCAATGCTTCACCACTCTTTCAGTAAAGAAATTTTTCTTAATGTCCAATCTAAACCTCCCTTGGCGCAACTTGAGGCCATTTCCTCTTGTCCTATCACTAGTTACTTGGGAGAAGAGACCAACACCCACCTCACTACAACCTCCTTCCAGATAGTTTTAGAGCACGGTAAGGTCTCCCCTCAGCCTCCTCTTCTCCAGACTAAACAACCCCAGTTCCCTCAGCCGCTCCTCATAAGACTTGTGCTCCAGACCCTTCACCAGCTTCGTTGCCCTTCTCTGGACACGCTCCAGCACCTCCATGTCCTTCTTGTAGTGAGGGGCCCAAAACTGAACACAGTATTCGAGGTGTGGCCTCACCAGTGACAAGTACACGGGCACGATCACTTCCCTACTCCTGCTGGCCCCACTATTTCTGATACAGGCCAGGATGCCGTTGGCCTTCTTGGCCACCTAGGCACATTGCCGGCTCACGTTCAGCCGGCTGTCAACCAGCACCCCCAGGTCCTTTTCCTCTGGGCAGCTTTCCAGCCACTCTTCCCCAAGCCTGTAGCGTTGCCTGGGGTTGTTGTGGCCGAAGTGCAGGACCCGGCACTTGGCCTTGTTGAATCTCATACAGTTGGCCTCAAGCCATCGATCCAGCCTGTCCAGGTCCCTCTGCAGAGCCTTCCTACCCTCCAGCAGATCAACACTCCCGCCCAACTTGGTGTCGTCTGCAAACTTACTGAGGGAGCACTCGATCCCCTCATCCAGATCATTGATAAAGATATTGAACAAGACCGGCTCCAGTACTGAGCGCTGGGGAACACTGCTCGTGACCGGCCGCCAACTGGATTTAACTCCGTTCACCACAACTCTCCGGGCTCGGCCGTCCAGCCAGTTTTTTACCCAGCGAAGAGTGTACCTGTCTAGGCCGTGAGCCACCATCTTCTCTAGGAGAATGCTGTGGGAGACAGTGTCAAAGGCTTTACTGAAGTCCAGGTAGACCACATCCACTGCCTTTCCCTCATCCACTAGGTGGGTCACCTGGTCATAGAAGGAGATCAGGTTGGTCAAGCAGGACCTGCCTTCCATGAACCCGTGCTGGCTGGGCCTGATCCCCTGGTTGTCCCGGACATGGCTTGTGAGTGCCCTCAAGATGAACCGCTCCATAACCTTCCCTGGCACCGAGGTCAGGCTGACAGGCCTGTAGTTCCTCAGGTCCTCCTTCCGGCGCTTCTTGTAGATGGGCGTCACATTGGCAAGCCTCCAGTCCTCCAGGACCTCCCCAGTTAACCAGGACTGATGGTAAATGATGGAGAGTGGCTTGGCAAGCTCCTCTGCCAGCTCCCTCCGTACTCTCAGGTGAATCCCATCTGGCCCCATAGACTTGTGAGCATCCAGGTGGCGTAGTAGGTTGTTAACTGCTTCCTCTTGGATTATGGGGGGGTTTATCCTGCTCGTCGTCCTTGTCTTCCAGCTCAGGGGGCTGAATATCCTGAGGATAACTGGTCTGACTGTTAAAGACTGAAGCAAAGAAGGCATTAAGTACCTCAGCCTTTTCCTCGTCCTCGGTGGCAATGTTCCCCCCCCCGCATCCAATAACGGATGGAGATTCTCCTTGGCTCTCTTGTCATTAATATATTTGTAAAAACATTTTTTGTTGTCTTTTATGACAGTGGCCAGATTGCTTTCTAGCTGGGTTTTTGCCTTTCTAATTTTCTCTTGTGCGTGACCTAATGAGATCCCTGTACTCTTCTTGAATTGCCTGCCCCTTCTTCCATAAGTGATAAACTCTCCTTTTTTTCCTGAGTCCGAGCAAAAACTTCCCGTTCAGCCAGGCCAGTTGTCTTCCCCACCCGTTCTTCTTCCGGCACATGGGGACAGCCTCCTCCTGCACCTTTAAGACTTCCTTCTTGAAGAACGTCCAGCCTTCCTGGATCCCTTTGCCCATCAGGACTGTATCCCAAGGGACTCTCTCAACCAGTGTCCTCAGCAGGCCAAAGTCTGCCCTCTGGAAGTCCATGGTAGCGGTTTTGCTGGCCCTCAAGACATCTTGGTTCATCAGACACCATGTGGCAACTTTCTGAAATGACTGTTTCAATTTTCAATCTATCTGGGGTTTCAAACTGTCACTGGAAAAAAGAAATCTCAGTTCTGTACATGGAGAAGCAATAATTGTTTTTTCCAAATGGTTTTAGTAATATGAAAGCTGTACAAGTCGTTTTGACTATGACTGCTATAACTTTCAGAGAGCCGTTTAGCTCTTACTGTGGGACCCTTTTTTTTTTTTCACCTTTCAGAAGATGTCTGTAACAGTCTGTGGCAGTCTGGCTGGACCAGACTCATCTCCAAGGGAGAGTGTCGGCAGGCATTTTCCAAAGGTTTTTTTTTTTTTTTTTGAGAATGTAACCTTTAACACAGACTCATCATTAACTGCAGTCATTTAACATGAAATGCCAGCAGCAGGGTATTTTTCCCAGTTACCGTAGCAACATCATAGGGCATCAGATGGTGTCAATAAACAAACATCCACTGGAACATTATTATTTTTGAGCCACCTCTATTAAGTTTAGTTTACCTAGGATCAGGTGGTGATGAGTTCAGCTTGTATTTTTGTTCCTTCATGTGACATTTGGTATGTTTGTGCATGTGTAGCCCTTGGTGTATATTGCCTGCCTACATCTCCCCCTACTCCCCCCAAGGACTGCTGTGCTAAAGTGAGTTTGTAAAGACTCATCAATCCCCCTGCCTTTTGGCTGCCTGCAGTCACTGCAGTTCCCCTGCCAGATGACAGGGAATGTCATTGTGAGGGGAAGGGGGCTGCATCCAACAAGCCTTTCATTTTCCTCTCTGCCACTTAATATTTTATAACTCCTTTTAACATGACTAGGAAGTAGCTGTCTGTGCACTCCTCTGGTCCTTGTATCTCATCAGGTATCTAGCACCCTTTGCCCTTTTCCTGACTATGCTTGTCAGGCAGGTGTTTATTTTCGTGCAAGACCACAGACCTGCTTTTCCTTCTAGCACATGGAAAACAAAGATGAAACCACCTGTATAGTTCTCTATAGTTTTCTCCCCCACCTCCAGTGAACTACCATCTGGAGGAGGTGAAGGGAAGGGTTTGAGACAAAACATCTTCAGTATAAGCCATCTAACAGCATCAATTCCTATATTGGAAAAGCTGTGCAAACGTTTACAGAAGTGACCTCACTTCTTTTATGAATATTGTCCTTGCCCATTAACCACATCTCACGATACTTAGGGTCCCATGGAAACAGATCTAATTAAAGCGCCACTCACAAAAGCCAGTGTAAATGTCACATTTCAATGCAAGAATCCACTACCTGGATACAAAACCACATGCAGAATTTAGACTGCTACAAAGAAACAGGTTTCATTTTAATTTTCTGATATACATGATGCTTGGAAAAAAAATCACTGAATAACTAAAAATGGTATATGAGTTCTTTATAAACACTAGATGTTATTTAGAAGAAAGTGCTTTCCTCCCACTGCCAGAAAGAAACACCAATGCTCAGAAAACCTAGTTAGTGATGGGCCACGAGGCAAACTCGGTATAGTTCTGTGTCCACCTGCTCCCAGATATAAAGTAAGGCAGTTGCAAAATCATGATGCTGAGATCATTTCTACAGACTTTCCAACAGTAGTGCAAAACATTAGAATAACTGTGTACAGTTACGCAGTTTCCTATTTTTCTATCATTTTCCCACCTGATATACTTCATTATCTGTATTCTAGATGTCAAATTTTCAGCTCATGTGAAATGTATATCTTCTTTTTCCACTACTATGCATGTGCCTCTTGAATATATGGGACAGTATGACTTCTGAGACAGACTTTATTTACCAAAAATTTCAGCTTAAGATTTTTACCAGTCCCCTGAAGTACTACCTGAATGGAAAAGGTTTGACCATTTTGAAAAACAAAATACTTCAGTTTTGTATGCTAGAAGCTAGTCTCATTGTGACACCAATATAAACAGGGAAGAGCTTAAAACAGAGAAGTGTGCATAACTGTAATAAAATGGGGCACAGCACACAACAATTGGAAGGAAATTCTCACACAGCAATTGGAAAGAAATCCTAGTAGTTATTGTTATTAGGACTTGGGGTTAGAAATAAAAAAAGACTATTTTCCAGGTTAGCCTCTGAATCCCCCGTGTACACTTCTTGCCTGTAGATATATAAACAAGCTTCAACCACAAGCAAATTACCATACTGATAAGGTGGTGTCAAAACACTTTGTTACTGTATAATTTGATCCAGAGAAACATTGTGAATTCAATTCAAGTAGTCACAAGTTGTTTGTGTTTCTGCAGAGAAGTACAACATTATGAGTTCAGAAACTCTCACGGCTGAAAGGCAGAAGAAAGGCTGAATAAATTCATAGTCAAGCTGGATAAAATACTATACAAATTGTTTTTCCGTAGACAAATTAGAGTTGCTATTCTGCTCCTGTGTAAGAAACATTGCAAAAGTGACCTCTCTTTTTTTTATCTGCTTAACTGAAGAAGAAATAAGTTCCACTTGCGATTTTAGATAGAGTCGTCCAGGACAGGACTGAAAACTGAGTTTTAATTGTAGTTGACTGAGTTAATGGAAACTGACATTTATTGAATAAAATTATTAGGAATCAGTGGCCCACAAAATATCACAAAATGCTTGAACAAGGTCAGTACCAGCCTTACACAGATGTAATAACTTTTTTTCAGGATTAGTTCTTCCGAGAGCAGTTACCTTTTGCTGTGGAAATTAACTCAATAAAGATTTTAAGACTTTTTTTGAAGCCCAATCATGTTACATAGGTATTTCTTTATAATATAACACATAGATTGAAATGAAACCTTGTTTTAGAAACAAGGTTTTAATTTTGAGGTGTCCAGAGATGAAGAGTTTCTTGTGCCTTGAAGTAAATAATTTAAATAGTTACAAGAGTTCCAAAGGAAAAAAGTTTAAGATTGAAAATAATCTCTATTATAAACCTGCACGGTCTCATAATTAATATAAATGTCTAATTGGTGGTGAAGTGGAGTCGTGATGGCTTTTGCTTGGCACGTAGAAAGACTTAGAGCTGCAATCATCAAACAATGTATTAATAGTAATTTTGTGGGTTTGTAGTATATAGGTTTTGAGAAATTACCACATTCTTCTCAGGTATGTTATTTGTTATTTGTTATTTTCTTTTTCTTTTTTTCCTTTTTTTTTTTTTGAAAAACAGTCTGCTCCTTAATTACATTGTGTTTGTTATATTTCTAGTTCACTGAATATCTTCTTGTTGTTATATTAATAAAGGGCTAAGAGGAGTACAATTCACCTTCTCAAAAACATTCTTGGGCAACAACCATTTTCTATGCTTCTCCCTGTCTTCTCTTGTTACTTTATTTCTTCCATGTGAGACAGTCCCCATCTGACCTGCCTTGGTGGACCTCCAGCTGTTTTAATTCCTCTTTTCAGAACCTCTTCCGTCTCTCTCTCTTTTTTTTTTCCCTCCCAGTAGGTAATCAGAATTGAATGAGATTCCCTCTGAGAATACAATCTTGATATTATCTCAATGCATTTAAATAGTTTCAGTATAATTTTCTGTACTGTTTATTTTTCACAGCCTTGGGACATAGCGTGAGAATATCTAGGCTCTTTTGATCAATATGCCCTAGCTGTGTGTATTCCTTCCAGTGTATTCTCCCTTCAACAGACCTTCATTGAACTGCTCTGCCAGTTCATCCTACCTTCACCTAATTTTGCCAGCTGCTTCTAAAATCCATTACGAATTTTTTTCTGGTAAGTAATCTGAACATTCTGGTCCCATCTGTTTGTGTGATATGGCATGACTATGATAAGCAATAACATTTCTATATGGACCTTTCGTGTTAATTTTCCTGTTGGAAGAGATGATCTAATGCTAGTGTATGACATGATGGATGATGTGGAGAAAGAGAATGGGGAGAAGTTGTTCATTCTTTCTAATAAAGGAAGAGCTAAGAGGTTGCTAAGAAATTGATACTTATATTAAGTTTAAGATGAAGGAAAGGGAACAACTTTTTCTTCACAACGTATAGTTAATCTGTAGAACTACTTAAAGAATACCTCAAGAATAAATTGGTTCAGAGCGATATAGGATACATCCAGTGCCCATGACCATGATGATCTGAGGCTTTGTCTCAGGATGATAACAGAAGCTGGTTTTCAGGAACTGAGATTGCACAAGTGAGGAAGGATCATTCTATGCTTACCTTAAAGACCTACACTGGGTTGGACTGACCTTTGATCTGAACTATTGGGGCTGCTCTTGTGTTTTCCCATACTGAACATGGATATTTCTATTATTTTTCTGTACCTTGGTCACTGTCCTTTAAAATGGAGGAATGGTGTCATGAAAATTCCCTTAAAATCTTACAGTCAAGATATGAGCACAAGGACAGTGTAGACAACTACCCACTGCTGTTTAAAAACGAAAAAAACAACCCATAAGAATTAGACATATAATGCAACAACTTACTTCCTGCTTTGCACATAATGTTGCAGAGAATCCTCTGAATCATAAAGATGCAGGCTGCCAAATTTTTAGCTTCCCAGATTGCTCAGGAAGTGCCACCTGTCATCAGATCTGTAAACATGATGTTGACTGCGGAGGAGCTTTGTATTAACATAAAGATAACAATAAAAACTTTTTCGTGATGCAGGACTTTTTCAGGTTGTTATAAAGGATTGTACATTCAAATATGATGAACATCCATTGAAAGAGACAGACTGCATGCAGCTTATAGTTTTCCTATAGGAAGTGCTTTTATTTATATCGCTAGCTGATAGACAGTATCAAACTGACAGTATCACTTCATGCCAAGGAAAGTGTTAGCACATGCACATCTCTTCCTATGTTCTTTCCCCAAAGAAATCACTTCAGATGCATGCTGAAATGAATAATTTCAAAGAGGAAACCATTGTAACTGCTAGAAATTAATCCATGTAAATCTATAATTTAATCCTTACTCTGATAGTGAATCTACTTACATTATTTAATGTAAACTAATAGTTTATGTTAGCCATAGGGATAGAACAGCATAACAATGAATATCATATAAGTAACTATTACAGGCTGTGTGCCTAACTTCTGTGTGTAACTAATTCTTAGCATAGCTAAAGCTATAAAGTTAGAAAATACCAGAGATATGAGGCAGAGAGGAATCAGGGTTTTTCAGGTGTAAATGGTGGGAAGGAACACCATGGGTGCCCTCTAACCAATAAATGTAATCAACAGAGAATGGAATGATCATGTTCCATTATCTTTTGTAGATATCCTTTTATTGGTAAAGGTAATGGAAGAGGGGTCTGGCACTCGAGTGTATTTCCCATCTCCAGATGTCTGAACTGTTCCTGAAACTTAACCATGGAGCCTGAATAGGTGAGGCGGGCTTCTGCTCTAATAGCTCTTTCCCTTGCTACTTTTCTTGATGTCATATTTAGTCTTCACTGACTGTTTTTTATTTTCATTCTACATAAGCATGATCAGCATACGCATGACCTTGCCATGTCGTTGCACACACTGCAGTATTCTGTAGCACTGTATTGTATGATTAAATAAAATCCTTTTCATATATTATCATGAAGATACAGTTTTCATGGGTAGGTTCCTTGAACTTTCCTGATTATTTAGGTAATATCTGACCACATATATGTGAAAGTATTCCAATAAGTAGGTTAAGACTGAATTTTAGGAGCTGGAAATGTGACCGTGGATAGCCGTAGGCTCTGATAGATCCATTCAACATGGTGTGGACCAGGGAGACAAATTCTTTGGCCCAGAAGTATGCTTCACTGTAAGAAGCTCTAAATCTGAATGAAGGTGCCTGCCCTGCCTAAAGCCACTAAAATCTGCCACATAGTAGCATATATCTTAAACAAACAAACAAACAAACAAAAGAAAGCCCCGCAAGAAGCACCTATAGGTGCTATCAAATGCTATTGCTTGTTGCCTCTAATAGGACACTTTGTTCTCAATACTTCTGTGACTGCTGTGACTTTGAGTCCAGGCACCTTGCATTCTCTAAATTGTTTTATTTTCATACTGCTTACGGGGCTAGGCTGAGGTAATTCCTCTTTGTACAGTTGGGAAGAAACAGGCTAGGTAATTTGCCTAAGACCAAAGTAGGTTGATGGTGAGGAGAAGGCAAAGGTTCAAACCCACATCTCAAACACTAAGATACAGCTTAAAGCATACAGACTTTTCTTTTTCCCCCTTAAGAGATATCACTTGCCTCCCTCCCTTGAAGACAGTCTGAGTTTTATTCTACATTTAAAACTGAGATTCATCTTTCAGGTTACACTGGAAAAACATGATTCCTGCTCAATTTACAACACGTATCTTCTCAGGGCAGAATGAACTTCAATAGAATTTACAAGCAAGCCATTAATTAGTTTAGGACTGAAAATTAATTTTAAGTTATGTCTTTTAAGAAATTTAGCATCTGTGCTACTATTTTTTTTGTCCTGAAGGTTCTTAGTCACGGAGTAACAAAACCTCTTCAAACTTTTCACACCATTAAAATTAATTGAAAATGTGTGTGGAAGCTATGTTTGAGGAAATTAGTTTGCAATTAAGTGAAATTATTGATGATAATTTCTTGACTCTGTAATGATGGGTTTTAGGAAATATGTAATGTCTCAGTAATGCAGGTTTTTTATCCTTAAGTTACTCTCAGCCTTAAAACTATCTTAGCTTTGTTTGTCTGGTAATTGGCACTAAGGGGAGAATTTGGAATGCATCATCCAATTGAATTTGCTCCTGGTCCTTCTATCCCAGTGACCAGAGACGGGTCCTGGTCTTGTCTCTCCCAGCCTCAGAAATGATTGCAGCGTTTCTTTTGGGGTTTGGAGTAAAGCTGGACTCATTGCATAGCACTCCCTCCTGCCCTTTCTTCCCCTAACCAGCCCTGGGATGCAAAGCCCCACGTTCTGCTAGAAGTTGCTATGGAAGCAACTGAATCATGGGCTGGATTTATTTCAAATACCTTAACAACAAAACATACTGCTGCTTTCTAAGCGTAAGCTGGGTGGATTACTTCTATGGCAGAGTCTACAACCAGTGTGTTGACAGTTTTTCCTTGTCCTGCCATGCATCCTTGGATTAGCTACATAAAGTGTTCAAAGCCCTAAACTGAGCTTGTACTGATGCACTCAGTGCTGTGCCTTTGAACATGTGATTGGCACACAACCAAACCCATTAGGAGGTTGGGTCCATTTGGCCTTCTTGCACAGAGTGCAAGCCAGGTCCTTTCAGCCTGTCATGCTGAAATGAAGGTGGTCTTTTATAGGAACCCATGGAGAACCTGCCACAGACAAAATAGAGCATGTCTGCTGCTGTGTGCTTCACAAGTCATCATTTGGATAACAGGAAAAACAGAAGATTAGGAAGAGTCTGGCTGCTCCCAATGAAAAGCTGCAAGGAGTAAGGAGCTTTCTACCATCTAGGAGGTACAGGTTAAGGGAAAGCAGGAGCTGCTGCTCAGTTGTTTCCCCCAACACCATGGAAACATTTTCTGAGAAGGTGGGGGCTATTAAGGGCACAAAGTTCCTTCAAGATTAACAATTGGTTGGCATGGCTGATGCACAGTAGTTTCTGCAAGCAATTCTGAGTACTGACAACTATTTCCAAAATCACATCGGAACCTTTCACTCCCTACCTAAAAGACCAGTTTCATTTGGGTCAAAAGGAGGGGGCCTCCAGTGGGAGTTTGAAATAGAGCCTTTTCGTTTCACATACTTGAAATGTTCCAGTGTCATGTCTCGCCTCCCTGTTAAAGGCCAATACAAAACCATGGCACAGATCTATCTCAGTGCAGACATGTTTTACAAGTCCCACATCACCCTGCACCTATACTATGTGTCACAAAATGCCAAATATAGGCTCTCTGACTATTAGCTGCATTGTGTTTGTTGCAGTAGAGTACTGGAGGAGCCACTGTGCAAAGCATCACCAAAGCTTGCCATGGATCAGTGTGTCCATGTGCCCTCTATGCATGTTTGGAATGGGAGAGTTGTGAAATTGGAGATAATGAGGATCTTTAGCCCAAAATGCTGTGCCACTGAAAATAACACATTTGTGAGCTCTACAGTGGAGCTGCACCTATCTCTGAGAGAATACAACTTTACATCAGAAGGCTTTGGGCTACAGGAGGACTTTTCCCAAGTCAACTGAGTTAGCCCCCATGAACAAATTAAACCAGAAAATGCTCTTCTTTCAAATAAAATATAACAACAGTAACAAGTGGAGTGGCTGTGCTGTGAGGTTGGGACAAAGATCAAGGGTAGTTTAATTATGCCATGCAGGCTGAGCAATTATTTTGCCTCAGCCTTCTCTAACAACAGTGATGGAAGCTCATTATGACAGGAAAGAGAGAGTATGAAGGGCAGGGAAACGGAAATTGCTATATTCAGAATGTAGGGGAAGCATCAACATTTTAATGAGTTTACGGGATACTCAGATGTTCACCATCTAACACCATGTACTACTCTTTCACTGGTAATACTTACAGCTCTCAAGAGTTGAAGGCCCCCCATGGAGGACCCTGAGGCATACTATGACACCACCAGTAAAGTACAACCCAGTTCTCAGTCTAATTTTACTATTTCATCATCATCCTTTGGAGCTGGCTACCCCACAGTGTGAATATAGGTGGAGGAAGCATGCATTCCCTTGTTTTCTTATACATATTTCTGAAACATCTGCTTGTGGCTAACGCTGTCAATGCAGTGGCAGTGTCCAGGGAAAGAACTCTAATTCTCCCTTACACTGAGGTGCGCTGTGACTTATGGCTTTCAATAGGACTACATAAAGCAAAATAGTCTATCTCCAGATGAGAGGTAGCAGATTCTGAATTTAGGGAGTTAATCTCTGGTGTGCAGACATGAGATGTACAGATTAAAAACAGATTAATGGAGAAACTCACTTGAGACTAAATGTAGAATGGAAGGCTGCATCAAGTGTATCATATGCTGTCCTATCTAGATTCCTGTCACACTTGTAAGTACAGTATTTGAGGAAGACTGTAATTGATGGTTTAAAGAACATAAGTATACTGTCAGCTTGTAACTTCTTTATGCATATGTAATGCTAAGGAACTCCCTAGAGTTTCAGTTTATTTCAAACCAGCAAAATAATTTGGATTGAGAAATAAATGCCCAAGCCAGAATGCTGAAGAAATAAGCCAGTTGAAAGTGATGTATGAAATGCATTCCAAAATTAGGACTTCAGCTTTAGTGAAAAGTTGTCAAAATGCTCTGAAAGTGATCCTCGTTGATGCACTCTTATTTCCCCAAAATTTGAAGTTCTTTTCAGCGAGTAAAAGCAGTTTCTAAGGAATCCAATGAAAAACTTATGTCAGGCTGTTTCCCTACAACCATATGATTTTATGCTATATTCTTGATCCAATGTCCTGGTTTCAGCTGGGATACAGTTAATTTTCTTCCTAATAGTTGGTATAGTGCTGTGTTTTGGATTTAGTATGAGAAGAATGGTGATAACACACTGATGTTTTAGTTATTGCTAAGTAGTCCTTTACATAGTCAAGGACTTTTCAGTTTCCCATGGTCTGCCAGGTGCACAAGAAGCTGGGAGGGAGCATAGTCAGGACAGCTAACCCAACTGACCAATGGGGTATTCCATACCATATGATGTCATGCTCAGTACATAAACTGGAGGTTGGCTGGGGAGGGGCAATCGCTGCTTGGGGACAGGTTGGGCATCGGTCAGCAGGTGGTGAGCAATTGCATTGTGCATCACTCATTTTGTATACTCTATTCTTCTTCTTCTTCTTCATCATCATCATCATCATCATCATCTTCATCATCATCATCATCATCATTATTATTATTATTATTATTTTCCCCCCCTTCCTTTTCTGTTCTATTAAACTGTCTTTATCTCAATCCACAAACTTTACTTTTTTTTTTCCGATTCTCTCCCCCATCCCACTGTGGAGCAGGGGGAGTGAGCGAGCAGCTGTGTGGTGTTTGGCTGCCTGCTGGGTTAAACCACAACATCCAACAACAGTGATACCTTTGAAATTATGACATCAAATGAAAAGCATCACATCTAAGCTATGAGGGATCTTTGGGTGTTGTGTCGTATTCTTACATGTCTTTTGTGTTTAGTACTTGGGATTCCTATTTTCAGGAAGGCTAGAAGTGTACATTTGAAATAAATAAATAAGCCTGCCAAATAAAGAAAACTGACAGGTCATCTGGGAGACTTTTAGAGCATTCAGAAAACCTATAAATATTGCTAGGCCTGCACTTAAACTCTGATAGTTAGTGACACTGATTTAGCTTTTTCAGCTTTGGTGTTTTTTATATCTGGTGTCCTTAGCACCTATTCCATCTGACACATGAAATTTCTGCCACGAAAAGGCCAAGTTACGAAAGCCCACCGTGGTAACTTTTGGATGTGAACCAATTCAGAGTTTACAGCTAGATATCATGATCTAAATCTGCATCAGGAATACAATACAGTACAAAAAATATTAGAAGAACAAAGCAACAAGCAAAAGGGGGTTGCCCACAAGTTTGTCAGTACAGCTGAACTCACATTTGGCTTACCTTGAACCCTCATAATTTGGTACAAAGCTGAACCAGATTCAGTTCTGGTTTTACACCGCTAAACCTGATGGAAGCTTACAAGAGCCAGATGGCCATGAGCATTCTCCATTCTTAATATGGCAAAAACAACATGAAGAAAAATAAATTCTGGTATTAGAAACAGACAGCCATTTGCTCATCTTCTCTATTCATTCTAACCAATAGAGGTTGTTCTTAATAAAAACATAGGAGGTATCTTTCTCAGTAGTGTGTAGGGGTTTTGACATGTACCAGGCTATTTCCTCATCTGGAATAAATCAGTTTGGTTGCCCTAATTTCAATACTACAAACAGAGGCAGAAAAGAGTCTTGTGATTCTTTATAGCAGGACGTCAAGCTTTCTGTGTATGCTGCAGTGTAAACATATGACTGCATGGAAATAAGGGAGTATATGCTCCAAAACAAAACTTACTGTATACCAACAGGAAGAATCCCAGCTGGTGTCAGTAATGGTTGATATTCAGTGTGGTGTCTTCAAGTAATCTAGAGATGTATGTAGCTGACCTCAACAGAAACAAATAACTCCTGCAGAAAAGAAATGGATGAAGACTTCCTTTTCCCAGTATTGCAGACCTGAGCCTTACCAATAAAACAACACCTCTCTTTGTTGGCTGGATCAGCCTGTGTGTCAAATTCTGTAGCTGGCTAAAAAAACTTCAATATGCAGTGAGGGAAAATTTTCTAGAAACTAGCTATCGGAGTTTAAGTGCAGGCCTAGCAATATTTATAGGTTTTCTGAATGCTCTAAAAGTCTCCCAGATGACCTGTCAGCTTTCTTTATTTGGCAGGCTTATTTATTTATTTCAAATGTACACTTCTAGCCTTCCTGAAAATAGGAATCCCAAGTACTAAACACAAAAGACATGTAAGAATAAGACACATGTTAACTCAATGTCAGCATTATGAGAAAGTTGGTCCTGGTAGTGTGGTTCTACTGCCAGGTGGCTTCACAGTGAAGCAAACTGGAATAAGCTTATGCAGAAGTATGAATCTAAGCCTTTGGGCTGGTTGTGAAAGGAATGAAGTTAGATACTTGAAATAAATAATCTTCCTCCTTGAGTTGTGAGAAGGGAGGTTTAGATTTAACTGATAAACAATGCTAGTAGGAGTGTTACTATTTTTTGGAGATGTTAAGTTTGGTTCAAGGCTCCAAGTGCAAGAACTGGGTAAGTAACTGATGCATGTAGAAAATGCTCATCTTGTAAATCTTTCAGTGACAATAGTGAGGAACAGTAGTTCGTAGTCACCATGAGGCTTTCCCAGGAAGATCTCAAGGAGCCTCGCCAGTCAATAATTAAGTGTAGTAGCGGCTTCTGTGCTGCTTAAGAATTTTACTAGCTTGGAGAGAAGAAAACTGAGATAAAGCAAACATGCTTCTCTTGTCATTATTGCTTCAACATGCAAAGGAGGAGATGTTTTCAGAAGAGATGGGGACATTGTCAACTGCTTTGTTGTCATCTTAGTTTGCATGAAGGATAAATCTGCACGACAATATAATATTTACTAACGCAGGGCTTAGTCATCTACTTTTGAACAGCTTTGTCCTGCTCCTACAGGAAGAAGTTTTCTATAGATGGTGCCCCTGCTATGCTGTGGCACTGTTCTGTGAAGATGACAGAGACATGGATAACTATGGCTCTTTCTCTACATTCACAGGGACTACATTCATGTCAACCACGGAGTCAGCCTTCCTGGGCAGTTGGGAGATGCAAAACTCTTGGTATGGGTCTGGAATAGTAATTGTCCTGTGAGGTTAGACTCCCCAGGACAAAGGCCAAGCAAGCGTACACGAAGACATGGAAGAGGTCTTTGCTGTAATTGGGACAGCACAACTTTCTTCCCAAACTTCCACCTCTCCATCCCCTCTCTCTCATGTAGTAAGGACACTAGAGAAAGGTACATTGTCAGAAGGTAGTATGGATCTTAATTTGAAGGAGTATCATTCCCTTAGGGGACAGAGAATTCGGTTCTTTTGACCAGGTGGAGATTTGGTCATCTAGACTTTGTACAGGAGAAAGGTGCTTCTAAGCGCATAATTTAAACTCAACAGAAACTAAACATTTGAACTAGGTCAGATGAATGAAAGGCTAAAAGTGCACATTTTTTTTCACTGACAGCAAAGGTGTCTAGATCAAAAGCAGATATATCTACCTTTTAAACATATCACATGAAGCAAGGGAATTTCCACCTACTAAATTCCCTTTCTCTTGAAGGTCATCATTGCCAGTAGGCCCTAATGGACCTCAAACTAACCCTATGTTACATTACCAGAGAGGAAGAAGATTAACAAAATACCAGAACAAGGACTAGAGTTTTCTAAAAATGAGTTGCTGGGAACTTATTCTTGGTCCCACTGCCAACATAGGAAGTTCTGACACTGAACTTGCTGGGGTCATTAATTCTCAATGTCTCTGGAGGCAGAATGGGTGCCCAGCCCTATCTAATCCATCTCTATGTAATCTACCTCAGTTTAGCACAGCATATTGTCATCTATCAGTTGCCAAAGGGAAGTTCCATTACACATAGAATAGAGATGCAAATTTTATCTTTGACTTGAAAAATAGTAGACAAAAGTATCTTACTCCAAGGCCAGCCCTGCTCCCCTCTCAGCTCTGACACTGCTTGTTATTATCAATGCTGTTGATATTTTCCAACACTTAGTTTACCTGTCCCTGCCGAGCTGGAATTAATTTAGAAAAAAAATGGTACTTAAACTTTTTACATAATAAAGTAACTTTTCCAGCTCTAATAAAGCATATAAAGTGTATAGGGGATTTGATAAACAAAAATATGTCAAGGCCAGCAAAATGCTTTACTTGACTCAAAAGAGTATCAGTATAGTTTTCTTGGATCATCTCCCGAGTCCAAGGAGTCTAATATTTTGGCATGGCCAGTCATGACTCTTTCATTGTAGTCTCTAAAAGATGGGGAAGGGCTTATCCCCTGATTCATGGTGGCTTTAATGCCTTGTATGTTTTTTTCTAACATTTGGCCTCACTTTCATAATTTCTTTCCTTTCTTGTTCACATTATACACAATGCCGGAACTAGAACTTTTTGCTATTAGTTCTTATAGGGTAAATGAGCATTCAAATTTCTCTTGATCAAGAAAAAGGTCCTAGAAAGTTTGGCAGATGGGAAAAGAAGAAATGAAACTCTCTTGATAGTTTTTAAGTCAAGAATGGATCCACCTTAACAGAGTCTCCAGTAAATAGTTCTCAGCACCTCTCAGCAATTCACGGAGTTGCTGTCATCCTTGTTTTGCAAGCGGAAACTTTGAAATGCAGAGAGTTACCCAAAAGAGAGCAACTGTATTGAGAACAGGCACAAAGACTCCCCACCTTTTGTTCCCACTTAATCCAATAGCCCAATAAATAGTGCAGAGTGGACTTACATTATGTTCACAAAAATTAAGTGCTTGACAAAAAGGACCTAAAAGACATGGGAGGCGTTACAAAAAAATTTCTTAGTCATTGATAGCAGTGAGAGGCTGCAGGATACTGAGATCTCTAAATACCTGGCTTTTCCTTTAATTCATTTGCATCTCTGATGTTGATTTTAAGCAATAATATTAACAAAAATGAAAACATCTGTAAAAAAAACAGCAGGCAAAGCATCAACATTGTCATAAGAAGTAGCGTGGCCTTCTGATTTTAGTCCTGAGCAGGAAGAAGTACCAAGGAAAAGATGATGTTGCATATATTGGGACAAGGAATAAAGGGAATGCTCAGGCATCTCACCTGTGATGTCAAAACTAACAGGAGAATTGAGACAGAAAATGGCAAGTTACATATGGCTATCCTTTCAGTGAATGAGGAGGGAGAGCAAGAAATGTTTTGGGAAGGCTGATGGATAAAATTAGCTACCTGCAAAGTGTTAATTCCCTTGTTATTGAGTGGGTGGAGAGGAGAGACCTCTCTTATCTGGGCAGGGTTGTCAGATTTTTCACACCACTCTACCTAATGAATTTTTAGTGGAAGGTGATGCTGTTTTTCCAGTTCTCTTGACCTGGATGACTGTGTTGCCAATCCAGTGAAAACTGTATGGGAAGAACGGCTCTGGTTTCATGTATTTTAATGAGCCTGAGTTTTAAAAAGGAGTCCAATCTCCAGGGTCATCTTCTGTTGAACATAACAGGCAGTAGGGGAAGGAAACAAGTGATGAGAGGAAGAAAGAAAGAAAGTGATGGGAGGAAGAGAGAAGAAACAGGAAAGAATACAGGTAAGAATAAGAATAAAGAGGGAACATCAAGAAGGAGGATGAGTAACTGAGGGTGCTTTCAGGAGCTTGGGAGGCAGGTTGTTCTGAAGAAGAGCAGCGTAAGTGTGCCATTTGATACCTTCTTCTTTCCCATTGATGCTGTGAGTGAAAACATGCTGGAAAGCCTGTGCATAAGCAAGCTGTAGCAAGAGAAGAAAGGAGTATGGTAGGCAAGGTACTGATTACCTCTGTACTGAGAGATTGTTACAAACTCTTCAGTGGGAAAATACCTGCCAAACTTAAAACCTCTCCACTTAAATTCTTCTTCTTAGAGGCAGTGCACAAGATCTGCAGCCCAGACAGCTCACGCAGTCCTAGTCTCAGGACACAAGAAGTTCTGAATGCGTCAGAGGGTTAAGAACTGCAGCACGATGGTACTGCGTGCTCTTCATCTCCCTGGGACATCTTGGATCTGAGGCTTGCCAGCATCAGTGGCCAGGAGGGTTTCAATCCATTTGAAATAAGCCTGGCTGAAAACTTTCCACTGAGATGTTGAGGGGTTCTCCCCAAGGAAAAACAGCTTTTGCAAAAAGCTGGAGGTTCATGTGTTTGCTTCAGCAAAAAAATTATCCCTTTCTCAGGTAAGGGGGAGAGAAATGTTGAATGAAGGCGCTTTTTGTCACCAAAACAGAAGTAATTTTTCAAAGCTTGTAGCTGTCTTTGGCCAAAAGGCTTTTATGGGTGTTTGTTGTTTTGGCAGCTGGTAACTACGCTGAACAGCTTTTACGGGGAATGAAATTCTAAATGTCTACAGATTTAATATTTCTCTTGCTGTTATCAAACTATGAATTCAGGTCAACTTAATGGAAACTTGATGTGATAAAGAGTTTTGTACTTGAAGATTAGTATTGTTATTTGCTTGTGGTTTTGGTTTTTTTTAGACTTTGTTGTTCAGCCAGGAAAATAGTGTTGAGTGAATTTAAATTAAAAGGAAACATACCTGCACAGGGATTAACACAGGAAAAAAAAAAGGTGGGGAGAAAAAGATTTAATAACTGCATTTATATTGGTGTTTGTGATTGTGCTCTAAAGTTACACTTCTCAGTTCTACAACAGGAAAAAGGAAAGATTGGCAATGACAGAGCAAGAAAGCAAGATAAACATAATGAGATACAAGCAAGTCCCTTCTAGTACAATTTATTTAAAGTAGACTGCCAATTTAGATTATCTGCAGGCATCTAGGCATTGAGGTTATCAACACAAATATCTTAATTACTTTGCCATAGCTCTTACAAACTACTGCTTCTTCTTTATCTACTTTTTCTTGAAGACGTCTTGGTGAACCTTTCCTAACCAATTAACTTTCTACCAGTTTGGAATTCTTCTCACTTCTAAAAGTTACTCCATTTCCTGTAATCGCTTTGCATTAGCCCAGTAAGTTTTTTGTTCTTGGTTCAGTTGTTACTGCAGTGGGAGAAGCTCGTATCTATGTGGTCCATTCATTAGTCTGAATAAAAGAGAAGGAATTTTCTTCAGGTGCTTGCAATTATGTTTTTTTCTGCTTGAAGTTGTGAACAAATCACAGAAAGAATCAGCACATTGATCACGCAACCTTATTTCTCCTGCTGAATAGAGGGCTGAGGAGAGGAAGATTTGTTAGGTGTAACAAACCACCATAGAAGAGAAATAACACTCCAGTGAAGAAGTGCATACATGAAATGTGATGACACCTATTCTATTTGCTTAAGTGGTCTTTGGTTTTTGGGCCTTGACTGCTGTGTGCTGAGTTTGTCTGAAAAATCTGGCTGCTTTACTGAAATGAATAAATAAGAAAAGTTTTCAAAGGGATCTTGAAAGTATTATTCTGTTTTCAAAAAACACTGTGTTTATTTCTCTGCATAACTGTGGAGTGGAATGCTAAAATTTGCATGTTCAGGAGGGCTGGTTCAAGAAGATGTTAACTATTTATTACTTTTGTATACGCCTGTGTAGAATGTATGTTTTATACTTGAAAAAAAATGTGCCAAATTAAATCCCTTTTTTCCTTAAACATCTTTGGTGCATTTTTTGTGAGAAAAAACAAGAGTATGAACATTGGGCAATAAAAATTGCCTCATCCTCAAAAACCAGAAGAAATAAATCAAAATTGTTAGTGGAAATGTTGCTCCCACTCTCTACATTAAGATAAACAATTGTTAAGATTAAACCTTTCTGCCTGACTCCAACATAATGGAAAAAGTACAATTAAACTGCTAGGAAATGCCACAGCATTGCTATCTGTGTATTAGTATAGGTGGGAAAACATAAGATTCTTTGAAAGGGTTCTTGTATATAAATGATGACTCAGGAAATACATGTCCTTACAGTGAAATCTTCAGAAAAGGCAGATGTAGGGGCTGACTGGGAAAACAGGACTTCTGTTCTGTGGACAAGTGTTTCAATGCTTGTTTTCATCCTAAACATGAGAGACAGAGACGGCAGAAATGTTGAAATATTAAAAATGGTGTTATAAATACTTCTGGGGGGGGGGGAAATATATTTTGGAAATGACAGTGTTGGGTTTCATGCTGGTTGATACTAACCTAGAAAGGACAGTTTTGCTCCAGTATTTCAAGTGAGCTGTAATGCTGACACTGCCACCTCTTCTCTTCTCTGAACCAGGCTTTCTGACCATGCTCTCTCCTAAGAATACTGCCATGTCCGATCTTGTCTCATGAAAGACAAGCAAACAGAAATTGTGCAAAAATGTCAGTTTTGCTTTGTTTTTTCTGCTTTTGTATTTGTCTGTTACTCCTTGGCACTTTTTCGTTCATTCTTATATTTTATTTTCTGTTTTAAAATGAAAAAATGATTGTAATTGAAGAAAATAAAAGAAAAAGGGGAGAATGTGATTTTTAAGTGAACATAATGTTAAGGTTTTTTTTCAATGATCGAGGAGACTATAATAAAAAGCTTGATCTTTTTGCCAACAATTTAACTGTTGGTACAAAAATGTGTTTGCAGTGGAGTGGTGTTGTGTGGTGCAGTGGAGTACTTCTTATCCAAGGGGATAATATAATAACAAAACAGTCTTTTCATCAAATGATGTATTGTCATAAAACTCAGTACTATCCATATGAGCACCAGTTCATAATAAAGAGTAATGGGTGTATAAAGTCTTCAAAACACATTTTGATTCTGAAATGGGTAATGAACAACTATATGAGATGTTACTTTCACCTCCGTAACATTTCTATTACCTGAAATGAGATTAATTTAATAGCACATAAAGTCGTGTAGCCAGGAAGTGAGGAACATCATGTGCATCTGAAACTTAGGTCCCTGACTGTAGTCCCCAGGGATTCCCAGGGTACCTTGGGTAGCCCTTTCGACACAAGTTGGCTCTCTTGCCCTTTGCAGCTTTACCTCAGCCAGGTGGATGGGAATGCTTTCTTTGTTGTCCCCCACCATGTTGCCCTTGATCTGGAGGGCTTGAACTGGGTACCTCAGGCCTCCCTTTCTTTCCATAGCATCTGGCTAGCTGAGGGGTGTGGAGTGCAAGCTCAGAGCATCAGGATCTGACCCAGGAGTTTCCACCTGAAAATAGGCTTGTGAGGCACCCAGCAATACCCGAGTGAAGGGAGCAAAATTGGCACCTCTACTTCAGAAACAGGATCCTAAACAGTAATGTTTACTGTATGAAGAAGTGTCAGAAAAATAAGATTGCTGGCAATGTCAGTTGCTACCTAAATTACTTGACAGCAATCTTCCAGACTTGCAATGTTGTTTTATCTCCAAAATGCTTTACCCATCTCGCTTCTAAACAGAATTGTTGCTGCTTTGAAACAGCTTATAGTCATATTAAAAGATTGCTTAAATGTTTCCAAGCATTAACAGTACTAAGTTCAAAAATTTTTGAGCCATTTTATAGTAAAGAGAACTTTTCAGTCCCAAACCGTGACAGAGGCCAGTTGTGTTCCTTCAAGAAATACTTTTGCCAAACTGTAAACAAACAAACTAACCCCTCAAAATCCAAGGTTTTCCAGCATTGAATGACAGTCTTTTTACTTGTTCCCACTAAAAGAAGGCCTGTGGTTCCTGGGTGGATCCCAGCTCTGTTGTGTTACACTGTACTCAGCACGTCCAGCCCCGCAAAACATTTTTCCTACTTTCAAACCACTTAGATGAGTAGTACGCATCTCCTCGAGTGCACTCAGCTAATGTACCATTAGCCACTGGCATAACTATCGTAGATCAGAAGTGCTTTGAGAATATTATATCTTATAATATTTGCTCTGCGAAGGCTTTTGCAGATTCTGTTTGTGGCTTTCAAGCCACTCAGCAAAGGGGAAGAAACAACCCCCTGTTACATGCAGGACTTTTTGGGTCTTGGAGAGCAGAAATGAATCCCTGGCTCTAAGACACCCGTTCTGCCGAAAAAATCCTCCCCCACACACCACCATCATCACCATTTTAATATCACTACTAGGGTGCTGATTAGACTTTTTAAGCAACTCTTGTGTTTTTAACATCCGTGACAGGGAATTTAATTGATGCAGCAGTGTTGTGTTAAGCAGCTGAAGCAGCCACAAGGGACTATCTGGCTCCTAGCTCTCTGTGTAGACAGGAGGAGATCCTCAACAGCTTGTCCACAGTAGCTGATGATCTTATCCCTTATGTTCGTGTTTTGCCAGAGCGTAAGACTGTGGGCAAACATAATCTTTCAGCTTCAGCTATGCCACGTGAACAGGGTACTTCCTTGAGCTCCTCATGTCTGAAGGAAAGCTTGTGCAAGGTTTAGCTAAGGGCTAAAGTACAGGCAATCCTCCTCAGACCAGAAATGCAGCAGTCACACGACAAAAAAAAAGCATTAATCCACTGTGAACATGACTGTATTTGTTCAAATAGTTTGACTCTATAAGCACAGGTGTAATGCCAGGTCAGGTCCCCTCAGCTGATGGGGAGCAGTGTGCTGCTGCTGCGTGACCCAGCAAGATCCTGTCCTGATGCTGAGGACTTTGTGCCAGGAATAAGACTGTAATTCTAAATCCACTGCTGGCTGCATGGTGCAGACATTATTTTAAATGTAAAATAAGCACAGAAATCACTATTTTGTTTTGGGTTTGGGTTTGTTGTTTTTTTTTAAATTACCTTCTTTAAGGTCAGCTGGAGAATGTTTATGCTTAGATTTACCCCATCCAGATTTTTCTAAAACCATTCAAAAGTGATTTTTCCCAGCCATGAAACTATTTTGTTTTAGATCAGCTGCTTGTTTCACTTCCTTGGCATTACCACATCATCTGGTCTTGAGAGCATTGTCCTGTGAGTTATAGGGAGAAGAGCTAAATGGGAAAGGTGAGCTCATGCATACAATAGAAAGCTTAAGGCCAATTCCCAGGTAAATAACAGTTGCTGGCAATTTCCCATTACTAGGCTTTTTCACCACAGGGGTCTTGTGGGTATTTTGTCTAACTATGCGATCAGCTAAAAACTGCAGTCCTGAGCACTTGGTTAGTGTGACTGTCTCTTTGGCACATCACATAGATAAGTAAATTTTGCAGTGGTGTAAAGTTCACATTCTGGCATTATACTATCACTTATGAGAGTATATGTAATGTGCTTCTTAAGCGATTGTTGTTCAGTTGGAGTTGATGAGCTCAAGATAAATTATAGCCTTCTATGTCTTATCAATTTCCTTTAAATTTTGTTTCCACAAGATATAAGAAGGTTGAACAGCCTTTTCAGAGTCATAGCTCACCTTCCATTGCTCCTCGCTCTAACCAGGTATTTCAACAAAGACTATAATCAAGAAAATAGAAGTGGTTTGCACACTGCAGCCTCTTATATTATCATTTCTCCTTTATGGATAATAAATGCTGACAAGGTCTACAGGTTGTTAGAGCCTGGCTATTTCTGTGCCCAGCCTTCTTAAATGTTGTTGGGGCTGATGGCAACCCTTCCCTGACATGAGTGTTGTCCAAAAAGCGGATTCATGCCCGGCATGCAAGTAATCAATTCCACACGCTCAGGAGAGATATTGTTTTATTTAGGCCTGGGTGCTCGGTGGACTTGCCACAAATCAAGCACCCCTGGTCTAATCACCTTTCTGTTTATATCCATGCTTCTCATACATATTTTAACTTTCTCTTTTACATATTCATTACATTTCTGAGAACTAATTATAATATTACATCATCCTAGACACATGCACACTAAAGCCTTTAGGGTCTCCTTGAGGGTCTCGGGTGGTCTCTGGTGGTTGGCAGGGTAGTGAACTCTTTGTGAACCTGTTCCTTTCTTTCCTTATAAGGTTGAGGTTTGTCTCCGAGCCACGTCTGGACCACGTTTGTTTATGGTTCTCTTTTCCATTACCCTTCACTAGAGTCTAACAATGCTTCCAGGATACACGATTTAGACTAGTTACAATTCTACACACCTGCAAACACAACACCTGCTAGTTACCTAACTTCTAAGCAACAAGTCTTCATTGTTTAAAATTACAGAAGCGAGCAGTAGAATTACAGAAGAGAGCAGTATGGAATAGTAGATACTGTACCTACTGCATCATGACATGAGTTCTCTCTTCCAGCAAAGTGTGAACCACACACAGGAAAGAGTGTCTCCTGATGTTGCTCTTCATTGCATCTTTCTTTACTGTTTTGCTGTAGTAAAACATACACAGCGAAGCAGGTATTTGAAAGAAAGCAGGGTAAAGGTAAATATATCTGTAAAAGGGTAAATATATCTGTAGAATATTTTCAAAATCAGTTGCGTTCCTTAAAGGGAGAGGGTGTGTAATATTGTTCTTTTTTGCTATAAATCCTATAGGCCTTAGGTATAATGCTTTTTTGTGTTTATTCCACCTATATGTTGATTTGATCTACAGATCGATTAATTCTCAAAGATGTGCGATTATTTTCAGCCCAGACCTCAGCTAGTGTAAAAGTGAGCAGGGTCCTGACACCAGCCCAGTTATTCTTTGTGCTGGCCAGGATATGGCCTGTTGTTTCTGGGCAGAGGAAACACGGTGTGGTGAAATTTGGCTTCACTCCAAAGCTGAGAACGTGGCCTGACAATTTTCTACAGACAATTTTTTTTTGGTGGAAAAAATTAATCATTTAGGCTTGTCTTAAAATGTTTTGCTACTGGTGTCATTTCAATGTTGACTCTATAACAAATTCATGTCTAACAAAGGAATTGAAATGAGAAACTTCTTCAACTGAAAAATCAATGTTACGATTAACAATTTTTCAGAATGTTTTCTCTCATCAAAAAGAACAAGAGAATTTTTTTGCTCTGTGTTTTTTCAGAAATGTGATGCTCACAGCCTCTTTGTCTTATGGTTGAACTTTTGGATAGAGAGGCAATTCCACTTCCTGGGAAGTTGTAATATTTAATTATGATTAAGAAGAACTTGACAACCTGATACTCTAAAGCCATGAAATAAAGCAAGATCCTTTTTTTTCTTTTTAAATTTTTTTTTCATCCCAGATGGCCTGATTTCTCAGCAATCTCAGGATTTGTGATAGCCTGGCTTTTGATGCCCCCCCCCCCCGGCTCCATCTAGTAATTTTCTTCATGGCATAATTATTCTTGTGTGGAACTACTCCTTTAATATGTGATGAACATGTAAGCTTCAGTACTAATCACTGAGCCCTGAAATGTTTCTTTACAGATCATTTCTGCTCCCTCTTCCAGCAATGAACCCGTATAGTCAGTTTTTCAGTTTCTCTTGCTGAAGCAGAAAGACTGCAATTTACAGGATGATGCTCAGCTCAGCCTGGCTCAAGAGTGGAACAACGTGGCTTCAACAAAGGAGCTCTCAAAATCATCCAGCAGCAGCGGGCAAAGTTCTGGTAGTTCTGGTTGTGTGACTGAAACCTAATAACCACACTCTGGAGTCTTTAGCAGATTGGCTGTGTGGGCTTAATATGCTGTGGTCCCCCTTCCCCCATGGCACGCCTTATTCTTCTGCCTGGGAGTACTTACCTTTGTGCCATACTTCCCACCTTATTGCTCCCACTTGGTAGGACACGGTAAGGTCTTCAGCCCCTACAGTGTGAGGTGCCATAGTGGATCTGTGGGATCAGGGCAGGATGAATGTGGAGGCAAATTTGCCTGCCTCTGCCTGCATTGGTTCTTCCCACTTCTGTCTGAAGCATCTGGTGTTGGCTGTTCTTAAAAAGAAGGGACTGAGCTAGATGAATGCAGCTTGGCATGTCCTGTGTTCCCAGCCAGCACTGTTTGTTAATAAACAAAGTAGGAACTGCTGTTTGTTCATTTTTTGCAATGCTTTATCTTTTGGGGATGCATTTTTCATGCAGAAAAAAGTATTGAAAGCACCTGAGGTGTTTAGACAGGCTCAAAACTCCAGAGAAACCTTTTTGTTTAGATGTTCTGCTGGCTGAATAGAGTGATAGAGATAATAGATGTTAATTTATACCACAAGGTGTCCATGCCAGGTTGCCTCCAGGTATTTGGGAAAAAACCCAACATTCAGTTAAATCCAAACTCGCTTGGGTAGAGGCAATCCATATACCAGGTTCCTGCAGATAACAAATGAAAAGAAAAAGGAAACACTTGATGGTGGTTAAAGAAGGCATGTTTTGCTGTGTACATCCACTATGCTTCAGGATGTTGTGATGTGAGTGCCATAAATCTTTAGAAAGAAAATTCACCCTATCCTGACTTCCTATGAGACTGTAGCACCGTTTACACTCCTCTGAATCAGGTGCCTACCATATGGACCTGCTCCTATGTACTGATACCAGTGCTCACAACATCCAACCTCCTTCTGCGAAGAGAGGGGTGATGCCTCTTCTGAAGGATGCGCTGATGCCAGGACAAGGTGACCATGTATTCTGGAGGAGAATGGCTGCTTTTAATTGCAGGGACAGTGTGCCTGTACTAATCCTCCTGGTATTCCCCTGTCCCAAAAACCTCTGTTCTACTTCACTGCAATTTATCCTAAGCCTGCCTTCCTCCCCAAGTTAGGCAATCAAGGAGAGAGTCTGAAGCCCAGGTTCCATCCCGAATGTGGTGAGCAGAACTGGGAAAAGTCACTATCACATCAAAATTCACTCTGCAAACTGGATCTGTCCTTAGTTTCTTTTGTATCTCGGAAGCTCAGGTCAAAATCACTGAAGCTGCAAAGGACTTTAAGGAATCCCAGGGTTAAATGAAGTTGGTTTGGAAACTGTGCAGGATCCACATCCCTGTGTAGCCTCAGCCTGATGTTAGGTCAGAGTCCTTGCTTTGAGTTTTGCTGTCCCAAGAGTGTTTGGGAACTATGAAGCTCGTTTGTAGCACAGACCAGATCAAGATGCTTTATTGTGTGTGCACTGGGAGAGCTACCTCCTCCTCCAGGATTTAAAGAAAGAAAAAAAAAAAGAAAAAAAGTTGGTTTTGTGAAATCACTTGTGATTTCTCTCTAGGTCCTGGCTCTGCACCTTTTCCTGTTGTAAAGAGTGGTAGACAGCCTTCAGTTCTCCATGGATGTGACTATCTGGCCAAGAGGTTGTGGTCTTACTGCTGCTCTCAGTCACTGTAAAGGAAGTTCTGATGTCAACAGTAAGCACTGGCTTCTGGAGACCTAATTTCTTGGATCAGGAGGAGGAGCTTATGCCTTTTGTGCTTCTGTCCTATACTCTCACCGATTAGGGAAAGGCTCCAAGCATACACATCAGAGAGGAGAATGTGCTCATGCTGGATCTGGTTGAAAATTGTGGTGGATGAGTTAGGCTGACTGGTGTGCATTGGAGTCAATTTAGGATCAAAGAGGAAAGACAGATGAAAAACAGAAGACCATCTCAGTAACTACATGGGGGAAGTGATTGTTTTAATCTCTTTTTTTTACTTTGGTTTTATTATATCAGAAGGTTTTATGGTTGTGTGCTTGCCTTCTCATTGTCTGTAAGAACATGTGTGTGGTTTTGACCAATGTCAGCATTTCTGTACAAGGAAAAAAAATTGGTTTTTATTACATGAAATTACTTTCAGCAGTAGGATACCAGAGATACAGGATAAGCAGTGTTGTATTTTGGAGATGAGTGCATGAGGAAAAAGGAGAGCAAGAACATAGGAGAGCAAAGTTTTTGGACAGAAGCATTTTTCTATTAAAAATTAAAGATTCAGCAGTGTAGTACATGTGTATCTAGCAATCTTGCCAACTTGTCTTGGATACAAAAGGATGTGAAAAATCAAAATGTTATGTTTTAAGTGCAACTTTTTTGAGTTGTAATAGCATTTCATTCTGATGATTCAGAAAAAACAATAGCCAAATCAGTAAACCAGTGGCACATAATCATTCACATGAAAATGGAAACACAAGTGCTGATTCCACTTAAGCATGACTCTTCTTTGGGGAGTTTGGGAAGGCCTGGGGGCCATATAAAGGAGCCCAGGAGGGCTAGGCTGTGGAAAGAGTGGAGAGACAAACATGCCAAGCTTCAAAAGCATTTGGTTCAGCTTAGGCTCATCTGCAGAAGAATTTTGACTCTCTGGAGAGTTATGAGAAAGTGTAAGGAAAAAGGACTGTGTGATCCTGGGAGAAACTGGATGCACACCTACCCTTTTCCTTCCTGTACTTTCTCCTTCTCTACTCTTGCTAGATAATTAAAATACATCTATGCATAAGAAAACTTCTATCTGCCCTGAATAAGAGAAGCATTGAAGCCCTGGGAAAGGGCATTTAATGCATTTTTGAAAGTTTTAAATAACCTTCCATGGGACCCAAAGCAATTTTTAACTTGTTGGTGCCTATAGAAGGAGTAAACCTCTGGCTCTTACTTTGGATTTCCTCAAAACTATCTTCTTGCAGTTATTCAGAACTCCCAGCAGGGAGAGAACCAAAGTTCAGGATAATCAAAAGTTCAAGGTGTCATGAAGGGATGAACAGGGATGCTGGAAGGATGGTTAGGGATGGTGGTTGATTGGCAATGATGATAATGGTAGAGGATGGGTTAACTGGCATCTACACATCTGCACTGTGGCAAAAGCTTGTGGGGCCAGCTTCAACTAAGTGCCACATAACAGCTGTCACTCCTCATATCTGGCTGACTCGCTTTCTCAAGACTGAATTAAACAGCCTTTGGCCGGTGCTTCCATTTCTAAGCAGCAAGAATATTTATGTGACAGCTTTCAGACTCATCTCCTGCAGCAAGGATAGCCTGTAGGCAGGCTCCCTGTTATGGGGGAGTGCTCTTCATCCCAGCAGCAGCTCCTGCACCAGATGAAGAGCAGTCCTCCATGCTCAGGGCTTTGCACTGAAGCAAGATGAAATGCGAGTCTTTCCAATCTTGCCAGTCATGGTAACCCCTCAGTATGTTTGTGCTTACTGACCTACCTGTGTATCCCAACAGCAGTATTTCCCCAGCCAGGTGTTTAAATCAGGATTTCAGACAGGTGATCTGCAGGTGACAACCTAGATAGAGGGGTATTTATGTGTGTGTTTTTAAGGAATATCTTTTGTATGCTCATGTTTGATAGGTTGACAGACTGTCTTTTATTACGAGTTGCTTTTGCAGTGTTTTCTTTCAGCTGTTCTGTGTTACTGAGAAGTTTTTCTCACCTGGGTCAGGAGAGACGGGAACTCTGTTTGAAACAATCTGTGAGAAACATGCAAATAGCCTGATCCAGACTTGGATGTGGATTTTCATTGCTCCAAAAGGCAATCTCCTTTCAAACTGGGTCTTTTACTCTGTCCTTGAAAGAGACAGGAGCTAGTTGCAGAATGCAGATCTGTAGGAAGGTTTTCAACATCCTGCTGGGTGATGGCCTATACCTTGGATTTAATTTCAGGTCACTTTCTAGCACTGGGTATTTCATTTCTCATCTGTCCTATGAGTCCTACTTTACTGTACAATTGTTGATGCCTCTGAAAGCTCCTGCCAATAGTTTGCCATCTGTTTTAAACTAAAACCATTTAGTTTATCTTGATGTGAGACAAAACCATCTGATATGCAAATATGAACAGTAGGTGGCCAACTTATCTCTATTTAATGTAAATGAAAACTCACAAACAGTATGCAGGGTAATGTTCTCCATCCATAGACCCTTCCAGAGAGTCTCATTTAAAGCTAAATGCAGCCAGCTCCTAGATGTTCACGATTACGGCTCCTCTTCAGCTCAAGAGACTGTTCTTTCATCATCACCACTGTTCGTTTAAAGTATGCATGAAACTGTGAGAAAACTTTGTTTTCTTGTTTGAAAGGATTCTCAGATTTCTTAATTTGTGAGTCTTTAAAATGTTTGTCCTTATGCTCTTGGATGTTTCTTAAGTGCCCCTGGAGTGAATGGAGAGGGAAATGACTGCTCGCTATGTCTCTTACAAGAGAAATGAGGGCTGTCAGGTGAAATTAGCAGGAGGTAGGTTGAAAACAAGCAAATAGAGGCAGTTCTTGTGTGTGGCACTCCTGCCAAAGCTGCACTGGCTGCAAAGTTTAGGGAGTTCAAGTGGAGACAGGGTAAGTCAATGAAGAGAAGTACACTGCAAGGGTTTCTAAGACATAAAAACAATGTCCAGCTCAGGAAGCTGGAGGTTGGGGCACATATGACAGAGACATCACTGTATCTTTGACTAATTCTGATATTCCTCCCTAGAATATCCTGGGCCACTCCCAGGATCCAGAGGCCTTTGGTCAGAGCTAGCACAGGCTAGGGATGCAGGGTGGGATGAAGGGTGAGACACAGGATTGACTGTGCTTGTGGATGGGCTGTGAACATCTCTGTTGGATACGGCATGGAGGGCAGGCGTTGATCCTGCTGCTGTAGACATGGACTGCACTATGCCTATGCTATCATCTGGGGGAAGAAAGTTTTCCTTCTGATGCACTGACAGTGACTGCCATGTGACAAAGAAATCCTCTCCAAGCCTTCTTTGACTGAAAGTGGCCTCAGCTTTCAAAAATACCTTCATTACTTCAGGCCATTTTCTCAAATTAGACATCTAAAATGGAGACAACAGTGAGTTGCTTTATATCGAAAATACACATTTCAGTTGAGGCCAATCAACGAGAAGCAACAGAGAAATCAATAATGATGCTAATAATTGCTAATGATGCAATAAAAGCTAAAATCTGTAGGAACGCTGTTTTCTGGTGGTGCTGGATTTTAGCTGAAATAGTGACCCACCGTTTGAAGCACTCCAGCACCGGGGGAAAAGACTTGAGAGCAGGTCCCAAATTAATTAATTTTGCTGGGCCTCTTAGGTTGGGGTCCCCGCTGGTACAGCTGGAATAAGAGGCAGGAGTAAAAAAGGAAGGTGAGGAGGGCACTGAGGCAGCTGGGGAGGCAGGAGGGCAAGTTGAGAGGCAGTGGCAGGAGCTGGGATGGAAGATAAGGAAGTAAGAGGAGCAGCTGCCTAGAAATCTACAGAGAAGCAGAAAGGTCTCCAGAAACCATGCCAGTAAAGAAAAAAAAAGTCCTGGAAAAGCAGCTGTATAAGGGAGGAGGCAGACCAGTCCGTAGCGTGTTGCATTGTGATGAAACAAAAAGGCCACAGTCTGCAAGCTCTAGTCACTTAGGAATCAGGTCAGATTTGTGGCTGGTCAATGGGGTATTCTATACCATGTGACATCATGCTCAGTATAAAAACCTGGGGGGGGGGGAACTCAGCCCCCCCCTTTCGTGACATGCGGTCAGCAGTCAGTGATCAGTTGAATTGTGCATTACCTGCTTTGTATATTCTGCTATTGTTGTTATGATAGTTATTATTATTGTTCTACTTTGGTTTATTCCAATTATTAAACTGTTTTTACCTCAACCTGTGAGTTTTCCTACTTGTGTCCTCCTGATTCTCTCCTCCGTCCTACCGGAAGTGGGGGGTAAGCGAGCTGCTGCGTGGTGTTTAGTAGCTGGCTGGGGTTAAACCACGACAGTCCTTTTTGGCGCCCAATGTGGGGCATGAAGGGTTGAGAAAACAACAGATTAACTAGCGTGTATTAAGGAACTTATATATTAATTTATCTGATCTGCACCAATCTCTTGTTTTTACTGTAACTGTTAAAGATTGATATTGGGTTTTGTAGTCTGCTGTGCTCTGCAGTGATTAATGATGTTTTGCCTGGGAGGTTTGTTACTAAAAAGCTGGCATTGGGGGTTATTTGGTATTTGGGATTTGTAATGAAGCTGTTACTGTATTTCGGGTAGCACCTCATGGAGATCATTAGCAATTATACTTTTTCCTCTGAGAGGTTTTTTATGGAGGAAATAGAGGATGACATCCTCACTACCTTCCTCTATGATGTTGTCTCCTTCGTCAAGATAACTTGTCAATACCTTGAACATCCCTGGGTAGTTAAGATACATCTATTGGTATTCCTTGGGAATATTCTTTTGGTTTTATCCAAGGTTAATAAACAATTTAGGAATATCATGCAGAGATCTGCCCCAAGGCTGGATAGTTGTGAGTGGCAGGGTGTGTGGGATAGCATGGGCAAATGCCTAGGTGGGCACCCCCCAGTGTTTTGGAACTTCACCTCTGAACAAGTGCAGAATCCTGAAAAATTGGTAGAATATTTGGAAAAAGTATACTGTCACCCTGGCAATTCTAGGGAGACACAAATCACTGCAACGTGCTGGGGCCTGGCCCACGCCTACCGAGCCCTGTTTAACACTACTCAGAACCCTCAAGGGGAAGAAATGGTCTCCGGATCTGATGCCAAAACAACAGGCCCTGTGGCTACCCCACCCTCCACGGGAGGCACTGTGGCTACTCTGCCCCCCGCAACCGAGAACCAACCCATGCCCCTATATAAAAAAGAAAATACACAAGAAAATTAGCTCATTTAGTAAGCGATGAAATGAACCAGGGCCATCACAAGAACAGGAGGAGGAAGAGGCAGAACCCGTAAATGACCCGTAAGACGTTATATGTCACGCAGGCAAGTGGACCACCATGGAGAGAGGTATCCCGTACCTGGGGGAATTAACCATACTGGAAGTGATTTATCATGCCCTGAACAACGAGCAGACCAAAGTTACCCAAAGATCCACATGAAGTCAAATGCACCCGACTCGTGGTGGAAGTTGATACGGAGTGCACCAGCATCACATGCAAACTCATTGGCAGTAACGACCTGGAAAGATGGAGAGGAACAAATGGTGGATGAATTGGCTGGCCAGCTCTGGCAATATGAAGAAAGTCTCTCTTCCTCCCTACAGGCCTGTGCCTCAGCTGTGGAGAAACTGTCTCGGGAGGTCCAGCAAGTCAAAGAGGATATGTCCTATTCCCCACCTGCACGGCCCAGTATCTCAGCCATTAGGAGTAACCGTCCCTCTGCTCAAGAGAGGAGATATCGTGGGTATATGCCCCAGGGCACCCTGTGGTTTTACCTGTGTGACCACGGAGAGGACATGAGGAAGTGGGATGGAAAATATACCTCAGTCCTACAGGCACGGGTACATGAGTTGCAAGGAAAAGCAATCACAAAAGGGGGTTCTTCCAGGAAAACTGCTGCTCCAGCCTCCAGGGAGCAGTTCCTCAGACAGAGCAGAAGGGCTGATTCCACTTCCGACCTTAACAAAGGGACTTCTGATTCATACTTACAAGAAGCAGGTAGTGAATATGATGACCAGGACTAGAGCGGCCCTGCCTCCAGCCAGGTGGAGGAAAGGGACAGCCGGGTTTACTGGACTGTGTGGATTCGATGGCCTGGCACATCAGATCCACAGGAGTATAAGGCTCTCGTAGACACCGGTGCACAGTGTACTCTGATGCCATCAAGCTATAAAAGGGCAGAACCCATTTGTATTTCTGGAGTGACAGGGGGATCCCAAGAATTAACTGTATTGGAGGCCGAAGTGAGCCTAACCGGGAATGAGTGGCAAAAGCACCCCATTGTGACTGGCCCAGAGGCTCCGTGCATCCTTGGCATAGACTACCTCAGGAGAGGGTATTTTATGGACCCAAAAGGGTATTGGTAGGCTGTTGGTATAGCTGCCTTGGAGACAGAGGAAATTAAACAGCTGTCTACTTGCCTGGTCTCTCAGAGGACCCTTCTGTTGTGGGGTTGCTGAGGGTCGAAGAACAACAATCGCTACCACAACGGTGCACCAGTGGCAATACCGCACCAACCGAGACTCTCAGCTTCCCATCCATGAGCTGATTCGTCGACTGGAGAGCCAAGGAGTGATCAGCAAGACTTGCTCACCCTTTAACAGTCCAATATGGCCAGTGCGAAAGTCTAATGGAGAGTGGAGATTAACAGTAAACTACCACAGCTTGAATGAAGTCACGCCACCACTGAGTGCTGCCGTGCCGGACATGCTAGAACTTCCATGGAGTCAAAGGCAGCCAAGTGGTATGCCACAACTGATATTGCTAATGCGTTCCTCTCAATCCCTTTGGTGGCAGAGTGCAGGCCACAGTTTGCTTTCACTTGGAGGGGCGTCCAGTACAGCTGGAACCGACTGCCCCAGGGGTGGAAACACAGCCCTACCATTTGCCATGGACTGATCCACACCACACTGGAACAGGGTGAGGCTCCGGAACACCTGCAATACATTGATGACATCATTGTATGGGGCAAGACAGCAGAAGAAGTTTTTGAGAAAGGGGAGAGAATAGTCTAAATCCTTCTGAAGGCCAGCTTTGCCATAAAACAAAGTAAGGTCAAGGGACCTGCACAGGAGATCCAGTTTTTAGGAATAAAAGGGCAAGATGGATGTCGTCAGATTCCAATGGGTGTGATCAATAAAATAACAGCCAACTAAAAAAAAGGAAACACAAGCCTTTGTAGGCGTTGTGGGGGTTTGGAGAATGCATATTCCAAATTACAGTCAGATCGTAAGCCCTCTCTATCACGTGACCAGGAAGAAGAACGACTTCAAATGGGGCCCTGAGCAATGACAAGCCTTTGAACAAATTAAACAGGAGATAGTTCAGGCAGTAGCCCTTGGGCCAGTCCAGGCAGGACAAGATGTAAAATATGTGCTCTCCATTGCAGCCGGGGAGAATGGCCCTACCTGGAGCCTCTGGCAGAAAGCACCAGGGGAGACTCAAGGTCGACCCTTAGGGTTTTGGAGTCGGGGATACAGAGGATCCGAGGCCCGCTACACTCCAACTGAGAAGGAGATATTGGCAGCATATGAAGGGGTTCAGGCTGCTTCAGAAGTGGTTGGTACTGAAGCACAGCTCCTCCTGGCACCCCGACTGCCGGTGCTGGGCTGGATGTTCAAAGGGAGGGTCCCCTCTACACATCATGCAACCGATGCTACATGGAGGAAGTGGGTCGCACTGATCACACAATGGGCCCAAATAGGAAATCGCAGTTGCCCAGGAATCTTCGAAGCGATCACGAACTGGCCATAAGGCAAAGATTTTGGAATATCCTCAGAGGAGGAGGTGACGCGTGCTGAAGAGGCCCCACTGTATAACAAACTACCAGAAAATGAGAAGCAATATGCCCTGTTCACTGATGGGTCCTGTCGTCTTGTGGGGAAGCATCGGAGGTGGAAAGCTGCTGTATGGAGTCCTATACGCCAAGTTGCAGAAACTGCTGAAGGAGAAGGTGAATCGAGTCAGTTTACAGACGTGAAAGCCATGCATCTGGCTTTGGATATTGCTGAACGAGAAAAATAGCCAGTACTTTATACTGACTCATGGATGGTGGCAAATGCCCTGTGGGGGTGCTTACAGCAATGGAAGCAGACCAACTGGCAGCGCAGAGGTAAACCCATCTGGGCTGCTGCATTGTGGCAAGATATCGCTGCTCGGGTAGAGAACCTGGTTGTGAAAGTATGTCACATAGATTCTCACGTACCCAAGAGTCAGGCCATGGAAAAACATCAAAACAACCAGCAGGCTGCTAAGATTGAAGTGGCTCAGGTGGATTTGGACTGGCAACATAAGGGTGAATTATTTATAGCTCGGTGGGCCCATGACACTTCAGGCCATCAAGGAAGAGGTGCAACATATAGATGGGCTCGTGATCGAGGGGTGGACCATGGACACTATTGCACAGGTTATCCATGAATGTGAAACATGCGCTGCAATCAAGCAAGCCAAGCGAGTAAAACCTCTTTGGTATGGAGGATGATGGTTGAAATACAAATATGGGGAGGCCTGGCAGATTGATTATATCACACTCTCAGAAACCCAACAAGGCAAGCGCTACGTGCTCATCATAGTGGAAGTAACCACCGGATGGCTGGAAACATATCCTGTGCCCCATGCCACTGCCCAGAACACTATCCTGGGCCTTGAAAAGCAAGTCTTATGGCGACAAGGCACCCCAGAAAGAATTGAGTCGGACAACGGGACTCATTTCCGAAACACCCTCATAGACACCTTGGGCCAAAGAGCATGGCATTGAGTGGGTATATCGCATCCCCCATCATGCACCAGCCTCCGGAAAAATTGAACAATACAACGGACTGCTAAAGACTACACTGAGAGCAATGGGTGGTGGGACATTGAAGCGTTGGGATATACATTTAGCAAAAGCCACCTGATTAGTCAACACCAGGGAATCTTTCAATCGAGCTGGCCCTGCCCAATCAAAACCCTCACGTACTGTAGAGGGGAATAAAGTCCCTGCTGTGCACATAAGAAATATGCTGGGGAAGACAATCTGGGTTACTTCTGCCTCTGGCAAGGGAAAACCCATTTGTGGGATTGCTTTTGCTCAAGGACCCGGGTGCACTCATGTGAAAGGATCATGCGAAAGGATGAGGAAGTCCGGTATGTACCTCAAGGGGATTTAATTTTGGGTGAAAATAGCCAATGAACTGGATTATATGATATTAAGTACTATATAATACTGTATGTCATCACTTCTATGGTTACTATATGTCATATCAACGGTATTGCAGTAAGAATCACCAGATTAATGAAGAATGAACTCCGGTGAAACTAAGCAAAGTGCAATGATGATAGAACCAGATGAGTGCAGTGATAATGGAACCAGAACTGGCCTCAGCATGCAACAATCCAACACCACACACCATTTCTGCTGTCCTGAAAGGCTGTTATGACAGATGGAGACCGAAGTCATGGACTAAATGAACTCAACGGGCATTTTAGAGGGATGGCCCGTGGACCATCTGATATCTCTGTGTGTGTATATATCAAAAGGCAGGAAAAGTGGTAATGACTAATTGGAACGTATTGGAAAATGTGAGACCTGGGCAGGATGTATTTGGTATAGAATAAGGGGTGGATACTGTCCTGGTTGTGGCTGGGACAGAGTTAACTTTCTTCCCAGTAGCTTGGGGGGTGTGCTGTGTTTTGGGTTTGCTGTGAGAGGAGCGTTGATGGCCCATTGATGCTTTGGTTGTTGCTGGGTGGTGCTTGCACCAGGGACTTTTTCTTTCTCTTTTCAGCCTCCCATGCCCTCCCACATGCAGGGGAAGCTGTGGGGGGAGCATAGCCAGGGTGGTTGACCCAGCTGGCCAATGGGGTATTCTATACCATGTGACATCATGCTCAGTATAAAACCCAGGGGGGACGGGGGGGCTCGCCGCCCCCCCCCCCCCCCGTTCACAACATATGGTCAGCGGTTGCATTGTGCATTACCTGCTTTATATATTCTGCTATTGCTGTTATCATTGTTGTTATTATTGTTCTACTTCATTTTATTTCAATTATTATTATACTGTTTTTATCTCAACCTGTGAGTTTTCCTACTTGTGCCCTCCCCATTCTCTCCCCCATGCCACCGGAGGCAGGGGGTGAGTGAGCGGCTGCGTGGTGTTTAGCTGCTGGCTGGGGTTAAACCACGACAACATCTCAGTTCCTCTCAAAGGCTCTTGTGCTCCCCAATTAAGCTCTCTTGAAATCTCCCTAGTAACCATTATGTATAATATAGCCCAATTGTAATGGTTGCATCTTAATTTTTCCCTGTCATTTATGAAATATTAGTGATCATTTTAGGTTCTTGAAAGATAAAGGACAATGGTACAATTTGTATTATTTCCGAGTTGCATTTTTAGTAATAGTTCCTAGCCTGCATTTTTCATCATTCCTGATTTGTGAAATGTAACTGAAGCAGTGATAGAAGGAGGGAATAAAGGGAAATCAAAGCTGTGTTTGATCAGATTGGAATATGTATCAATTCCAAACCAAATGCTTCTGGCAGCTTCCAAAAAAAAGGATACAAAGAAAGAAACTGTATAAAGGGAAAGTCATCTGCACTTCATTCGAGATCGTCGTTGACAATAATTGACAGCACAAAATAAGGAATTCTCCGGGGAGTATGCATCTTCCAAAGATAAGGTAATGGTGTTGTATGTTGTGAGTGATTACATGAACTGATGCCTTGATCACAGCACTTCAGAGAAGGCACTAACAAATCAGTGCATTATGCTAAATGATAGGCTGCTCTATCCACACATGCACACATGTTTCTAAAGCAGAATTTTTCTACCTGCCCTCTCTTCCTGTTTCTTAATTTTCTCCTAACTTAGTGCCCTTGAAGACATGTTGCTGCCATGACACCTAGCAGGTAGAGGAGCAATTGGTGCAGTTCCTAGGACCATTCCTAGCGTAGAGATCCTGCATGAATGTGATGTAGGTATGAAGTTTCCCAATCCAAGCCAAAACATCCTGGGGGGAAAATAAGAGTGCCTATGCAGGGCAGGGATCTTGCCTTGTTTTATTGGAGCTGCCACTCAGGAAAACTGAGAGTCAAAGGGGGCTGGCCTACAAGTGTGGCTGTATCCGCTAGTTTTTAGTTCCAGAACAGGATACAGACTCTAGAAGAAGAGGCAAGCACTTGCCAAAGGAGCCTGGGTGGCATTAGAACTCAGTATTGAAAATATTTTAACTTAAAACTTTGAATACCATCCAACTCTGTTTAAAACAAAGCAAAACTTAATTTTAGTGAGTTTGGGGCTCCAAAGTTCTTGTAGCTTTCCAAGACATAATATTTTAGTCACCCTGGTGGTTACATCTTAATTTGCTGGGATTCCCTTTTGGGAAGAGGACATGTCTTTCCTTACTTCTAAGCAGAAAAGGCCAGACTTTCAGTTGTCTGCAAATTAAGTGTCCTTCAGTCTGGTTAGCCCAGTTCATTCCAGGTGAGGATCAGGTCTAGTGACTGATTTATTTATGAAGCCAGTTTTGAAGCCAGTCTGTCTGTTTGCAGTTGGGGGCTGGAGGGGAAGGGTGAAGAATTAGCTTTCTATTCATGATGTCAGATAGCAGCTGAGTCAGCTGTCTCAATATTATGCCATCGCTGGGCTCCATGCTGCTCAGAACTGTGGATCAAATAGAGGTGCTGAACAATAAATGTGCACCAAAAGAAAAGCCCCAAAAGTAGTATTGACATGGGCTGCATTTGATATCCATATAAAAGCATGACAGAAGTGTAATCTTATTCTCTTTTATCTTTTGTATGCTGATAGTTTGATTTCTCTTTCCTACCTCAATTAAAATTTCATGCTCTATTCAAAAAAATATTTCCAGACAGATGAGTCAGCAGCTCACTAACAGTGGGTTTGGATTTTATTTTTTTTTTCCTAAGGAGATTTATGATTTCAGTTAGGAAAAAACAATCAGAAATAACAAGCAAAGCACCACAGCCCAAGTTGAGAATACAAGCAAGAAACAGATTAAATGGACAAATAGCAAGGAAATTCTTCTCCCTGCACATCTCTTTTAATGCATTGAGTCCCAAGTAATCACTTAAAATTCCTACTGCACCCATTCAAAAATGGTTGCTCTTTAATACTGCACCTTACCTCATCAATTGAACATATTCTCACCTTCTACTTATGTTCCTGAAATTACTTCTCTGTATGCCCTGTTTGTCATAAATGGTATAAAATTTAATTTGGTTTCAATTCTTGGCTCATATTCTAAAAGCTTCTTATGGTCCTGAACTATTCTCTAGTGCTTAATGATGTCACTTCTTTTTTTTTTTTTTTAAACTGAGGTGAGGGACTAAATCAACTTTAACAATACTTCTTTTTCTTCTTCAGAAATCAGAGTTTGAAATTTAAGCAGGCCCTTCTTGGTGTAAGGAAATGATTCTTTAAACACTGTTCTGCGTGTGAAGCTATAAATTTTGAGCATCCATCTCATACCCAGTCTGAGAAGTCCTAAGAGTTTTTCACAATGACCAATGCCACTGCAGATGTAGCAAGCAGCACTGTCCTAAGACCATGCATATTGTTATTGCACTCAAATATATTTCAGAATGAATTTAGAAGTCCAATGGAACAGGACTCTTTTCTCAACTCTCTCTTGCAACTGCTGTCCAAAAAACATATCTACCAAGCACGACTCCCTCTTTTTGAAAGCTTTCTTGGATCATGGTGATATATGTGTAGCTGAGATTTTTGGCCCTTAGAGCTAGGGAGACAGCTATACTTCAGAAAACCAGCTTCAGAGGGTGTAGAAAAGCACTAACTCCCTTGGGTGCCTTGCAAGGAGTATGTGTGGGCTCTTGGTCCCCTGGTTGTCCAGACTGTGGGTTTGGCTGGAGCACACAAAATATCCTTTCTTGTCTGTATGTCCAGCTGCCCATTCGATGGAAAGTAGGCTATGTGTGACATATTGCTCCTCTCCTAAGATAATTTCTAATATGTAAGAACCAGTATAAAAAACCCTAGACAGGGACTCATATATTTAATTGTGTATGTGTGACTACAGTTAGCATGATTTAATGTAAATATGGTCCATATAATTCATATTGATAACCACTTTAATGCCTGCTAAGACTATTTTCTCTGCATGTAAATTAAAAGAGCCAGTTCTGCAATACCTTTTAATTCAGTCTCCTATAGTAGCTGCAATCACAGTGTGAAAAGCTCTCTATACAGTGGGCTTTATATAAAACCTTTCCAGTTAACCACTCTCTGAGCAAAGTGGGGATACAGTAGGAGTCCCCTCAGGATGTGAAGTCCAGCTATTTGCCAGCTGGATTTTCAAAGGCACAGGCTGATCCCAAGCTCACCCACTTTTGTCTTGATACAACTTGTGCTGCACCTTTAAAGCTCATCATTCACAGCTGCCATGCCTTATCCCACTGTACATTCAGCATGGAAACACCTTCCTGGAACACACCACTAATAAAAAATCCCTCAATTTTCTCATCATAAGCACATTTCAAATGAACAATTTTGCTGAGGGGATTTGATGAAAACTTCTTTCTCAAACTCATACAACTATTCCTCCCTTGCCAACATTAAGATCGTACTGAGGACTACATGGTTTTAAACATTAGGGAAAAAACAGGCACGAAGACATGAAGGGTAAGGCCATGAGCCTTAGCTGTGCCTTTGTGTTCATACACATTCATGACACAAGATATGTTTTTCAGAAAGGCAGAGGGGCTATGTGTGGTGCAGGATATTCCAGCCTTAGCAAAATCAGGTCTTCTGAAAGATTTCCATTTGGTACTTAGGAACGGAGTTGCAAGTACCCTTTGTAATTAGCAGCAAAAAATCAAAATTTAGGAGGCTGCTCCTGATCAGATAAAAGTTAAGCACATGCTTAGGTTTAATAGGATATATTGAAAACCCCACTTGTGTCAGCATGAATGCTTATTTTTATGCATATATCTATGTTTAAGTATATGTTTACTGTGAAAAGGAAACCTTCAAATAGTTCTTTTAAGTGAATTGTGATCCTACTAATAAATAAAAGCTCTCCTTGTGATAAGTGTGGAAAAAAATCCCTGTGTTTAGATTTGCTGCTAAGGGAGAATAGAGTATTTCTACATTGAATGTTAGAAATAACATGTAATCACCTTAATTTTCAAAATGTCTGTGAAAGCATCAGAGTGAAGACACGTGGGAGGGAAGGAGTAGCTATTCTGAGCAGATGAACACTCAGTTTTCACTTTACAGAGAAGATGGAGCCAAACTCTTCTTGGAGTTGCGCAGTGTAAGGACAAGAAGTAATGCTTACACATTGCAGTGCAGGCTAATTATTACTAGATGTAATGAAAAGGTCCTTGTAGTGAGAGCAGCTGAGCACTGGAGCAGGCAGTGGAGTCTCCATCCTTGCAAAGCTTGGAAACTCGGCTGGACAAGACCTTGCAAAACCTCATTTAATGGAGCCCTGCTTTGAGCAAGTTTGAACTCAAGGCCTCCAGACGACCCT
Organism: Calonectris borealis; assembly: GCF_964195595.1. NCBI lineage: Eukaryota > Metazoa > Chordata > Aves > Procellariiformes > Procellariidae > Calonectris > Calonectris borealis. The sequence goes on along the minus strand of NC_134315.1, from coordinate 63,192,369 downwards.
TCCAACCTGAGTTATTCTGTGATTGTGATATTAACATCAAGCAAGTAAGTAAGGGAGAACTAAGTGCAGGAATGTAAGTTAATGCAGCAGGGGACACTATAGTCAAGGATGAGTTGCTGTGAAGGTGATGCATTGATGGACATAGACGTCATTATTGAGGGGAGCATAGGGTATCTGAAATTATTAAAGTGAACTTCGTGAAGACTTTGGGCTTCTGAAACTGTGCTGTATGTGCCAGGTGGGATTTTCTGAAGTACTTAGATGTTTGTTGCTGGAATTAAGGCCAAGAGACCCCTCTGCATTTGGAGGCATTCTGAATGCCTTTAAATATATTTGGGACTCATTACTCATGCAGGGACCTGAGGGAAGCAACCATGTTTAAAAAGTCATCAGCCTTTCCAATTATGCTGGCTTTCCTCAGGATAAATAATTAATGTGGAAGCATCTATCCCATCATTTGCTACCCCAAGACAGCTATGTTGGGCTGGCTGAAAATTCTTCCAAAAATCATTGGATTTTTTTTGATCAATGCATCATCCCCCTGAAGAATGTCTCTGTGGAAAATCTGAGCTTGCAAACGTAACACCTCCTTCTCTACCATTTTTTATTTTCCTTGAAGTAGTTCAAAGTCCAACTTCATCTCATCTGAGGGACAAAAAGTTTAGGACCCTTAGGTAAGCCAAGTCCTTTGGAAAATACTGGCACTTGGGCACCCGTTCTGCCCTCTCTGTTAAAAAGTCACATTTGTGGATGTTTTTGTGTCTCTGTGAAGGATGTGGGGCCTTTACCAGAATATAAGATGTTTCAGAAATTTTTATTTCAGTTGTTGCCTCATGCATTATGATATTTAGGATATAGATCCAGTCAGATAGTGTGGGCATCTCAAATTCTCCAGGTCTAAATCAGCCGGAGCCTAGGTTGCTCTCAGGCTCATGTACTGATAAAGCATAGCTTGAAGTGTAGAAGTAAATTCACAGGTTGCTGACTTTAGTTCTCTAAGATGAATTGTGATCACACACAACTAAAAGTGGCCTTCAGGATGAGTCCAGAGCAAACTTCCACCTCTGTCTACAGAGGTGTCTCCCAGGATCATTCTGAAATACTTTTAGGAATGGTCTAAATCTGATTGAAGTAAAAAAAAGTTTTACAACTAGTTTTAAGAGCCTGAGTAATGGTAGGAAATTATTTTGAGAATCCCACTTGAAGCTTCTATTTTGGGATCAACTGCTACTGGTGGATTGATGGAATATTTTGGAATAATTTGGAATATTTTGAAAAATTGAGAATAAAATTTTGCTTTGACCTTGTTCACATGCCTTTGATCTACTTCTCAGTCATAGGTAAAATCTATACAGATGTCCATGAAAAGCAGGTTTTTAAATAAATGCATTTGGTTTGGTAACCATCCCAACATGAGAATAATTAATCATTATTTCATCATCCAATTGGGGAAACAGAATCTGGACTGTGTTACTGTGGTAACTGCTCTCTGTTTGACTACACATTTGGGAATATCACATTTTGAAAAAGACTTTTTATATCATTTGTGGCCCAAACAGTCCTCTTCTTTCCTGTTTAAAAAAGGAAAATCCTTAATTTTAATGTAAATATGCCAAGAGAAAAGCCAATGCTACCCTTCCAAAGCTACCCTACTCCACATCACATCTGATAGGCTTGGACATAATTAATTACAAGTGGAATGTAAAGGAATGGCATGCCAAAATCTTTAACGTAATTCCAAATCAGCCTTATACAAATCTCTCACTCCCTGCCAGCATGAACTGATATATCCTATGGATGGGGTTTGATGTACTCTGGCATCTGAAAGAAACTGTCAGTAGGTTTTGGAGATAAAAATGGGAGAACAGATGCACAGCTCCTAATAGAATTTACCAACTCCAGGATAACACTTGCCAAGCATTGTTTGACAACAAAAATTAGTGTGCACTCCAGGAGGAATGGTAACGTTATCCAGAGAGGAGACAAAAAATTCAACTCCCAAACATCTCCCTGCCCTTATTTGCCTGTGAGCAAACTTTCTTCCTTTTTTTTTTCTCACTTACAGCAGTCCTTCCTCCTAATCACTTGCCCTGTTATTCCCTGGCCCTAACACTTATCCCTACCATCCAGCAATGGTGAGAAGGACCGTGCTGAAGTCTGTAGAAATCCTATTGACTTTGAGAACGGTCAGATTTTTACCAAACCCGTGTGCCTAGATGAAGTAGTCATGATCTGGACCATGCAGATAGAGTACTGAGCCTGAAAATCTGCTCATTTAGGTGGACAAGCCAGGCAGCAGGGAGCAGCAGAGCTGCTTAAAATCAGGCTCAAAGCCTGGATTAGAACTGACTCTTCTGGAGCCCTGTCCTAACCCCTGTACTGCACAGTCCTGGGAGACAGTTCAGGCTTCAGGTCAAGCATGCTACCAAGTTAAACACCCTGTCTAAAACTGGAGTTGGTGTTACTGGAGGGGAAGCCGTGTATGTATTCAAGAACACCCTTATGTTCATGTTGGACCTCTGTGCTTAGTCCAGCGACAATGACGTATCCCAACACTTGAGCAGTAAGACAGCCTGAAGCCCTAGAAAGGCTCCAGCATCACCTGCCACAAGGGCATCCTGAGCTTGGACTGACTTAAGACTGCATACAAGGGCAGCATAGACGCAAGGTATATTTGTCTTGTGAGCCAACAACTTATTTTAAGTGTAACTGTAACCTCTATGTACACCAGAAACAGTTAGTAATTCTCATCAGTTGAACATGAGCCCTACAAGGTTGTCTTACTCTGGTTTCCACCACAGTCTCTGTCAGAGGCAGACTCATGCCACGTTTTGTGTATGCTAACATCTAAGCTTTAGCTCCCTTTAATTTCGGTGGTACTGTTGTCCGAAAAGCGGATTCGTGCCCGGCGTGCAAGTAACCAATTCCACATGCTCAGGAGAGATATTGTTTTATTCAGGCCTGGGTGCTCGGTGGACTTGCCACAAATCAAGCACACCTGGTCTAATCACTTTTCTGTTTATATCCATGCTTCTCATACATATTTTAACTTTCTCTTTTACATATTCATCACCTTTCCAAGAACTAATTATAATATTACATCATCCTAGACACATGCGCACTAAAGTCTTTGGGGTCTTCTTGAGGGTCTCAAGTGGTCTCTGGTGGCAGGCAGGGTAGTGAACTCTTCATGAACCTGTTCTTTTCTTCCCTTATAAGGTCGAGGTTTGTCTCCGAGCCATATCTGGACCACGTTCATTTATGGTTCTTAATTTCAGGGTTAATCATTACTAGGGTCTAACAATGCTACACACCTGCAAACACAACACCTGCTAGTTACCTAACTCCTAAGCAACAAGTCTTCATTGTTTAGCATTAAAGAAGCGAGCAGTATGGAATAAGAGGTACTGTAACAGACTGTACCTACTGCATCAATTCCCCCCTTTGACACTTATGATGTTGAGCATCATGAGTCTCACACTATTCACTTATAAGACAACAAGTAATTATAGCTAAGATGACGACCAGTATTGCAAGTAAAAATAACTGTTTGAGTCAATTTAAATTTGGAAGCCATGAAAATTTACTTCTCAGGTTAAAAGTTCCCAGATATTTCGATTTCTATCCCATTTTGGCAATAGAAATTGGGATTGAGCTTTACTGATCGCCATAACTAATATCAACAGGCTCCACATTTTCTACTCCTAAACCCACAATTCCTAATTAATTTGGTTTCCTTTCTAACAATAAATATTTTAAATATCACAAATAATTCAGCAATATCTCCAGTGACTCATCAAGTACGCCTTAAAGTTAATTTCAATGGTTCTTTAGGTGTAGATGTCCACGGTCTAGGAGGTATTTTGCTTATTCTGATGTAATGAATCCAAGAGTTTATTTCTTCTAATTTTACAGTAGTGTTTGTTGTCAATAACACTTGAAAGGGTCCCTTCCACTTTTCTCCAAGGGGGTTGTCCTTCCACATTTGCAGGTAAACTTGATCTCCTGGACTGAATGAATGTACTGGAAATTCAAGAGGTAAGGGTGTCTTCAAAAGAACATACTTGTGTAAAGAACTCAGCACTTTACTCAAAGACAAGAGATACTCAGTTAATACTTTTTCCCCTATTATGTGCATTTGTTCAAACCTTCCTGTTAGATTAACATTGTAAGGTTTACCATACAAAATTTCAAATGGACTTATTTTTTCTCTAGCTCTCGGGGTCACCCTAATTCTTAACAAGGCAAGTGGTAGAGCTTCGATCCATTTCAACTGAGCTTCCTGACTTATCTTAGAAATCTCTCTCTTTAATGTTTGGTTCATTCTTTCTACTTGTCCACTAGATTGTGGCCTCCAAGGGGCATGCAAATCCCACTTGATTCCTAGTGTCTTACTTATATTCTTAATAACCTCCGCCACAAAATGTGGACCTCTGTCCGAGGACATTCCTAAAGGGACTCCAAATCTTGGAATAATTTCCCTTAATAAGTGTTTTGTTACCTCTTTTGCTTTGTTGGTTCGACACGGGAAAGCTTCTGGCCATCCAGAGAAGGTATCTACCAATACCAAGAAATATTGGTATTGATTGCACCTTGGTAATTCTGAAAAATCTATTTGCCAGTACTCACCGGGAGTTATGCCTCTCCTTACCTCTCCAGGAGGGGATTGAATTTGAATTTTCGGATTGTTCCTAAGACAAATCTCACATTTATTACTCACACTTTTAGCAATCAATAACATTTTAGTCCCTATTGCATATCGTTTTACCGACTCGACCATTGCTTCTGCTCCCATATGTGTCTCAGCATGGGTTGTGACCATCAATTTCTTCATGATTTCGGGAGTTACTATACATTGTCCATGTGAAGTAATCCATCATCCCTGATCATTCTTTTTGCACTGTAATCGTTCAGCCAACTTATATTTTTTTTTTTCATTATAATTTGGGGTGTGGTATTTAGTGCTACATGCTTGGCAGCTTCATTTGCCTTTCAATTTCTTTGTATTACTTTTGAGTTTCCTCTTTGATGCGCTTTACAATGAATCACAGCAACTTCTTTGGGTTTTTTTTTTGTACTGCTTTCAATAAATTTAAAATCTCTGTTCCATACTTCATAGGTGAGCCACTGGCAGACAAAAGTTCTCGCTCTTTCCATATTGCTCCATGGGCATGAACAACTCCAAAAGCATATTTAGAGTCTGTATAAATATTAACTCTTTTACCTTTAGCCAGATCTAAAGCTCTTGTCAAAGCTATTATCTTTGCCTTCTGGGCGGATGTATTTGGAGGTAATGCTTTTACTTCTTGATCTTCGGTTAAAGTTATCACAGCATAGCCAGCCCTCCTTTCTCCTTTTACAACAAAGCTGCTTCCATCAGTAAATAATTCTTCATCCAGAGTCTGGAGAGGGACATCTTTCAGGTCTGAACTGCTGGCATATACCTGTTTGATAACTTGTAAACAATCATGATTAGGATCACTCTCTTTTTCACTTGGCATTAAAGAAGCAGGATTTAAAATTGTACTTACTTCAAAATGATGTCATCTTGTTCCACTAACAGAACTTGATATTGTAGATGGCGGGGGTGCCATCTTGCAAATGGCCTTTTTTCTATCATTTCCTAATCTTCGTTGTCCTTGGGAAATCTCAAATCCCAAATAAATTACAGTTTGTTTTGCAATTTGTGCTTTCTTCTCTGACACCCTGTACCCAGCCATTCCCAAAAAGTTTAGGAGGCGAACAGTCTTTTCTTTGCAGATCTCAATAGTATCTGCTCCCAATAGGATGTCATCAACATCCTGAAGGAGGGTGATTTGATCTTCCTTACCGGACCACTGTTCCAATTCCTTGGTCAGGGCTGCTCCAAAGATGGTTGGGCTATTTTTAAACCCTTGTGGCAGCACAGTCCATCAGAGCTGAGTTCTCCTCCCAGTCAACGGATCTTCCTCTTCAAAGGCAAAAATCTTTTGACTGTTTTCTTCCAGAAGTATACAAAAGAAAGCATCTTTCAAATCTAAAACTGAGAAATGTGCATTTGATTCACTAATAGTTGTTAGCAGCATATATGGACTGGATGAATGTCTACCACTAATTGCTTTTTCACTGGAAGGATAGAGTACATTCTCTTAAAAGTCCATATTTGAGAAAATTATTTATTATCGTTCCAAATCTTTTCTGGCTTCTATACTAATAGGATATTGTTTCTTTCTTACCGGTTGAACTCCTGTTTTCAATTCAACTTTTACCGGTTCCACATTCTTCGCTCTTCCTGGTTTCTCCGTTGCCCAGACAAAAGGGTAAACTGCATCTTTAATATCTTCTGGAATTTCTTCAGATTCATCTGTGTTTGTCTGTAATAAATAAATTTGGGCTTGCCAGGCATTAGCTTCAGGAAAATGAACTTGGATTTTTCCTTTTTTAAAGGTAATTTGTGCTCCCAATTTATTCAATAAATCCCATCCTAAGAGAGGCATGGTACATTCAGGTATATATAAAAATTCATGCATCAATGTTTTTCCTCCAATTTTACATTTTAAAGGTTTCAAAAAAGGCTTTGCCTCTTTCTTTCCCGTGACCCCAACAATAGATACATTAAATTTACTCATTGGTCCTTTACATGTATTTATAACAGAATATTTTGCTCCAGTGTCCACTAAAAAATCAACTACTTTATTTCCCAGCTTTACTGGAATCAGGGGGTCAGCTGGGAGAATATCTTGCCAATCTGGATTATGATTTTTGATAATTGTCCTAAAAGATCTATACACCTTTTCAGGATTTTCCCTATATGATCCTGCCAATTCTTTCCAATTCATCAAATCAGAAGTAGTAAAAGGTATTTTCACAAACACTGGTTCCCCCCTTAGGTCCACAGCCTGACGAAGGGGTGCTAATAAAACAGACCCCTGTTGGGTCCTAGTTCTGCCAGCTATTGGACTAAATGTATTACTTCCCCTTGCTTCAGTTTCAAAACTTTCATTTTTACTTGGTGCCACCAACATCTGTATATCTTCTTCCTCTTCTCCTAGTTTTAAACACCGTTTTCCTATACTACAAGCAGAACAACAATGCGTTTTTGGTTCCTTGTCCTCCATCATCATCATCATCACATTAGAATCTGAGTCTAAAAGTTTACATTTCTTCCGAATTTCATGACCATTTCTCAAGGTAAAGAACAAGTCCACATAAGGAACCTCCTCCCATTTACCCTGGTTGTCAACAAAATAACATAAGTTGCAAGATAGTATTATATTGCAGAGTTCCCAATTCTGGCCATTTTACCTCATCTTCTAATTTATACATTGGCCACCATTTAGTACATCACTCGATTAATTTCTCCTTTCTCAAAGGATCTCCCCCAAATTTTCCCCAATATTTTATGAGGCATCGAAGGGGAGAGCAAGGTGTTACTTTAGACTATTGAGTTCCCATATTTTTGCCCAAAAAGAACGTTCTAAACCATGATTTCATATACTCCAGTCGTCACTGTCAAACATATATGAATATACCCTTTTTACCTTTGGCGCCACAATTTCATATACTCCAGTCGTCACTGTCAAACGCATATGAATATACCTTTTTACCTTTGGCCACAATTCCTTACCAAATGCATGCACAATTTTATACCCCAGAACAATATCTCTTTTGCCTTAGCGTTGCACTGTTGAGTCGCTCACCTGCTCTGGTTGGGGAGAATACTCACGGAGTCCCCGATCAAAAGGTCGGTGCACGCTGGATTCCAGAGAGCAGTTTCTTCCCACCGAGAGCCGGCAAGTCGATCCGGGCAAGGCTTCACAGCAGTCCCATCTGGGTCGCCAAAACTGTTGTCCGAAAAGCAAATTCGTGCCTGGCGTGCAAGTAACCAATTCCACATGCTCAGGAGAGATATTGTTTTATTCAGGCCTGGGTGCTCGGTGGACTTGCCACAAATCAAGCACACCTGGTCTAATCACTTTTCTGTTTATATCCATGCTTCTCATACATATTTTAACTTTCTCTTTTACATATTCATCACCTTTCCAAGAACTAATTATAATATTACATCATCCTAGACACATGCGCACTAAAGTCTTTGGGGTCTTCTTGAGGGTCTCAAGTGGTCTCTGGTGGCAGGCAGGGTAGTGAACTCTTCATGAACCTGTTCTTTTCTTCCCTTATAAGGTCGAGGTTTGTCTCCGAGCCATATCTGGACCACGTTCATTTATGGTTCTTAATTTCAGGGTTAATCATTACTAGGGTCTAACAATGCTACACACCTGCAAACACAACACCTGCTAGTTACCTAACTCCTAAGCAACAAGTCTTCATTGTTTAGCATTAAAGAAGCGAGCAGTATGGAATAAGAGGTACTGTAACAGACTGTACCTACTGCATCAGTACCAGCTCCTGAGGAAATGGGAGGACAGCCCTCTGTACGGAGAAGCCCATGTTGATACATGCCATCTTTGCAGTCCTGTGTGTGTTCAGAGGCATCTGCAATTTCTCTTGAGCAGTGTCCTCCATTCTTATCCCTGTTACAGTGATAAGCCAGCAACAATAACGATATTCACCCACTTCACTGCCACGGCAACTCTGGAAGACTGCAATAAAGACCACATTTCCCCTAACGCTACGTTCCATCTTTTAGGCACCAATTCAGAAAGCAGTTCCCAGTTAAAAAAGCATATATGCTTCATGTCCCAGGGCTTTCTGAATATAGATGCTAGCATAGTAAAATTGCAAAGGAAGAGGTAGTTACATGAAAAAAGGCCTTTTATATATTTTGGCTCAGATCAAGTGGTTGTAAGGGAGCATCAACTGGCACAAATTCTTTCAAAAACATTTTTTTTTAGTTTTATGTTTAATACCTGGCAGTGCAGGCACATACATTTGTGAGGACTGGGTCCTGTGCTTGGCAGCTGTCAATCCTTAGGCAACTCATTTCACCTCTTAGCTTTGAACAGGACCTATTGAGGACAAGGATTTACTTTCCATATGTGTTTTTTGAGTGCCTTAGGGACTGCAGCCTTGGCCTTGGGTAGGATTTGACATTCACACCTAGACAGTGTGTAACTGCTGTTCTAATAGGATAAGCTGTCTGGTGTTTTTTTAAATCAAGCAGTCTTTCCCAAGCTAGTGCACCTGTATTAGCTTCCCTAGAAATGCCATAGGTTTCTGCATGCAGAACAAACTCTGCTCCATTGATTTTAGTAAGGTGATCAGTTCCTTGAAGCACTACTTTTTAAGGTAACTAAAATAGAGGTTTTGCTCTCTAAATGCAAGCATCTAGTGATTACTTTATTTTACCTCTGTCATGAATGTAAGACAGTACGAAATGCATTTAAATAATTGTTTTATGCCTGCTTCACGGTATGTAAAGTACTTCTTTCACTAGAAGTACTGACCAACAAGACTCTACAGTGGGACATGGTTCTGCTTTAAATCTATGAGTCCTTCAGAAAGTGATATAGAGTGGCACTATAGGGAGGTTGGATACTCTAAAGGTAGTAAAGGCTTGGGTTAGCTTAGAACTGCATAAATGATATTGCCTTGATAGTTGAGTAGTTGAGGGCAGCTAATAAAAACAATGACTTGCTGTTCTAATTCTGAACAGAGCACTACGATGAGAAGAGCTGTAATAGTGGATAAGGACACACACATATCAACAGAGACCAATCTTTCCAGAACATACCTCCCCCTGGTGGGATGGGGGACAGAATCGGAAGGGTAAAAGTGAGAAAACTTGTGGGTTGAGATAAAGACAGTTTAATAGGTAAAGCAAAAGCCGCGCACGCAAGCAAGGAATTCATTCACTACTTCCCATCGGCAGGCAGGTGTTCAGCCACCTCCAGGAAAGCAAGGCTCCATCACGCATAACGGTTACTTGGAAAGACAAATGCCATCACTCCAAACGTCCCCCCTTCCTTCTTCTTCCCCCAGCTTTATATGCTGAGCATGATGTCATACCCCATTGGCCAGTTGGGTTAGGTATCCTGGCTATGCTCCCTCACAACTTCTTATGCACCTGGCAGAGCATGGGAAGCTAAAAAGTCCTTGACTAATGTAAGCACTACTTAGCAACATTAAAACATCAGTGTGTTATCAACATTATTCTCATACTAAATCCAAAACACAGCACTATACCAACTACTAGGAAGAAAATTAACTCTATCCCAGCCAAAACCAGGACAACACCTTAGAGCTCCTTACAAGCCCTTTTTTCTTTCTACGTTTTGAAGGGTATGACAGATAACTATTATGTATCTCCCAAATTACAAGCAAAAGTGTAATCAAGACCATAAGCTTGAGATGATTTTGTCTTTGCACCATATTTGGTTTAATCTCCAAAGCTCTAAGCCTCCTGGATGTATCAAAATATGGAACATCACCTGGCTTCTCTTTCTTAATAACATCAGCAAGACACCAGAAGGGTTCAACTTCTTGCTTAATTGGCCACATTGGTGAAAACAGATGTCCAAATTTCTATATATGAATATGTGTGGCTATAGCTGAGCAGCAACATGTGCTCCTGGTGTCCAGCCAGACTGAAACCTTCCCTACTAAGCACCACATGGCTGCTGGAGCACAAGCCACCAGTTGCATCCTAGGGAGCCACTGCTATGTGCTCAGTACTGCTCCTGTCATGTACATTCCTAATCCAACTGCTTTAAGAGCAATTAAGTTCTGAATTAGGAATTTCTGTGAAGAGCTTACAGTAAAAACTGATAAAGGAGTATGGCTGCTAGTTCTTGCCTCCATTTCCTTGCTACGGGCAACCTCGCTGTCTTCTGGCTTTCCCTTCTCCCTGTCTTGATGATTGCTGTGTCCAGGCTTTCAGTATGACCAAAATATAGTCTGACTGCCTATCTCTCTGCAAAGGCACTTGACAAAAGGGAATGTTTAAGGGAAGTCCATGCATTCAAACAACCAGGATGTGTCTGGTTCCTTACTCAGCTCCAGTATTACCCCTTTGTGTGTGACCTTCAGCATTATACCTTCTTGGCTCCAATCCAGCAGAGCACTTAAACACTACATCTGGGCTCAGTTTTTCAGCTGAAGCTTATTTTCATTTGAAAAAAAAAATCTATTTGGCAATACTGAAACTTTCCAAAATTTGTTTCAGGTTTGCTGAATTGTTCCTGTAAAAAATAAAGTAGAAGCAATTTTTAAACCAATGTTTATTTTGGCACTTTTAAGGGCAATGTGTCTATTTCTCTGTTTAAAACAACTGTGTCTGATAGAGGAGGAGAAAAAAGCCTAATGGAAGGTGCTGTATAGAGGACCAGGAAGTAGGTGTCCTCCAAAGAAGGAAGGAGGCAAACACAACTAACTCTGAGACTGCCCCAAAATGACATTTTCGTAGGTTTTTTCCCATGATGATATAAATATACAAAAGCATCTCACTCTATCATCTGAGTAGTATGTTCAAAAGTACTGAAAAATATCACAGAACAATTTTTTCCAAAGCAGTTTCTGCCAAGCATATCTGCCAAAAACTTTTTAATATCTGGCTCTTTTCTGAGGCACATGGAAATGTATTCTTTCGAAAATCTCTCCTCCAGCCCTAAAAGAAAGAACCACTCAGCCAGTAACAGAGCTACCCACACACAATAAAACAACATTAAATTAACCATTTGGTAATTTGAAACCATGAGTAACAGAGTATACCAAGCCTTCTTAGGCTTGATAAATAATTTATTTTCAATTTAAATTACATCTCTGCTTATAATCTCATTTCTCCCCACTGACACTGTACAAGTGATATTTTGCCTGTTGAGGCAAATCCATCTATTTCTGGCGCTGCTCATCTTTACCCTTATTCACCACACTCGCAGCGACTCAGTGCTGAGTTGCCCTGAATTTATATTGTGTCTTCGTTCCTGTGTGTTCATGGATTTCTGTGATATGCTGATGATGTGTTATCTTTCTTGCTGCTGTGGCAAGGCATGTGATTTTATATGCTGTGTCTATAATGCCAGCCTGTTCCCACAAGAATCGATGACAGCCAAAAACAGGGAATGTGTTTGTATTAAATCAGGAGTGTGCTGAAGTTAAAGTCTGTCACTTCACGTGGCTCTCGCTCTTGGTGCTCTCTTCTTCATTGAGTGTCTGTTTGAAAAACAATTGTTCTTGCCACTCATTGATACGGCAGATGTTACACCATGATACTTCAAAGAAGTATCCAGTATTCCAGTTCTGCCGGTTTCTAGCATATGACAGTTTCCTATGGTCACAAAAAGCTTTTGGAGTGAGATTCTTTGCCTCCAAAACAGTTATCAACACAAAGGCCCTGATGCAATTTTAATCTTTGATGAACATTTGTCCTGCACGGCTACCATTTTGGGAACCAGAGAAGCAAGTAGGAACACACAAGGTGAGGACGTTAACCTGGGAGGGATGAAGCTTAGCTTTGGTCCTTGTTCCAGGAACAGTCTTTGCAGTTTGAGTGAAAATATCTGAATCAAATGCAGAAAAGGAAAGATCCTCCTCCCTTTAGTTTCAGGGTCTCCAGGCTTTCGGTGTGGTTCAGGGGCTGGTCCACCCTGTGAGAAGCTTCACTCCTGCATACAGGCAGAACCCGAGAGGATCGGGCACCACGTGGATCAGATGACAGCAGAGGTTTGGAGTCTGTTGCTGGTCACTAGATGATGGATGTAGGAACTTTAGGGAGCAGAGAGTATGTGAGGTAAGCAAATCAGTTAAGTAATTATAGAAATGTTGTTCCTGTTTTTTAAAATCTTGGCATTGCTACCATCTTCCAATTTTTTTTTTTTCCCAGGGTATGATTCTTGGGCACCTTTGTTATGCTGTAGAAAGTTTGCTGTGTGCTGTTTCAGGCAGTTAGGCTATGTTATGGGCTGGCTTCCTGCATGCTTTCATGTGATTAGTTGTAATGCTGAGCCTGAGGTTTGTAGGCTCTCTGTCAGATTGCCTTTATAGACTTTAGATGTGATACAGGAATGAGCTAGAGAAGACAGGGAAAATGATATTTTACATTCCAACAGGCTGTGAAATCCAAAACTAGCATGAGACCAACCACAAAAACTGAAAGCTGGCAAAAACACAGTTCCTTGAAACATCTCATTACTTCACCTTTAAAAAAATATTCTATACCTTTTCAGAAGAAATTATCATCTGTGCTAGATGTGGATCTGATCTGTGATAACAGATTAACTTTCGCTGACTTCAATCACAGGACAGTGTGTTCCCCTGAGCTCAGTCCTCATTGCTTTCTTGGCTTCCCTCAGATCTGTAGGAATGCATTGAGACAAATGCATTTAGCTGACTGTTCCCAGTCAGAGCATGGGAGTGTTTATCTCTGTATTAACACAGGGTGTCATGTTAATCTTCATGTAGTTTTTCCTCAGCTAGTGATAGCTCCAAATCAGATTATTGTATAAAAATGTACCGCTTTGAAATGCTTCTCTAGATGGTTTATGTTAATTCCATTGTAATGGACCACAATCAGGCAATCATAATGGTAGCAATTTTATGCTTTTATAGAAATTGTAGATAGCTTGGCATGTGCCCAGCAAAATGCTTCTCCAAACACAAACAGATATCAACTCTTACGTTCTTGGTAACAATAAATGTTCTACAGCCTTCCATAAAAATGTAACAGAGTAAGATTATTGAGACACTCATTAGAAATGGCTGTAGGTTTGGGGGTGGGGGGTGTTTGTTTTGGTTTTTTTTAACATGCAACATTGTGTTAAGTACAGGATTCCTTTGGTAGGGATCTGAAGAGAAGAAGCCCAGATAGTGGAAGAAAATTCTCTTTATGCTGATAGAGCGTTAGAAAACTGAAATAACTCATAAGGTATCTATTAAGGCTGGAATAATGTCAAGGGATTGTAAAGAGTCCCCAATACCACATTAACACGGGAGACAATCCAACCCATTGCATTGGTACACAGAACTTCCATGAGACAGTGAATTAATATTCTGTACAGAAAATAACACAGTGTAGAAAATAATATTTGATGCTCAGGGTCTGACATTTCCTCAGTCAAAATTCCCACTGATTTCGAACTAGTTAGCGCCCTTATTTGCAACTCCCAGCGGAGCAGTAGTGGGAACGCACATTTGTGCTGACGCCACCGTACATCTAGGGATTGTGTGGCTAGCTACTGCACCTATCTGCCTGCCCATCCACGTGGCCACATGCAGAACATCTGCCTTATTTCAAGCTATATGTCCTGCTAGCAGAGAGATAGGCATCTATTTGGAGGTCACATACAATGACCTGACATTGCCTTGTACAGATGTTGACCTGAACTGCAGGTAAGTATCAAAGCGTTGGAAGCTGTGCTGGTGGTGTACGGGCTTTCCAGCAGCAGGTGAACCCTGCCTCACTGAGGGAACTACCCTTTAGAGCTGCATTTTGAGATGGCAACTCAATTGCTTCCAGACCCAAGGCCATTCAGAGCAAGCTAGCTTGGATACCTTTACTCTCTGCTTCATCAACCTTACTTATTCTGGCCCAGTCCTGACCACAAATTCACCAATAAATTAATTTAGACACTAACACAATTGCTGTATCTGTGACATTCGACATTGTGGGACGTGTCTCACCCTACGTGTGGCTTGGACCAGCCCAGGCTCACTGGACCTTCATCTCCACATGTTAACTCGTGTCTACAGTTGCTCTGGGAATGTGTATTGGGTTTATGTGGCAAGGTTTTGGTAGCTGGGGAGGGGCTGCAGGGGTGGCTTCTGTGAGAAGACACCAGAGGCTGCCCTCGTGTTGGACAGAGCCAGTTCCAGCTGGCTCCAAGATGGACCTGCCGCTGGCCAGAGCCGAGCTCATCAGCGACGGTGCTAGCGCCTCTGTGATATATAAGAAAAGGTATATATAAGAAAGGGTAAAAACTGTCACATATAAGAAAGGGTAAAAACTGCTGCACAACAGCGGCTGGGAGAGAGGAGTGAAACAACTATGCAGACACCAAGGTCTGAGAAGATGGAGGAGGAGGAGGTGCTCCAGGCATTAGAGCAGCCCGTGGTGATGACATGGTGATGCAGGTTGTCCCCCTTGCAAGCCCATGGAGGACTGCAGTGGAGCAGATATCCACGCTGTACCCCATGGAGGACCTCACACCGGAGCACTTGAATGTGCCCGAAAGGAAGTTATGACTCCATTGAGAGCCCACGCTGGAGCAGGCTTCTGGCAGCAGCCATTACCCATGAAGAGGAGCCCACGCGGGAGCAGGTTTTCTGGCATGACCTGTGACTCCATGGGGGACCCATGCTGGAGCAGTCCATTCCTGAAGGACTGCACCCCATGGAAAGGACCGATGCTGGTGCAGCTCATGAAGAACTGCAGCTTGTGGAAAGGACCCACACTGGAGAACTTCATGAAGGACTGTCTCCTGTGGGAAGGACCCCACACTGGGGCAGGGGAACAGTGTGAGGAGGAAGAAGTGGCAGAGATGAAACATGATGAACTGACCACAACCCCCATTCCCCATCCCGCTGCACTGCTCAGGGGGAGGAGGTAGAGAAGTCGGGAGTGAAATTGCACCTGGGAAGAAGGGAGAGGTGTGGGGAAGGTGTTTTTAGATTTGTCCTTATTTCTCATTATCCTACTCTGATTGACAATAAATTAAATTTCCCCAAGTCAAGTCTCTTTTGCGCATGATGGTAACTGTTGAATGATCTCTCTGTCCTTATCTTGACCCAGGACCGAGAGTGAGAGACCAGCTTGATGAGCATCTGGCAGCCAGGAAAGGTCAATCCACCACAGCATTGTGTCCCTGTTTTGGCATGGGGAAGAGGAGAGGCGGAGGTGGAACTCCTCCTCTGGACCAGTCCCATTCTTCAGCAATGCCAGAGCAGAGCTGGCCCTCAGCTGCATCAGGTGTTCAGGAGAAAACAGAAGGAAGTTTTCTCACATGCTGGACAAAGGGATCCCAAATGCTTGGACAGCGAGAAATCTCAGAGCCCCTCAGCACCATCTTAAGCTATACCTACTACCATGGGTGAAGTCCTCCAGGGAGAGTCCACGCCTCATAAAGAGCTTAAATCAGTTTATCAGGGGATTTGGGGAGTGGGGGAGAAATTTCCCTCTACCTGCACTGCCCCTTGAGATAACTAACCCTAATGAGGAAATATGTGCAGCAGGATGCTCTTTTGATATAACACTTGTGAAAACTCCATATCCCCGCTATTGCCCGCTGATACCGTGGCCTTGTGAGAAAACACCATATTTCTCCTACGCCCTTTTGTGCAGCTTATGCAGGTTAGAACTTTTTGTTTGTGTCATGGTTTAACCCCAGCCAGCAACTAAACTGGCCACTGTCGTAAGAGACAACAAAAAAAGTTTTTACAAATGTATTAATGACAAAAAGAGAGCCAAGGAGAATCTCCATCCTTTATTGGATGCGGGGGGGGAACATTGCCACCGAGGATAAGGAAAAGGCTGAGGTACTTAATGCCTTCTTTGCCTCAGTCTTTAACAGTCAGACCAGTTATCCTCAGGGTATTCAGCCCCCTGAGCTGGAAGACAGGGACGGAGAGCAGGATAAACCCTCCCATAATCCAAGAGCAAGCAGTTAACAACCTACTACGCCACCTGGACGCTCACAAGCCTATGGGGCCAGATGGGATTCACCTGAGAGTACGGAGGGAGCTGGCAGAGGAGCTTGCCAAGCCACTCTCCATCATTTACCAGCAGTCCTGGTTAACAGGGGAGGTCCCAGAGGACTGGAGGCTTGCTAATGTGACGCCCATCTACAAGAAGTGCCGGAAGGAGGACCTGGGGAACTACAGGCCTGTCAGCCTGACCTCGGTGCCAGGGAAGGTTATGGAGCGGTTCATCTTGAGGGCACTCACAAGCCATGTCCAGGACAACCAGGGGATCAGGCCCAGCCAGCACGGGTTCATGGAAGGCAGGTCCTGCTTGACCAACCTGATCTCCTTCTATGACCAGGTGACCCGCCTAGTGGATGAGGGAAAGGCTGTGGATGTGGTCTACCTGGACTTCAGTAAAGCCTTTGGCACTGTCTCCCACAGCATTCTCCTAGAGAAGCTGGCGGCTCATGGCTTAGACAGGTACACTCTTCGCTGGGTAAAAAACTGGCTATCTTTATCAATGATCTGGATGAGGGGATCGAGTGCTCCCTCAGTAAGTTTGCAGACGACACCAAGTTCGGTGGGAGTGTTGATCTTCTCGAGGGTAAGAAGGCTCTGCAGAGGGACCTGCACAGGCTGGATCGATGGGCCGAGGCCAACTGTATGAGATTCAACAAGGCCAAGTGCCGGGTCCTGCACTTTGGCCACAACAACCCCATTGAATGCTACAGGCTTGGGGAAGAGTGGCTGGAAAGCTGCCCAGAGGAAAAGGACCTGGGGGTGCTGGTTGACAGCCGGGTGAACGTGAACTGGCAATGTGCCTAGGTGGCCAAGAAGGTATCAGAAATAGCGTGGCCAGCAGGAGTAGGGATGTGATTGTGCCTCTGTACTTGTCACTGGTGAGGCCACACCTCGAATACTGTGTTCGGTTCTGGGCCCCTCACTACAAGAAGGACATTGAGGTGCTGGAGTGTATCCAGAGAAGGGCAACGAAGCTGGTGAAGGGTCTGGAGAACAAGTCTTATGAGGAGCGGCTGAGGGAACTGGGACTGTTTAGTCTGGAGAAGAGGAGGCTGAGGGGAGACCTCATCGTGCTCTACACCTACCTGGAAGGAGGTTGTAGTGAGGTGGGTGTTGGTCTCTTCTGCCAAGTAACTAGTGATAGGACAAGAGGAAATGGCCTCAAGTTGCGCCAAGGGAGGTTTAGATTGGACATTAGGAAAAATTTCTTTACTGAAAGAGTGGTCAAACCTTGGAACAGGCTGCCCAGGGAAGTGGTTGAGTCACCATCACTGGAAGTATTTAAAGGACGTGCAGATGAGGTGCTTAGGGACATGGTTTAGTGGGCATGGTGGTGTTGGCTGATGGTTGGACTCGATGATCTTACGGGTCTTTTCCAACCTTAATGATTGTATACAGCTGCTTGCTCACCCTCCCTCTCTGGTAGGATGGGGAAGAGAATAGGGAGGGCACAAGTAGGAAAACTCATGGGTTGAGATAAAAACAGTTTAATAATGGAAATAAAACAAAGTTTAACAGTAATAGTAACAATGATAACAACAACAGTAACAGAATATACAATGCAGGCGATGCACAATGCAACTGCTCGCCACTCACCGACCACGTGTCGCGAATGGGGGGGAGCCTCCTCCCCCCCCTAGTTTTTATACTAAGCATGGCATCACATGGTATAGAATATCCGATTGGCCACCTGAGTCAACCGTCCCAGCTATGCTCCCCCACACACAGCTTCCGCTGCACGTGGCAGGGCATGGGAGGCTGAAAAGTCCCCGGCACAGCACCACCCAGCAACAATCAAAGCATCAATAGGCCATCAAGACTCCTCTGATACCAAACCCAAAACACAGCACACCCCACAAGCTACTGGGAAGATAGTTAACTCTGTCCCAGCCACAACCAGGACACTATCTACCTGTTATTCTATACTATCTGTCATATCCGGGTCTCACATCATTCAATACATTCCAATTAATCGCCACCACCTTTCTTGCTTTTTGATATATACATAGAGATATCATTCCCTTAGTCTGTGGCCCATCCCTCTAAAATGCCCATTGAGTTCATTTAGTCCGTGACTTTGGGCTCCAGCTGCCATAACAGTCTTTCAGGACAGGAGAGATGGTGTGTGGTGTTGGATTGTTGCATCCTGAAGCCAGTTCTGATTCCGGTGTTCGTCCGGTTCTATCATCATTGCACTTTGCTTGGTTTCACCGGAGTTCATTCTTCATTAATCTGGATGATTCTTACTGCAATACTGTTGATATGACAGACAGTAACCATAGAAGTGATGACATACAGTATTATATAACAAATAACATCATACAATTCAGTTCATTGGCTATTTTCACCCCATATCAAATCCCCTTGAGGTACACACCGGACTTCCCCATCCTTTTGCATTACCCACCAAGTGCACCCAAGTCCTTGAGCAGAAGCAATCCCACAAATGGGTTTTCCCTTGCCAGAGGCAGGAATAACCCAGACTGTCTTCCCCAGCATATTTCTTATGTGCACGACAGGGGCTTTATTCCCCTCTACAGTACGTAAGGGTTTGGATTGGGTAGGACCAGCTTGATTGAAAGATGCCCTGGTGTTGACTAATCGGGCGGCTTTTGCTAAATGTATATCCCAATGCTTGAATGTCCCACCACCCATTGCCCTCAATGTAGTCTTTAGCAGTCTGTTGTATTGTTCTACTTTGCCGGAGGCTGGTGCATGATGGGGGATGCAATATACCCACTCAATGCCATGCTCTTTGGCCCAAGGTGTCTATGAGGGTGTTTCGGAAATGAGTCCCGTTGTCCGACTCAATTCTTTCTGGGGTGCCTTGTCGCTGTAAAATTTGCTTTTCAAGGCCCAGGATAGTGTTCTGGGCAGTGGCATGGGGCACAGGATATGTTTCCAGCTACTCAGTGGTTGCTTCCACCATGATGAGCACGTAGCGCTTGCCTTGCTAGGTTTCTGAGAGTGTGATATAATCAATCTGCCAGGCCTCCCCGTATTTGTATTTCAACCATCGTCCTCCATACCAAAGAGGCTTTACTCGCTTGGCTTGCTTGATTGCAGCGCATGTTTCACATCCATGGATAACCTGTGCAATAGCGTCCATGGTCAAGTCCACCCCTTGATCACGAGCCCATCTATATGTTGCATCTCTCCCTTGGTGGCCTGAAGTGTCATGGGCCCACCGAGCTATAAATAATTCACCCTTATGTTGCCAGTCCAGATCTACCTGAGCCACTTCAAACTTAGCAGCCTGGTCCACCTGCTGGTTGTTTTGATGTTCTTCCATGGCCTGACTCTTGGGTACGTGAGAATCTACGTGACGTACTTTCACAACCAGGTTCTCTACCCGAGCAGCGATATCTTGCCACAATGTGGCAGCCCAGATGGGTTTACCTCTGCGCTGCCAGTTGGTCTGCTTCCATTGCTGTAAGCACCCCCACAGGACATTTGCCAGCATCCATGAGTCAGTATAAAGTACTGGCTATTTTTCTCGTTCAGCAATATCCAAAGCCAGATGCATGGCTTTCACGTCTGTAAACTGACTCGATTCACCTTCTCCTTCAGCAGTTTCTGCAACTTGGCGTATAGGACTCCATACAGCAGCTTTCCACCTCCGATGCTTTCCCACAAGACGACAGGACCCATCAGTGAACTGGGCATATTGCTTCTCACTTTCTGGTAGTTTGTTTTACAGTGAGGCCTCTTCAGCATGTGTCACCTCCTCCTCTGGGGATATTCCAAAATCTTTGCCTTATGGCCAGTTCGTGATCGCTTCGAAGATTCCTGGGCAACTGCGATTTCCTATTTGAGCCCATTGTGTGATCAGCGCGACCCACTTACTCCACGTAGCATCAGTTGCATGATGTGTAGAGGGGACGCTCCCTTTGAACATCCAGCCCAGCACCGGCAGTCGGGGTGCCAGGAGGAGCTGTGCTTCAGTACCAACCACTTCCGAAACAGCCTGAACCCCTTCATATGCTGCCAATATCTCCTTCTCAGTTGGAGTGTAGCGGGCCTCGGATCCTCTGTATCCCCGACTCCAGAACTCCAGGGGTCGACCTTGAGTCTCCCCTGGTGCTTTCTGCCTGAGCCTACAGGTAGGGCCGTTCTCCCCGGCTGCAGTGGAGAGCACATATTTTACATCTTGTCGTGCCCGGACTGGCCCAAGGGCTACTGCCTGAACTATCTCCCATTTAATTTGTTCAAAGGCTTGTCGTTGCTCAGGGCCCCATTTGAAGTCATTCTTCTTCCTGGTCACGTGATAGAGAAGGCTTACGATCTGACTGTAATTTGGAATATGCATTCTCCAAAAACCCACAACACCTAAGAAGGTGTGTGTTTCCTTTTTGCTAGTTGGTGGGGTCACGACTGTTATTTTGTTGACCGCATCCATTGGGATCTGATGATGTCCATGTTGCCCTTTTATTCCTAAAAACTGGATCTCCTGTGCAGGTCCCTTGACCTTACTTTGTTTTATGGCAAAGCTGGCCTTCAGAAGGATTTAGACTATTCTCTTCCCTTTCTCAAAAACTTCTTCTGCTGTCTTACCCCATACAATGATGTCATCAATGTATTGCAGGTGTTCCGGAGCCTCACCCTGTTCCAGTGTGGTGTGGATCAGTCCATGGCAAATGGTAGGGCTGTGTTTCCACCCCTGGGGCAGTCGATTCCAGGTGTACTGGACGCCCCTCCAAGTGAAAGCAAACTGTGGCCTGCACTCTGCCACCAAAGGGATTGAGAAGAACGCATTAGCGATATCAATTGTGGCGTACCACTTGGCCGCCTTTGACGCCAGTTCGTATTGAAGTTCTAGCATGTCCGGCACGGCAGCACTCAGTGGCAGCGTGACTTCGTTCAGGCATTGATAGCCTACTGTTAGTCTCCACTCTCCATTGGACTTTTGCACTGGCCATATGGGACTGTTAAATCATGAGCAAGTTTTGCTGATCACTCCTTGACTCTCCAGTTGGCGAATCATCTTATGGATGGGGAGCAGGGAGTCTCGGTTGGTGCGGTATTGCTGCCGGTGCACTGTTGTGGTAGCGATTGGTACCTGTTGTTCTTCGACCCTGAGCAACCCCACAACAGAAGGGTCCTCTGAGAGACCAGGCACGGTAGACAGCTGTTTAATTTCCTCTGTCTCCAAGGCAGCTATACCAACAGCCCACCGGTACCCTTTTGGGTCCTTAAAATACCCTCTCCTGAGGTAGTCTATGCCAAGGATGCACAGAGCCTCTGGGCCAGTCACAATGGGGTGCTTTTGCCACTCATTCCCGGTTAGGCTCACTTCGGCCTCCAATAGAGTTAACTCTTGGGATCCCCCTGTCACTCCAGAAATACAAATGGGTTCTACCCCTTTATAGCTTGATGGCATCAGGGTACACTGTGCACGGCTGTCTACGAGAGCCTTATACTCCTGTGAATGTGATGTGCCACGCCATCGAATCCACACAGTCCAGTAAACCCAGTTGTCCCTTTCCTCCACCTGGCTGGAGGCAGGGCCCCTCTAGTCCTGGTCATCGTATTCACTACCCGCTTCTTGTAAGTATGAATCAGAAGTCCCTTTATTAAGGTCGGAAGCGGAATCAGCCCTTCTGCTCTGTCTAGGGAACTGCTCCCTGGAGGCTGGAGCAGCAGTTTTCCTGGAAGAACCCCTTTTTGTTGTTGTTTTTTCTCGCAAGTCCCGTACCCATGCCTGTAGGACTGAGGTAGATTTTCCATTCCACTTCCTCATGTCCTCTCTGTGGTCACACAGGTAAAACCACAGGGTGCCCCAGGTTATGCACCCGTGATATCTCCTCTCTTGAGCAGAGGGACGGTTACTCCTAATGGCTGAGATACTGGCCCGTACAGGTGGGAATAGGACATATCCTCTTTGAGTTGCTGGACCTCCCAGTTTCTCCACAGCTGAGACACAGGCCCGTAGGGAGGAAGAGAAACTTTCTTTGTATTGCCAGAGTTGGCCAGCCAATTCATCCACCGTTTGTTCCTCTCCGTCTTTCCAGGTCGTTATTGCCAATGAGTTTGCATGTGACACTTGTGCATTCTGAACCAACTTCCACCACATGGGTCGGGTGCATTTGATTGGATCTTTGGATAACTGGTCTTTGTCGAGGTCATATAAACCACCTCCAGCATGACTAATTCTCTCAGGTACTGGATACCTTTCTCCATGGTGGCCCACTTGCCTGGGTGGCATATAACATGTTCCTTGAAGGGATACCTTTCCTTCACGCCTGACAGGAGTTGTCTCCAGAGGCTGAGGACTTGTGGCCCTTGTCCAAGCGCTTTGTCAATGCCCCCTTCCCTAGAAAGGGATCCTAGCTGCTTGGCTTCCCTACCCTCTAATTCCAGGCTACTGGCCCCATTATCCCAGCATCAGAGCAGCCAGGTGACAATGTGCTTGCCTGGACAACGACTGAAATCTTTTCGCATATCTCGCAGCTCACCCAGGGATAGGGATCGGGTGGTTCCCATCACATTTATGGGTTCTGCCTCTTCCCCCTCCTGTTCTTGTGATGGCACTGGCTCATTTTTATCCTTACTAAACGAGCTGATTTTCTTGTGTATTTACTTTTTCTACAGGGGTGACCAATACTGGTTCTCTGTCGCAGGGGTCGGAATAGCCGCTGTGCCTGCTGTGGGGGGTGGTGTAGTCACAGTGCCTGCTGTGGGGGGTGGGGTAGCCACAGGGCCTGTTGTTTTGGCATCAGATCCAGAGACCTTTTCTTCCGCTTGAGGGTTCTGAGTAGTGTTAAACAGGGTTCGGTAGGCATGGGCCAGGCCCCAGCACATTGCAGTGATTTGTGTCTCCCTAGAATTGCAGGATGACAGCATACTTTTTCCAAATATTCTACCAATTTTTCAGGATTCTGCACTTGTTCAGAGGTGAAGTTCCAAAACACTGGGGGTGCCTACCGTCCTAGGCATTTGCCATGCTATCCCACTCACCCTGCTACTCATTACTATCCAGCCTCGGGGCAGATCTCTGGATGACATTCTTAGATTGCATACTAACCTTGGACAAAACCAAAAGAATATTCCCAAGGAATACCAATAGATGTATCTTAACTACCCAGGGATGTTCAAGGTACTGAAAAGTTATTTTAACGAAGGAGACGACATCACAGAGGAAGATAGTGAAGGTGCCATTCTCTATTTCCTCCATAAAAAACCTCTGAGAGGAAAAGGTATAATTGCTAATGGTCTCCATGAGGTGGTACCCGAAATACAGTAACAGCTTCATTACAAATCCCAATACCAAAAAACCCCTAATGCCAGTGTTTTAATAACAAACCTCCCAGGCAAAACAACACTAATCACTGCAGAGCACAGCAGACTACAAAACCCAACATCAATATCTTTAACAGGTACAGTAAAAATAAGAGCATGGTGCAGATCAGATAAATTAATATCGAGAACAGATGAATCACTATTGTGACCAGCAACTGTTAACAGCTATAAATTCCTTAATACGTTCTAGTTAATCTGTTGTTATCTCAACCCTTCGTGCCCCACATTGGGCACCAAAAAGGAGTGTTGTGGTTTGATGCCAGCCAGCAACTAAACACTACGCAGCTGCTCACTCACCCCCCGCCTCCAGTAGGACGGGAGAGAGAATTGGGAGGGCACAAGTAGGAAAACTCATGGGTTGAGATAAAAACAGTTTAATAATGGAAATAAAATAAAGTAGAACAGTAATAATAACAATGATAACAACAGCAATAACAGAATATACAAAGCAGGCGATGCACAATGCAACTGCTTACCACTCGCCGACTACGTGTTGTTAATTGGGGGGGAGCCTCACCCCCTAGTTTTTATACTGAGCATGACATCACACGGTGTAGAATACCCGATTGGCCAGCTGGGTCAACCGCCCCAGCTGTGCTCCCCCTCACAGCTTCCGCTGCACTTGGCAGAGCATGGGAGGCCGAAAAGTCCCCAGTGCAAGCACCACCCAGCAACAACCAAGGCATCAATAGGCCATCAAGGCTCCTCTCATACCAAACCCAAAACACAGCACCCCCGCAAGCTACTGGGAAGAAAGTTAACTCTGTCCCAGCTGGAACCAGGACAGTTTGTTTTGATTGTGTTCAAAGCTGATGACATTTCTTCACCAAGTAAGCAAGACAGAATTGCAATTTGTAAAAAAGCTCAATTATGGCAAATTGGCTCTATTTTGCATTTGTTACAAGTCAAATTGGCTTGTTTTTACTCACCCCAATATGACTTTGTTTAATAAAGATTTTATTGTTGTTCAAACCGGTGCATGAAAGATGTCCATGGAAATATCTTTGAATAGGAATTAAAATCCGTGCCATAATTGCAAAGAATTACTCCAGAGTAAAGCACGGAATTTTACAGATGCAGATTAATACTTAGCAGTACACACAGCTTTTGGCTCCCAAGGTTGTAATGGGGATTAAGTACACAACATGCTTTTATATCAATGTATGGTCACATACTACCACCTTTGTCACTTCACACACTTAAAATATTTTGTAACACAGGTGTCCTGTTTCAAACCCATTTCAAAATAGGGAAACTGAAGCGAAGTGAAAATGAGATGACTTGTCCAGGGTTATCAGTTGGTAACTTAGGGGTCCCAGGCCACTGTTGGCCCAACAAGATTTCTTTTAAAAAAACAGGGTATTGCACTGAAGGACTTTCACAATCTCTATTAAGCTCAAACAGTCAGAGAAAGCAAGGATACATTTGCTGAGGACACAACCCCACCAAGGTCCACTTACTAAATTGAGTGAAGGGAGGGGTAGGCAGAGGTTGGGGCTTGGGTCTTCCATTTAATTCCTCAAGGCAAGGCCCAGGAGAACTGCATTGCACTAAAGGACAGAAGCAGAAGAGAGCAGATGTATGAAGGATCTAGAATTACTGGAGGTGAGCTCTGTGGTGATTGAATTATTCTCTCTCTAAAGATGAAAATATTTCCTTACCTTCTATTTGTTACTGCTTACTGTAATTGAGCTTACAAGCAAACGTGAAATATGTTAGAGAGAAAGCTGACTTCTTCTGTCATTGGTTTAATCATCTGTCTTGTATGTCCCCAATAGTTTGTAAAATAACTAGCTTCACCTTGTAACTTCTTTGGCCTCTTGCACATTGTCTTACTTTTTTTTATCTATCTTTTTCGGACAGTCCATCCCTGATTTGATTAAATCAATGCAAGGAGACTATGGTAGGAAGGAATGAATTTTTTTTCTACAAAAAGGCTGGAGAATCGGCCTAATAAATCCAGGGGATCCTTAGGACTAATGCAGAAGCAACTAAGGTTATCCACATTAAAGTCTATGGCTACATACCTGCTGTCTGGTGTGTGTGTAAGCCAGGAGTGCTATGCAGACTGTCTCTGCGCAACTTCTGCAGGTAGGGTTTGAGACCAGACTGGGTTAGGACAGCCACAATTCAGGTTACCTACATGTTCCATCAGCTTCTGCTGAAGGGAATACGAAGCCTTGCTTCCCATAACTTTGCAGCCACACAACTTTACTGTGAGGATTCGGGAGATATGTGGTGGTGTGGTAGTATTTGTCCTGGGCATGGCACACTGAGCATGTCTACACCACAAGTGAATATTCGTGTTTCAGTCTGTGCGAAGGGGTGGCAGATTTCCACTCACTTCTCTCATGCTCTGAAGTTTTTATATTGCCTTCACTGCTGCATGGTCAAGATTAGGTTTGAGCAACGTCATTGGAGTGGAGATGTTGTCTTAGCCTCTTTGCCCTTCAGTCCTTCTAAAGATGCAGGCCTGGAGGAGTAGGAGAAAAAGATAAGTGTGATTTGATCCAAATGATGATTTAAGACATGCATATGGTTCCTTTAGGCCAATGGATGACAGCTTTTTCAGGCTAATACTTTATCACTGAAATGGAGAGAGACAATAATAAAAAAAATTGAACATTTCCCTCTTTGTGCTGTAATTTCATGATATTTTGCCTGAAACACTGGGTTTTGTATAACTGCAATCAGAGACAACAGTTATACAAACTTCCATCACTTACTAGTGGCATCCATAGGAAAACTGTTAAGAATGTGTTTTCAGGGGGTTTTCCTTATGTTCTTTATTCTGGTGATCAGAGGGGAAAACTAGGCCACTCTTTCTGCTTGGGCAGATTGGGAATACTTTTAGTACCCTGCAGATGAAAATAGCCGCTGACATACGCATGGATAGCCATAATTTCTGGAGTCTGTAAATAAATGTGTGTTTCTAACCCTGATAGTAACAGGGAATAGATGCAGTTTGCATCTGAAAACACCAATGGGAGCCTGGGTCAGTGCTTAGGGATGTGGTCAAGACTTACATAGCAATAGCTGGGGAAAAAAAAAAAAAACCAAAACAGAAACAAAAGAAAAAAAAAAAACTGGGGTTTTTTTCCCTCTTATGTCAGTCCAAACACATTGGAGACATTTCTCCTTGTGGGACAACCTGGCTGCCGGGAAAGGTCATGCTGGAAACATGTCAGAGAGGTCATGAGAGGTCATGCTGAAAGAGTAGTTTCCTTTTTGATTTTTTCTCAAATCTCTTTTTCCTTGCTCTTGAGAACAAGCACTTTGTGAAGCTTTCAGGAAATGGAAGCAGAAGAAAACCCCAGCTCAGAGCAAAATTTGGGGGTGACAGAATTAAATCAATGAAGTGAGGTTACAGCAGGCTGAAGGCAGTTTGCAGTGCCAGAGGAGACAGACCCAGCCCCGGAACAGACAAAGGAGGGGACAAAATTATATTGCATTTAACTAGAACTAAACTCTGAAGAGAGCAAAAGATCATCTGGGATACACCCTAGCGGTGGACTTTTGAATACTTCCCTGCCAGACTGCCGTGGGACCTGCACACATTTAATTTTTGCTGACAGTTTGCATTTTAAGGATTACTCATATAGAAAAAAAGACCATTTACATACAGAAGACCTTACCCTAAAAGGACTCTGCAAAATGAAAGGAAAATCTTCATGGTCATTAACTTTTATCGGAACTGTAGTTAATACTAGATCCAGCAGCACAGCAGGGAATAGAACTGTGGCTATCTTTATTTGAGGAAACCAAGACTTTAAGAAAAATTAGACATGTATAATTCAGTAATTTTTCAAAACCTTAAGAATGAGGCTCCTCTAGTAATCTCAGGAGATCAAACACTTCTTCTAATCATCATAATTACAGGTAAGGTTTTAATGTTACTATTTTCTTATTCTTAAATGGATATTGCTTTGCAGGGTACAAAATTGAGATTAAAAAACATGAAGAATCGAATCTTCTATGTAGCAGCACAGTCCTTATTCCTAAAATGTGGTAATGGAAATTTTAAAAGTTCGAAGATTCTGATGAGTCAATTTACAAATCTTCTACAATTAAGTCTTCTCAGAATTAATCTCTAAATTTCATCCCAAATTAGGATGAAAATTCCATTTTTCTTGTGAAGCAAGTGATCTGAACAATGTTGTTTCAGGAGTTTCAAAAACTGTCAAATAGTTATTTGTTTTTCTCTTTGAAAGATTGAAACACTTCATCAGTACAAGATATGTGAGGGGTGAGGGGTGGGTTTCCCTTACCTTTTTGTCACAAAAAAACCCAAAAAAGTTATACTCACAGCTCTGCTTGTAACATTGAACAACTATTCATATTAAAAAATCTTGGTGGCTCTTGAATGTAACTACCCTTTGTTGAAATTACAGCTTAGTGAGCATTGATTCGCAGCCTAACTCTGTGTAAAACAATCCCTTTCTCCTAAACACTCCTCCTCCTTTTATTCTTTCACAGTCTAAAACTGACGTAAGGGCTAGTACTGATGGAGAGAGAAACTTAATCTCATAGGTCTAGGTGACAGTGAACTTTTATGTGGTATCTGAGAGAGAGGTGGATCAGGAGTGGTAAAGCAGTTCAAAAAAAACCAGATACCAAATCAGGATTCCCCTTCCCCACCTGGTGAGCTGGGGAGTTCTTCATGTTGCTTGCTTTTATGTATTTTGCAGATCTCTGCCTTCCCATGTGGAGAGTATTTATCATGCATTAATGTACTAGTAAGGGATTTTGTCTTAAATTGTATAGATTCTAATCACCGCAATTTTTCAATCAATTTCTGAAATTCTTTTTGGTTACTTCTGTTTTTCTACCCACAGAATGAATGCAGAAATTAATCCAGTTCAAATCCAAACCTTAGAAATCCTTCACTTAACCTCTGGATTGCAAAAAACATGAGGTCTGATTCACAGCTTGTGTGGGTGGGGAAAAACAACACTCCCACCCAAACCAGACCCTTAGTACCAGATTTTACCAGTGTACTCACGAGTATTCATGGTGAAATCAGGAGAAGGAGTTATTGAGGCAGAATCTGACCCCGAAAAGGAGAAGTAAAGAGCAACTCAAGCAATTCTGACATGAAAGAATGTCTTGCATTTCCTAGAGGTCCATTAGATGTCACAGCAGATTCAATTGTAATGTATGTTCCCATAGTAACTCCATTTTTCTTAGTCAGTTTTGTTTCTGCATACATTTATTAACTTTTTGAGCTTAAATGTAATGATGATGAAATATATTGCATCATTCAAGCCTAACTGAGGGAGAGGGTAAAAAAAAAATTCAAAAGAAGGTTAAAAAAAAAAGAGGGAGAAAAAGGAGCACAACAAGGCAGTTTTAGGGATGGGCAGCTTAGACAAAAAGAGTTAGAAATAAACATGTAAACATATGTTATAAAACATTGTGGACCTCCCACCCCAAGCATTTTTTGATGTGTAAAATTACCAAAGGTTAGTGTAGGAGCAGGATTGGTTATAGAAATGGTGGGTTTTTTTAATCTCCATTTCATATGTAAACAGTAGTTGATAGAAAGTAGCAAAGCATATATAGCTTTGCTTTTGGACTTTAAATTGGTCCATTAAATTGCTTGTGCTGTTCTGCAAATAGTTTCCCATGCACAGCCTTTCTACACCAAGCTCCTAGCAATGTTCATGCTAGACAACCACAGTAGTTGTACGGGGAGTTGAAGATGACACCAGTATCTATCAGAGGCAAAGCTCTGCATGTCTGCTTTGAAAGTCCTTTCTATGCCTGGTTTGCAGAAGAAAGAGCCAGATGTTCCTTGGGATCCTCTTTCGAAGACAAGTCTTCCTGTGGAAGTAGGAACATAAGGGAGAGGGCCCTTTTCTGACTATTACCAGCTGTAGCAGAAGGAATATACATACTTGGTTCACATGATATTATTGTAGCACACAATACAGTGGATAAAATAGGATAGGGCAGATTATAGAGTATGCAGTTTCTCCTTCTTTGAGGCTTAGAATGTGAGACATTGAAAGATGAGATTACATGGAGGCCCATAAAGTTATATCTTGTTTACTTCACATGCCATTAGGTGAAGTCAGTGAAACAAAGTTAATGCAGTTTAATGAGATACATGTGTGGCAAGGATAACCCCATTCTCACAGTCACTCCTAGCTGGAAGATAAAATCATGTGTGAAAGTTTAACAAGAATTATCGTGCAGCATCTCATGCAAATTGTACATCTGTGGAAGTTTTTCCCATCTGGTAAGCTCCCACCAGGAAGAACTTGCCATATCCTAGCAGCATGTCACTGTCTACATCTGGGATTTTCTCTAATATATTTAATCTCCCCAGCTGAAACTTGCTTTTCTGCAGCAAGATCCAGCATTAACTTGTTAGAGGAGAGAGGGTCAGTTTCATCTCTGGCTTGAACTTCCTTCTGGAGCTATGTGGAAGACACTTGAGCAGCTTTTCATATTGTTTCATCACCATGGTGTTTGAGTCCTTTGACTGAGGGGGAATGGTTACTTGAACCCAAACACTTTCTACAGCTAAGTCAGCTGTTTAACATTGGTCATGTCCTCTAATTCTCCCAGTTTTCTATGAGAGAGAAGAATGACCGATAGTAGTGTGTTCCTCTGGTGGGCATCTTTTAAGTGTATATATGCCTCTATGTGAGTGAAGGCAAGGTCAAAGGAAGGTTTCTTGCACTTGGAGATGAAAACTGAGAGTTTTTATGGTTCCTGGTCTTCCTTGCTAACCTTTTTCCAAAGGCTGAGGTAGCTCCCAGGACGTCTGGTCTCTCACCCAAGTAAGTTTTCCTTTTCTAATGAATCCCTAGTGGAGCTCTTAGGTTGCTAAAAGAAGTTTTGCACCTGGATGGAAGGAATGTGTCTCCACACTCTCTGTTTGGCGCTCTCCAAGTGAATGAGCTGGCCTGGCTTTGCTGTCACAGAGCACATGGTTAGTTAGGCTAAACTGATCAAGTTCATGTTGTTGCTCCAGCTCTCTAGCTTACAGTGGTCCTCACCTTCACCGATATGTTAAACCAACACTAACTCCTTGGGCTTTCAGAACTGCTTCCCTTTTCTCTCACAAATCTCCAAAATACTGATGCCTTTGATACAAAAGAAATATCCATCCAGGCATGCATGCTGTGCTGGGCACTCCACTGAACATCAGCAAACAGTCAACCATTACCATCATTACAGTGAGGGAATGCTTTCTGGCATACTGGCCTGTTGCTGTGCAAACTCCAGGCAACCCACATCACAAAAAAAAAAGGAGAACTTACCTAAAACTTTGCAACCTTGTGTGGAGGATAGGAAAAGGATTCATTTATTCATAATTTTGGGAAAAAAGTAATGCAGGGCTTTTGCTTCCTTCTTTTGACATCTGTAGAACTCAGTATCATTTTCAGTGGTTCCTAGAGTCTTTAATAGCTCTAATGAGAGAGAAAAAGCCAAATCCCCTCTGCTCACTAGCCCCCATGTAACATTGCAGGTCAATACTATAAAGCTATTTATCAATGATTTCCCTTTCCTCATCTTGGGGGATTTAATAGTGCTAGCAAATTCATATTTAAATCACTGGCTATTAAAAGCACTTGGGTTTTGTTTAGTTTTTTATTTTCCTTTTGCACTTCAAGTTTCCAAAGAGTCTTGTATTGTCCTACATGTCAAAAACAAAATGTAAATACAAGATGTATTTTCTCTCAGACATAAGCGGATCTGAAAACTTTACTTGTTTGTATTTGTGAGTTTAATAATGTTCTATGTTTTTTTAAGCACTTGTCCATTCAGTTGCAAGGGAACAGCATGTTGTAGCTATGCCAGAATGTTTTACTGAAGTATGAAAAAGAAGGAAGTGACTTATAGATACCAATAAAATGGCATCCTATGTCCCCATGCTAGCAAACAACATCGAATGTCATTAAAATTTATAGATAAACCAGAAAATAAATCTACCCTTACCTGATGCAGTCTATTAAATTAATCAGGTGCAGAATGTTCCATGCAGATTAGCATCCCCTTCACCCCGGAAGATCTAAAAATAAACACAAGAGGCACTTTAACTCCCTGGTATTTGCTAGTGGAACATTGTTCTATGATGTTTCACTACAAAAAGGCACGTGCATTAGCAATCAATTACTCATTGCCCCAAATGGTATCCCAAATTTGCCTTGATTTTCTTGCTCCCCTGTGTTCATAACAACACATTCCAACACCTTGTGAATGAGTTGAGGCCATGACCTAGAGCCACTGCACCTAAACCTCTCATTTCTGACCTTTTTGATAGCAGGCAGGGTGCAGCAGGGCTTTCATTATTAGCTTCCCAAACACACAGTTGCCTAGGAATTAGCAAATGGGGCTTGGGAGTAGGGAGATTAGGAAATTGGTAGGGTTACAGGGAGTTGTCCCCCATGTCCTACCTGGGAGATGGGCCTTGTGTGACATGCTGACACAAAATATACCCACCACCATCACTGAAAATGAAGAGCTCTAGGTTCTCAAGGACAGAGCAGCAGCTTTGGGATCCTCTGGGGCAGCCCAAATACCTGCTACCTTCTTCTGAGGCAACCTTCGTATTTATATCCTTAGTTCCTCACAATGTTTGATTACAGTTTTCAGGGGATCATGTATTAAAGATAGAGATGCATTAAATGAAAATTACATTATTTATGTGCTATGTTGGGTAGTAGGTTACCATAACCTGATCTGTTCATAATATATTATAAATTACTTCTCTAAGAGGTTTTCTAATAAAGTATTGGAAAAGGTAGCCATATCAAGTGATCATTTTACCATTTTGTGCTTTTAAAATAATTTTCAAAGGGAAAATGGTATTCTGTTGTAACTTAAGTTACTTAAGTAAATTAAATATTTGTGAATGGGATTCTAAATCTTTGGATTCTGTTATATACTTGTGTGTGTTTATATATATATATCTATATATGTAATTGTTGAGTCCTCCTGTGTTTAGTAATGTCACAGAGGAAAGTACTGCTACAGAATGCTGTGTTATAAATCAGCATGAAGACACATACAAAGATGTGAATATATATCAGGGAAAAAATTAAGCTTGAAACATTTTCATTTGTATTTAAGGTTTAAGAATAAAAGCTGAGAAACTCGTATTCTCCCCTAAGGTTTCAAGACATCACATCTAGATTTACCGGAGCTCAGGTTTTTATTCTCATCAAGTTTCAATCTTATTAGTAACATGCAGGCAAATGGTGTTGTCACATTTCTCACACTACTAAAAAGGAGTCATTTTATGTCAGTGGTTTTGTTCTAAACAAGCACCTGTTTCTAGATGAGAAACAAATCATCTTACCTGCACAATCTGGTGCACCAAGCTCCTTAAATTAGACAGACATAAGTATGCATGGCCAGGCCTCCAGACTTTTTCAAAAGCTCACATCAGCCGCTCAACTTCCTGTGAGTTGAAAGGCGCTTTACAAAAGCACTTCCCACCCCTTGGGACTGACATTGAATCAAAAGGCCAGAGAGTTGGCACTCAGCTTGAAAGATATTAGGCAGGATGCACTACGGAGCAGAAAGTCATGACAGAAAAAATCTGCCTTTGCCTGAAGGGAAAACCTCCTAGAAACTCATCCTCTTCTGTACTCTTTGGGACACTCACTTTTTACTAGGTAAATCGCCAAACCAATCCAGGCCCCTGAGATTGCAGCTTCCTTCCTATGGTTAATGGTTTATTACTGTGGCTAGGGGATCAGGCCCTTTATCATCACTTTTGCATAGCTGCAACACGACATGTAGGTAGACGAAAAAATGGGGGATCTTCTTTCTGCTTAGCATGTGCAAACTAAGGTATCTTTGCAAAACTTCTTTCTGATATTTTTTTTTTTAAATGTTTCAAGTTACATTCCTAACAGAATGTCAGGGTAGGTTCTTTGGAGATGATCTCTGAATAAGAAATGCTCATTTGGAAGGAAATCTCATTTGGAAGGATGCTGGAAGGAATCATTCCAAGCGAGTGGGTGTTTCTTAAGGCTCTTTTCTGTTCTGCCATCTCTGTAATAGCTTTGTGTGGCTGCCTCTTGCTATTGAACCAACTTCATTATGCCATTGAGTCCAGGTTGTCTCAAATTGCCCCTTCGGTGGTAAAAAACAGCATTGACCACCATTATGGAAATACTTTAAGCATGCTTTCCTGTCAAATTAAATGGGACCTTTCTACTTTGTGCCCCTTGCACTCCCCACAATTATACTCTGTTACCAGCCAAGACAGGGAGAACAATTTCAGCACTGTAATCCTGGTCACTCACCCAGCCTGTTTTGCTCAGTAGTCATTCTTGTGCCTTAGTTAACATTCATTAGCAGGTAATTGTTTCCAGACCAAAAGTGGGTATACTGTAATTAGAATCTTTCAGTCAGTGAAGGTTTCATATCCTCTAATGAGTAGGTAGATATGTACATTGCTATGCTCCCTGCATAAATATGAGTATTCCTATCCTGCCGCAAAATAGGCCAATTAGTTTTGCTGTTGTTTTTTTTTGTGCATATGTGTCTGTTTTAATAATGAAGCACCCTCCATGAAATCCTTCATTTTCCTGATAATTTTATTTATTGAATGCATCTTTGCTATCATTTGGCTGTAAAACACTCAAACCTTTATCCTTTACTCTGTTGTGGATGCATTTTTTATTATATACTCTGATAGTGCCTACCGTGGTAGTGCCATGGATCACGACGGTGTAGCACGTGCTGCCTTAGCAAGTGAACAGTGTTTTGTGCCACAGTACTACAGGTGAGAAGGTCATCTTCTCACCTAGCTTCTCACTAGCTGATCTGCAACAGGACTGTATAACCCAGGGATTTTCTGTGTGTAAGACAAATGTGTGCGTATTATAACCCATGCCTCCTTGCTGGCGACAATAGAACAGTAATATAGTAGTATGCTGTAAGCTACCCTGAGTTCCTTTTCTTTGTATGGTCAGCACCGAGCACATGAAGGACAGAGGGGTATTACTGAGTGACATTGTTCCAGCCATCCTTCTTCTTTTGAACAACTTCAAAAAGCCACTGGAGGAATGGGTGGGGATTCAATCTGCTAGCAAAATAGATCTTTCCAGCAACAGATATTCTTCTTCCCCCAAAAGTGCCATCCTTCAGAGACCCAGCTTCAGCAATGTTGAGTTCAGTGCTAGGAAGATCTTCACAGGCTTAATGTATGGCAGCTTTGCAAGGCTAAAAAATGATCTTAAAACTTTGGGGAAAGCTTCTGCGAACTAATTCCCCACACTGCAATAGAACTGCCAGAAGTGAGTATCCTTGGATATGAGACCTTAAAACCCTATGCTTTTGAGTATAGAATATTCACTGAAAGCTATTTTAGTTGTTCAGGTAACATCTGTATAATTGGATTTTATTTTAACCTTACTCTTGATTGCAGTGGAAGTCTGCACATGTTTAAGTCTTTTGCCAAGTCATGTCAGGTCCTAACACTTGTGGTGTAACATTTTAGGCTGAGTTTGGATAGGGGTCTCCTGAGGATTTTTGTATGGAAATCTAGCTAAAGGTATATTGTTTCGAGTGAGCAGGAAATCCCATCCTTCCTTTCTGAACCAGACTGAGCTATGATTAAAGCATTCCCATTTGCAGATCCCAGCGAGGGCAGTTCAATGGAAGAGGTGATTAGCTGGATGTGCTTTAACAACTTTGCAGCTCCATGCAGGCAATGGGAGCGAGGAGGTGTACTTCCTGGACATCCAGTCCTGAGTAAGGCACGGTTCTCAGGTGAGATCATAGGACAAAACACTTCATCCTTGTCAGGCTGGCAATATTCAGCAAAAGTTTGTGGTTATATTATTCCTTATCTAGATGAAATTAATGTCCTTTTTTTTTTTTTCCCCTTGGTATTTCTCAGTGTATCTCATTTGAATCTATTAGCAGGCAGAAAGCAGAGAGATGTGGAGTCCAGAGGCACTCTGGGGCAATTTAGCTCTCATATGAGCACCAGCTTGTGGTGCACAAGCTGCCCTGGCACACCATGGCACAGCTGGCATTCCAGTCAGACAGAGGATGCCTCTGCCCTTCTGCTGTCTTCCAAAACTAGGTCTCTCAGGCTGTTGCTTTTACCTGTTTCTGGGAATTTTTCTCAGCTGTGTTCTCCATTCTCCCTCTTCTGCACGCAGAAGTGGCGTTATGCCTCAGCAGCCATTAATTTCATTTGCCCCCACTAAGCTCTAGGTGGGAAAGACATGAAACTCACTGTCAAAGTCGATGAAGGCTGTGCAGCAAAGTGCCCTTCTAAGGCCCGCAGGAACCTGACCGACCAGCTCAGCCCAATTTGCTGGGGTACAGGTGCTTGCACACAGTCCAAG
The DNA here is from genome assembly GCF_964195595.1 of Calonectris borealis. NCBI lineage: Eukaryota > Metazoa > Chordata > Aves > Procellariiformes > Procellariidae > Calonectris > Calonectris borealis. The sequence continues at coordinate 63,156,169 of NC_134315.1, read as the reverse complement.
GACAGCACTTTTGCCTTGAATTGGACAACAGTAAATAGCACAGCTCGAGTGCTGTTTTCAGCTGGATGGAGGTAGATTTAGAGCAGAGGAGAGCTGCTTAACAGGGAGCTCTTTATCACTTGAGCAGATGACCTATACACTTTACAAGCCGCATACTTCACCTCCACTTAGCACACAGTTGACGGTCTCTGGACCCTAATACCTGCCTCAGAGAACTGAGGGGGGAAGCTGCAGGTGTACTTCACAGATGGGTGATGCCAGAAGTCTCCTGTTGTAGGACTGATTTGGAACAGATGGATTTACTGAAGTGTCTGTCACCTAACCCACCCCAGACATCTACCTTAGGCAAGCTAAATCCAACCCTTGAGGACAGCAGGAAGAAGCAATGCCATCTCTCACCTGCATCTATCTGGTTCTCTGGCTGCTCCTGCAACTGAAACTGTCCCTCTGCTCTGCCCAGAAATTTTGCTGCACATCAGGAACACTGTTGCAGGTTATGCTGTCTGTAAGCATCAGAATAATTAATTTATTCTAATCATGGTTATTATCTTTAGCATTGTTGTACTTTCCCCCGGAATTTTTAATACATTTGCCCCAGACCCAAATGATCTGGCTAGCTATTAAAGGGTGTGGGTTCCTTCATTTTTTTAGTGAGAGACAAAGAAAGCAGTTAACTGTGAGAAAGACAGCTGTACTTAAACATGGCTGTATTTTTGAGAGAGAAGAGAGCCATGCTTGTACACTAACCCCTACTCAGGCAGAGCAGAAAATTATGGGTGCTCTTTGGGCTCTAACCTCTCTTGTTTACGAGGCAAAAGCACTCTGGCTCCTTGCTGTAGCAGGGAACAGAAAATATTTCCATGTAAAACCTTGCCTGTCCCTTTCGTTCTGGCATAGAACTCTGCAGCTGAGATCCCCCTACTGACCTAATTATCTGCTTATTTTGAACCACATCTGGCTTTGTGCAGCAGAAAAAGCATACAACCAAAGGTGGATGACCCCTCATGAAAGGAATCGGGAGATCCCCTGGAAAGGCTAAACCAGCCCTGTAGCATCCTTTAATCTTACAATTCACCCAGTCATGTCTGTGCTTTACAATACTGTTCCTTCATGGCTCTTCCCAAACTTACATTGACTTAGTGAATGTTTCCTTCATATCCTCACTGGCAGCGCTTCTGGCTCTTTGCAGTATTTAGAGACCTATTTTACTTTCACTGCTTTTCTTTGCTAATCTATGTTCTTTCTGAATGTTCAAGCCCTTTACTGGAAGCTTAACTAACTTAATTGTTAGGAACCATGCTCCACTTCTGCACAGAGAGTCGTATCAAAGCTTGGCGTAGCCAGTGAGAGGTCTGCTTTTGACTGAGGTTCTTAATAATGAAACTTAATCTTTTCCAGTCTGGTGAGGTGATCACCAGGGAATCACATAAACTGATCACATAAGAAACCAAGCTGACGGATAATACTGTATCCATCTTACTGTGCAGCAATGACAAGCCACTGACCCTTAAATAAAGTTGAAAAATATCTTAGTAGAGCAAGTGGAAATTTATGTTGTTTCTTTGTTTGGGAATTTCGATCAAGAGCCCTTTAGCAATGATATTTCTTTCAATTACTTTTTGCAAAAGAACTAATGTTCCTTTGAATGCCATTGATTTGCAACAACATTCAAAAAGAAATAATTTTGCCAACCATTTTTTGCAGCTTCTGAATGTTTTTGCTTAAAAATAAATGGAAATAACTCAATTTATCTCAGCTTTTCATTCTTTTGCCTTTTTCTGGAGAAAAAGAGTGTAACAAAAGAAAGGCAGTTAAAAAACAAGAATAAGTAGGTCTTGCCCATCAAAACAAAGTGAGCCATATTTAAAGAAGTCTTTATAAATTAAAAAGCCTGTGAAGATTCCAACATTGCAAATCATCTTTGAACCGTTAATTTTCCCTGTAAAACTTAATTGTCCTTTTTGACTATCCTTTTTTGCAGTCAGTGAACACACACCAATATCTCTCTTCTTTCTTTTAAGCTAAATAAGAAAAATTCATGTTCTCAGTATTTACCTGACTTAGAGATAGATTTTCAAAAAGTCTTACTGTCCTACAGTTTTTAATGCGTAGCTGTCACCAGATTAAATAATATGAAATCTTTATGGAGTTGCAGGCCTGAAGTTATTAAATGGACCGTTTAATTAGTCTACTTTTTCTTTAATTTCATGTACCACATAACGAACAGAAAAGAATTCCAGGACAGAAGTTCTCCTAATATCACTGTGAATCACTGCAAATGAACAACATCAAATCCCCTCTGAAATCGCTGTTCCTAGAACCAGTGGCAGAATCAGACCTGACTTCAGCCAGTATTTAACTCAGTTCGGCAGTCTCTCTCACATCCTTCAAATCTGCATCACATTTCTCAAAAAATGCCCTCAAAAAGGTTCAACCAGGAAAATGGATAAGTTTACGTGGAAAAGTCTATGATACTCGGTTACTACATGTTCCCTAAAAGAACTCATAAACCACCTCAAACAGAAATGGTTTCTTTTTAATTTTATTTTTTTATATATATAAAAGCTTTCTGCATGTTTCATGGGCAGCCCTGCATTTTTTTTTTCATCCACCACAAAATCCCTCAATGTATGTTTGCAAGTAGCCCAGTGGTATCTCCCAGGGATGTAAGCAACAAGGGAAGCTTTGGTGACTGCCTTAAGAGGTAAATTGTGTCTCCGTCCTGTGCAGATCAGCAAAACTGCAGTGAAGTTTACCATTTCTTCTTTTCTTTACGAAGCAGAAGTACAATGCCAGTTCCATTTGTTACAGTCTGTAAACACTAAAAATGCACACTTTTAACATATCAGTGCCCCTCTAACGGCTCGCTGTAGAAGGAGCTGAAACTACCAATTCGTCTTCCAGCAATTTGCTTTGTAAAGAGAGTTAATAAGGACTCTCAACAAAGTAGACAAGCTTGTCTTTTAAAAGACAACTGTCTCCCTCTTCCAATTTTCAGGCCAAGTATTTCCTACAGATGAATTTTTATGAGGGTATCATGACTCTCCCTGGCATTTATTCTTCATCTATCATGCTCCTTGCTGAGAGTGTAGGAAATAAATAAGGGAGCCAGAAAGAGCCCCTCTCCTATCCAGTCATGGCCTTCCTCTGTCAGGGTTTTAAATGCCACCGCCCATGTGGTGTAACTGCAGGTTCAGGAGGATGTTCCCAGGCTTTTGTGGTAATGTGCGTATACCTAGGTGACCCTCACTACAAGAAAGATATTGAGGTGCTGGAGCATGTCCAAAGAAGAACAAAGGTGGTGAAGGGTCTAGAGAACAAGTCTTATAAGGAGAGGCTGAGGGAACTCGGATTGTTTAGTCTGGAGAAAAGGAGGCTCAGGGGAGACCATATTGCTCTCTACAACTATCTGAAAGGAGGTTGTAGCAAGGTAGGTGTCGATCTCTTCTCCCAAGTAACAAGTGATAGAACAAGAGGAAACGGCCTCAACTTGCGCCAGCGGAAGTTTAGATTGGATATTAGGAAAAACTTCTTCACTGAAGGGGTTATCAGGCATTGGAACAGGCTGCCCAGGGCAGTGGTTGAGTCACCATCCCTGGAGGTATTTAAAAGATGTGTAGACATGGCGCTTAGGGACATGATTTAGAGGTGGACTTGGCAGTGCTAAGTTTACGGTTGGACTTGATGGTCTTAAAGGTCTTATCCAACCGAAATGATTCTGTAATTCTATGATTCTATGACTCTGCTATTCGTACCTGTGTGCTTTCCTGGGCAGGAACTGCAATTAGTTCACAACAGCCCTGCCAGAAAGCCAATATGCCCCAAGTTTTAGCCCCAAGGCATGTAAAACTAATCCACTGTATCTCGCTGTCCTGTTTCCTGGGATTGTGCTGTTTATCAGTGCTAATTACAAAGGTAGCAATGCTCGATTCATTGGGAGATAAGAGAGGCAGATGGCATGTTCTTTTGTTAAAAACCAGCCCACTTCTATTTGCTGTAGCTCTTTGTGCCTCCATTAGGATTTACATTTTAAATGATCAAGGAGCTAATAAGCCAGCATAACACCTCATTATCAAGGATGTATCTTCAGGTCTCTACCTGAAGGGAGAGTTGTGGATTTTTTCCACTTCATATCCCTCGGTTTAAGAACCTGCTGGCTTGCTTTCTCTCTGCTTACTTCAAAGCTTCCAGTTGTGTCAATGCCAAGTCTCCAGCTTGGCAAAATACAAACTCAAAACTTTTAGCTGATTCCAAATGGTATGCAGCGAGGAAGATGTGGATTTACAAAGCTCTGCCTTCCTCAATGAAAGTGTTTAATTAGCCATTAACCAAATATCTCCTTTTGATGCCTGGGACCAGGAAGGAGGGGAAAGCAAACAAAGCTTTGTAGGCTTACAGCTTATTCTGGAAATCAGTGGAAACACATTTAGTTCTGTTCTTAAATAGGTGTAACAATGTTATTTATGGCTCAGATATGAGATGCTGAGAGCTACTGGGGAGGGTAGGACCATACATCCTCTCTGTGAAGATCAGGTGCAGGACAATAATTAAGGCATATTCAGAGTATCTTCCTGCTGCTTTCCAATCACCATTCAGCTAATAATGGCTTTATAGATTAAATAACAAGTTGCAGCTAAGTTAGGCAAGTGCAACATAAAAACAATACTGATGTTTAAAGAAATTAGGTGAACTTAGTCAATGAAGCATAGCATCTCATTCATATTAATCTCCAGCAGAGACCTGGTTGTTGCAGTCACCGATTCAATCATTTGCTTGCTTAAGTGTTTTACTCCCCTCTGTGCATTCTCCATTATATTCTTCTCTTCTGCATTCACCTCCTTCCTTGCAGGTGTTCACAAGGTTAAACCCCCAGCCCTCACTCCCTGTTCCTCATGGTAGCTTCTGGGGGAAAGGGGTTAAGAAAGAGAAAAAAAAAAGCAGCAGCCAGAAAACTGCTAGAGAATGTGTACATATACACATACACATATACACACATTTATATTAAAAATATCTGCAATGTACCATTAACCTCCATTATCTCTATGTGGCAGAGCTATATCCACTGGTAGAGGTTGGCAGCATAGTAAAATGCTTCTGTATTTGAAGACTGTTCGATAGTTATGCTCGCTGCAGAGCCCCACAGCAGACTGGGCTGCACTGCCATGGTCAAAGCATAGTCAAAGCTGGGCAACCATGTAGCAGCGAAGAAAGACTAGTGCCCCCACCACTATCCAGTATGTCCTTGCACTGGCTATGTAGGACAATGGGAAGCAATTCAGAATAGGGCAAGTCTACATTTGCACATCTCATATGCACAAGCCCCTTGCTAAATGCTGCCCTAAGCTAACAGCATGAAAATAGGCAACTACCAAGGTTGGGTTGATGATTGGGATACTCCCTTGCTTCTTTTGTCAATGTCTTTGCTTGTGTCCTTTAGTGTCTTGGGTAAATGTACCTGGGAAATTTGGGCAGGACATCTTCTTCTTGTCAGACAGTAAGACTGGGAGCAACAACACAAGTCTTTTAAAAGGATCACATTCCTTTGAGCAACTAACAGGGATCAAACTATGGCTATGGAGGCTCAGTTCTGGTGCAACTCCTGTTAAGGAGCACATCACTATCAGTCAGTCTGCGCTGCCAACAAGTCTCTGTAATTGCAACTCCACACTCTGACAGAGCAGTGGAAACATAAGAAACATTAATTGTTTGTAGTTGTGAACCCTTTTCCTTTGCTGCCTGAAATACTTGGTTTATGTCTTTGAACTCTTGGCCATATGAGGATTTTAACTGTAGTCACAGGGTTAGGAAAATTGGTAATACTGGAAACAGATATTATTGAAATGTGAGTGGTTTGAGAAGAATCAGCAATTAGAAGAAAAAATTTTCTCTTTCTGCCATACTCCTTTTCAATATCAACCTTCTTGTATGTAACTTGCACCAAGGAGGGTTTTTTTTTTTTTACTAAGAGGAAAGAAATTATACATAGGCAGAAGAAAGAATGGCATTAAATTAACAAAGATAAAATATTAATAATGGGAAAATGCAAAGCAGTGAGAGATATCAGTTGTGAGGAAACAACATAAGAAAAGAACCTCTTAGCCTCGTTAGATGCTTTGTGGGAGAAAGCATTCAATCAGAAATGTGCTGATACTAAATTATCCCTGTATCTGATCTAGCTCTAATAATTGGAAACTCCTACTGCTGGAACAGAACCAGCTTTCTGAATGACCACTAATTTCTCAGACTGGATATTAAGAAGACAAAGCTGTTGCATGTAGCTAATCAGATTTTTATTTTTATTCCATGACACACTACATCTTATGCTGTGTTATGATTTAAAATTATCACAGCCTGCTCTGTGACATGCATAGATGAGATGTGCATTTTCTTTAGCACTGAAGCATTTTTTCTTCTGTCTTTGCAGCTGTGGTTATAAGTTCTGAAAGCAGATTTTCAGAAAGATATATTAGAAGAGGTGTCCAGATTAAACCATTTCTTTGTTTATTTAATACCTTATTTAAACCTCTAGCCTCCAAATTTTGTAGTTCTGTGTCTGTCAGAAAGCTCAGTGCGACTTTGCAGCTAAGGCTTGCATGTGAAGAGGAGCATTCTTTACTCTTTCTCTCCCCCTCTTATTTGTGTGTGCGGTTCCCTCCATCCCCAAAAGAAAGACTGCACCCTAGTGACTGTGGTCCCAAAACATCTGAACTGTCTTTGTCTCTTTTTTTCCCAAAAGAAGGAGAAAAATACTCAATTTGAAAGACAAACTGAGTTTTGCTTGTGAAATAATATATAGGGAAAGGGAGCAGAAATAAGGACTACACATAGAATAAAAATCTTGCTCAGTGTTATACATTTAAAATTTTTTAAATATTTTACCTACTGTGACTCCAATAAAATGCCAAAAATTCAGTAAATAGTTATTACTGCAGGAGGACTTGGTGTTTATCCTTTTTCTACCCAATAAGTTGTTTCAAACTTTTCTACGATCTTATTGCTTATTCCTTTTGAGGACTTACTAACAGCTCTTTTTGCACATTGCTCACTGTGGAAAATTCATCCAGGGTTGCCTGATGCTGCATGAAAGCAGAGTTTCCAGCATCTGAAAGGATGTAAGGTTTTCTTGCTATCTGTACTCCTCTTTTTATTCTATCTTATTAAAACAGCTATTTTATTAAGCCAATTGTTGTTGGGCCTTTCTTACTGCGATCCAGGAAGAATCACTGTCATCATAGAATCATCATAGAAATGTTTGGGTTGGAAGGGACCTTGAAAGATTGTCTAGTTCGAACTCCCCTGCCATGAGGAGGTCCACTGATCTACTAGATCAGGTTGCTTAAAACCCCATCCAATTTGGCCTTGAACACTTCCAGGGAGGGGGCATCCACAACTTCTCTGGGCAACCTGTTCCACTGCCTCACCACTCACAGTAAAGGATTTCTTCCTTATATCTAATGTAAATCTACCCTCTTTCAGTTTAAAGCCGTTATCCCTCGTCCTATTACTACACCCCCTAATAAAGAGTCCCTCCCCATCTTTCCTGTAAGCCCCCTTTAACTACCGGAAGGCTGCTATAAGGTCTCCTCAAAGCCTTCTCTTCTCCAGGCTGAAAAACCCCAACTCTCTCAGCCTGTCCTCACAGGGGAGATGCTCCAGACCCCTGACCATCTTTGTGGCCCTCCTCTGGACCTGCTCTAACAGGTCCATGTATTTCTTATTCTGGGGGCCCCAGAGCTGAACACAGTACTCCAGGTGGGGTCTCACAAGAGGGAGTAGAGGCGGAGAATAACCTCCCTCAACCTGCTGGGCACAGGACATGCTTGGCTTTCCAGGCTGCAAGCACACATTGCAGGCTCATATTCATTTTTTCATCCACCAATACCCCTGAGTCTTTCTCTGCAGGGCTGCTCTCAATCCACCCATCACCCAGCCTGTATCCATGTTTGGGATAGCACTGTTTGTCTGTCTCTCTCTCACCCTCAGTCCTACCAGTGCAGAACAGCAGTCCACAGTGAAGTTCTGCTGGAAGCATAACAAATACTCCTTCATGCTTTCTGGCACACAGCAGAGCCAAAATAAAATTTAATTATCAAATATACTTTAAAAATTAAATGTTATTTGCTACTAAACTTTTATTCCAACTTTGATGAGCACAGCTTTCATTATACTCTCAAAGGAATGATTTATGACTCTAAAGAAACCTTTCTGAACTGGTATTTTTCCACCTGCTCTGCAAAAGAAGGTAGTCTAAAGTAAATAACGGGCATAAAAATGGCACAAGCCACTAGCTTTTCTGCTCACAAAGCATGACCCTGTGTATGGGCTTGAGGGGACAGCAAGAATGAATGAGAGGAAAGTTCAGGACAAAGAGGATTTGGGGCATTTTCTTGGCACATGACTGTGCCAGGGAGATTCTGTCTATAGTGTGTGTCTATAGTGTGGTTGACAGGTGCAGGAAGCCCTGTCCACTTGATGTACTCCCAGCCTGTACATGGAGGCTTCTCTGGGCATGACTAGTGCTGGATGACATGCAGTTAATTATCTCTACTATGAAAGTAACTTGGCCATTTCATTCCACACCTTGGGGGAGATGTTGAGGAAAGAGATAGTGCTGCGTAGTGAGCTTCTTCTGTGGTGCCAGGGGAAAAGAAGGATTCAGAGCTTGACATGGTCCTGGATGGCTCAGGATGAGAACAGATGCATATCTCCAGGGCTTGCCAAGCTGGAAACTCTCCTCCTCCTTTATCATGGTTCAATCTTCCCCATATGTAACATGCCAAGGCTGCTCGTTTTATGTTTGCCAGTTGGGAGAGGTGAGGCCACAATTCTCTTTCAGTCTGTGAAGCCTGATCCAAGGTGTTTTACTTTGACTGACAGGATGCTAATAGCACAATCTCCCAGGACAACTGCCATCACAATTTGGTCCATTGCAAATACAGTTGTTCTTGTAATTCTGAGCAAGCGCTGTCCTGTTTACTGCTCTGTTATGTGCACAACTTCATGTGGCCAGACAGTAGGAATGTTTGATAAGCCTGGCTACTGTAGAGCTAGCCAAAACAAGGGACTAGTAAAATCGGTCAATCCAGGCTGCAAGTTTTGAGAGATGCTCAACTTCCAATGTTGTGTTATGTCTTAACACATGCATGGCCACTGCTTCAGCTTTGCCCTGACCTCCATCAAACCATCATGCCGTTCTGTCTGCTCCATGAGGAAATTCAGAGAATAAGTGACAGGTGGAAATTTGCATAACATTAGCTTATATGAAAGTGACCACCTTCTGGTTAATTCAAGATTAACTTCCTGGGGATTATTATGTAAGAGTTTTTTCCATGGCACCATGTGAATGGGAGCTATGATATGGAGCAGAGCAGCAGTACCAGCTGAGCTGCAGCAGCCAATGTAATGAAGTTATTGTCACACTCCTGGGCCCTCTGCAATATGGGGTGGTGTCACCTCTGAGACAGAGCTTGCAGCTGGGAATGTTGGGTGACATTCCTCGTGAATGAGCAGCTAAGCAGGAGGCTAGATGGCTTGCTCCCTAGCAAGCTCCATATGCTCCACAATCCTACCTCCAAGACAGCCCTGTCTAACTCTCTCACTCCAGAGATTTCTATGTTCTCAGAATTTTCAGAGACAACCCTGCTGCAAGGCATCCCCTCCAACAAACCTCTGTTCCTCATCACAAAAGGTTTCAGCAGGGCCAAAAGTGTTGATAGTTTCAGTTAAAAATAAACAATTTTGAAAACAAAAAGCCACTCCAAGAAACAATTTTCTTTATCTAGTGTCTGTAAAGTTTTTAAGAGAAAATATTTCAGTGATTTTTCTCTCCTATCAGTGGGAATTCCGGCAAGTTAAGTTTAAAAAAATATTTGAAAAGCTCATTCTTATACTCCTTCTCACCTTGACTCTTGTCAAGACAAGATTCTTCACATCTTACATGATTGTCAGCATTCATTTTTCCTCTAAAATTTTTGAACCATTATTATCCATCTATTTCTAGACACTGTTTCTCTAACATAACCTTTGATGTCATGAAAACTAGTTATGGGAAAATAAGGGAACAAATGTCTGCCCCAAAGCAAGAAAATCAAACCCAAATACCATTTTTTTAAATGTTCATTCTCATGTTTGCAACAAACTATACACGTTCATATCTCAGGACCTTTTAGGCCTGAAGACGACCAGAAGAACATATTGCCGAATACTTCAGGAAAAATGGTTCTTGTCAGGTTAACATTTTGAATGAAGTACCAACATAGGTGATTGTGAATTAAACTCTATAAATTCAGAAAATTTATTAAAATAAAATTTAGAGACACAAGCAAACCTTAGTGTCCTTACCGAAGTAGACTTCCCAGAATCACTGAGGTTCTGACATTAACTAGATTATTTGGAGAGTAGAGGCCTCAGGGCAACAACCAATGGTAATCGTCCAGTATTTAGTACAACAGGATCCCATGCATTACTACAATACAAATGTATGAATCAATTTATTATTGGTAATAATTTTTATCGTTATTGATTTTATTATTACATGTATAGTATACATCTATATCTATCTCAAATGTCAAAAAAGAATAAAATGGAAATAATTCATAACTCCACTGTGAAAACCAGTGAAAGCTACAAAATATTACTTCGTAATGACTTAGAAAGTTTCAGATCATATTAAAAAAGAAATCTTGGTCACTATTCATGGGATGAGTGTCCAGAGTTTCAAAACCACTTTTACTTTGAAGCCTTTTTCTACACTGTGATAATACCCTGGTCTTTAAGTATCTAGGAGATCCGAAACTTGAGGAAAGGACTGCTAGTCCTTCAGAGTGCCATGGGATGGTAATATGAATTAAGAGCAATAATGTGTGGTGAACTGAAAAGTTTGTTTTCTGTCAGGACACAGCCTCATATTTCTGTGTTCTTCTACTGCAACAAATGATGAATGTTTTTTTGTAGCATCAGAAAATTGCTTCCAGTGACAAAGGAGAAAAGAGACTAAACAGGAACTGCAACATACCCATTGTAAAATTATCAATATGAAAATACCAGAATCCTGTGCTAAACATGGCATTATAATTTGCAATTGGGACAAACATGACAACAGTGATATCAGGAAGCTGACAGTCATTGATTCCACACCAAGGGAGCTCTTTTTATGATCCACTATTAATATTCAGGGTATGATAGGATTGTACAGCTCGGTGGATTCTTTCGTGGTGGGTAAGCATTGTCCTGCAGGTCTTTACCACTGCTAAGTATTATCACCACACCTTTAAACATTCCTGCAGTGCTTGCTTGGAGAAAAGGAGACAACGAACACCCCCCCACTGCCGTGTCTTGTTGGAAGGGTAAACTCAAGTGACCTGCATCTAGAAACTGACCTTGCTTACGGTCCCTAGGAGTAGGCTTTGTAGCCACAGAGACTGGAGTCTCAGAGCCTCTGACTCTGAGATGATCCACCTAGAAGGCTCTGGAAGTTTCATTAAACTGAAGTAGCCCACCTCAGCAAACCTTGTCTCACTGGACAAGGAAGCTAAAGTAGCTCTGTATATATTTTCGTGTGTGCCTCCATCGTCACTTAGCCTGCTTAAAACTTGCTTGCGCAACAGTGACAAAGCTCCCCAACAGACCTATGAAAACTAAACTGGTTGTATATCGGGATGCTCGTTTGTTGCTTATCAGATACGTTCTAGCATTTTTCCTTTGCAAGAACAATTTCCCAGCTAGGAGCTGAATACTGTAATCACTGTCATAATTAGTGAAAATCACTTGCTTTGAAAATAACACAAATGTTATCATAATTGTCAAAATCATGGTTCAGTAATTTAGGAATACTTGTTATCTTGCCAGCAGTAAGTTGTGGGCCTGATCCAAAGCCCAAGAAGCTCAATGAGAAGCTTTCCATTGGCCTCAGCAGGTCTTGGATCAGGCCCTTCATTAAGATACAGGAAGAAAACAGCCATTGCTATAGTGCTGACATGGTGTGCATGAATAAAGTACAAGTGCTAAGGTTAGTGAAGTGGTTCCTGGATGTAACATGTGAAGAATAATAGCATCCAAAATGGTACGTCAATGCAAAAGAATATTATTATTTCAGCTATTAGCAATTGGGATTCACAGGCATCTCTACCATTCATTGGATGTGCATTCTGCTTTCTGGCAGCATTTTAAAACTCATTAAATAGAGTATTAAACTAATCATGATAAACGACAAGCCAGATTTCATTACATTCTGGTTAATTACAAAATCATATCTACCTAGTCTTATAAAAAGCATATTAAAAGCTGAAATGCAAAATGTCTTCACTGAATAGCCATGTAAAGAAAAAGCTAAAAAAGAAAGACAGGAGGAAAATCACCTAGTCAGTGCAAAAGGATTTAGGTTCACCCTTCTTGCTGTGCCCCATAATAAAAATGCCTCCCCACCAAATATCAGGTGAATGTATCATCTAAAAAAAGTCTGAAACGACCACTCATTTTTATACTGGGGTTTGGTTTTATGACTGTATATTAATCCAAGCAGTTCCTGCACTGCTGTTCTACTGATTTATGACTGGACTGCTATTTATTTAGTGGAAAGGCATCCTATTAGGAAATGATTGTGTCCTACTTCTAAGGAAACAGCAGACAAATCACACCAAAACCTTTTTTGTGATTACTCAGTAACACTTATTAGTGAAATTAAAATTCAGGAGAAAAGATTTTGATAACTGCTGAAGCGGTGGGTCGCATTTCCAGATGGTCTGCATGAACATGGCATTCTACACCCCTTGCGATAATACAATGTGTTAGCAAGTGATTGTGGACAACGTTTTCTTATTTAATTAATAAAGGGTTGCACATCATTCAGCAATAAAGCTTCTGTGCTCAGCTCCACTGAAAATCATACGTGCCTCAAGTAGCGATTATGGAGTATTTAGGCTCTCCTGTCAAAACCTGCATTCTTCAAAACCCTCATCAGCTGCCATCTCACACAGCAGAATCCAAAATTTTCACCAAAAGGCACAAGGGGACTTTTGTGACATCACCTGTGGAGAAGAAAAGGTAGTGGCAGACACTGCTACCTTTTAAAACACAGCAGAGAAGGATGGACCCCATTTAAAAAAAAAAAACAACTCAGGTGTTGGAACATGCATACTGCTGGGAAGAAATGGCAGCTAGACAAATTCTTGTGCTTTGATAAGTCCAGACCTCTAGCCACTACCATTCAGGACAGTGAGGTTAAAGGCAGTCCTGCTTGCTTCCTTAGCCTCTTACAAAAGCAGCTTTATGCCTTGTATCTCCACTAACAATCGGTGGAGTAGTTAGCAAGCTGCCCATAGGCACAAACTCCTAGTGATTGGAGTAGACTTACAGACAACTCAGAAGAAAGAAGATGATAAATCCATTTGCAATGGGAGCAATAAATATGTTATGAGATAGTGAAGAACAACCTGAATGCATGTGCAACTTCCATCATAGCTTTATCTACAGCATGCACTTCATACATCCACACCTATTTCTGTCTAATAGATATCTTCTGTTCTTTGTTCTTTTCTTGGCTCCCCTACTTCACTCGCATTTACTGCAGAGTTTGCTTTTAGTGAGTTTTGTGTGCTGGGATTTTCAAAGTGGCTTAAGGCTATTGACTTTCAATAGGATTTGGGTAGCTAATTGCCTTTTCCTTTGTACTTTACAAATTCCAGACATAGCTCTTCTGTGAGTTCATTTTAGTCTTTTATGACTGAATTTCCTGAAATGTTATATCCCTCTTGAAAGGAAACAAAAAAAGTGCCCCTGTTTCTTTTTAATGTAAACCAGAGGAAATAGTTGACCTTCTTCCTTTAAATGTCCAAAGCTTTTGGTCTCTTACCTATTTAAGTTAAACAATATAGATGTCAAATGCATTAATTCAAGTGTCCTTGAGATCTTGATTCCAGCCTGGCAGAGGATCTGTGTAACACAGTCTTTCTCTGTAGTCCCTTCTCAGTGTGTGCGATGCAGTGGTGTTTTAGAGCCTGTTAAAGGGGCCAGAATGACGAAAATATAGTCTAATAAATATAAACTAATAAATATAGTCTTTGGGCTGTCTATTCAGCCAATGTGCTTCTGACTAGAAACTTTTATTTAATTCTTTCACAGCCAACCTACATAATCCATTGCTGTCCGTGAGATTTGACAAGCAGCTTTGACCTCTAGTTGTCCCAGAGTATCTTGTATTTTTTCTCACTACTGGTTAGTTATGAGTTAAACCCTGCTTACTGCCAATCTCAGAAAGCAAAAAGCAAGAGATGGTCAGTACAGAACAGAAGTAAATCATTCACCTAACACAGCTCCACTAACAATAAAGGAAAAAGTAGATATTTTGTAATGGCAGCAGAAGTTTTCCAAAGGCATTCAGAAAGGCAGAACAAGGGACAGAAAGAATGCATGAAAGAAGCAAACTGCAGCGTAAGCTCTTGTGAACTGCCACATCAGCAAGAATGAATCAATCAGATCCACAACTGAGAGAATCACAGAAAACAGGAGAAACCAGAGGTTGTAGGTAACAGATAAAATGCAGGGGGAGGTGGAGAGAAGCATTAGTCACTGGTTACAGTTTGTCCTTTTTCTTATTTATCTCTGTCTTTACTGACTGCATGGACTGTGCTCTGGCTTCAGGTACCTCAGTGCCCTACTCAGCGAGGGACGGCGGTAACTGTACAGACCAGGTGTGCTGTAAACAGTTTTGAAAGTAATTTATACAGAAAGAGACTTCACTGGAAATGGAAAAGAAGCAGCAATAGAAAAGGAAATAGAATATTCTGTAGCAGCTTTTTTTGCCCAACACATTTGTGCTGTGTGACTGTCAGAGGAAACACTAGGACAAAGGCACCTCAGTTAGAGTAAGAATTATTTAAACTCCTCCAAAGAGGTGCTAAATGGAGTTAGCAATTTTTTAAGGTCATACTAGCTTTTGGAGGACTACATTTGCCTAATAAAAGAAGACTAGACTGCTATTCTGTTAATTAAAACATATAGCCTCCAAGATGATTTTGTGACAGCATAACTTGCCACAGTTTTAAGCTTCACATTGTTTTGCCTTCTAAACCATCTCCAGACACAGGGATCTGCAGACAAGCTAGTGTACCTGAACCTGTGCCTAATCAAGGGTATTACCTCTCCTATAACCCAGCTACAGTGACAATACCACTAAAGGATGGGTATGAGCTATTTATAGATAAGTAAATATCGATGCCAATACTGGCTCCATTTCCCTTCCAGGATTCCCTCAGCATTATCTGTCATAAAATTTGGAGTCATAGTTGCTGCTTCTCAGCTTCCCCAGGCACAGAATTTGACTCTTGCTGATTGAGCTATCAAAGGAACTGCTTTAGAGTCTGATGTTTTCAAACCACTGTGATGCAGGTTCAGGAAATCACCCTTATTCATCAAAGCCCTGTAGCCCTTTTTGACCATTTTGACTTCTTTCTTGGTTTAAAGGTGTGCATCTCCAGCAGAACTCTGCAGTTTGAAATAAAGAGCCAGCTTTTTTAGGCTGGATTATCACAGATTTGGAGGTCCTGTGAATTGGACCAAGAGAATAAGCTGAACACATTGAACAGCATTTTACAGACTGAAATTTCTCAGGGCATTAGAAGTCCATCTAGAAAAACCTCAACAACCACACCCCTCAGCACACCAGTTAAAAGTCTACTTATACAGCATCTGCCATGTAGTCCTAATTTAATATTGACCATGGCACCTTCAGACCAGGCTGTATTAATTTCCAGAACTTAAGCTAAACAGTCATGCTGTCCAGCTCTCTTGAGAAAGACATTATGTGGAACATGGGTAACTGCTAGGTTAGTCCCATTCTTGAATCAGAGCCTGTTTAATGCACAGGGAAGGACCTGTAGTTTCTGTTAAGTAAACTGGAGAGGAATTGATCGTAAAAAGATCAAAATCAGATACGTGATGCATGGCAGATTCCACCCTGATAATGTCATTCATGTTGGGAAGAAATAGCCTGAGATAAGAGAAACAACAGCAAAATTATTTTCTACAAGTGGATATCCCCAGGTTATAAAGCTCACCTTATTCAAAATGGCACAGACAATTTAATTACATTCGTAAGGAGTTTCTGGTAAGTCATTGTATAATTAGGCAAATTTGAGTAGATATGTCAGCAATTACCAGCACAACTGCATTCACAAGTTGCAGCTTAATTGTTTTATTGAGTGTCAGTGCTTTATATTTGGGAAACTACCGCATTTCAGGTAATCGTAATGCACCAGCATGACAGAAAGCTAATAATGCATATAAGCACATTCCTTGTTTTTCTGCAGTATTATAATGAGCTATGAGACTAGAAGTAGCTGATCAGCATTTTTTGATTTGTGCTTATGTATTACCATTCCACACCATGCCACTGAAAGTAGTTCAGTTTGCTAAGGATATGCCCAAGAGGCTTGGACACAGGAAACTTCCATCCTTCATACCCATCTCATCTGCCTCAGTAGCTCAGAGCATTTCTTCCTGGAGTTTCACATGTCTCCTCATCCCCATGACAGTTTGGGGCAGAAAAAACATCTCACTAGCACCCTCACTGGATCCCGTGACTCCAGGACCAGTCCATACCTATATGCTGGACTACACCACCATGGAGCAAATCTTGTCCTAGAGGCTGACAGAGCACAAAAGCTGAGGGCCTGAGTCAGTCCATCACCAGCTCCAGAGTCAGCCCCGCCTGAATCCTTGGACAGCTGTGCCAGATGTGCTGGACGAGAGGAGCCTTAGCAAACTCACCTCCTGTGCAAAACCACATGCTCTTGCTTCCCAACCATTTAAATTTTACTGTCTGGCCTCTCAGATCAACAGCTATGTTGTTGTAGAGCCCCTAATGTAAGGAAGAGGGCAAACTTTTTTCCTCATGAGTAAATGATGGGATTTATCTCAGGACAGTTCTCTGATGAGGGCGCTGTAAAGACATCCTGTGTTTTTGTGAAATGAGGGGAAAATTTTCTCAAAGTGGCTGAGTGAGTTCCTGCCCACCAGGACAGCAGAGGACATCAGAACCTTTTTGTGCTTCGAAAGTGTAAATACTGGCAGGAAGGATGCTTGAGGACCCAATAGCATTTCTCATCTGAGGATACCAAGCCTTATAATGCATTTGAAGCTAAGAAATTGTTTCTACAGAGGGACAAACTGAGCTTCAGAAGCCTAACTTATTTAGGACCAGTTACAAGGATAGGGTCAAGCCCAAGTCTTCAGTCGCAAGTCACAGCCCCATGATTGTCTTAACACCATCGTCCCATCAAAATAAGTAGTGATCTCCTCTCAGATCAAAAATGTTTCATGGGATTGATTCCTTCCCTTTGCCAACAGAACTATTCTGATATAAACCTACTGTGACCAAAAGTCAAGCCACCTTAATAATGTGAATTGCTTTAGGTTACTCATTTCTACCTTTCTCTTTGCTTTACCTCTTGACAACCCTCTTCCAAACTCTGGTTTCAAATAGAAATACTAGCAGTGCCCCATATAGACCATTTTGATTTGGAGATTGCAGGAGACAGAGAGGATAAAGTTAATAAAATTGGCAGACTACAAATAGACACTTGGTGTTATTCAATGTTTCTTGGTGTTATTCAATGTTATTCAAAAGGGTCACAAGGATCATCTTCCAGTTCCCAAGCAGGAACAGGAGCACAAGTCATTTCAAATACAGCAAACGCTTCTACCGTAATTTATGGCAGTTCTCCCCCTGTGTGTGATCTCAACATCCCCCAGGTTCCTACAAGTGCTGACGGGCCTTGCATCTGTCCTCTGAGTCCAGTGGAAATTTTAAGATGTGGTGAGAGGAGATCAATATTCATTAACAGAAGTTAATATTTGCCAGAGATCATTGGTGTGGCATGCAGTTCAATCTAGACCACTTAGACCTTACAAAATCTGCCGTATCTTGCTAAGTGCTTAGTCCAATCTGCAAAATCAATGATAAACTGATGTTCTCTTATGAAGAAAGTAATGTGTTAAGGGAAGGAGGACTTCTGCATTTGTGTCAAGTTCAGTCCACTGCCGAAGTGCAGAAAAAGTGCAGAAAATTCCTACCATTGGCTAATAACCGCATTGTACTTTGCCGAACCATGGCTAAAAATAAAGAGATTAATAAATACTCCTAATAGGAATTTAAACCTAAAGAAAGCTCTAAGTCCTTTCCCCCCAAAAAACCCCTAAGGAATAAGAAGGTGTCATCCGGCAACTAGTCACCACACAGCTGCTTGTTCACCCCCCCCATGTGGGATGGGGGAGAGGATCAGAAGGGCAAAATTGAGAAAACTTGTGGATTGAGATAAAGACAGTTTAACAGGTAAAGCAAAAGCTGTGCATGCAAGCAAAGCAAAATAAGGAATTCCCATCAGCAGGCAGACACTTAGCCATCCCTAGGAGTGCAGGGCTCCATCACCTGTAACAGATACTTGGGAAGACAAATGTCGAATGTCCCCCCCTTCTTCCTTCTTCCTCCCAGCTTTTATTGCTGAGCATGATGTCACATGGTATGGGGTATCCCTTTGGTCAGTTGGGGTCAGCTGTCCCAGTTGTGTCCTCTCCCAATTTCTCGAGCACCCATTGCCTACTTGCTGGCAGGGCAGTATGAGAAGCAGAAAAGGCCTTGACTCTGTGTAAGCACTGCTCAGCAACTAAAACATCTCTGCATTACCAACACTGTTTTCAGCACAAATCCCATAGTCCCACACAAGCTACTATGAAGAAATTTAACTCTCTAATTTAAAAGCAGCACTTACTAAAATAAGAAGAAACAAATTTCACTTCCATATTCACTTTTTAGTTTGGGGGCTTTAATTCTTTAAATTTCTTCCACCATATAGTGAGTTTCTTCATAGCAACAAATTGCAATTGCATCTTTCAACCCAAGGGCAAATCAAAGTCTAAAGCTGTTTCATCCTCAAGGGACTTAGCACCTAAATAATCTGACTGAATTCTAAGTTAGGAAAAATGACAATACACATATATGCCCTGTACATTTCTGACCCTACCCAAACACGTCTGATCTTTATATGCCTGCTACTTACCCAAAATCACACGTTGTCTTGATGTCAAAAAGAATTTTCATTAAAAATCTGGAACCTCTGTTACAGACATGCCACCTTTGTGTCTGCAGGCTGAAATTAAAGTTATTTAAAGTGGTTGAATAATATGATTGGAGATTTTACAAGCAATCAGGAGCTGGTAGGAGGTGTAAATTAGAATGATTATGACACAGATCAGTGTAAATTTTTGTAGTAACCAATTACCTACAGACAAAGTATAATCTTTTTTCTGTACTTCTGCCTGCAGAACAGTATCAATGACCTGGCAAGAATTTATACTCTAGAGAAGGGCTGATTGGAAAGATAATTGGAGAGAGAGGAAAATATTAATAGGGTACAAAACCCTCTGCTGTTAGGATATTAATACAAATTTGGTCAGCTGCCACTGAAAGATATTGTCAGGCTAGTAATGTTCATGGACATTGTAGTTTTCGGTTTAGTTTGTAGAGGTCATTAATTAACATCATTTACTTTGGAAATCTGAAGAAAGAAGCTGAAAGATGGAACTGGAAATCAGCTAGGGACTGCCTGGCTACTCCAAAGAGGTCCAAACCATACAGATGTTAAGGAAATACTTTGAGAGTGAGTTATATAGTGCTCTAAGTCTACCTACCAGACCCATTTGATGTCCATCATTGTCACTTTCAGATGAAAGCTGGATATTTGTATATGTCTAATGAAAAATCATGCAACTTTGAGAGCCAAAAAATCATCTTCACATGAAAACTGTGCTTTGTTATGCAGCAGCATCTAAAACACTCTCTTGTTCCCATGCATTTATAGTTCCATTTTTCATTGCTGGCAGTACACATATCTGAGACTTCTTCTGAGGATGGAGCTTCAATTGTAACATCCATCTGTCTGGGTAACAATAGACACAACGCCAGACATCTGATGTTATTTGCTTAGCAAATGGGAGTTTGTTTTGAAGTGAAAATTCTGCTAATTTTCAGAAATACTTGAATTATGAGAATCCTTTTGACAATCTAGTGTTTACCAAACCAAACTCCATCAAAAGATGCTTTTGTTTCTTTTCTCAAATATGTCTCCTGCATAGTTTTCCACAGGTCTTGACAATCCTCCTTGTCTTAGTTTTTCTATTAATGTCAGTCAGGAAGATTATTTCCAAATATGAGCTTTGTGCCCATTCAGCAGATATTCTGAGGAGTTCCCTATGGTAATTGCATTAAAATTTTATTTTCCCGGCTTCTGACATTCAGTTCCTCCCTCCATTTCTCAACTAAAATTTACTTCCCATTTGTGAATAAACACTTTCATACACTTTCGAGTATATGGCTCTGCACAGATGCATGCTTGGGAATTAGTTAAATAGAAAAGGAAAACACATTATTTATGCACACAGACCCTATATCATGTCACTATTTACAGTATTTTAGAAGTGGCTATAAGAGAAAAATAATGCTGAACTAATCAAGATGTTTTGAATGTGCTTACAATTCATTGAACACATTTCTATTTGTAGCTGTATTAAAAGTAACACCAAAAACCTTTGAGATCTACAACTGATTGGTAAGTTCTCTTTTCATTGTTATTCAATTTTAATCTTATTACTCTAAAATTGACTCTTTCAAAACAAACAAACAAAAAAACTGTGCAAATTCTACCTTCACCGGCTAGACCAGCCGGTCTACAGATCAGCTCAGTGAAATGAAAGGAATAGAATAGCAAATAAAATTTGCTGTAGATAGATGTAAAGTGAAACAGAAAGTGATGGCTCTAGGCTTACACCAGCCAGAAACAAGACCTTGGGCTTGTAGCAGGTAGATAATTCTGTGAAAATATCAGTCTGATATTTCATTCTTCCATGAAAATAGTAGACAAGCTCAGCAGCAGTCAAAAAAAGCAAATCAGTTTTTATGTTTTTTTAGAAAAGCAGTAAACCAGGAAAGATAATTATGCCACCATATGTATCCATGGTTCTCACACCCTTTTAATACTGCATGCAACTTGGAAATGGAATAGTCTGAGAAAGGCAGCAAGAGATATTGAAACTCTGGAGCAGCTCCCAAATAAGGAAAGACTGACTGAGTACACTAAATTTCTCTATCCTGGGCAAGAGACAACTGAAGGTAGATATGTTAGTGGTAACAAAACCATGAATAGCACGCAGAAGATAGGGAGGGATTGACTATTCACTCTCTTCTAGTACAAGCATCAAGAGTAATCAAACGCGGACGGCAAAAGCCACTTGTAGCACAAATTAAAGGAGGTGATTCTTCAGGAAACAGATAGTAGAACTACCTGTTCAACACCTTTCCAAAGGACCTTGTGGAATGAAAGAGGTTTGCATGAGTTCAAGGGGAGACTGCATGAAAGACTTGGAAGAAAGAACCATGAAGGCATTTCTAAACAGACAAACAGACAAACTATGACAGGAAATCATAGAATCATAGAATCATAGTAAAGTTGGGGTTGGAAGGGACTTTTAAAGGTCATCTAGTCCAACCCCTTGCCGTGGGCAAGGCTTCAACGAGATCAGGTTGCTCAGAGCCCCATCCAACCCAACCTTGAATGTTTCCAGGGATGGGGCACCTACCACCTGTCTGGGCCACCTGTTCCAGTGTTTCACTAACCTCATTGTAAAAAATTTCTTCCTTATATCTAGTCTAAATCTACCCTCTTTTGGTTTAAAACCATTACCCCTTGTCCTGTCGCAACAGGCCATGATAAAAAGTTTGTCCCTATCTTTCTTCTGAGCCCCCTTTAAGTACTTATAGGCTGCAATAAGGTCTCCCCGAAGCCTTCCCTTCTCCAGGCCAAATAACCCCAACTCTCTCAGCCTTTCTTCATAGGAGAGGATATTCCAGCCTTCTGATCATTTTCGTGGCCCTCCTCTGGACCCGCTCCAACAGGTCCATGTCTTTCTTATGCTGAGTGCTCCAGAGCTGGACGCAGTACTCCAGGTGGGGTCTCACCAGAGCAGAGTAGAGGGGCAGAATCCCCTCCCTCGACCTGCTGGCCACGCTTCTTTTGATGCAGCCCAGGATACAATTGGCTTTCTGGGCTGCGACCGCACATTGCTGGCTCACATCCAGTTTTTCATCCACCAGTCCCCCCAAGTCCTTCTCAGCAGGGCTGCTTTCAATCTCTTCATCCCCCAGCCTGTATTGATACCGGGAATTGCCGTGGCTCAGGTGCATGAGGTTCACACAGGATGGCATCCCATCCTTCAGGTGTGTCAACTGCACCACTCACCTTGGTGTCATCTGCAAACTTGCTGACGGTGCACTCAATCCCACTGTTTATGTCATTGATGAAGATATTAAACAGTACCTGTCCCAGTACGGACCCCTGAGGGACATCACTCGTCACCAATCTCCATCCGGACATTGAGCCATTGACCACTACCCTCTGGATGTGACCATCCAACCAATTCCTCATCCACCAGACAGTCCACCCATCAAATCCATACGTCTCCAGTTTAGAGAGAAGGTGTCACGAATGGGTGGTTTTAAGGCTGCGTAAAGAATCACTGGCAAAGGTATTAACAAAGGGTGATTTTAATAGAAATTTATAGAAACGTGACTTAACAGAATTTGATGGCAAGGTTCACTCTATTACTTATTACATTGATTAAGTTTACACTGGGGAAAATCATATTAGAATTGTGTTGGAATTTGTACAGAGATTAAGGGTAAAAGGGTAAAAAGGGGGACCCTCCCATTGAGCCACAAGGTTCAGAAGAGATCCGACTGGACCCAATCTTAGTCTCAGACTTGGACAACAGTTTGTGTCTAATACAAAAGGGGATAGGAAGGGCCTCCTGTTGGGTCACGAGGTTCGGAGTAGACCCCTTTGCTTTCTAAACTCCTCAGAGAGGAGCCTAGGTGCGGCTGGATCTACCCTTAGTCTCAGACCTGGGCAACGGTTTATGACTAAAGGGTTAAGGGTTTTAGCAGCAACTTAGAGTCTTACAATGCTTAAACATTAATCAGTTTGACAACTATACAACTATACTCCCCTTGAGTACCGTGAAATACTCACGTTAAATGCTTTGGCATTTCCCAACGGGCGAAGAGTTGAGCCCCGAGGAGTGTCTCAGCCCAAAATCTCGGGGATCCTCCGAGTATCGCAAATTTGAGTTTGAGAACTCTGAGAAGCATCCCACTCAGAGAGAGATTCTGGATGCAGCCCGCTACGGTCCAGGAGAGCTCAAAGGGTCTCACTTGGTACTGCTGTTTATAGGTTTGCAAGATGATTGGCTTTAGTCATCAGTAAATTTCCCTTTTGGCTACTATCTGAGGTGGTCCAGGGTAGTAATTATGGTATTGTTTCACGGTAACAATGGTATTGTTCCACTTGAGCTATGATCCAGGTAGGGAAAGCTTCAGAGCTGTCAGAGATGACGAACTATCTCTTGTTTCTGTTCCCTACCTTGATTATGTAGCTAGCGTCCCTGGTACGATCAGTGTTGTTCCCCACCTTAGCCATGCAAGAGTGCTTGGTACGGCCAAGGGACGCTTAACCGCCCAACTCATACACAGTGGCTAAAGCTTAACAGAATGTTCTGAGATTGCATCGTAGCCCAGAGGAAAAGAAGGGGGGAGAAATGCACCACCACAATCCACCCCGTGACTAAAGTCAATCCATCTGTCCCTCACAGAGTGGCAGTGTGGTCACCTCTTGCCTCTGTGCCTATAAACAGATCAATGCCATATTCCAATTGTAATTGAGGGAAATTTTTGGTTGGTTTGTTTGATTATTAAGATTTTATTAAATGTGATAGAGCAATCTTATATGTACGAGGAGGTTTTGGTAACAGTGATACTTGTCTAGCTATTTTCCACACTCTGACATACAGAACAATGTTTAACAACAAGCATAATATAACAGAAATTAGTAAAATTACAATGGGGTGTAAAATTTGATTTAAAGTCCCTGTTGCAGTCGGCGACCATCCGAATAAAGTGTCCCACCAATTATGTTCTCCATCTTTCTTCACTCTTTCTAAGACATGGTGTATTTCTTTTATATTGTGATGGACAGTAATTAGAGTCTTTTGTCCATGATTTTGAATTCGTTGTAGTACTTGATTCAGGTCATCGTGTTGCAAGAGTTTTCTCACCAATGTGAGGTTCATTCCAATAGGGGTAGGTAGCAAATTTTGATAGGGTGTGTAGTTTGATTGTAGCATCTGATGAGTTGTGACAGGGGCTGAATAGTTGAAGTCACATCCTATGATTTTGAAATTACAAATACAGACATTTGAATTATTATTTGTTTTTACAGTGGTGTTATCTGTAAGTATAGAATCACAAAGAGTTCTTAAACAAATGCATCCGTTTTCAACAGATATTAGTACAGTTTCGGGGATTTCATCAGGATGTATTTCAAAATGACAAATACTTTGTTCAGTGTCAAGACAAATGTCTTGGGCTTTTAGGGTATTGCCTTCACAAATGAATCCTTGTTGTTTTCGTACAACACATGCACCTACATCAATAGTTTGCCATTTGTTTTTAATTTTTTGGGCCCATACTCTATGTTCTATTGGGTAGAGTACAGTTCCGTTGTGATTCAATCCTAGTGCAATGATTGGGTATATGGTGTATACGGAAGCATTGCGTATTGTCAAGACAAAAGCTGTCACTTTGTTGTCAGTGGGATTATAAGTGAAGTTAACTAAATGCCACCAAGAATGGAATTCCTTTTCAAATTTAGTTGCATTGTCCCAAATTACTTTTCGAATTTCAGTGGGTAATATGCCTTCATCTCCTTCCTTTATAATTGCTGCTACAGTAGATTGCATCCACAACTGAGAAACGTGTATGGTGCAGAAAGTACTGTAGTTACCACATTGATTAGCATGAACAAAGGAAGTGAGGGTCTCCACCCCGTGCATTGGGTTTGTTGGTGTATGAGCCAAATTTGCTTTATGCTGGCAAGGATTGCTCCTGTGAGAAGGATAAGCAATCCTTTGATGGTTAACCTAATCTCCAAGGGAGGTGTGTTGGTATCACTCTTGGTATCATTCCTGGAAAGGGAAAACAATACAAGTCTGGGCAGGGTTTTTCTGGACGGGTTACCCCTTAGTGGTTTAACTCGTTTAACTGCTCGGACTAAAGACAATAATCCCTTTTCCCACTCGGAATATCTCTGTTCTGTTTCTTTAAATGCAGTCGAGCTGAACATCAAAGGTCTTTTCGGTCCGTCAGGGCTAGTTTGGAACAGTTGGCAGTAAGTACCATGTTCAGCAAAACTCCATTCTGTTATAATAGGGTCGTGGAAGTGTACTGGTCCCAGTGACTGACATGTCTTTAATTCCTGTACTACAGTTTTGACTGCCTCTTCATGTTCTGAATTTCATTTCCACAGTTTTCCTTTTCGTAAAAGTGAGTATATTGGGTGAGCAATGATAGGAAATCCAGGTACATGTTTTCTCCAGTATTCTAAAGGACTTATAAGCTGTTGTAATTCTTTCTTAGATTGGGGCATCTGCAATTGTTCTAATTTACTTAGGGTGTCTGGTGGAACTGTTGCACTACCTGCAATCCATCAAGTGCCTAAAAATTTTACTTCCTTACTTGGTCCTTGACATTTCTCTGGTGGAATTTCAACTTCTGCCTTTTGTAGCATTTGCCATACTGTTGTTGTTGCTTTCCCTACTTCTTCAGGGGAATCTCCTCCAATCAGAATATCATCTATGTATTAGTACAGTTTCACATTCTGAGGAAGTGAGACTATTTGTAAAAGTTCAGCAAGCACAGCATGAGCAATGATAGGTGAATGTTTATACATTTGTGGGAGTCTGTTAAAGGTATATTGTATACCTTCCCAAGTAAAAGCAAATTTTTCTTTATCTTTTTCCTGCAAGGGCACCATAAAGAACATGTCTTTTACATCTAGGATTGCCATCCAGGGGTATGCGGCTGCTTGCAGTGTGGCTGTTAAAACTGCATTATTGGGTATTGCAGCCGTTAGCAGAGCTGTGTTAGCATTGAGGCGCCGATAATCAATTGTTAATCACCACTTTTCGTCTGGTTTTCAGATTGGCCAAATTGGTGAATTGTAAGGGGAGTGGGTTCTGGAGATGATTTGTCGTTTTTCCAAATCAGCTATGACTTCAGAGATTCCAGCTCATGCTGCAGCAGAAATTGGATACTGCGAGACGTTTGTGACTTTTGAGTCAGGGAGCGCAGGGGCTGCGTGGAGTACATGCACTACAGTCTCCCGCCTTGTATTAGGGTCAACATTTGAACCAAAGGACCATACGCTGTTATCCGGCAGATGCCAAGTTTGGTTGTTCAAAACATCGAAACCTAAAATATTTTCATTGTGATCTTTAACTGCAAACCGAGTAGACGATATGTGTTTCTCACCCAGGAGCCATAAATTAATTTTTGAAGTTTGGCACATAACACTTGTTCCGTTCACTCCAGTAACTTTAACTTTTTGCCGTCTGGGTCGCATACCCAGCTTCTCGATATCTTGTTGTGTTAGTATTGAAATTTGTGCTCCCATATCTGTTAGAAATTTTACTAATTGTTGTTGAGGGCTAATTGGAATTAAAATATATCTTGCTTTAATGATGGGTGTAGCGTTACATTCAGAGGAATTTGAGGGGAACAAGCGGTTACCATTTCCCTCATCATAGTCATCAGGATCACTCCGAATATCACCATCCCATTCCTCAGGGGATGTAATCAATTTTCTATTCTGAACAATGTTAGGGGGATTGGGAGCTTGCATAAGCATCATCTCAACCTTTTCTTCCAACTTTTGTGTTTTCTCCTTTTCTTCCTGTAACTGTTTTTGCAGCTGCTCAATTTTCGGGGATAGTATTAATTCAGCTGCTTTTCTGCCTTCTATTTCTTCTTTCAGGTCTTGCTCCCTTCTATTGTTATTCTTTCTATACTGATAAGCAGCTTCTAAACAGGTGCCTAACATTTTGCAAATAATTTCTTTTCCTTTTCCGTCGTTTATATGACTTTTACCAATTGTTCGTCTACAGCTTTCCAATCATGCCAGTTATCACGAGCCCATTCTTCTGAGAATTTGGGATTTGGACTTATTCCATGTTTTTATAAGTAATCGCTGATACTACTTGCCATCCTGCTGACTACGCCAAATTGTCACGAATGGGTGGTTTTAAGGCTGCGTAAAGAATCACTGGCAAAGGTATTGGCAAAGGTGATTTTAATAGAAATTTATAGAAATGTAACTTAACAGAATTTGATGGCAAGGTTCACATTAATTTTTACAGAGATTAAGGGTAGAAGGGTAAAAGGGTGAAAAGGTAAAAGGGGGACCCTCCCGTTGAGTCACAAGGTTCAGAAGAGATCTGACTGGACCCAATCTTAGGGGGAGGAATGCACCACCACAGAAGCATGTTGTGAAAGACTGTGTCAAAGGCCTTACAGAGGTCCAGATAGACGACATCTGTAGCCCTTCCCATGACCCATGTCCCATGAATGTAGTCACTCCATCATAGAAGGCCACTAGATCAGGCAAGACTTGCCCTTGGTGAAGCCATGCTGGCTGTCTCGAATCACCTCCCTGTCCTCCATGTGCCTTAGCATAGCTTCCAGGAGGGTCTGTTCCATGATCTTCCCAGGCACAGAGGTGAGCCTGATTGGCCTGCAGTTCCCCGCGTCTTCCTTTCTTCCCTTTTTAAAAATGGGGGTTATATTTCCCCTTTTCCAGTCAACGGGAACTTCACCGAACTGCCACGACTTCTCAAATATGATGGATAGTGGCTTAGCAACTTCATCCACCAGTTCCTTCAGGACGCATGGATGGATCTCATTGAGTCCCATGGACTTGTGCACTTTCAGGTTCTTTAGATGGTCTTGAACCTGATCTTCTCCTACAGTGGGTGGCTCTTCATTTTGCCAGTCCCTACCTTTGCCTTCTGTGGCTTGGGTGGTGAGGCTTGAGCACTTGCTGGTGAAGACCGAGGCAGAAAAGTCATTGAGTACCTCCGCCTTCTCCATATCCCAGGTAACCAGGTCTCTCGCTTCCTTCCTGAGAGGGTCCACATTTTCCCTAGTCTTCTTTTTATCCCCGAGGTACCTATAGAAGCTTTTCTTGTTGCCCTTGATGTCCCTGGCCAGATTTAATTCTACCAGGGCTTCAGCTTTCCTAACCTGATCCCTGGCTGCCTGGACCATTTCTCTGTATTCCTCCCAGGCTACCTGTTCCTGCTTCCACCTCTGTAGGCTTCCTTTTTGTGTTTGAGTGTGTCCAGGAGCTCCTTGTTCATCCATGCAGGCCTCCTGGCATTTTTGCCTGATTTCCTCTTTGTTGGGATGCATTACTCCTGAGCTGGGAGGTGGTGATCCTTGAATATCAACCAGCTTTCTTGGGCCCCTCTTCCCTCCAGGACTTTGTCCCATGGCTCTCTACCAAGCAGATCCCTGAAGAGGCCAAGTCTGCTCTCATGAAGTGCAGGGTAGTGAGCTTGCTGTGCGCCCTCCTCGGTGTCCTAAGGATCTTAGGACTTAGAACTCCACCATTTCATGGTCACTGCAGCCAAGGTTGCCCTTGACCTTCACATTCCCCACCAGCCCCTCCTTGTTGGTGAGAACAAGGTCCAGCATAACACCTCTCCTTGTTGGCTCCTCTACCACTTGGAGAAAGAAGTTATCACCAACGCATTCAAGGAACCTCCTGGATTGCTTATGCTCTACTCTGCAATTGGTCCAAGAGTGGGGAAGTATCATATATACATTGCTGGAGACAGAAAATGGGACTAGATGGGACCTGTGAGCTGAACTAGTACAGCTGTTCTTATCAATGCTTTCCATGTTTTCAGTTCTCTGTATATATTTCTCTCCATATAGTTACACTGCATAGTTTTGGAGAGTTCAAAGAGCACCTCCCTCAAAAAAGCTACAGGCAATAATCTTTCCCAGGTTTCAAATTAAGCTGTTTTGCCACAATGTTCTTGCTTACTCCTCTCAGAAAGAATGCCACAGCAAGGAGATTCCTGTGTCCTGAGACCTCCTGAACACATGTCAATTCCCTAATTTCCTGTATAGAATAAATACATTATTTTTATTTATGAAGTTGATCCCCTAAGCACTTTGTTCTTGGGGGACTGTTCCTTTCCCCTGGGGGAGAGAGGGGGAATGACCCCGTCTGAGGAGATATAAGGCAATCAAATATTTTTTTCTCACCAGAGGAGGGGATACAGCTTTTTGCACAGATCATGAAAAGTTATATAACAATAATCAGGTATTACTATTATTATAATCAAATGAGCTCCGATTTTACCACAAGCACTTTTCAGAGATTCACTTCTATCACATTTTACAAGGATAACAAAACACAATTAGCAGAACTTTTTAGTAGTATGGCTTTTCCAGATCTAGAAGCTTGACTTGGTGCGAGAATACTATGGGAGAATCTGTTGTTGGTGTAAAGTGAGGGAAAATGGAGTAGATGGATGTCATTAGCTCCTAAATTTCAGTGTTCTTTCAGAACAGACCATGCCTTTTGATCATGACCCTCTGCTAACACATCCAGGTTTGATCTGCCATAAAGGCTAGTTAAACTCTATGCATTATGAAGAATAAAGGCTGTGCCAGTACTGTCAGACATGGGTCTCTTGATCAAAACTGAGTGGGTAAGGTCAAAGCAGAAGATAACAGGAAAAGAAACATGAACAAAAAGAGCCTCTGGGCCATCACCAGGGAAAAAAAAAAGGGCACACCAGACAAGATCAGAAACTTTGCTGGGTGGATGCACACAAGCTAAAAAGGAAATTTCTATGGGAAATGCAGAACTCACATCCACACAGCCCACCTCTACAAAGACCTAATCCTAAACCCATCTGATGTACATAAACCTTACCAAGCCATAGATGGAGCTCTGCTAGTCCAAATACCACCAGAGACAGGAAAACAGAGCAGTCCAGATAGCCTTGATTGCATTGGGATAGTTGTCCAGTGGCAGAATGGGCATGATGTTGTGCAGAGCTTGCCAAGAATTTTCTGCTCCTTGAAGCCTGCCCCAGCTTGTATAGTAAAATGTGTTGCTACCCTTGCCCTTGTTCACTTTGACAGCGTGCATAATGTTGTTTCATGAACCCATGCCATAATTAAAAATAGCCATCATGTGTGATGTGTTGGATGGAGAGCCTGAGCTTCACAGGCAGCTCAGTTCTGAACCACATGTTGGACAGAAAATGCCCCCTTTCCCTAAGTGTAGTGGTTACCAGTTGTAAAGGGGCTGCAGAGGCTAATGGTAATGGGAACTAATAAATATATGCTTTCTTGTTCATCATCTGATGGATTTCAGCTGAAAGGAATAGCGGGATCTTGGTATTTCTGAGAAGTTTGGGTGATCTGTGAAACCACTTGTGGAATACAGAAATCACATGCGGAGAAGGATGAGATTTTCATTGTGACAGATGCGATTAAACTGCTGTATGACACAGACCTCTGCTGACATAAAGGTTAATGCTGTTAAGCTCTGCTGACAAATGTGTGGAATCTTTTAAGATTATGCTTTATAGTTTTCTTTGTTATTTATCTATTTACCTCTCACAGTTTCAGAACTGATTCTACGGGAAAATTAACAGCCACGATAACTCCTCATTTTATCAAGATGTTCATCCTTGTCTTCTTACCCTGGCTCCTGGACTCTATGATTAGTTGAATATCTTTTGGTTTGTATTCTGGTGACAGGATTAAAAAAAACAACCACCCCACTGCTACCAAAAAAACCCCCACCCCACTCTGAAAATCTGAATAGAGATACAATAGAGTCCCTGGGCGCTACTATCCAAAAAGCTGACAGGAAGCATGGCAATCATCTTTTGTAAAATGTCCCCAAAATTTACACATTGCTACAATTTGAAGTACTTAATCTATTGTTTTCTGAACATTTGATGTGGATAAAGTTGCACTTAAGTTTTTTGCAAAAACTATTACAGAGAATTTTTCTGATACCTACACATAGTATTTGCAATGGAGACTACTTTCTTTGGACAGAAATTCTGAACAAGACCAATGTGCCACCAGTTGTCACGGTGCCAGGATCTGACAACTAAAGCTGATACAGCATAGTATCACTTTCCAGCCAAAGTTTTTGTAGAGATGGAAGAGTCTTTGATCAAGAAACCTGATGAATTGATTCCATTGTGATACACGGGCAGAGAGTGAAAGCAGCATACTAGCCATTACTGAAATGAGATTGTGGAGTTAGAGGAGATGAGGTGGAAGGGAAGAGTAATGAAATCAGGTAAGTTAAAAAAAGGAGGGGGATGTGTGGGAGAAGAGAAGGAAGGGCAGACAGTTGCTTATTCAAAGGATACAAGAAAAGACCAGGGAGGGGGGAAAGGGGAGGGGGGGAAACAAACCCAAGGGAATGAGGAGAAGGTAAGCAGAAAAATAGAAGAGGAACTTACATGAGCCAAATATTATTCTTTCATTTACAATCAATCAGAGTTGACTGAAATAATCAGTTATTTTCAATGGGAAATCGGGGTGTGGGGAAGATGTTTTCTGTTACTACATGTAAAAGCTGAATGCGTCTGCAAAAGGCAAGAAAAGGAAGTAGTGTTGGAAAATACTTAGAAAAAATCATGGTCCAAACCAAAAGCCTTTTATTTCTCAGAGTTTGGGGGGTTCTGGTTTTGTTTGGAGGAGGGTAGGGGTTTTTTTCCCCCCTGGGGGAGCAATGGGAGCCATGGGAGTATTATCTAAAATAGGAGTACACAAGTTAGATCATCACAACTATTTCATAAATAATCCTGGTCTTTCTCAGAGCAAAACGGTGAAGATACTTGAATTACAAACATACAAGGCAAATCCAAGACAAATTCACATGTGTGTGTTCAGTGGGGCTCTAAATTAGGGCTATATCCACCCAGGTGCTTCCATCTTTCAAACAACAACATAACACAGCTCTGACATTACAGTGAAATTAAATTACCCATTAATAAATGTGGATTCAGTTACTCATTTGAAAAAGCAGCATCAGGATTGTCAACTGGGAAATAAAATATGTATTTCTTTGTGTCCTCTCTCTAGCAAGTCAGCATTGGCTCGTGAAGTGCCACTGGCAAGGGTGGCTGGTGGTTCTCACCAGCTGTCTTAGGCCAGTGACCACAGAAATGTACAGAAGTCCACTGCAAGTGAGGGCACGCTTGCCCTGGGAAATGGGTAGACTCAGGGGAAATCAATGTCCATCCAGCCAAGACAGGATACACTGAGGGAGAGTGATCAAAAACATTCTCTGTAGAGAGTCAAGTTGTTTGATTTCTAGTGAAGTATCTAGAGTGCAGAAGAGTTTGTGAAGCACATGGATGCATGAAAGATAATAAAAAGAGTCATGAGAGTTTGAAATTTTTATTACAGTCTAAGTTGAGAGAATCTCCCTGCACAACTTAGAATAAAGGTCAGGCTTTCTTTGCCAAACTCTTGAAACATGTACAAATCAACTAGACAGCATTTATCTCTATTATCATTTCTATTCTGATAGTAAAAGTAAGACAGCCAAAAAAGCAAAAAAAAGCAACATAAAAAAGAGCTTCCAAAAAGAAAAGTTGAGAAAGGCTTATCCAGGAGATAGCTCACTATGGAAAACTGGTTCAATAAAAGAACTTAATATACATGCTTGCATTAAAGCATATATTTACTCTATATTCATCAGAGAAATTAAGTCGGTGCTACACACTGATTCAGTGGAACCAAGGTATACATACAAGACTAAACATAGGTTCAAATACTTTGCTGAATCAGGGCGCAGTTTCGGTGTCAAGGAACTATGGTTCTGGTCTCTCCGTGCTTAGTAAATTTGATAGTGGTGTGCAGGTTATCTCCCTTCCATGCCTCGCAATTGTCATCTGTGAGAGTACCATAGTGTAGCTCTGACACACAGAGAACTAATGAATACTTCATGAGACTCTCAGTTATTATTTAATCACAGCTCCTTTACGAGTTGATGGAATTTGTGTTGACTTGATACAAAGGGAAAATAGCACAGCACTTTCTGAAATGTAATAGTGAAAACAAAGCTAAAAATAAACTAAGTTAATATTAAAAATATGAGAAGTACAGAAGAGAAATATAAAGTGATGGTTGAAAACTAAACACAGACATTTGAAAGACTTTATCAGAAAGATCAATGTAAAAGCATAAGAGAAAAGTGCTTATTTCTATGGTATAACACTTCTATTCATATTCATGTAGAGGATCAACTCTTTCCATGAATGTCCTGTGAAACTACTGATTAATCTGAGAGTCAGGGTTAAAATGAATTGCAAATAGAATGAATAGGAAAAACATGTAAAAATTTGGCCTAAACTGCCAATTTTTTTTTTAATCTATTTTTTCTCTAAGAATATTAGCAGCAGTATGGAAACTATAGGTACTCAAAAATGAAATCTTTTCTTTGCCTACTAAACTCCTGCCATCAAAGTTAACAGCCTGTCCTGGTTTTGGCTGAGATAGAATTAAATTTCTTCCTAGTGCTGTCTTTTGGATTTAGTATGAGAAGAATGTTGATAACACACTGATGTTTTCAGTTGTTGCTAAGTGCCCTGTCAAGGACAGCTTCCATGCCCTACTGAGCAGAGGCTGGGAGGAGGGAGCATAGATGGGACAGCTGGCCCAACTGGCCAACAGGGTATTCCATACCATATGACGTCCTGCTCAGTATATGAATGGTAGGCGTGATCCAGGAAGTAGCGATCGTTACTTGGTTATCGGTCAGCGCGGGTGGTGAGCAATTGCATTGTGCATCACTCATTTTGTATATTCTATCATTATCATTATTATTATTATTATTATTATTTTCCTTTTACTGTTTTGTTAAACTGCCTTCATCTCAACCCACGAGTTTTCTCACTCTTACTTTTCTGATTCTCTCCCAGTCCCACTGCGGGGTGGGGAGGGAGTGAGCAAGCGGCTGCATGGGGTTTGGCTGCCTGGCAGGTTAAACCACAGTCCAATCAAGATTATCAACTCTAAGGTTAACAATGTTAATAATAACAATGTTAATAATTTAGTTATTTAAATTAATTGGATTCAAGATTTGTTTTTCCAGACCATTGTTATTGTGGCCAATCCTATGTGGAACCACTCAATACATCAGATTTCACAACATCTGTGTGCCAAGCCCCAATTCACTGTGCTCATACTGTATTATCTAAACTGTTGTAATAGGGCATGATCTAAAGCCCTTTGAAGTCAACAAAAAGACTCCCACTGACTTTAAAGGACTTTGCATTAGGCCCAGAGTATTTTCTTTGCAAGGCTTTTGTACTTGATAATATCTGATATGGTAGGGAAAGAAGGTGCGAAGGAAATTATTGGCAGTCTTAAGAGGTCTTCTTTAGAGAATTTCTATGTGTACCTGGATATTTCAGGCAAGTCAGTGGTTACTCAAAACTGCATTTAATTTAGTGTAAGTCCTTCTGAAACAAACAAACAAAAATATATGGCATCTCTTGGCAACTCTGATGGCATCTCCCCTCCCCTCCCCCCTGCCTCCCCATAGTATTTTTTATATTTTTGGGTTACTTAATTGTCTGGATTTTTTGTTTTATACAAAGGTAATTTTTAATGAAGAATAATGTTTTAAAAGTAAAAATCTGAAAAATTTCATTTCAAGAGTGTCAAATTCAAATATTTTGGAAATAAAAAATTCATTTTGTAAAGATTAAAAATTTTTAGATATTCAACAAAATGCTTCCCCAAGATTTTTGCCTATTTTTTCCACAGGTTTTACTTGGATTTGTGAATAGGTTTGATCTCCCCCAAACTATATTTCTGTTAGTGAGTTTTTACTGGGTGCCAAATATAATGCTTAGCCATAAAAATCCAACTGCTGCTAATTTCAGTGGAAATCAAACTTGTGTAATTCACAGAAATCCTAGCCCCTATCAATCTTGCTGTCTGTGATAAAGATTTTTCATTAGCAGTTTTTAGGTTAGCAACTTCTTTCCACAGGTATGGGGATGTATTTTCTCTCTTACATGCAAAATCTTGAGCAAATGCAGATCAGTCCTTTCAAGATCAGTAACAAATAACTTTATCATTTTAGGCATGATTTATAATAAAACTATATAGTTTGTTTTCTTTTACTTCCACTAGATAAATGTCTGAATGAGTCCCTGGTGTTTAGATTAGCGTGCTACAGTTTAAAGGGTGTGATCCAAAGTACGCTGAAATCAATAGAAATCTTTCAATTGATCACAATGGGCTTTTGATCTGAATTTAACGCATCCAACAAATTAATTTCATTTACCGTCAATCTGATGTTATAGATTAAGTTCTCTAATGGGGAAACTGCGAGCTAACAATTCCAGTTTCCAGTTGTTAAAAGACTTGTGTATAATTTATAATGAAACCGTCAGTTCAAAGCATTTCAAAGATTTTGAAATTGATTTCTTTAGACCTGCCGAAGCTCCTATGTATCACAAATGAATTTTATAGCTCTTACATTTCACAGTGAGTTCACTTTTGTTTGAGACCTTTGGGAGGGGACCTAGCTTTAGCTCCCCATCTTTTCCTTCCCTTCTTCTAGATTTTTGTGCAGGATTCACATTTAGCATATGCTGAAGTATTTAACAGGTCATAGCATGGGCTGGTAACCTTCCACCTTGTCTCCCTTTTGCCTTATGTGTGGTAAATGTGGGTCTTAGCAAGAATTAAGAATATCTTACTTCCCCTTTTTATCCAGCTAGACCCTTCAAAACTATTTGGAGGAGGTTGTTTACTATGCAGTATACATGCAATCTTCATAATATTTTCAAGGACAGCCTGCTGGAAACCATCTCTGATAAACAGATAGGCCATTCCAGTCACCTGGCTGGATTGACCCTAACTGATTCAACTATCTTGGATTTGAAGATGATAAAAGTTTCAGCTCTTTCATGCATTTATGTTATTCTCTGTCCAAAGGCTGTCACCTGGAGGGGAATTATCACAGGCAGCCAACCTGGAATTACATTTGAGACTGTGGAGGCTGATATTTGTTCCCACTGAGCACCAGGACAGTGCACACTGATTCATGGAAGAGAGAAATGTCATTATTCACAAAGAGCTTCCCCCTTATGCTCAGATGCATATGCCATTCATCACTTTCAATCAGTATTACTGACAAAGAGAGAGAGAGCTCAGGGCATGGCCACCATGTACAGCCTTTTTACAATTTCTAATTTACCAAACACAAGATATTTGTTCCTGCTTAGCAATGGCCTTGTGGTGAAACAGGCAACTAAAAGCACCCATTTCATGTCATATATTCCAGGACCTCAGAAGACTGTATCACAGTCCCAATAACAGACCATCAAAAGGAACTTGTGGGTACAAAGGGTTGGAAAATTCACCAGAATAAATATAACCATCTACCACACCTGGATGACCACAAAAATGTAATAAATACAGAAATATATGTAGGAAAGGCAGAGACAATTAAGATGCCCCTAACACCTCCATTTGCAAAAAACAGTGCCCAAAACACTTCACAGAATCAAAGGATAGCTGAGGTGGGAAGGGATCTCTGGAGATCATGTAGTCAACCTCCCCCTGCACAAAGCAGGGTCAGCTAAAGCAGGTTTCCCAGGACTGCATCCAATCAGGTTTTAAACAGCTCCAAAGATGGAGACTCCACAATCTCTCTATGAAGCCTGTTCCCATGTTTGATCAACCTTAGGGAAAAAAAGTTTTTTCTTACATTTACACAGAATCTTCTATATTTCAATTTGTGCCCATTGTTTCCTGTCCTGTCACTGGATACCTCTGTGGAGTTTGGCTCCATCTTCTTTAACCTCCCCTCCCTCCCCCATCAGGTATTTATATACATTGGTAAGGTTTCCCCCGAGAACAGGTCTTCAGAGCTATATCTACGTGGTCAATTTGTCTTTCTCCCTCTTTTGTGCTGCAGCCCTATCCTCAGACTACACTACATAAAGGTCTAATGGGCAAGGCTACATCTTAGCAGACTAAAATCAATTCCTACTTCCATTTATAGCTTTGTGGATCATGCTGGGCAATTCACTCCATCTCCATGTTCTTTATTTCCCTTTCTGCAATTTGAGGATGAACTGCTTTGGGATTTTTGGCTGAAAAGTGCCGAACAACAGTACAGTATTTGCCCCACATCTGTCTTGTCTGAATAACATCTAGCATGTTTACAGAAGCCCAGCTGCCTTGGAGGTTCTGGAAAACCAAAGAAAGTCAAAACATCAGGTCCTTGAGAGGAGGTCTCAGAGGTGAGTAGATTTATCATCTTATTGACTGCATCAAAAATTGGACAAAGGAGTCCACAAAAATAAGGCTGAACCATGAACTCCCTGGTCTCTAAAGCCATCCATCCTGACAAATGTATGTCTATTATCAACTTAAAAATGATGGTCAGTGTCTCTCCCCTCCTACATCCTGTAGCTTATTGCTTGTGCCAATGTTCCTCGAACTAAAGTTTTTGCTAATATTCAAGTGAAATTTCCATTACTGTAATTGCAGCCTGCAAATCCTTGTCCCATCTCTAATGAACAAACAACAGTCTACTCTCTTGCTCTTTTACATATTTTGAAGACAATTATTATGACTCCTTTTTCTACAGAATTTAGACTTTATCACCTCAGTTCTTTCAGGCTCCTGGGATGTTTTTGAAGATCTCCTGTCACCCTCTATCACATCCTGTGCCTTTTTTGAAGAGAAAAGCCCAAAACTAGAACTGCATTTAAACCTCACTGCTACCGAGAAGAATGGAAGATTTACTGAGAAGGTTTTCCATATGATAACCCTTCCTGGAGGTATCATATGCCTTCTGCCAAAAGGAGAACAAAAATGGAGAGCCTTCAAACAGGATGAATAATCACCTGTTGCTCTGGCTCATGAAGGAGCTATGATATCAGTCTGCATGCATACTTTTACACATCTACGAGATGGAGAGGATGTCAGTTTTCTGAAAATGCATGGGAAGTTGAGTAGAAGTTTCTTCTAAAGCAGTATGAATCACTTCTTTTTAAGATGACTCATCCGTCATCCCTCAGAATGTTATAATGAGACGCATCTCAGTCAGTGCACAAATACAGGTCACCCATTACAGACATCTTCGTCCTTCCTGAAGGAAGAAATACGTTCGTTATAAGGCAGGTTCACCACCTCCTGGGTAGGCTAGGCAGATCAGCAGCAGAGTGCCCAGCAACACAAAATATGTCACACATTATTTCTATTGTTGTCATAGAGACTACAAGACTCCAAGTAAGTGCAAAAATCATTGTGGGTACAGACAATGAAGCCAGTGGTTAAAATAGATCAGAGCAGGAGTGGGCTCTGACTTGTTTGGGTGGCTGTTTTCAAAGATTTTGATGCCAAGTGGCAATGAAGCCTCACACCGTTCTGCAATGACACATGAAGATGAGACCCCATCCATAAAAACAAACTTGTCTGTGGGTAGGTACGTTCATACATGGAGAACATAGGGAGTTTTGGTGCTGATTAAGTTTTATATGGTAATGTTTTTACTTCGTCAACTCCCAGGCACTAGAATGTGAGCCAAGAGACAAACAAGAACAGAGTTAAGGAAGCAGCAGTGAGCTGGGCCTGGCTCTGCCAACTTGTAACACACCAAAAAGTGGTATCTAGTCCAACTTGGTCACTTCCTTGAAAACAGAGAACTCTACAAACTTAATAGTCCACTGTATTTGAGCAGAAGAGGTATTAAGCAATGCCTCACAAGAGCTTCTGGTATCCAGGGGTCCAAAAACAGAGAAAAGCCTGTATTTTTTTTTTTAATACAGATTTTTTTAATACCTTTTTTTTTAAGCTCAGAGCTGTCTAACTTGATGGTGTTTTCTAGCGCCGTTTTGGATAGATGGAGCAACAATAGCTTTAACACAAGTAGACTTCTCAGTAGGAATGAAAGGGACCTTGAATCAAACTGTAAACCACATCTGTACATCTCATTGGTTCTCTGCCTTCGAGGTGTGTCCAGCAGAGCAATTACTTGTCATCTCCAGCATCCCCATAGCTTCTTTAATGAGAAGATAGCAGCTGAGATAAACAGGTATAACATCATGGGAGCAAATGGCTTTATCCAAAGCCCATTGCAGGCTACACGGATTCTGTACATCAAAGACCATGCAGGGAGCCTTTGGTATTTTTCTTAAAAAAATGTCTGTTTTTTCTGTCCTTGGTATTATAAGTATCAGTCTCTGAGTGTAATAAAACTCTCTCAATACATTTAAAAATTCCCTCAGTGACTCCTAAAATGTTATGTTTTGGCATTACCATTACAAGGCATCCTCTTCTGGGGTTCAAGCAATTTGAAGAGTGCTATGACTAGCACTGTTAAGTTTGATGCCAGATGTATCCTGAAACATAATACTTGTCTTGTGCACACATAGTAAGCCTGGCTCATAGGATCCACCCTACATAGAGCCTCTGGCTGCAGAGGGCCCTTCATCCTCACAGCATCAGTGCCAAAAAGCAGTCACACCCACTCTATCCTATCTATAATAAATCCTTAACTCTGCCAAAAGTAATGTTCCCAACAAAAAATGAGGAAGATATTAGATTTCTGCATAGACTGACTATTATCCTTTACCCAGTTAGCTAATACAGTATCATAGAACAGCAGTGATGTATCATTGATTATGTAACATCATAGACCATATCCCTCCTTCAAGCCCAAATATTAAACAAACACTTCTCTGTTAGTGCTGTTTAGAGAAGCCTTCTGTGTCCCATTGAAAATAATTTCACGTTTCTCATCTCAACCCACAACCTTGCCTCTTCAGGACCTTATCAATGTCATCATGATTGTGTCTTCATAGGCACTGCAGTTTTTACAATATAATTTTGTAAGAGGCACAGAAAACGTGGCTCTCAGGACTATGAAATGGAAGGGATGTTCTGCATTTGCATGTTATGAGCAGAAAAACGTCTTACAGTGAGTGGCAGAATGAAATATTGCTTTTCTAAGTAAGACAATTTTTCCCTTTCAGCCTGGCTGTGAGGATGAGAGGTTGATCCCATCCTCTCCCATCGTAGGAGAAGATCAGGTTTGAGACCACCTGAGGAACTTGAATGTACATAAGTCCATGTGATCCTGAGTGCCAGGATCCTGAGGGAATTGGCTGATATAGTTGCCAAACCACTCTCCCTCATATTTGAAAAGTCATGGCACTCAAGCAAAGTCCCTGGTGACTGGACAAAAGGGAAACATCACACCCATTTTTAAAAAAGGTAAAAAGGAAGACCCAACCAGGGAATACTGACCAGTCAGCCTCACTTCTGTGCCTGGTAAGATCATGGAACAGATCCTCCTGGAAGATGTGTTGAAACATATGGAAGACAGGGAGGTGATTAGAAACAGCCAACAGGGCTCCACAAAGGGCAAATTGTACCTGACTAATCTGGTGGCCTTCTACAATGGAGTGACTGTATCAGTGGGCAAGGGAAGAGCTACGGATTTCATCTATCTGGACTTCTGTAAGGCCTTTGAAATGGTGCCCCACAACATTCTTACTTTTAAATTGGAGAGATATGGTTTGATGGATGGACTGTTGGATGGATAAGAACTTGGCTGGATGGCTGTACCCAAAGGGTTACAGTCAATGGCTCAATTTAAAAGTGGAAATCAGTTACAAGTAGTGTTCCTCAGAGGTCCATACTGGGACCAGTACTATTTAATATCTTCATCAACAACATAGATAGTGAGATTGAGTGCGTTCTCAGCAAGTTTGCAGGTGACACCAAGCTGAATGGTGCAGCTAATTCACTAGAGGGAAGGGCCATTCAGAGGGACCTTGATAGGCTTTAAGTGGGCCCATGTGAACCTCATGAAGTTCAACAAGGCCAAGTGCAAGGTCCTGCACTTGAGTTGGGGCAATCCCCAATATCACTACAGACTGGGAGATGCCCCAGCCCTGCAGAGAAAGGCTTGGGGATGCTGGTGGATGAAAAATTGGATACAAGCTGGGAATGTGTGCTTGCAGCCCAGAAAGCAAATTGTACCCCGGATTGCATGAAGAAAAGCATGACCAGCAGGTCAAGGGGGGTGATTCTGCCCCTCTACTCCACTCTGGTGAGACCCCACCTGGAGTACTGCATCCAGTTCTGGGGCCGTGTTGTGGTTTAACCCGGCAAGCAGCCACACAGCTGCTCACTCACTCCCCCACCCCACAGTGGGATGGGGGAGAGAATTGGAGGGGGGGGGAAGTAAAATTTGTGGATTGAGATAAAGACAGTTTAATAGAACAGAAAAGGAAGGAATAATAATAATAATAATAATAATAACAACAACAACAACAATAATAATAATAATAATATAATGGTAGAGTATACAAAATGAGTGATGCACAATGCAATTGCTCACCACGCGCCAACCAATACCCAAGCAGCGATTACTGGACTACGTCTCTTATTTATATACTGAGCATGACATCATATGGTACGGCATACCCCATTGGCCAGTTGGGTTAGCTGTTCCGGCTATATTCCCTCCCAGCTTCTTGTGCACCTGGCAGAGCACAGGAAGCTGAAAAGTCCTTGACTAGTAGACTACTTAGCAACAACTGAAAACATCAGTATGTTATCAACATTCTTCTCATACTAAATCCAAAACACAGCACTAGGAGGTAATTTAACTCTATCCCAACCAAAACCAGGACAGGCCCCTAGCACAATAAAACATGGAACTGTTAGAGCAGATCTAGAGGAGGGCCACAAAAATGATCATAGAGCTGGAA
This sequence comes from Calonectris borealis, assembly GCF_964195595.1. Lineage (NCBI taxonomy): Eukaryota > Metazoa > Chordata > Aves > Procellariiformes > Procellariidae > Calonectris > Calonectris borealis. The sequence goes on along the minus strand of NC_134315.1, from coordinate 63,114,427 downwards.
CACCTCTCCTATGAAGAGAGGCCAAGACAGTTGGCATTCAGCTTGGAGAAGAGAAGGCTCTAAGGAGACCTTATTGTGGCCTTTCAATATATAAAAGGGGCTTATAAGGAAGATGGAGACTTCTTACCAGAGCCAGTATTGATGGGACAAGGGGCAACAGTTTTAAACTGAAAGCAGGTAGATTCAGATTGACTTAAGGAAGAAATTCTTTACAATAAGGGCAGTGAAGGACTAGAACAGGTTGCCCAGGGAAGTTGTAGCTGTAGGAAGTTGGAAGCGTTCAAGGTCAGGTTGTATGAGGCTTTGAGCAATCTGATCTAGTGGAAGGTATCCCTGCCCATGGCAGGGGGGGGTTGGAACGAGATGATTTTTGAAGGTGCCTTCCAACCCAAGCCATTCTATGATTCTATGTGCCATAGAATCTGAGTCAGGCAAGTTTCTGTAGCTGTAAGTCAGAAGCTGTAAGTCATAGAATCTTTGATCTAGCCCAAGTTTTGATTTATCACCTTCTGGAAAACTCCTACATTCTGCTTCACCCAGATGTGTTCTAAAGAACATGATTTTTAATGAGAAGAACAAAACTGACACATTTGTGTTTGCACTAACCACTCCTCCTCCACAATGGAGATGGGAACAGTATTTAAATTACTTTTCTGCACCAATAATTTGGATTCCTGTAGCAGAAAATTAATTTGTCTCTTCTCTGTTGAAAAGAACTCGATGTGTATTTGTAGATGCAGCTGGACTAGCAACAGAGGAGAAAGAAGCAACAGCACACCTAGCTGAAGAAATAGAATACAGAGCTCTTCCAAAAGACAATTATATTTTCATGAGATCCTGATGGCAAACACGTCCCTGTTGTGTTAAACACAATACAAGCAAAACTTGGAAGACAAAGAAATGACAAATAAGTAGTGAGCAGAAATAAGTTATAATAACCATATTCATGCAACACAGGATAGTGCAGTGCCATGCATGGAGAGTGGATTAAACCGCAGAAGTAGTGTAGCTTTTTACTGGATCCTAGCAAGAATTTCTCCTTTCCTCTCCTTTTCCATATTCTTACATAAATATCTGCAGCTAATAAGCCAGGTGAAAACAAGGTTACTGGGCTAGATGGAGCTTCTACTGTAAGCCACTCTCATGTGTCAGTAAGACTATGTTTCTACTCAGGTGCAGAGCCATGGCTATATGAGTACTGTACTTTCAGAGCCAGGATGAGTACATTGATCACAAGCTCAGTTGTCTTTGAATCATGGACAGAAACGTTCACAAAGATCTTCCTGCTCCATTCCCCCAATATAAGTAGCAGTCACACAGTCCAACTTCTGTTTAAAAAAAAAAAAAAATAAAAAAAATAATTCACATCTATATTGGCAAAATTTGCACTTGAATCTTTTTACCTGAGTACAGAATCACAGGTTCAAAGCAGAACCTGTACCTGCAAATGCTTATCTTGTGCTTACAGTCAGAAGATAAACATAAAGGCACACTGCTTAGCATTTCTAATTCAAAGCTTGGGTACAAAGCTACAGGTGCTAATATCAGTGGCACATAATTCACTCCTGCAGTGACGTTGCCTGATTAACCATATGCTACTGCATCAAGAAATTTGTTACCTTCAGTTTAACCACGTCCTTTCTCCAGTTGATCTGTATTTTCATTTATGAAGGAACTTGTGGCAAAAGCACTGGTGGTTTATAAAGCTGGTAAAGAAAGCGATGATTGTAGCAGGAAAGGAAAAAGGCAAGTGAAAATATTTTCCTGTTGTCTGCTCTCTGAGAATAACAATGATACTTTTAAAGGTGAACGTTTCCTATCACTTCTACTTACATATATCATTATTTGGAAAAGGGAATCAGAGGTTAAAGCAGAGTGACTGAGGTTTCTGTCAAAATTAAACAAGTTCAGGTACTGAGCAAGGAATTAATTTAGTTCTGATAATATTCAAAAAGGAGGACAGAATTCAGACTAGCACACAAGTAGAGGCCTTCTGGCAGGGTGATATAGCACAGCCACAAGAGACCCAAAAAGATTGAGAAAAACTGTCCAGTTCAAAGGAACAGAAATACTTATGCTTACATCAGAGTGAAGCTGACCATTCCCTTTGGTAGTTTAAGCCATTCTCACAGCCCTTGCTTGACTAAAAATTTATATATGTTATTGAATAGATTTGTTTCAAACCATCTGCTTAAGAGCAGGGGCTAATGAAAAATAGACACGGCCTTGGAACAATTAATGGAAGGCATGTGTCATTGAACAAGAAAGGACTGAGGAGCCAGATGGCTGGTGTCAACTCTGACGTACAGCTACAGAAACTTGCCTGACTTTCCCCACAGAGAGAAGCGATTAACTATGGTGAAACTAGATTGTCAACTGTCCTCTCATAGCCTGCGTGTGTCAGAGGGGAGGGAGAAGGTGGGCCTAGTTCTACTTAGATTTAAGGCCTGTTGTGTGCTTTCAGAGCTTAGCAGAGATTCATAGACTAATCTTCACAAGGTGGATAAGCAGCGTCCTGAGCAGACCATACAGTTTCCAGGAGAAATCAAAGCATCATCATGATCTGATCATACCCCATACTCTCCTTAAAATAAAGGGCATTGAGGAGTGGTACAGAAGCTGGCTGCTCTTGCTCTGTACTAGCTGATAATTCAGCTTTTATATTGGGCCAAACCCTTATGTGGATGCCAATTGAAGCCTTTTTTGAGAATTTGGGTTGTGTTTGCCTGCAGGGGAAGATCCCTTGAAATTTCCAGTCCTTTTGGCAGAGCAATTCCAGAACTACAACAAAGCCCATCACACAGAATACTTTTTTTCTTTAAGTTAGATTTTCCTTTCACTTTTCCTTTATTTTTTCCAATTCCCAGGCTCCCTTCCTCAGCTCAAAATCAAGGAAAATAGATCCATAACAGAGATAGCCTAGACCACAAAATTTGGCTCCCAGCATGAGTATTAAAATACTACTAACTGTTGCTGCTACACACTCAAGAAGATGCTGTTTATCCATATGTTTCAATATGAACATTTATTCCTTCACCTATAAGGTTCTGCCTGAATCTTAAATACTGTTTATCATTCTGCAGAGTTCATTTCTGAAATGCAGAATGCAGTCTACAGACCAAATAAATATTTTGGAACAGAATTTTAACTACGTATAAAATTTTATATAAGTATGTAAGAATATATAAGAATATATATATAATGAAATTAAGAATTCACTAAAAGAAATGCCAACAGTTACTCAGCAAGTACAATCTAAGCCATTAATGCACCACAGAATGTATTAAGATACAAGTCAGGATTCCTATGAAAGGAGCTTGAATTTTACACCTTTGTGTTCATAGGTTTTAAAGTGATATTGGAATCAACTTGTTAAGTTATGACAGAGTTTCCAGCTGAATTTCAAACACATCCATTTCTAGAATGAAAAATACGGTATTGAAATATGCCATGGAAAGAGATATAACAGACAAAAGAAAAAGAAATAAGATTTTTTATTTCCTGCAGAGAAGACAGACAAGGAAAACATTGACTTTTTTTCCGGTAATGCAAACATTAATATTACAAAAGTGACAAGAAGGTAGCCAGGACTACAGTGTACTTTTCCCAAGGGTAACAAGGAAACAGGAACAGAGGAAGAAGCCCAGACGAAACAAATGAATAACCAGCTCTAGCACATGGGAAAGAAACTAGTGTAAACTAGTAGGATATTTAAAGCATTTCTTCATGGGGAAGGGAATCCATTTTTCTCCCATGCTTGGCCATGTCATTGAAATAACAGCAGATCACACAGCTAAAAAAATAGGGAAAATAGGAGTCTGCCAGAGGTTACTCTGAGTAGCTATTGGTTCTGTTAAAATCTGAGTAATTTTTCATGTGTTCTTGTCATGACCATAGGCCACAGCAACTAGCAGTGCGTGCTCTGGATGTCATTATTAACAGTTTTCATTTGACGTGTGATTACTAACCACATGCTTTTGCTCTCTGGCAGTGACCAGCAGCTATCCTTGCGTGAAGCTGAGCTTATGCACTCGGAGTACTTGAATCTTTTAGCCTCTATAGTGGCATGCATGACCATGGTAGGGATCATGAACAACAGCATCTAGAGGTATTATACATAGCTTAGTTCTTCCCCAAATATAAGGGACACTCATCCTGCAAAAGCATGTCTTGCAACTTTCAGTTATGTGTGGTGTATGTGTTCATCAACAGCAGTATTAGAAACCACCCACTGCAATTCTTGGGGAAAAATGCCATGGAGCAGGAGGAGCTGATGAAAGCATTCCACTAAAATGTCCTGTTTTTCCCATAAAAGTTGAACTCTCCCTGTTATATTCCATAATGGTTCCATCAACAAGACTCCAAACAATCTCTGCTGTAAACTTGCCAGCTACTCAAGAGTCTCCTCAATTCAACTGGCCCAAGCCCAAGAGCCTAAGCAGAAGTAAGGGTGTATCATTACTGGTTGCTGCAAGAGAGAAATTGATGTTTCTTCTGTCCTGCCTGTAAAAGAAGGAACACAGGGATAGAGGACTCAGGTAGCTTGATGTAACCTTTTCATTTTTCCATTCATGACAGTCTCTCAGGATCAGATATCCTCTTCTCTTCCCCCTCCCCCAACAAACTTAGTGGCTTTGGAGACTCTCCTATTTTGGCTTCACTCCAGAGCTGTCCCTTAACACCTTCATCAGGTCCTGGTTTACAAGAGCTTCCTTGGGAAGTCTAGTAAAAAAATTCCATCTTTCTGTTATTTTCTGTCTCCGTTGTCGAGGTCCCAGGTTGCTTGCCTCCATTTTACCCACCAACATCACACACAGGGAGACACACAGGGACACAGACACGGACACAGACACACACATGGACACAGACACACACACACGCTTACATTTTTTTGATGCTGGCCCTTTTAAGGGGCATTTGAATCTGAAATTAGGTGAGGAATTGAATCTGCTGTAGCTCAGATTTATCTCTTAAGCAATACAGGAAATTTAAGTGACTGATTTGAAAAGAATCATAGAATCATAGAATCATTTAGGTTGGAAAAGACCTTTAAGATCATCGAGTCCAACCTAACACTGCCAAGCCCTAAACCATGTCCCTAAGCACCACATCTACTTGTCTTTTAAATACCTCCAGGGATGGTGACTCAACCACTGCCCTGGGCAGCCTGTTCCAATGCTTGATAACACTTTCGGTGAAGAAATTTTTCCTAATCCAATCTAAACCTCCCTGGAGCAAGTTGAGGCCATTTCCTCTTGTCCTATCACTTGTTACTTGGGAGAAGAGACTGACACCCATATCGCTACAATCTCCTTTCAGGTAGTTGTAGAGAGTGATAGGGTCTTCCCTGAGCCTCCTTTTCTCCAGACTAAGCAACCCCAGTTCCCTCAGCCACTCCTCATAAAACTTGTTCTCTAGATCCTTCACCAGCTTTGTTGCTCTTCTTTGGATGCATTGGTTTTTTTTTTTCCTTGATACTGAGGTTCTGGAGCACATCCAAAGAAGTTCATTATAACAGTGGAAAGGGATGGAGGCTGCACAAGGGAAGGAAAAAAGCTGACTTAGGTGGTAGATGTTAAAGATTTCAGAATGGACAGGATCAAACAACACTATTTGATAAGGTCAGTGCTATCTAAACCAGTAGTACTTGAAAATTCACTTTGACACAAGGAACTCAATGTGCTGAGAAAGCCTTGTTCCAGGAAAGAAAAGGAAACCCATTAATTGTGTGTACACAGGTTTGTGCATATGCACACGTTTGAAGTACCTTTGTCCAACACACTTCAAACACACAGATTGTCTGGCCAGCTAGCGTTCACTGTGTATAATTAAATGCCTTTATTTGGATGGGAGATTTTAAGTTGTGATTGTTATAGGAGCTGTCAGCTAAAAGTATTACAAAAACAATTCTTGATTCTTATTCCTAGCATGCTGTCAAGTTTTGATTTTTCAGCAGACTTGCTACACTGTATTTTTTACCTCAGACAAAATTTTTAGAAGAGAGGGACAACACTATCAGTGGATTTTTCTCTGAGCTCTGATTAGTTAATACTCAAGGTTGAGTTATTCTTGAGGAGCTGCTGTTAGCACAGAGCTAAAATTCCTGGAGGAAAAGATTACCCTGCATGTTATCGGACCCTTCTGCTTCCTGAATTAGTAGTATGGCTTTAAATGAAACACATTAGAGTAAAAATAGGGAAATCAATGATTCTGTCTCCACTGGGAAGCCAACATGCAAGATGCTGGGCTCTCTGCTATCCTTCAAAACAAATAACCTACCCCCTCCAGGCATTAAAAGTTTTACTAACCTTTAAAAATCTCAGCAATTATTTTACAAATCTCTTCAGGATTGCTGGGTTCTGTACAATAGCATGGAAGGGGTGCTTTGCCATGGAGAGAACAAGCCTACAGTAAACTGCAAAGATGGATGAGTTATAGGATTTTTGTTTTAGGTTATCTTCAGCCGGGCTGTGTTTGGAACATGTAGCATTGGAAATAGACAGAGGAATAGAAAGGTGAACAGGTACAAGTAATTATGATGAAAGTCATGGATATAATTTCATTCTCAGGTAGACTTTTGCATCAGCCATAGATTTCTACCAGTGCTGCTAAGCTAAGGTTAATACCATTGCTGGCATAGACTTTCTGGTGTGATCCCATATGTGAGTAATCATTATCCATTTTACATAGTGATATTCAAATTCAGTATGATGAGAAAAAGCCTAGTTTGTCTGGCATGGACAAAATGTAGATTTTTCAAGTGGTATTAAATATACAAGCAGCAATACATTAAAACAGAATTATTTTGAAACACATTTCACCAGGAAGGACAGTAGTATCTTTTGGCAGTGTATTGGTCTTAAACTTTTTTCTAACGCCTCACAGATTTTTTTCTAGGCTAACTCGAGGCATGAGAAAAATTAAAACCAACTCTACCCTGAGCTCTACCCTCCTCATGTCTCAGTGCAATATCATAACAAATTATTTGAACGAATTAACAAACAAGCCTCTATTTTTCCCTCTTCGTCAGCCCTTCACAGCACACTGCAGACATTTTCTCTAAGATTTGTTCTTGCAAAGGAAGTAAAAGTTTCCCCTCCCAGAGTGAATTCTCTTAGATCAGCAGAATATTTATCACGTGTTTTAGACTACAAAGGCATCTATCATGCGCCACTTCCCACATCTGAATGTCCTGGTAGGTATTCCCTACAGTATTGTGAGAGGACTTCCAGAAAGCATTTCTAAGCTTTCTAGATTGGATGATTAAAATTCAGACAGTGTGATCCCTCCTTCTTTTCTTTCAACATCCAGTGTTTATAATACAAATTCTACAAATATATGGGGGTGTGCAACCTCCAGAGGAGTATCTGGTACAGCAGTGAGAAGCAGACCAGAAGAATTCAAAGCGGCAAGTCTGAAAGCTGAAATGTCTCCAGAAGTCAAAGGAAGACCTTGCCTGTAAGAGTGAACATTCTTGTACACACACCAGTAGTAGCCAGGCTCAAGTGTCTTTAAATAACATCTCTGGGCTATGTGGACCATTGATCTAAGCCAGTGAAACAATTCTTATAGGAATTCTATAGGCAAAAGGTAATGCTTCACACCTAAAAGGATAGCTATAAAAGATGAAGAACAACTTGAAAATATTCTACTGGAAAAGTCCAGGAATTTTGCAGTCCTTTTCCCTTAATGTGTGTAAAAATATATTTGAAGCCTGTAAAGGATAAAGAAGGATATTTTTGAAGGGTTTTATTAGAAACAATTTATCAGTTTGCAGCCACTGAAATTAAAAATTTAGCAAATGCTTATTAACACATAAGTAAAATTTGGTGGAACATCCATTAAACACAAATAAAATATTAATAAAATGTTCATAAACTTCACAAAAGGGTAGAGCATTACCACTGTCCCTTATGAGCCACACATACAGTATAGATAAAGATGTGCTCCTCTGCAGCAGGATTTTGGGAAACTGCTCAGATTCCCACTCCATAAGCATTTTAACAAACACCACTATTTGGAGGAACAGATCATCTTTGAAAAAACACAAACCCAGACCCTTCCATAAAACATTTTTATATACCTGTTTTCATTCTTGTTTTGGAGGTTTTGGATCACTGTTCTTTGTGTTTATCTATTTTGTGTACTACTTTCTACTAGACCAGAACTTATTTCTTGAGAAAATATCCTTCCGGTCAGTTTGACCATCCAATTTAATTTGATACAACACTATTTATTTGTGATGTTTGTCTTTCAAGTTATGTGTGAGCAGACAAAAACAAAGTTATAAATCCTCTTTAAATCTGTAAGCTCGGGCACTATACAAGAAATTTTGTATTTTTATATGTATTTGTTGTGGTTTAACCCGGCAGGCAGCCAAACACCACGCAGCCGCTTGCTCACTCTCCGCTCCCCCCCCCGCAGTGGGATGGGGAGAGAATCAGAAAGGTAAGAGTGAGAAAACTCATGGGTTGAGATAAAGACAGTTTAACAGAAGAGAAAAAGGAAAATAATAATAATAATAATAATAATGATAATGATAGAATATACAAAATAAGTGACGCACAATGCAATTGCTCACCACCCATGCTGACTGATAACCAAGTAGCGATCGCTACTTCCTGGATCACGCCTACCATTCATATACTGAACATGACGTCACATGGTATGGAATACCTCGTTGGCCAGCCTGGCCAGCTGTCCTGACTATGCTCCCTCCCAGCCTCTTCCAGAGCATGGAAGCTGAGTGTCCTTGACTAGCAGGTTACTTAGCAACAACTGAAAACATCAGTGTGTTATCAACATTCTTCTCATACTAACTCCAAAAGACAGCACTAGGAAGAAATCTAACTCTATCCCCAGCCAAAACCAGGACAGTATTATATACTGGATTCCCAGTAATAATACTTACCATCGCATTCTCCAGATACTTCATGAACATGAATATCTGTTTGGTACGTAAGACTTCCAGATCATATACAAAGGAACAAAACAGCTAAGTTTGCTCAAAGTTATCGAGCAAAAGGAGTAGCAAAACCAGTAAGTACCTAGGAATGCAGGAAACCCACTGAGATCCCTGTAATGAATCAGGCAGAGGAAAAAGTTGACACTGTCCTTCACCCCAGATGAATACACCAGGCACTAGAATCAATGTGTCTCTTGCTGTCTAAAGTATTATTAATTACTTATGAAATAGGGCACAGCTGCAACAGGGAGACAGAAAAAAAAATCGTCCCAAAGCAGTCAGCAGCCCAGCAGTTCAAAACCCCCTGGGAGGTTTGTGTCCTGGCAGTTTTCAGCTGGGTCTGCCATTCCCTCTGTCACCTTGCTCCACAGCCCGTCACATCCTCCTGAGGAACATGGTGTGGAAATGAAGAACTTCCCTCCAGGAATTTTTTGGTTTGCTGTCATCTAATGAGGTCTCTCAGGTCTCTCAGATCTCTCTCTCCTGTCATCCAAATACTCAGGACATGGAGAGACAAAAGTCCAAGTTACAGAAACATCCCAGTCCACCTGCGCAAATTGCAATCCACTTTTGCTTACAAGACATGATTCATTTCCGGCCACTGAGCCTTACCTCTACTAGTCTTTGTCTTCAACACAGTGGAGGATGGGGCTAGTCTCTCTCATCTCCTTGCTGGCATGACAAGGAGGAAAGGTGTACCTGCTAGCATGGTGAAGCAGAAAGCCCAATTCCTAAGCAATGTACAGAGGTTTTGGGGAGAGGATGGGCAGGTCAGGTACCATTACTTGGTTCCTGAACTGACAACACATTCTACAAATCATTTTCTGTGGTACTATGACCATCAGCATTTCAGAAACATTACTTGATGACCACATTTTCAAACTCCACTCTCAGCCTTCCCCTGTGAAAGTAAGGAATCTGTAAAACAAGCGCAAGTTGTAATTTTCATTAGTCTCACAATTTGAGTTTATGATATGTGCTCATGCAAAGCACTGATAAAGTGCTACTAAGGAACAATGATGTGTATTTAAACATAAATGCCAGTCATGGGGAACCAGACACAACCTCACAGAGTCACAGCCCTTCATGGACAGGCGTGCCATTGTCAGCAGAGACAACACTGGGTGGCAGTCCTATGAAATTATAAGCCACAGACAATGTGTCTTCGGTGCCATGGCATGAGATGCAAAGACAGATGGGTCACATCAGGCCTTAAAAAGATGGACACATGTGTCTTGTTGAAAAGATTGTCTCTACCTGGCCTAGTCACTGGCCTCTAAAGCATAGCAAGTCCTGGTGAAGAGAAAATGTGGGTCTAAACTCTGTGGAAGCAAAATCCCAAAAGTCTGCTAAACTGGTAAGTGGATCCTTCCACTGGTGAGGTTTTTCCCAGATTCATCTAAATTATGTTACCAGTTTCCAGGTTTAGTCAAAAATATTAACCATAAATTGGACATTTCCAGCAGGAGGAAATTTCAGATTATTGTTGTAGATGCCTTTCTATACCGAGAAGTAATTTACTGAATGCATAAGCTAATGCTGTTTGGATTTGGGGAAGCAAATATTACAGTGAAGTGAAACTCCCATTGTACTTGCTGTCTTCCTTTTTTTTTCCCCCACAAAATTGAAGTTGTTGAACCCTTTGAAAGAGGCTACTGTCCATCTGACAATACAGCTGGAAGCATGCTTCCTCTTTTAGAAAAAACTGTTGTGAGGAGGTTTTTTTAAACTTTCTGAGTTTAGTGGAAAATGGTAAAAATAATGGGGCAGGGGAAATAGTTTGCTAAAAACAACTGTGTTCTGGTTTTATTTGACGCTTTCCTCCTTAGCCAATAATTCTTGATAAATGTTGCAGGGGCTGAAAATTAGGGTTGTTTCATTGAATGGGGTTGGTAAAACAATGAAAGAGGAAGTGGTTTCAGTCTTCAAAGATTACTTTCTTTTTGATCCACAAGCTGGAACATTGCTGGAAGCAATGGTTTTGTCTTGTCCTTTTAAAATTTTCAGTGAAATAAATGGTAATAATTCTGACCAGTTCTGCAATGTACCCAGTTACTGCTTCTGCACATGGAGTACAGTAGAGGCATGCACTTGTTGCAGAAATATCTATACCATCTGCTACAGGACTCAAGATCTGCCACGTAAGAGACGGCATGAGGCTGCGAAAATTGCAAGTTTCCTTATCAATCAAGAAAGACCAAAACTCCTAATAAGGCATCTGTGCTATCTTGGAAGAATAGTGATTTTAACAAAACTTTTCCCTTTGGGAGACATCCTTTCATTCTCTGAAGGATCTTCAGACCCTCCTTATGCCCAACACACTATTCAAAATCATTTGTGCTTAACTGGAGTCATTAACATGAATGTCTTCTATGAACAATCCCTTTTTTATGCTAACCACTATGTACACTTAATTATTAACTTGCAGTTTTATGCTCTGATCAATTCTCCCTCCTTTTTTGCTTTCTTCCCCACCTACCCCCCTCCAGTTATCAAATACATTCTTTTAAGACTATCACTGAGGTAGGCATTTACTGAGCAGAAACCTCCTGTTGCAGTAGAACAGAATAATGAACCACCAAGTTTGTTTGAACATATACAGAAGTCTCTCCATCCCTTGTGCATGTGGGTGATTCCCATTAGTATTGATGGGCATATTGTGAGTGCGCTGAAGAGTGACAAGACCCCTATGGTCACTCAAATGCTAAGTCTGTCCTCCACAAAACAAGCAAAATGCAAAAACCTGTTTAGCCCTGTGTTCTGTGCAGGTGGATTTCTAAAACGGCAAGTTAGCCCATAACAAGTGCTGCTTAACTGCATGTGGCAGGTTGTAGAGCGTTTTAGGATCTAGTCTCTGACATTCTTTAAAAAAGGTAAAGGGAAAGAAAAAAGAAAGAAAAAAAAACATGAAAAAAATGAACAAGACCCTCCACACATTCTGCTTCGCTGTAGACAAAATGGCCATTGGTTTTCTGAACTGTCTTTTCAGATGCCATTTCCTGAAAGGCATCTGTATCAAGGAATTCAAGGAATTATCAAGGAATGCTTTCTATTCACTCTGGAAATTGGGAGTTAAGCACTGCTTTATGCGTGACTTCCAGTTATCTAGGAAACTAGACCAACTACTTTATATGTTTCTTGAATGGATTGTTGAGAAATACTGGTTTATCAGGTATTTTTTACTTTTTTTTTGCAATTTAGGGGTTTTTTCACTCTTGCTTTGCTAAAATCCTCAGAGTATCAGCGGAAATGAACTTAATATTGAATCATTACCTGAGCAACAGAAACTCCTGTGAAAATAACAGGATAGACAGTCTAAGATGCAAAATCCAGATCCATTACAGGTGTGGTGCTCTACAAAGAATGCTGCCAACAAATTGAAATACAGCATAGATAATACTGTGGGATCCTGGGTCTTGAGGCATTTAGCCCACTAACATCCTACGTACCGGGAACTTGCTTGGCTTACTCCTATCAACAGGAGAGCTGTTTTCTACATTTATCTTCAAGCCAGCCTGCGCTAAAGGTGGGAAAGAACATTTGCCTTAAGGAATGGACAGTTTGCTAATTACATAGTCAAACAGAACAGAGGTGAACACCTGGTCAGCTAAAAGGATATTATCACTGCCAAAAAGGTAAGGACAGTAAATATTCCATGGAAAGGAGGTTGACTTTGTTATTTTGGAGCATCCCAGTTAAAAATATTTGATTCAATAGATTCTGACTGTGTCCTGGTACCACACTGTTAAAGATTATCACTCATAAGCATGGGGGGCCTTAAGGATACACAATCACCTTGACATAATGCTCAAGTCATATTAGCATAAAAGAAATAAAAATATTCATTGATAAAATTCCAAACAGAAAATACAGTTATGAGAGTTTATGAAGTCACAGGAAAAGAAACCATAGAGATACTGATCAACTTGGTAGATTTGTCCTAAGAATCTCCCTTGCTGTGTATGGGCCAGTTGATGAACTGTTAGATACTCACAGCTTTCTGATTGCGAGGGGAAAAAAAAAAGTGTTGTCTTCTGCCCTCAGCTACCCGCTGGCTTAACCAAGATTAAATACATTGAACTGAGCCAGTAGGTAGCTTCAACATCTTAGTCCTGGGCTATTAACAGCTGTCTTTTCCTTGGCAATGCTGATATCCCTCCATCAGTTGAATTGTCAGCAGATTCTTACTTCACTGAAGGTAAGTGTTCACTGGCAATACAATGCACACGTTCACTGTAAGACCTTTCCATATCCAAAACTCTATGTTTCATCTAAAATTAGATTTTTTTTTTTTCTGTCTACAAGCATAAGACAGTATGTGTGGTTCATTACTGGATCTTAATAGAAACAAGGCAGGATCAATTAAAACACATGGGATCATAAAGTTCTTGGGGTGATTGATCCCAACTGTGCTTCTGAAGGATTCTTTTACAGCATACAATTGCAAACCCAGTAACCCAAAAACTGATTAGCCCACACAGAGTCACATATCCAGCTGAGAAAGGATGATATATAAAGGAATGAAATCAAGAGTCCTAGATGATTTTAATCCTTTAACATTTGCAATTACTGTACCTCCATTCAACTCAATCACTTGTCTGTGAGAAAAGGTAGCAAACTGTCATCTGAGTCAAAATCTGAATCATAGAGGCTTAGTCTGTAGGTTATTGGTCTTTTATAGGCAACAACATTTCCACTGCAGGAGTTTCTCCAAGAGACTTACCAAAGTAAAAACTCAATAAGGGAGTATCAGGGCGATTTCTGCTCCTATATGCACAATGCTGGCCAAGTTCTGTGATGTTCACAATACCCGCAATTCTATTGAGAGTTTGAAGTATAAGCATGCCATCCCTGGTGTTAAGCAGCAGCAGAAAAGCCAACAAACACTCTGCCAAATAAGAAAACCCAAAAAATATAATTCATGCAATTTCAAAATAACCAAAGGCCAATCTACTGTCAGTTTGGGACATTAATGCATAGAATATGCCTCTGGGTGCATCCCAGATTTGCAATAAATTGCAACCCTGAAGGACACTGTCATTATAACCCATTTACAATGTCACATATGAAGAATTTTCTTAGAGCAGTTTGGAAATAATTTCCACCTTGAGTCTTCAAACTCCTTTGGAAGCATCTCAAACAAAGAACTGTCAGTAGCTATCTAACTTGAGCACTGAAGCACTTGTCTGAGACGAGAGAGATACAATGCAGCCATACAACTTGAAGTCATGCAGATATCTAATGTTTGCAAGGACTGAGGAGACACTGCAGCTTTATTGGAAATGCTGTAGAATAGGTGGGCAGCTGGATCTACTAGTTATTACTAGTTATACTGCAGAGTATAGAGAATAGGGGAGCAAGTATACAATGTTTACACATATGATTCTGATGGTTAGACTCTTTATCAGAAATTTCATGTCCAGATGACTAAATAGAATTGCCTTCTTTTTTTTTCTTCTTCTCCAGATACCTACAGAAAGAAAAAGGCTGTAAATACATCAGAAATGAAGTAATTTCCATAGCAGATGAGAAGTTATTTGGAAACATATTAACTATTGCTTGAAGCAGAAAGTTGGAGACCAGAAAAGAACCAACAAATCTCACAGCCACATTCATAGTGCATGGCAACATCAGGTGGATTGTTATAAAAAAAACCAAACAAGGCAACTCTCGATAAAAGGATAAGATAGAAACCATACGAAGCCATCTGTCTGTACTATTGATTAAATGAGTCTAGTCCAGAGAATAAATGGTGTTAACAAGACATTTGCAGAGCCTGAGGAATGTGCCTGGTCATTGGCACTACATGAAGGTGTAGAAAGTCATACAACATACAACATGACTCATTCAATGTTTGGAGGGAGCGGTCAGTAAAGTTGGTTGGAGATACACCGGAGGACCTAACAAAAACATTTGTTCCAAGAAGACAATGACAAGTCACAAGAGCCGGTTTTCAACTAGGCCCAACAATACACCAACGTCCACAAATTCACATTTGAACAATAGAAGAATAAATGAGAGAGGCTGCATGACAAACTTCTAGATGCCACATGCAAGTTCCTTTATTAACATTTAATCAAGATCACATGAGGAAAGTGACCTTCCTAAATGATCTCATAAAATGGACGTGTTACTGGGTTTGCCTCCCATGCGTCTGTAATGGCCACAAAAAAGTAAGTCATAATCACTGCAGAAAGTACAACTACCCTTGCCCCTGTTATGGCTTTAGCTAGAGTGTATTTGCCCAACACAATCATGGTACCTGGATAAGATTCACTAAAATTCATAAATAGCACCTTTCTTTGGGATAAACATATAGAATATATATGCCATATGACTGCCATACCTTTTTTGGGTTCAAAATGTCAGCTTTGAAGACAAGAGAAAGGTGGCACCCCTAGAACTCATGAAAAGAAATCACACTTACTAGATCTTGTCCAAACTGGGAAAAGAATGGGAGCTTTTACAGGAACTCTTTCACACATTACAGCAATTCACTTGCAATCTGTAATCCCATACAAGAACACCAACTGGTGTCACTGAATGACATTACAAATTCTGCAGCAATGACAAGGAAGTTGGCTCTGAACAGCTTCCACCTTGCAAAGGCTGCATGTTCTAGCACATACCACACATGCTGCATGCAAGTCATTCAGCAAGGATGCTCTGCCATGCTCTCTCTAACAAGCTGTGGCTGGGTGATTGTTGCCAAAAAGAATAATCAGCAGACAAGGACCACCAGCACCTACAGCTATCCCAAAGCTTAACAGATGCAATTCCTGCTGAAGCAGTGAATATACATGCTTTGGGAAAGGGCTCGTGAACGGACTGTGAAAGTTACAAAACAGTGCTCATCAAGATGTTGAGGTTAACTTTTTAGCATAGTGTGTAAGGTCATTTCAATGAATGTTTTGAGGGAGAAATAAAAGAGAATTATTATGTAATTTAAAATAATCCAGATAGGCTGGGATTTACCTCCTTGAACTTTAACTTTAGACTTTCTTTACAGACAGAATGAGAGATCAACCCTCCAGATGGTGATTCATCCAGTCTCTGTTGGGAGAGAATGAATCAACCTCTGGTTTTAGTGTTCTCTCTGCTGATTACAAAGAGGGCCTAGATGATTAGTTTACACTTACCACTCTTTTAATCACAGGTAAAATGAGATGAGGTGAGTCCTGCCCATTCTGTGTTCCAGATGCTTAAAGTTCACCCAACATTTTTTCATAATGGAAAAATACTCTTAATTCATATAAATGTTATCTGCCTACTGCTGTACAGAATCTCTTTGGGACAATAAATGCACACCTTACCAAGCAGTAAATAAATAATTAAATAAATTTATTACCGGATGAGACTATAAAAATAGGTAACTAAAGATTGTCTCTGCTAATCTATTATTCTACAAAGTTTACTCTGACTAATAGAAGTTAAAATATACAAAGCCTTCGAAG
Source organism: Calonectris borealis (assembly GCF_964195595.1). NCBI lineage: Eukaryota > Metazoa > Chordata > Aves > Procellariiformes > Procellariidae > Calonectris > Calonectris borealis. The sequence goes on along the minus strand of NC_134315.1, from coordinate 63,098,008 downwards.
GCATCATGATGGCTCCATCTCAGATGGTACCGATAGTTAAAACTTCTGGCCTGGGATCACTGACTGCTGAAGTACATTAATTCAATAATGTTTCATCCTCACAGTGAATTTGGGAATCATTAAAAGTGCTTCACTAGTAGCCACGGTTGCTGTCTTTCTGGAGTCCATCCCCTTTTTCTGTCCCTTTCAAATTAAGAGTTCAAATAGGAGTTCAATAGAAACATTTCCTGTAGGAAGCTGGCTAGCGCAACCCTAGCAAGTCACTTGTATTGCTCACTGCAATTAGAAGGAAAAGTGTGACTCTGAGAAGAGCAAACTTACCTTTTTTACCTAGGCAACGACCATTGGAAAATGCTTTTCCAATTTTTGTCAAGTTTCTTCTTCCCTGAGAGAATTGTTCCTATCTCAATATTTTCCATATTTATTCAATCAAGTGTTTATCCAGATTTATGGTAGGTAAACTAGTTGTACTGAGCAGAGCATGATTCTTTTCTCCCGGTTTAAAGCATTGCTGATTTTTATCATATGCTCCACATAAAAGAATCATCTTTCTATTGTGAACATACTCAAGTAGTAGCTTCTAGTTATTTCCATTTTTCTCCTATAGTTTAGCATGCAGCTCCTCAAAATGAATGACATTTATTGTCTCTTCTTCTCTTCTAACTTATTTTTCCACTTCTGCTGCACGTACTGCAATGGAAATTTGAAAGAGAACAGCAAGAAAACGAAGCACAATATCTTAAGTTTCCCTGCTACTTCACCTTTTGGGTCCTTCTCTAATTTATTTACAAAAGGCAGGTCTTCTGCTCCATTACTATTATTCAGTGGTTTGTACAAAACAGATTCATCATCTCTGAAACTTGTTCCACAAACAAGGCATTCCTTTTTTGAAAAAAGTCCTCCATTAAAAGCTTTTATACATTTGTTATTCTGTGAGACATCCTGACATGTAACTATTAAGGAAAAATCTTGCCACCTGTTCCAAAGCTAAAGTAACATACTGCAAAAGCTGTATCCTCCTAAATTCACATGGCCTGAAAAAGGGTGGGATTAGGTGGTCACATATATAGCCAGCTGTTGTTGTTAAGCAATAGTGTGAGAGTTTGTAGATTTACAAGGGAACTAGAAAACAATCAGTTTCCTCTCTTTCCCTCTGCCCTTACCTCCACTTGGATTCCTCTATTTGGACAATTTTGAACTTGCAATAAGATATGGTACCCTCCATATGTGCAGTGTGGCTGCAGGAATGTGGGAAGAACACTTATGAAAGCAAATTTCTCTTTAGTCCTTGGGGTTTGGGGTTTTTGTTTGTTTGGGGTTTTTTTGGTGTGTGTTTTTTCTGTTTTGTTTTGTTTTTTTAAATCTCCCTGGTTGTTGAGGATGGGGATTACAGTTCCTCTGATGTTTCTGTGCATGTGCAGTTCAAAATTAAATGTTCCTTTCTAACAAGCCTAAATGTTTTCACTAGAAAACTGTAGTTATGCTGGACAAAGTTGTCTTTCAGAGGAAAAATGGAAACTGGCAGGTTGCTACCTGCAAGCCTGATTGTTTATATTTTCTTGTCTGTAAACAGACTTCTGGAAAGTCTGTGCATATATTTTCTATCTTCCTCACTTGTAGTTTCCAGGAGAAGATGGAAAAAGTCACATGAAAGAGCATGAAAGTCAGGATTCAGTCTCCTGGAATTTGCCCATGGATTTTTATTGCTTTTTGAAGAGTGAAAAGGCAGTAAATTGAAAACTGAAATCTTGATTCTTTTGAAAACTTTCTCCACTTAAAATATGTGTGTGTGTGTTTCTCATGCAAATTTGGCATGCATTTTGTGATGCAATTTTCCCCTGGAAGCAATTTTCACTTTCTGGACACCTCAGATATTCAAAGGAGAAAGCAAATCTAATGGCCTTCTTCCTGTTAGTCAACAAAAACTCTACCTGCCTTCATACATAACTTCTTCAATTTTTTTGCATTTAGTTGAATGGGGAGAAATTCACCCTGATGTAATGCCATTACGTCCCTGGAGTTTCTGCAGTATTGAATTTGACCGCTAGGAATTCATTATTCAGACTGGCTAAGCAATGCCATTACGCTGTTCTTCAATGTGCATAGTTTAACCAGTAGTATCTTGGGGATAAGCGCAAGTTATGCAATATCATTTGGATAGATTGCTGCAATTTATGAATGACACTAGTAATGTAGCCTAGTGAGTATAGTTTGCTAGGCTATCTCCCATTAAGCCCAAAAGAATCAAAAACTACACAAGTCCCTACAAGCAGTAATATTTACAGAAATTACATAAGGTTATGTTATTCACTATATTCAACCTAAACTGTGCATATGTACTGAGGATAGACTCTGTAGTTACTTCAGAGGCAAAGCAATGTTAATGAGATTGCCTGATGATTTCAGAATAGTTGCTCAAAACTGTACTAACCCATGAGGACATAAAATGGAAAAGCATTCCCTTTTTCTTACTGTCTCTGACTATACCCCAACTTCCCCACCTTTAGAAGTTCTTGAAAGTTTTTTCCATTTGCTTCTTCACTCCGGACTGTTTTCTGCAAAACTTGAAGCTGTGGCAGGCTGACCTTAGAGTTGATTCAGACATGCTGCTGACATGCTTGCTCAAATGGATAGGAATCTGTCTAGAGTCATCTAGTTCACTTGAGGTAAAATAAATGAATTTTTGACTGGATGGTTTCCTGTGAATCAGAAACTGTGCTAATTTTCTATTGTGAAGCAACTCTATTTTTTTTCACTTGAATGAGGGGCGGAGGAGTTTCTCCTTCAATTATAAACCACTTTTAAAATTTTTAATTTAGTTGTAGGGAGAAATATGCCAGTGGCATTTTTCTAGTCCTGATATTCATGCATACTGTGAGCATTTTTCTTATACACCTGCAACACAGAAAGGCCTGAGATAAATTTCATACAAGAAAAGTTTTATCCCCCAACCCAATCCCCCCCTCTTCTGAAAACAATTCCTATAAACTGGGTAGCTTCCACAGCAGAATATATGTATCTCAAAGAAAGAAAACTGAAAGCAGAATCTATATACTGTAGTCTATTATTATTTTCTGGGGAAGTCATTATGCTGACACAGCTAGGTGCTTTCACCTTTCCCTCTTAATATTTCCTGCCAAGAACAGCTTCTCTCTGTTATGCTACATATCTAGTGGATAGAGCTAGAACAAGATGTTTAATAAAAATGTCTTTCCAGAGGAAAATGGTTTCTTAAAAATCTTCATTTCATTAACTCTCCTATTTACCATCTAAAAATGCTATACATATCAAAAATAGTGGTGGTGTTGACCAAATCCTGAAAAACATCAAAGTGGAAACGGAGAACACAGTCTAGTAATTGCCAGGTTCTCATGAGTACAACCTGCACCTCCAATAACTCCCATCCTAGTACTTCTGCAACAATGTCTTTGATTCTGTCTCTGCTTTTCTTTCCGCCCTGCTCTCTCAGAGCCATAAAGATTTTGTATGATTGCATTGTCTTATGCTTCAGCAGGTGACCTTCAGATCCCTCACTCGCTGGCCTGTGGGCATAAGAAGGGACTGAGGACTTTTCTGGGTGTGAACATTGGCAGCCAAGACAATTATGGAGGACAGAGATCCAAAACTGGCCACATGAAACAGTTGTGACCACTTTGTGGGGAAGACAATGACCCAATCAAGCCCTGTCATTGAGACTCATGGATGTGATCCATGAGGAGCCTTGACATGCATGGACATAGCTGGTGATTGCAGTAGGATTCTGATCACCATCTGATGTCCACCATGTTGGCACAGCTGTACCTATTGTGGACACAGAGCTAAAAGGCATGAGAGAGAACTACAAGAAGAAAGGAATTCTCCTGACTAGTGTGGGAGACAGGCAGCCCATACCACAAGCTGTTGACCATTGCCTTTGGAAGGGTCCCATTCACAAAGTTCTTAAATGTTTCTAACTAGTCTTATTAAAGCTATTATTAAAATCATAGGGCTACCTAAACAGGATGAAGAGGTAAAATTAGCGTTCTTTATTACTAGGATCAAAGACATACTTTCACAAAGGTAGTCTAACAGCTTGTTATCCCTTCTTTATTCACAACATCCTGTCTTTGGCAGAAAAGCGTGTGCAGATTTTAAAACTATCACTTTTGAAAATCCTTATGTCCCCTCAGATACACTCTCTGGTACCTTTTCAGCTTCATACTAATTTAAAGCATTAAATTGTCATATGTATACCACTATACATTAGGAGTATTTATTGCACTGGTGAAATATTAGTTCATATTTGTTTATCTTGCTTCCTCACTAATACTATTAGTAACCTCAGAAAGACCTTATAAAAATCTCAAAGATTTTCAGCACCAGACCAACCCAAATTCATAAGTGTTTCAAGAAAATGTTTTCATCATGCAGCTTTAAACCACTTCTAATCCAATAAATCTACACACCCCAAAGTGGTCTTGCCTTATCATCCCAGTAATGAAAAGGGAGTGTTGCCTTCCAAATCAATGACAAATCATTACCTGTCAACTTACCCAACTTCCTTTATGCAGTCTAGGAAATCTCCCAAACAGCTAGGCCTCCTGAGGATCCAGTTCCTCTTTACATGCACTGTTGCAGGTGCCAAATTCAGTAACCATAGAATGGTTTGTGTTGGAAGGGGCCAAAGAGTTAGCTGGCGGGTGCAATACTATTGGTGCTATAATAAGGCTTTGTGTGTATTCCCAAACTGCCCTTACAATTCAGTGCTAGATTTAAAAAAAAACCAAAACCCCAACAAAACCAACAAAACCCAACCTCACAGGGGATTGATTGTGGCTGTTATTTTGCTTTTTGCCAGAAGAGGCATAATTCTCAGAATTTTAATTCATTTTAGTGAATAAAGCAGTGCTATAGAAGTTCCTCACTGGTATCAGCTTCCTGCCATTATCTGAGAAAGATAAACCCTGCAAGACATTTTCCATTACTTTTATGCATGTTTTCATGTAAGCCTGGGATTCACTATATGTTATCCAAGAAGGCTAGTCGTCACAGTGCTTGCAAGGAAAGGCCAATTAGTGCTGAATTTGGGCAAGGAAACAACACTTACAAAGGAACAGTCACTTTTCCAAAATTTTCCTGCCATAAAATCTTAACACCTCTGGAGAAGGGGAAGGCATGGAAAGGGAGAGAGCTTAAAGAAAGCTGTATGATATAATAATTTTAGACATACCATATATATATAAATATATATATATACCATTCTGAGCTTCAATGGGGTGCAACAGTGAAGAACCATATGTTTCCCTCATAATCATCACTCACTCACAGCTGGCCTGTGCATTTCCTATAGGGAACCAGTTGTTAAAAAAAAATTAAAAAGCTAATTTTTCAAGCAAATTGTGCTGTGAAGGTGTTGAGGGAAGGTAATCCCCAGAGATCCTGAGCAATGGAATTGGAGTTAATGGAGAGGGATCAGCAAAATCGTGTAAATTGTAATAATTTGAATGAAAGGAGAAAAGCAGCAAAGACATGTTCTGTTACCCAGCACAACACAGTCCAGTGTGCTAGGAGCAGGATATCCACCAGTTGTACTTTGCAGTCAAGAATGAAGATCCCAGGACCTTATTTCCTATAATGTGGTCCTTCTGTAGTTGTAACCTTGCATCGTCTCTCCTAGATGTACCCTGGAGTTCTCCCAACAGCAGGGTGCAGAGTTAACCTTGTTTAAAGGTGCATAGAGCCATGTTCCCCTTCAGAGCTACTGTTCCCATTGGCCTGCCAACGTCAGCCACCTCTTTTAATTTGCACTTAGGTGAGGACAGAAACATACCTTACTGAGCAGAAAAGGAATGTTAAGCCTCTGTTGTAATCATACCTATAGTGGTGGCAAACACTTACATGCTATGCCTGTACTTTCATCTGGTCCTACTTCAGCATCATGTTGAGGCTATGGTTCCTTCTCAAGAAGAAAGCTAAAGAGATTGCCAGCATGGGCCAAAACATTGGTCTTGGACCACAAGCCATAGCCAGATGAACTTCAACAGTTTCTGGTGAAAACTTGAACTTATTTTCCTAGAATAATTCAAGAGCTAGGGGATTGTTATGCATTTTCTTCCTGTAGTGGCAAAGCTATCCAGGAGGCAACACATTTCAACAAAAGAAGGAGATCCAATTTTACTTGCTTGCTGTAGTGTGGATAAATCTGACCCTATGGGACAATAAACGTGTGAGGCTTGTTCAATATGCCATACAAGAAAGACTTTTTAGATACAGAATAGCAGTTTAAGTATTCTTTGAGAAATCTTTAGAACTGTTCAATAATAAAATTACAAAGATAAACAACGAATAAATAGCCAGGAGGAAAGAGAATTAGAAATATGTGAAAAAGAACAAAAATGTATTTTCTTAGTAGATTTAATGGATACAGATAGGCAGCAAGATACAGGCAAGATGACTGTTAGAGGTGACCAGTGAAACAAAGGAGAATGTTCCAGCCATAAGTATCCATACTTTTTTCCTTTTACTGCAGACCCCAGAATGTTTTTTCAGAGACAAAAGCATCATCACTGCCATTTTGCAGGTGGGCAAACTAAGGCAGAGCAATGTGAGGTGACTTGCCAAGAACTGTCAAGCAGCTGAGTCAGAAGTGAGATATAGGTTTCCCTGCCTGATTCTTCTACTGCCATGGAGGAAGAGTATAGGGAAAGCTACAAGTCCTCCTCAGGACTAGCAGTGGGAGGAATATGTGTGACATATGACTTCACCCTATCATCTAATCCTGTATCTCAATGCTCTTTCCCTATTTCTCACTGCTCCCAGAAAATACAAGATACAGGACCGAACAGATACTTGATCTGATCCAGCTTCTCTTGGGCTGTACTAAGGTAAAGGGGCATTTGTCTGATGCTTTGAGAACTAGGAAAGATTCCTCTTAGACATACCTTCTTTAAAGTTCTGAGACGACAATGTTTGATTACTCCGTATTTTAATGACTGCAAATCTCAGAATCTTGAGATCCATCTATACTGATTTCTGGGAAAATGTTAGTAATCAGCCTGAGGGAAAAATCAAAACAAACTCCTCATTGCAATGATAGCAAATATAACACAAATTTACAAAAACCAATTCTAATAATGTGACATTTCTACATGTGGCTGTTTATATCCTGTATAAAAGAAAAGGCAAATAACCTTTTTTTTTTTAATCACCCCAAAATAATAATAAAAAAAGGCTGATTGTGAAAATAAAAGTAATCAAGGGAGCAAAGTGTCAAGGCACAACATTCTTATATCAGCACTGCCAGACTGCACTCCCACTTTCTGGGGCAGTAGATGTTGCTTGTTATCAGGATCTCAAACAACTGGGTAATCTCTCTGGCCTCATCCAAAGCTCATCAAAGGCTATGGAATGCCCTCCTTAGTGTCAGTAGTACTTTCAATCATCTTTTTCAAAGCCAGTTGGACAGATGTAAGACACTGGGGAGGAGGGAAGGGTGCATGGAAGTGTTCATGGTGCTGTACTAGTCTGAGAATCTGACTTCTCCATGCAAACCATAGCTACTGAATACCACTGCGTTCTTCTGAAGGATCACATTTTCCTGAAGTCTTGCAATAGTTCTGAAGAGCAAGTTCAAGTCTTTAATTGTTGTTGGCAGGTGCACAACAATGTCTTCTTTGAAGGAAATGCGTTGATTTTTCAGCATTGAAGTCCTATAGGTAATGTACAGTAGATTTTATATAAGTCATGCAACATATAGGTTCATAAAAGAACAGCCCCTTCCCAGAAAACATGTTTCTATATACCTGATTTCTATAAGATAATATAACAGAAGTCCTTTCTCGTGTTGACCATTTCTTATACCCTTCCACACCTACTGAAGGTACTCCACCAAAACCATTTTATTTCCTTTTGTGACTACACTTTATTTTATGAACTTGAGTAAGCATGTCACCCCTTACTATGGGATGAGTGAAGAAGTCACGTTGGTTGATTCGGAAGAGTAAGTGGCACGCTGATCAATTTGGTCTTTGGTGAAAACAGGACCCTGGAAATACATCTCATGGTTTTACTAGCTCACAGTTTTTGGTTGACAAGCCAAGGAGTCACTGATGGACTTGAACTCCATTCAGACAGTGGCTGGACTTGCAGCAAGCTTTACTGATGTGTTAGGACAAACTGTGAACTCAGAGGACTGAGAGCGATGCTGGCCATTCCTGGCAGATAATTCACAAAGATGGGGCTCTCAACTTCTATTCAGTGATTGGATATGATATTACATCTAACTTAGCTATACAATGATTCCTAACTAGTCACAGCAAAGTGCTTTCTTTATTGGAAATCTCAGCTGATAATCTGCTCTCATGCCACTTACTGGTTCCAGATAGGAGCAAATGCAGTGTTCTAAGTTTTTCACTTAGAGTAAGTGGGTATCTAAGTTTTCACTCACCGTACCCATTGCTATTTTACCTTGAATGATGCCCTTTTGCCCTGATTCTGGACTGCAGCACAAGAACAAGGGGCTCTAGCCTCTTTTATTTTCGCTACATAAATTTGAAAGCTCTTCAGATATAAGAAAGTGCTTCTTCAGTTCCTATTCTTCTGCATTTTTAAGGGCCCCTCCAGCATTGCTTCTGAGCTGCTGCAGTACACCTCCCATCCTAATGGTGGCAGAAAAACCCTACATTTCACTCCATAGTCTGTAACTAAAGCAGACTACATCAGGGGAAAAGCAACAGGGCACATCCTGCCATAGGGTTTCAAAAAACCAACCAGAAAACCATCGACAAAGTGAGAGATGCTCAATATTTCACTGTAAGGGAAAAGACTGCAACCGTTTAATTTAGAGATGGACTCAGAATTTACTGAGCTGAATCTATAAATGGTAAAATCAAGAGGCCTTATTGCTCATATCCCCCAAACTAGAAGAAATGCCATAAAATTGTCAGGCAGTACATTTTACATAGATAAAGGGAGGGAGGTCTGGTTGCTTGTCTTTTGTTTATTTTAAACACAATTTTTTCCTAACATTTGGAATTCATTGTCAGAAGACTTGGTATTTTTAGCAAGATCTAACAACAAAACAGAGTTTGTATCTTTGTGGGTGCCTCCTGAACAATTATAGTAGATGGGGAATGAAATTAATGTGTTCACGTAACTGACTTAAAGGCAAAAGACTGACTATGTAAATAAAAGTGTTTGCTTAAGACTCAAGTAAAAATTTGGGCATTATTTTTGAAAATTCACTTTATTCTAGTAGCAAGGTATAAAATTCCCTTGGCATGGCCAGCTTCTGAATCAGCCAAAGCTAGTCATGCATCTCCTACACTCATCGTATGGTTACATTATACAATCTGACAAGTAAAACTAAACTGGAATCAAATCAATCACCTGATCTTAACACAGAACACTGTTTAAAAAAGTAAAACCAAAACAAAACACTGTTTCTGATTACAAGTAGCAGTCACAAACTTAAGGCCTTGCTACAACAAATCAAATGCATCATCCTGCATTTCATGGGGCCAGAAAAGAACTTTTTTTTCTTTTTTTTTTTCTTTTTTTTAAGGGAAAAAAAAGATAGTTCCGCATAAGCAACTGGGTTTTTTTAGATCCACCTATGGTGAAATACAGTCATCACTAACTAAAGTTAGTAACATTTTCATTCCTCCTGGTTTATAAGTTTATACATCTGTCAGATCAATTGATCCATTGCATTAGTGACAGTACTGAATTTTCTCATTATGATCAAAATATGCCAGGTACTTATAATCACCAAATTTGATATTAAGTCTGAGCTCTTAAAAATTTATTTATATTATTTATTCTTCAGAAATGCTGAAAATAGGGTAAGGGAGAATCTATGCTAAACTGGAGCTCATTCACATCAGTAACAGTAGTATGATACTATTGCTGTAATCCCTGGGAAGACTCACAGAATTCACAAGTAAGGTTAAGTTGAAGAGAAATTTGAAATGTGTTAAACTGGGTGAAAAGCAAAGACAGTGTGCAAAAGAAATCCTTGTCATCTTGGCTGGGTAGTAACCATGCTGCCGTAATGCCCATGCAATAGCTACATGACATGATGAAACACAGACTCATCTAAAAAGTTAATTTGGAGGGGACTTCTGAAGGGTACCTAACGTGACATGCTAGAAATCCCCGGTCAGAATGTTATACAGATTAAGAGTCATATTTCTTATTCCTTACAGTTTCTTTTCCTCCAGATAATGCTTTTAAAAACATCGTTCTCTCCTATTTTCCCCTCCATCCTAGTTTTGACTGAGTTTCTACCTCCTTTTCCATATCCCACTCTTTTAAAGGCAATAAAAAAGCAAACAATCCCTTGAAAATATTATGATTAAAAAGCACATTTTTGTAGTTGGTGGCAAGCAGAAGACAAAATGGTTGTCACAGAGAGGAACAGTGGCAAGAGAACAGTCAAAAAGCAAAAAAAACCTGGAAAATAAACTAAAACATACCTACCACTATACATTGTCTTAGGATCACTGAATAAAAAAATAGACATTTGTCTCCAATCATGGCCATAGGCAGTAAGAGCCCCTGTGCAATGCCAAGAGCAGGAGCCTGTAAAGCTGACATCAAAGAATGCCTCGCCTATGTCTGAAAGGTGCAGACAGAGGTCAGTTCTGTTACTACCGGTAGTGATTTAATACACATGTGTAATTGAAAACACAAATGGGAGCTTGTGTTGTTTGGCTTTAACAAGGCCCCTTTTGAGAATGGTACCATGTGACTGGACAAAAAGGAATGACACAGATCAACCCTGCAAAGATAGAGTTACAGAATGGGACAGGGCAGCAAATAGAATTTAAAAGTAAGATTGGGGTGTGGCTGTGGGGAGGGGCTAAGGGATCAGGAGGAGAAGCAGACCATCAAAATAAGGAGAGTCATGAGAACAAACACTGCTTTATTTCCCTGACCGAACAACAGTTTAGGGAGCCAGGACTTCCTTTCCATCCTTACTGAACAGAAGAAGCCTCTTGAGGAATTTCTTAAACTATATTAGGAAACAATAGATGCACAGTGCAGTGTCCTCTGCTCAATGGCAATGGTTTCAGCAGAAACAGACTCCAGGAGAGTTTTCTTCTATCAGGCTGTAGAAACTCAAGAGCTGCCTGGCAGATCCAGAACACCCAGCACAAACTCCTGTTCCTGGGAGAGGGGCTGTCATCTTACATGTAAGAATTCATAAAGCAGCAGATACAATTTGAATGTTAATAATATTTATCCTCATCTGTCAGGTGGATGTTAAATGCCTCAAGGTCTGAGTATTTGAAGAGTCCCAGAGCCTTTACAATCTGATGCTTCTATAGAATCACAGAATCATAGAATAGTTTGGATTTGAAGGGACATTTAAAGGTCATCTAGTCCAACTCCCCTGCAATAAGCAGGGACATCTTCAACTAGATCAGGTTGCTCAGAGTCCCGTCCAACCTGATCTTGCATGTTTCCAGGGATGGGGCATCTACCACCTCTCTGGGCAACCTGTTCCAGTGTTTCACCAACCTCATCGTAAAAAATTTCTTCCTTATATCTAGTCTAAATCTACCCTCTTTTGGTTTAAAACCATTACCCCTTGTTCCTGTCGCTACAGGCCTTGATAAAAAGTTTGTCCCCATCCTTCTTCTAAGCCCCCTTTAAATACTGATAGGCTGCAATAAGGTCTCCCCGAAGCATTCTCTTCTCCAGGCCAAATAACCCCAACTCTCTCAGCCTTTCTTCATAGGAGAGGATGTTCCAGCCTTCTGATCATTTTCGTGGCCCTCCTCTGGACCTGCTCCAACAGGTCCATGTCTTTCTTGTGCTGAGGGCTCCAGAGCTGGACACAGTACTCCAGGTGCGGTCTCACCAGAGCAGAGTAGAGGGGCAGAATCCCCTCCCTTGACCTGCTGGCCATGCTTCTTTTGATGCAGCCCAGGATACAATTGGCCTTCTGGGCTGTGAGCGCACATTGCTGGCTCACGTCCAGCTTTTCATCCACCAGTACCCCCAAGCCCTTTTTGGCAGGGCTGCTTTCAATCCCTTCATCCCCCAGCCTGTACTGATACCAGGGATTGCCCCGACCCAGGTGCAGGACCTTGCACTTGGCCTTGTTGAACCTCATGAGGTTCACATGGGCCCACTTCTTGAGCTTGTACAGGTCCCTCTGGATGGCATTCTATCCTTCAGGCGTGTTGACCGCATCACTCACCTTGGTGTCATCTGCAAACTTGCTGACGGTGCACTCAATCCCACTGTCTATGTCATTGATGAAGATATTAAACAGTACCTGTCCCAATACGGACCCCTGAGGGACATCACTCGTCACCAATATCCATCCGGACATTTAGCCGTTGACCACTACCCTCTGGATGCGAACATTCAACCAATTCCTCATCCACCAGACAGTCCACCCATCAAATCCATACCTCTCCAGTTTAGAGAGAAGGATGTTGTGGGGAACCGTGTCAAAGGCCTTATAGAGGTCCAGATAGACAACATCTGTAGCCCTTCTCATGACCCATGTCCCATGAATGTAGTCACTCCATCATAGAAGGCCACTAGATCAGGCAAGACTTGCCCTTGGTGAAGCCATGCTGGCTGTCTCGAATCACCTCCCTGTCCTCCATGTGCCTTAGCATAGCTTCCAGGAGGGTCTGTTCCATGATCTTCCCAGGCACAGAGGTGAGCCTGATTGGCCTGCAGTTCCCCGCGTCTTCCTTTCTTCCCTTTTTAAAAATGGGGTTATGTTTCCCCTTTTCCAGTCAGTGGGAACTTCACCGGACTGCCATGACTTCTCAAATATGATGGATAGTGGCTTAGCAACTTCATCCACCAGTTCCTTCAGGACGCGTGGATGGATCTCATTGAGTCCCATGGACTTGTGCACTTTCAGGTTCTTTAGATGGTCTTGAACCTGATCTTCTCCTACAGTGGGTGGCTCTTCATTTTGCCAGTCCCTACCTTTGCCTTCTGTGGCTTGGGCGGTGAGGCTTGAGCACTTGCTGGTGAAGACCGAGGCAGAAAAGTCATTGAGTACCTCCGCCTTCTCCATATCCCAGGTAACCAGGTCTCTCGCTTCCTTCCTGAGAGGGTCCACATTTTCCCTAGTCTTCCTTTTATACCCGAGGTACCAAGAAGCTTTTCTTGTTGCCCTTGATGTCCCTGGCCAGATTTAATTCTACCAGGGCTTCAGCTTTCCTAACCTGATCCCTGGCTGCCTGGACCATTTCTCTGTATTCCTCCCAGGCTACCTGTTCCTGCTTCCACCTCTGTAGGCTTCCTTTTTGTGTTTGAGTGTGTCCAGGAGCTCCTTGTTCATCCATGCAGGCCTCCTGGCATTTTTGCCTGATTTCCTCTTTGTTGGGATGCATCACTCCCGAGCTGGGAGGTGGTGATCCTTGAATATTAACCAGCTTCCTTGGGCCCCTCTTCCCTCCAGGACTTTGTCCCATGGCACTCTACCAAGCAGATCCCTGAAGAGGCCAAAGTCTGCTCTCCTGAAGTCCACTGTAACTCAGGATCTTTGCCTTCTTAATAAAGTGGCCATTCTTCTTCTAGCCCCTGCTAAGTCTGCTGGCCTTCAAGCTTCTGATTGTCATGAGAAGCATAATCTAATTGTGCATGTTGTGCAGAAACATTCATTTCATCAAAGGGTTTAAGCTTACTTGCTACTCTGTAGAGTTCCTAGTTCCTCCTCTGCAGAGTAGCTACAGGTTCCCCTTCATAATATGTTTTTTTTTATTTTCTGTGTTTTTATTGTGTCACCTTTGATTGGTTTGGTCATTCATGTTGTTCAATTAAGATCAATGGCAGTTTCAGCATTACTTTGAACTGCAGCAGTCACACACCTAATCTGTAAACCTCAATTAATTCAACCTCCCTTTTTACAAGCATTTTTCCATACCCCTTTTCATTCTTGTTGAACCTCAATTAATTCTGCATTATCCTTTCTGAGATCAAGTACCCAGAACTGAACATAGCTTTTGAAGTAAGATTGAGCTATTAATATAAAGAATGGCTTTTATAATTGTATCTATATTATTCTTTATCCTCCAGCATCCTCCTATTTTGTTGCCTTCTCTTACCAGAGCTGCAGATCAAGCAAAAGACTGTATTGATCTGCCAAAAAATCTTTTGTTAAATTGTTTTAAGATCTCATTCTTCTAACTTTACCTAATAGCCTAAGGCAAAATCTTTATGATTCTGAATTCTTAAAAGCCCCCTAGACAACAGCCATATGTAATATTGCTGCAACATTCATTCAGAAGATGGTCAAGGGTTTTACAAGTTAACCACAACATTTTGAAATACAATCGCTTGTTCCATATGACTAGTGTAGAGGCTGCCAAAGGAGAACAGAGTGTAGGAGGAGGATCTTCAAAAGCTGTTAGTTTTGGACTAAAATCCATAAAATCCAGTGGGAAGCTCTTACAACTAGAAGGTTCTCCATGTCTAATGCAGGTTTCCAAAAGACTTGCTGAACTAATGTGCTACTGGAAAGGGAGAATTTCGCTCCCTGGATTCCTTCCTCTTTCAGGAGAGGGCTGAGTTAAGGTCTGGTAGTTTTCAAAATTGAAACCTAACTTGTGCCTTCTCAAGGGACCATACACAAAAATGCTGCTTTCTGAAAAGATAAGAAAGTCATCTTTGCCAAGAACTTGAAAGATATTACTGTGCTATGGCTGCATTTCAACATCAAGGGCCTTCTCCCATCTCGCAGTTTTCCATGAGTGTGAATGCTTGTCTCATGTCACTAGACTACTTTGGAAGGGGAAAAGAGACAGGCTGAGTATTCAATTTATTAACTTTCTCCAGGGAAGGGAATTCTTCAAGCATAACTTCCAACATGTTTCACTTTCTGTTGGTTCATGTTTGAGCCAAATAAATCAAAGTGATGTACACATTTCTGTACCCGTGGCTAGCTTTAGAGAAGCCCAGTCCTTTGCCCAGCCCTGCTGGGATCTAGTTTTGTAGGCACACCTTATTTTCCTAGAAGTTTGAATTTCCTTTTTACTGATATGAACTGTATGGTTGTGGCAAACCCAGTCCAGCATGAGGGTGGAAACTGTTGCTATCATAATGCCAAGAGATAATTAACTCAGCAATGTTAACGCACATGCTTGACATTCAGTTATCAGACAGGGTGGGAACAGAATGCGGCAAGATTTCAACCACAGCCATCTACTGACCCCGCTGTCTGCTCGTCCCAGCTGCCCATGCATCCACTCTTCCTCTGCAGCCATGGCACCAGTTTGTCCAGGTATCAGTGAGCAATGATAAGGAAACTTAGCTGCCAGGAAGCACTATGAGAAACCCATGCAACTGCCCTTCTTCCTCTTCCAGGGCCCCTTTCTTTCCCCTGGCTCCCTAACAGCTACCCACTGTCCACGTCCCCTCTTCTCTCCGTGTTGACCAACAGAACCCTGCAGGCTGGTTTCCTGCTTCCTAGGAAGAACAAATGAATCTCAGAAAGATGTACATGCTGTGAAAATCTCTATCCTTAAAATGAAAGCTCACTGAAAAGGCCAGCAGAAGTGATATTTAAATGCCTGTGGTTCAAAAGCTTTATGTTGGAAAGCCACAGTTTTCCATGTTTGGTGCATTTGACCAAGGAAGACTGAAGTGAGTTGCCTAAATCAGAAGACAGCTTTGCACACAGGGGGTCTAAATGGTTTGCAAATAATTCATTATTGACAATATAAAATGTCCTGTGCCTCCGAAGTGGCTGAAATCTACCTGCTTGGAAGCAATGCCTGTGGGGTTTAGGGACTCTGGACACAAATCTTTCCTTCAAAGCAGCTCCTTTTAGCCCTTGATCATGATATTAAAAATCCCAAGAAAGGCCTGCCACTGTAATTGTTATTAATTATTATTCATCCATCTCTTTACCATCTCTTGCCCTGAGAAAATTGTTGCCCATTTTGGTGAAAAGTTCAGATGGCAGTGCAATTTCCTAGACAACCTGGATGATATAACAGTTACCTGAATGAGTAATTTATGCACAGTTCCACCTATCTGGAGGATGTTTTATAAAGTAGAAAGGAAGAAGACAATTCCTCAACACCCCCTCCCCCCAACCAAACAAAAACATTAAAAAAAAAGAGTAGCCCAACATATGTCCTAAAGTTAAAGATATTTTGTATTATTATTATTGAGACATTAGTAGGTTTGATTAATTCTTGTGAGTACTTTATATTCTGTAAACAGCCATTATTGTTATATACTAAATTTTCTAATACATCCCAATCAAACAATCTCCCAAGGGAATAAAGGGGACTCACTCTTCCTTGGAGGAAAGTAGAACCAGTAAACCAGATTGGAAGCCATATTATGAATCTTGAAGCAACAATATACGTTAAAAAAAACCCATAACACACTTTCCCTGGCTTGGGAGCAACAGCAAATCAAGTATGTTACTATCTATGGAGGAAAAAAATTAACGTAATGCTTCTGAAAAAGCTATGTGAAAAGTAGCTTTTAAAAAATTCTTTGCAGTCCCAGCAATTCCAATAATACCTTATTGTATGAATCTGAAATGGCATTGAAACCTTTTGAAAATCCACTTCTAAATGCTGAGTCAGAGATGTTGGGCAGTGAGTTCATTTGGAAAGCCAGTGGCAAGTTCTAATTTTTGGAGTTGGTGTGCACCTGCATTTCTTACCCACTTCAACTTGGATAAAGAAATGACGCTTGCAATTTAACTGTTCTACAGCCAAACACCTCAAACTTAATCACCTAAACCAGGGCTTCTTTATTTTTAAAATGATACTATAGAGGGGTGCCTAGAATGGCTAAGTTATGGGCAGGCAATCTGGACTCAGAAGGGGAGAAAGACAGCTGCATTTCAGGATGCAAGTGATGTTGATGTCATTGGGCAAATGTGTGGTATTGCATGAGCCAAAGACAACTCCAGTTTCATAGGAGAAGGGTTAGAATTGGGACAAGTTAATAGACACAGCTGGAGAGCTGATGATACTGTGGGCTGGGATCTGAGCTTATTACACAACAAATATGGAAGTGGGTTCTAATACCTAATTGTTTGCTAGAATTAAATTATACATTTAAGTCTAATATTTAATGTCGAAAGGCTAACATTTAATCTTAGAATACATCCTTGGCTACAGAAGCAATGATTGCTAGTAAACTCTGAGCCTAATTTTAATCAATATTTTTTGAACAGAATGTACAGAACTCTAAGAAATTCATAATATCTCAAAGAAACTGACCCATTCCTATGCATGTGTGTTTGACTATTTTAACCCTGTAAAACTAATATTTAGTTCTAATAGAAGGAAGAGAGGGAATTTCAAAGTGAAATGGGAAGAATTAAAATACAGAAATGGAAATCACTCTGACTTGTATGATGAAAAACATGTTCATTGCATGTCAAGGAGGTCAATCTAGTTAGCAGCATCAGTGTGTGCAAGGTTTGGAACAACTGCAAATCTAGTACAGTGCCACTACCTGGAGGGCTAAGGCAAAACAGAAGTGAAAAAAAGACTCTAATAGTAAATCCACCATCACCTTCTTTGCAGTGCACCTTCTTTATATTCCAAGCAGATACAAATTCCATATTAGTTCTCTTTGTAGTAATATTTGTTTTGGAGTGGGATCAGCAGTATTCCCTAATCCCCATTTTTATTAGTAGTCCACAGAAAAATATCAAAGTGACAATTATAAAGTACTGAACCCCACTACATCAGCAGAAAGCACATCACCATGCCAAGCAACAATTCTTCCCCTAAAGCAACACTGCTTTGTGTAGGATACATTTCCTATTCAGGCAGCCCCTTAGAGAAGTGGACAGTATTTGGGATAATTCCCAAATATCAAAGACTGCAAAGTAGGCAGAAGTTAAAGACAACAGTCAGCCAAAATATTTCTCTCTCTTTGACCCTGGGAAAGAGTCCTTTGAAAAGTGCCAGAGCAGATTCTGTCTATCCTGATTATTCTGAATAATATTTTGTTCCATCAAGTCTATCCATTGAAATGAAACTGGAAAGAATCTCCATCAATGCTGTTGGGCTGAGGGGAATAAATATAAGAAGAAAGAATGAAAGTGATCTTATAAACTTTAAAAAAACCAAACACAAACAAACAAGAAATGAACAGACCCAAGATAAATATATTACAGGGTAAAATAAAATTAAAATATTCTTATTCTCATTTTTCTTTTCTCCACTTCCTGTATTAACAGCAGAGGGCTGTTTTCTACTCAGAAATGCCTTTTTACAATAAGGCATGTATTAATATCCAGACTCGATTAGACAAGTGTTTTTCCCAATACCATTTGGTTTTAGTTGGATTGCTATGGTTTGCTACCCTTCCTATAAATCAGCACTCCTTTTCCATTGTGCATCACCCTCCACACAGTCTGCCCTGTTCTGCCTACCCTGGGCCTAAAAGGAATAATGTAAATAGGACTGGCCTTACATCTGCCTTCACTGAGGACCTCCTCACCCACTAATGTGTGTATATCTGACAAAACAACAAGATGTATTTTTCTCACTTTGGAGAAATTATGACACCTGGAATATTAAAATATTTGCTCAGAACTATGCAAAATATTTTAATATTTAAATATTTACATATAATAGTAGAACTCACAGGTTCCAAACAAGTATAAGAGATCCTCAGGTTGAGGCCCTATACAAAGCAGCCGAAACACAAACCGAAGCACCCTAGGATGATAACAAGCAACAGATGGATGGAATAGGAGAAGTAGAAAAAGAAAGAAAAAGAAAATAAAAACATATCAAAGAATAATTAGAAGGCTAGTGCACCATGGACCTCATTCTTATCATTTTGCGGTACTCTGTCCCTACTAAAGTAACACAGAGATAGAAAGGATATGGAGTGGATTTGTGGCATTTGTGAGTCTGCCCCACAAATTGTAGTTAAATGAGAGAAACAATTCAGAGGACAGGACAAGCAGAAGCAGAAGTTTCAGATAAAATGGCAGAAGAGATTAAACATTTTAATGGAAAGGAGAGGAAGCAGAAATAGCAGAACCAGTGATTTTTCCTTGTAAAATTTATCTCTGGTACTTCCAGGGTGAAACTGTTTCACCCTGCACAGGCGCAGCCAGCCAGTTTGGGAGAACATGGGCTCCGTCTGTGAAGAGATTAGTGGCAGAAATTTATAGCATGGCGTGATTCTCTAAAAGGCTGCAAGAAAATCTAGAGGAAGCTTGAGCCTTGTTTTAGCTGAGTGCTGATTGCTGCTCTCTGAGAAGCACAGACAGGAGCCCCAGGTTACATCCTATAAACTCTAATGGGCAAGAAAATCAGGACTGTAGCAAGAAACACAGCCAAGCATGGGACAGGCTAGAACAAAATGAGAATAATAGGGGAGCAATACTAAAGGGGAAGGTTTTGAAAGAAAAGACCAACCAATATGCCACCAGGTGCCTGTAATGCTGAGGGCAGAAAAAGAGGAAAAAGCTGTAGGAGATCAGCTTCTATCGAAGTAACAAAAGATAGTAGCTAGAATGAAAGAAAAGAGCAGGCATAAAGAGAGAAAGAAACTCTTTAAAATAATCAGGCTTGGCATATAGATGTCATTGCTGAAGCCCATGTTACCAAAAAAGGCCACAGATAGGCATCTTGTTAAATTTATTTAGTTTTGTCATATTGAAATTGGCATTAAAAAGCCAAAACACTATATTTTCTTTTCCCTGTACTATATGATCCTTACCCTCTACTCAGCACTGGTAAGGCCACACCTGGAGTATTGCATCCACTTCTGGGGTCCCCAGCACAAGAGAGACATGGAGCTACTGGAGACAGTCCAGCAAAGGGCCACAAGGATGATCAAAGGACTGGAGCATCTCTCATAAGGAAAGCCTAAAAGCCTGGAAAAGGAAATGTTCAGGGGGATCTCATCAATATGTATAGATATCTGATGGGAGGGTGCAAAGAAGGTGGAGCCAGGTTCTTTTCAGTGGTGCCCAGTGGCAAGACAAGAGGCAATGGGCACAAACTGAAACACAGGTGGTTTTTTTTCACCATCTAAACATAAGAAGAATGGGTGGGGAAGATGACCAGCCTGGCTGAACAGGGAGCTCTTGCTGGGACTCAGGAAAAAAAGGAGAGTTTACCACTTGTGCAAGAAGGGGCAGGCAACTCAAGAAGAGTACAGGGATCTCGTTAGGTCATTAAGAGAGGAAATTAGAAAGGCAAAAGCCCAGCTGGAACGCAATCTGGCCACTGTTGTAAGAGACAACAAAAAATGTTTTTACAAATATATTAATGACAAAAAGAGAGCCAAGGAGAATCTCCATCCTTTATGGGATGCGGGGGGGAACATTGCCACCGAAGATAAGGAAAAGGCTGAGGTACTTAATGCCTTCTTTGCCTCAGTCTTTAATAGTCAGACCAGTTATCCTCAGGGTATTCAACCCCCTGAGATGGAAGACAGGGATGGAGAGCAGGATAAACCCCTCATAATCCAAGAGGAAGCAGTTAACGACCTGCTATGCCACCTGGATGCTCACAAGTCTATGAGGCCAGATGGGATCCACCTGAGCGTACTGAGGGAGCTGGCAGAGGAGCTTGCCAAGCCACTCTCCATCATTTACCAGCAGTCCTGGTTAACTGGGGAGGTCCCAGATGACAGGATGCTTGCCAATGTGACGCCCATCAAGGGCTGGAAGGAGGATCTGGGGAACTACAGGTCTGTCAGCCTGACCTCGGTGCCAGGGAAGATTATGGAGCGGTTCATCTTGAGGGGGCTCACAAACCATGTGTGGGACAACCAGGGGATCAGGCCCAGCCAGCATGGCTTCATGGAAGGCAGGTCCTGCTTGACCAACCTGATCTCCTTCTATGACCAGGTGACCCACCTAGTGGATGAGGGAAAGGCTGTGGATGTGGTCTACCTGGACTTCAGTAAAGCCTTTGACACTGTCTCCCACAGCATTCTCCTAGAGAAGCTGGCGGCTCACGGCTTAGACAGGTGTACTCTTTGCTGGGTAAAAAACTGGCTGGATGGCCGAGCCCAGAGAGTTGTGGTGAACAGAGTTAAATTCAGTTGGCGGCCGGCCACGAGTGGTGTTCCCCAGGGCTTAGTTTTGGGGCCGATCTTTTCAATATCTTTATCAATGATCTGGATGAGGGGATCGAGTGCTCCCTCAGTAAGTTTGCAAATGACACCAAGTTGGGCGGGACTGTTGATCTGCTCGAGGGTAAGAAGGCTCTGCGAGGGACCTGGACAGGCTGGATCGATGAGCCGAGGCCAACTGTATGAGATTCAACAAGGCCAAGTGCTGGGTCCTGCACTTGGGTCACAACAACCCCAGGCAACGCTACAGGCTTGGGGAAGACTGGTTGGAAAGCTGCCCAGAGGAAAAGGACCTGGGGGTGCTGGTTGACAACTGGCTGAACATGAGCCGGTAGTGTGCCCAGGTGGCCAAGAAGGCCAATGGCATCCTGGCCTGTATTAGGAATAGGGTGGCCAGCAAGAGCAGGGAGGTGATCGTGCCTCTGTACTCGTCACTGGTGAGGTCGCACCTTGAATACTGTGTTCAGTTTTGGGCCCCTCACTACAAGAAGGACATTTGAGGTGCTGGAGCGTGTCCAGAGAAGGGCAACAAAGCTGGTGAAGGGCCTGGAGCACAAGTCTTATGAGGAGCAGCTGAGGGAACTGGGACTGTTTAGTCTGGAGAAGAGGAGGCTGAGGGGAGACCTCATCGCGCTCTACAACTACCTGACAGGAGGTTGTAGTGAGGTGGGTGTTGGTCTCTTCTCCTAAGTAACTAGTGATAGGACGAGAGGAAATGGCCTCAAGTTGCACCAAGGGAGGTTTAGATTGGACATTAGGAAAAATTTCTTTACTGAAAGAGTGGTCAAACCTCAGAACAGGCTGCCTGCGGAAGTGGTTGAATCACCATCCCTGGAAGTATTTAAAAGATGTGTAGATGTGGTGCTTAGGGAGATGGTTTAGTGGGCATGGTGGTGTTGGGTTGACGGTTGGACTCGATGATCTTAGAGGTCTTTTCCAACCTTAATGATTCTATGATTCTATGATTCTAAGAAAACACTTTCTCGCTGTGGGGGTGACAGCACTGGCACAGGTAGCCGAGAGAGATTGTGGAGTCTCCGTTTTTGGAGATATTCATGTCTGGACATAGTCTTGGGCAGCCTGCTCCGGGTGGCCCTCCTTGAGCAGCGGGGGTGGACCAGATGACCTCCAGAGATCCCTTCCAACCTCAACCGTTCTGTGATTCTGTGATTCTGTGAATCTGTTTTACTGTAATGAAAAAACCAATGGGTTAGTTAATAAATTTTCATTTTAAAGAAAAAGCAGTAATGTTCTTAGAAACTGTCCTCCTTTGCCTCTTTAAACATGATGTTACTTGACACAGGTTGCATTTAAACTCATTAGTATTGAAAAAAGAGACAAAAGAACATGGTCAAAACAGATGAAAGTGCTTACACCAATACCTATTCCCATGGATCACTGCAATTTTTAGTTCATATACATTTTCACATGACAACTATGCTCTCTTTGGTTTCACTCTGTTGCAAAGAAAGTCATAAAGGCTTTTGAAGGGTTAATAGTTGATTAGTACATATTTTAGGGTATGTTACCAACATGAGCAGCATGCATAATAGATGTTTATGAAAATGTCAGCGGGAAATGTTATACATAATTATAAGCAACCTATTGACTTCTTAGAACTTAAAACAATTTATTAAACATCTATGAGTAATTATTAATTTCAAACAAAGTATTTCTATACACATCCTTAATGCTGTGCACAACTACCTTGTCATACCAATAGCTGAAAGAATAACAATATATTCAGTAAAGGAAGAAAGCTTTGACAGTTTTGAGAACGTCATGCTAGATCTGTTACAGTGTGACTCAGAAACCCAAAGGTATTACAGCATCAAAAGGTACAGATGCTGACCAGGATTTCCAGAATAGCCTAGTGACTACAGTCAGTTTCATTACAGGCCCTAAACTTAGAAGTTGTAACTACATCTCTCTATCAACTACATAGGGAGCCAGGGCTTGAATACCCATGGACAGTAAGTGCTTGAATCAATGATCACATTGGAATAGGGTCCTAGGTACCTAACTCCCTTAACTTCCCTTAGGCTTCTGTATACACAGATTTTTCTGAAAATGTAAGTAAATTTTTCAAACATACACATAAACTACGTAGTTCCCAAGTTGGGAATGAACGCAGCTTTCCCCAGTGTCAGAAGAGGCATGTCACAGTTGGTTTACTGTACTTTTTGCAACTCCTGCAACAGCAATAAGATTACCTCCTAATGTTCCCTTTTTGAACTATATTAGCTTGCAGATATATCTAGAATTGAAATTTTATCCAACATCATCAATAATATCATTCACCTCAGGAGTTACATACTGTAGGGATTTTCATAGTTTACCAGTAGCCTGGGCATAACAATAATTCAAACTTTCCTTTTTTTTTTATATACTCTTCTTATTTCATGCAAGAGATTTTAAAGAAGTTTTTCTAACTGGAAAGGTGAATGCCTAAACTGAAACTCTTTTCATTTACTTTCTTTTCCAGACCTGGTAACACTAGACTTCCAGTGCATCCCCAAACCAAACACAACATCCCTGAAAAGTGAAACATGGTCTGGAAGGAGCCACTGTCTGTTACACTTAAGGACAAAAGGAAAACATCATGGTATGTCTTACTCAAATATCTTCTGCTTGTTCTTAAAAATATATGCTAATTTAACATGACAGCATTGAGAATTACTAGGATTTTAATTGATGTTTCATTGTATTTGAAAATATTAGTAAAATGGAAAAGGGTTTAACCTTTGTCTTTGGTGAAAATGTACCTTAGTATCAGCTTTGGAAGCAATACAGCTATAATTTATTCAGTGAACACGATTGGTAGTGGCAGAATACAGGAATCCTTGGGGTTGGACTCGTTGATATAGTGTGATGTTTAAGAGGAAATTAGGAAATTACTTCTAATGTATGCAGTTAAAACCGACAACAGCTCTTTCTCTCTTTTCTCATATCTTGATTAGGAGAATGTAATAATGCTGTTGTCTGACCTGTGGCTTGGGTACAGGGAAAGGGTGGCAGCTCAGTATGAGCCCACACTGAGCTAAACGCTTGAGCTTGACGTTAGGGTATCCTTGCATTTCCATACTCCTGTTTGAAATCTCCAAAAGACAGTACAAGATTAACCAACCAGAAGTTGCTGGTAAAACAGAACAGAATACAGTTTGCACTGAAAAGGTGAAAAGGAAGGTGTGTGGAAGAGAGCAAGGTGAAAGACTGAATGAATGATAAAATGGAAGGATGAAAAAGTGAATGCAAAATGTCTGCAGCACATCCTTATAGTCAAACTGCACACAGAGCACAGGCTTTTACATTAAGTAAAATGCTAATCACATAGTTTTATGTAATCATATTATTATCACAAAGTTACTGTCTTTCTTGACCAAGTATTCCCAGCAACAGTTGTTCTAGTCTGGAGCACAGGAAAGGAGAACAATAGTGACCTTGTCATTGTATATTTATTAGGGTAGCTCTGTTAAGTGCATATAGCTAGAAGGTATCGCCCAGGCTAGGCATTCACCACAGTGATTTCTTCCCAGAAAACATTAAAAAAAAAAAGCACTGTTTTCAACAACTGATTTCTCTCCAGCAGCAATCAAAACCCTGCAACCAAATTCCAGGAGTACAGGACTTCTCATGGCTTTTCTACCATGCGGCAGGCTGTCCTATACCAACTAGACCTCTCAACACTCTCATGAAGAGTAGATGACTCCTCCACACCTTGCTCCATAACCACTGAAAGAAAATAAGACAGAAGGCAAATGAAAAAGTTTTTTATTTCTTTGCATTCACTTTATTTTGTTTAAATAGCTATGGTTTTACTGCTATGCTAATGAATGCTATATAGAGCCACCTGAACATGTTTGTAGTTATTTATTAAGTTACCTAACAAAGAAATGAAACTAGCCCAGGTGCCAAATGATTAACTAGTCATCCATTAACTGATATCCAGGTAGCTAGGGGAGAGGGGTGATGTGTACAGATTTTATCCACAGAATCTAAATAGAATAAAACTGGTCTAGGCATCATTTTGTGTATTATCATTTTATTCTTTCCTGATGAGCAGGATAGCTAGGAGAACTCCCTCAAAACTTTGCAGAATAGGAATGCTTCTTTTCTTCAGATGTTCAGTGGAGATGGAGGTACATGGGGAGAGATATAGATGCATAAATACATACATACATATAAACTCACAGAGAAAATATGCGATGAAGTGGTGTGATAGAAAGACTTGAATTCATATGCTACTCCCAAGAGGTAGACACCAGCAAAGAGGCCATAACATTCCAAACACATGTGCACAAATTCCTTATTCCACACAAGCTTCTCTCATATACCACCTATTTACACTTCATCTATTATAAAGAATTTCAATAAATTATAATTATTATGTGTCCCTCTACCTAATCAGCAAGTGCCTTGGATACTATCAGCTCAGATACATTCACTGCAGCCAGAGAAAAATATGTATCCAATAAGTTTTAGACATCTCCAACTTTTTGACATCTTGCTAATAGGTAATGGTGTGAGCACCCCAAAAGCAATACCTTTGATGCTGACAGGACCTAAATTATATGCAGTGTACTAGTGTGTGGTATACAATTCCACCACCGGTCAGAAATTCCTGCATTTAGGATTTTGGACTTTTGCTCTGTTACTAGGCAAGGAGCGGATTTTGCCTATCCTGGGCCTCAGTGAGCTTTGGTGGGAAAGAAAGGACAGAAATTGTGTCAATGAGAAAGAAACTGCAGTTAAAGTTACTGGGAGGGAAATAGTCTGAGCAGAGTTTAATGAGAAATGTTAAGTGCAATACTTAGTCTGGCCTTGCAGCTAATCACTGCACCACATTCTCAGAGACATACACACACACTCTAAACTATACCTCTAAAAATGTGTCACATGTGGTTCTTAAAATTCAGCATAATTAGCATTATTTTTACTTTGAAAATTGTGTTAGAAATATTAATGTAGTAAAGATTGCAAACCAGAGCATTAGGCAGTTCAGAAATGTCAGAACTCACTGGGATTAATTTTACACATGGGCAGTACAGTCCAGTGCTTTGCTAAAACAGCTTGCTGGCTCCTAAACTTATTTAGCAATCTGATTCTGAAGCTTTTTAGATGACTTGGGGGAAAATCACCACCTTTTGGAAATGTATTGCCTTGCAAGGCATTAGTAGATGTTTCTACCATCCTCTTTGTGCTCAACCATTAAAAGAGAGGGATACAACTTATTTCTTTATTTCTGCATCTCCCAATTGTCCCTCCCCAGAATCAAACCAAAGAAGTGAGGATGGAAGTCTTTCTGGTTTCCATGTCCATTGCCACAGCATCCCCTGCCAGCTCTGTGGAGGAGTAGCTGTGAAAGCTTTGTTCTACCCTGCAATGTCAAGGTGCCTGTTTTGGGCCACTTGGAGGGGGCTTTCACCTCCCTTTACCTGTTCCTGGAGCACTGCCCCTGTGAGTGCCCAGCACATGCTCAGAGCAGTGAGTCCTCAGGGGATTTCAGTGCAGCACACAAGCAAACCTCTATTAAGCTCACACCAATGATGATTTATCAGAGACTTTAAACTTGGACACAACTTAAAATTTACCTAGGGATGCCAGAACGCATCTCTCTGAGACCAGACAACCATGCTGCAAGTTCTCTTCGGAAGCAAAACAGCAGTTTTTCCAGAAACAGCTATGACTTTCCAGAAAAAAAGCCGAAGAACAAATGCTCCCTAATTTAATTAATCATTTTAGCTGAGAATTTAAAAATAAAGTAATTGTAATAAAATGTAATAAATGTAATAAAAACATCAGGCTGAGACAAACTGCTATAGAAAATGTTGGCTGGAAGTATTAAAATATGGCAAAGTTGCAAGTAGCTGATTATAGACTGCTATAGGGGAAACTATAAGGTAAACGGAAGGACTGCTCTACTTACTGTGTCTGTTTACGGAACCGCTGCCATACCATGTACTGTGTGTTACAGGCATTTTAAATAACTGTTTAGTCCGCCCTGTCACCCACAGCAGTCTCGGTTTCTGGAGGCCTCACAGGGAGGCTCTGTTTTTCTAAGAGCTATGCGATGACCGTGTGGGCACCTGCAGCCTTTCCAGTCCTGAAATCTCTTAACAACGGTTCCCATGGAGCAAATATATTATCAGAAGTGAAAGGCTGGTTAAAAATATCCAGAGAGTGACAATCCTACTTATACCAGCAGTGTAGCAATTTGAAAACATGGGAATTCCCATTGAAGTAGAGATCCGACTCCTCAAAATGCATTTTTAACAGTTAAGAATGCTAAATAACCCCAACTAAACAGCCATCCCTGCCACCCCTGCCCAAAAGGCAGCACTTGCCCCAACTGCTAACCTGCCCCAACTGCTACACCTGCCCCAACTGTCGCACCTGCCCCAACTGCTGCCCCTGCCCCAACTGCCGCCCCTCCCCCAACTGCTACACCTCCCCCAACTGCTACACCTGCCCCAACTGCCACCCCTGTCCCAACTGCTACACCTGCCCCAACTGCCACACTTGCCCCAACTGCTGCCCCTGCCCCAACTGCTACCCCTGCCCCACCTGCTACACCTGCCCCAACTGCTACACCTGCCCCAGGTGCCGCCCCTGCCCCAACTGCTACATCTGCCCCAACTGCTACATCTGCCCCAACTGCTGCCCAGCGGCTGCTCCAACTGCACCAGTCCTGCCCACAGCCATCTCAGGTGCCACCAAAGTGCTCCGTCCAGCAGCCTAGCCCACAGTGGAGGCCAGCCGCAGCTCAAAACCGACCGCGCCGAAATCAGCAGGAGAGGGCTTTGCAGCGAAGCAGGCCTCTGGTGTTTTTTCCCCATCAAAGCAGAGTTGCATGTTAGGGCAGTTGTGTCAGGTTCCTGCTACGCTCACAGTCATCTCATCCTGGTGCTCGTGGGCTGGACGACACAGGTGCAGGGAGCTGGCCACAATACAAAGCAAAGGGCAGGAATAAGTGGTTTCCTTGGGACAGAGAGCTAACGGAGGGGAATGCTGAGGTGCTGTGCCTAACTTAGTGCATTTGTTAATTTTCTAACAGAAACTGTGCTAAAGTGACAGGAAGGTTAAAAGCACGCTGAAGCAATTTAAGGAAGAGACCAATAAACATCAGAGAGTCATTGTAATTATCTCCAACTTAGACATTATAAATCCAGGAAATTAAGAAGTAAGGTTTAATTTAAAATAAGTAAGCAAGCTGAGGTGTGGAAATGCCCTACACCAACAACATAGGAACTGACCGCTTTTACTGAAGCTACGCAATAATCATGCAGTGATGATTAATGCATAATAGATACCGTGACTTGAGATCAGAATCATACATTAGACAAAAAAACTATAATTTTGCCCCATTTTGGCTCTAGAGATTTCAATGGAGTTGAATACATAGAACATTTGAACAAGCTGCATAACGGTATTTTTTCCTGGCTAAAAAAGTACTGGTGCTTAATACTATACCTATAGGAGAATCCAATTTTAAATTAGTTTCATCTCATAAATATGCTAATGTATTTACTTAGAATTTCACGTAAAATTCATTCTTTGCCCAGTCAGTGCTGTAATTCCAAAGAAGCAAGGTATAGTCTTCCTCTGTAGTGAAGAGACCAAATCACTGCTTAACATGCAAATTCATCTCACCTTAATGAAGAACCAGGACTTTTGTAAAATTTGAAAAAGGGAATGAACCATCACATGAAAAAAAAGAGTTCACCTTCCCCTGTCTAAATCAGACCTTATCAGCAGTTTCAAAGAGACATAAACAAACTAGGAGAACGGGAAATGCAATGGCAAAGTGAAATTCAATGTTGACAAAGTAATGTATGCAGCAGGAATAATTTATATTCCTATTAAGTTTTAAATTTGTTATTTAAACCTAAAAATAAAAAAAAGCTAGACTATTCCTCCCACCCAAGAGAAGCACAGCTACAAAAAGTTTAAGATAGTAAGGAAACTATTCCAAAACCGCTACACCAGTGGTGGTTTTTCATCAAAGGGGTCACAAAACACTATATGCCAAAGATAGAAACTGACCCTGGGAATTAATTAAATATAAAGAAATGTCTCTTTAAGGAGAGCCAAACATTCGAGTTGTTAATTTTGAAAAACAAAAATGCAAGACCTGCCATGATAAAGGTACCCACGGTATCCAAATGTGCTGTAAAAGGAAGCAACTTTTCTTCACAAGCAGGAATTGAAATCTAAAGTGGGAAATTGAAAGCTGATTATGAGAAAAACTTTCCCACCCTACACATTCCCTTGTGAAGCTCATTGCTACAAAGTGTTGTTAGAATCAGGAACTCAGATGTGGATATGGAAACTGCTCAGGGTTTTGTACTGTATAAACAACAAAGTGTTTTAGAAGGGATATAGGCTTGACTATCTGGTCATCAGCCTTATCTCCCTCTGAAATGTCACCTAAAAGCTGCTGTGGAGGGGAAATAGAGGCCTGTATGGACCAATCACCAGATTCAGCACCACAAGGTAGTGCTCACCCTGCCACTGCTTCTCTGCTGTGTTTCTGTGGCATAGCCACCAGTGGCTTTTTTTTAAAACCTTTTCTTTGAAGCATAGTAACCTTCTGACCATCCACATTTCCAAATATACCTTACATATGAGACTAATTTCTCATATCAATTTCTTGGCTTTTGGACATGAAGGCAACAAGTCTTCTGTAATCATCTTCCATCTAAAGCAAGGCTGTAGTGGGTGATGCTATCTTTTTCTTACAGTGCATCCTAATCACAGATCTATTTATTTCTTAAAGCAAGAAGAGACTATTAGATGACGTAGTGTTACTTAACTTATTACACAGGTATACAGCATCAGAAGGAGCCTGTTTTGCAGTCCAGTTGTCTTTTTACTTTTCACTGATTCAGACAACAGTTTCACATGTTCATACAAGAGATTATCATCTTTGCATGTCGGCTTGTATTAGTAACAAGCATGTTTGGACAGTTCCTTTTTCTTTGATGTCTGTTGATCAAGGCTATTCTGAAAGTAATAATTTTGCTAAACAAAATATGTTCACATTTGGAGGTTGCTTGTGATGAGGAATTTAACAAAGCTTTCAATGCCATATGTGAAAGAAACTTAAATGACCATGAGAATAGGTACTTGTCTGTAAAATGGGAAATTTGGGTTCAGTTCCCTGCTTTAAATGAAATAAGATTTCTTAGCTTGAGCTCAGAGTTATGTTAATATGTTCATCTAATCCTCAAGAAATCTGCCTCCAAGCATGGATCCTCTGAAATTTTTAGACTAACTCCAAGGCAAATACCCAGCCTCTCAGTGACGGCTTTCTACCAGTCTCTTAGCTGGATACCAATACCTGCACAAAACTGCTAAGCTGCCATTACGGTGGGACTCCTGGGAGAAGACAAGACAGGGAGCACAACACTTGCAGTGTCTGGAAGGAAAAGAGACATTGCAGGTTGCTTGCCACAGCCTTGTTGACACAGTACCTCCCTCTGAACATGTGTTGGTGCACCCAGAGTTAGAAAGAATCAGCACCGCAGTATCAACACCATATGACTCTCCCCATTAGTGAACACCTGTTGATAATTTAATAGCCTGAAGAACAGCTGAAAAATGAGACTTCGTGCTGGCAACCAGTACATCTATTGAGCAGTAAATCTTTTCTCTTCAGTGGTTATTCAAGGCACTTGCTACTACATTCTTGTTTACAATGGCTTAGCTCTGTTGATATGTGTGTGTGAAAAGGACACAAGAAAAGGAGGCAATGTATTATCATCCTAGGTAAGAGAAGGCTGTCTACCTCCATGGCACGTCAAAACTAGGATTAATTACACACACGTTGTCCTGGTTTCGGCTGGGATAGGGTTAAATTTCTTCCTAGTGCTGTGTTTTGGATTTAGTATGAGGAGAATGTTGATAACACACTGATGTTTTCAGTTGTTGCTAAGTGCCCTCCTAGTCCAAGGACAGCTCCCATGCCTACTGACTGAGCTAGGTACACAAGATGGGAGGGAACATAATCAGGACAGCCAGCCCAGCTGGCTAATGGGGTATTCCATACCATGTGACGTCATGCTCAGTATATGAATGGTAGGCGTGATCCAGGAAGTACCGATCGCTATTTGGTTATCGGTCAGCGCGGGTGGTGAGCAATTGCATTGTGCATCACTCATTTTGTATATTTTATCATTATCATTATTATTTTCCCTTTTTCTGTTCTATTAAACTGTCTTTATCTCAACCCACGAGTTTTTCTCACTCTTACCCTTCCGATTCTCTCCCTGTCCCGCTGGAGGGGGGCGGGGAGTGAGTGAGCGGCTGCGTGGTATTTGGCTGCCTGCCAGGTTAAACCACAACAGTCCTTTTTGGCGCCCAACGTGGGGCTCAAAGGGTTGAGATAACGACACATCTGACCTGAGCGGGTTAAAACAAATTTGTTATAAACATTCATTACATCAGTTTAGTACTCAATGTTCACAGTGTTGGTTTATTTGCTCTCAGAGTTGTTGGATCTGTTTTCGGAGTTGTGGTATATAGCACCTTGCTGGCTGTCTATACTGCTGATTATCAGTTTGTATGTGGGGTTGGTCATCTCTGGGAAATGGATTAAGGTCATTGCTTTGCTATACTGTGTGACCTGGCTTTATGTTATGATAAAATTATTGGTCACGAGCCTGTACTCAGCACTGCCATCATTCCTGTTCTTCGGGAGCTATCTTTGGGAAACTATTAATAAATACACTTCTTATGTCTTCACCTCAGAGGATAAATTTAGGGGGGAGACAGGATGGGACACTTTCTCCCACTTGTTCACCTTCCCTTCCCTATCTTCAGAAACTCCTTTTTCTTCTATCCTCTTCATGAAGACGTCCACAATATTCCCTGAGAATTTTGAATATCCTTGGGATGTTCAAACAAGCATGTTCATATTGCTATGTCTCCTGAATGTGGTTCAGGCCTTGTTTAGAGTTAAACAACTATTCAGGAATACTGTCCAGAGATCAACCCCAGCAACAGACACGGTGACTACTCAAACCCCCACGACAGGCAGTGTAGCTACTTCAACCCGCACGACAACCACTGTGGCTACTCAAACCCCTGCAACAGGCACTGTGGCTACTTCAACCCCCACGACAACCACTATGGCTACTCAGACCCCGGCAACAGTCACTGCAGTTACTTCAACCCCCGCAACAGGCACTGCAGCTACTCAAACTCCACCAACAGTCACTGCAGTTACTCCAACCAGTGCGACAAGCACTGCAGCCACTCAAACCCTGGCAACAGGCACTACAAGTACTCCAATCCCCGCAACAGGCACTGCAGCTACCCAAACCCTCACGACGGGTACTACAGCTGAACCAGAGGACGAACCGTCGCTGGTATCCGTCGCCCCTGTACAGAAGAAGAAATCTTTGAAGCGGAAGTCGGGTCGTTTAGAAAAGGATGATAGAAAAGCAGGGACATCACGAGGAGGGGAGGAGGAAGAGGAAGAACTCATAAATGAGACAGAAACCATCCGATCCTTATCCCTGAATGAGTTGCGAGATATGCGGAAAGATTTCAGCCATTGTCCAGGCGAGCATATTGTTACCTGGCTGCTCCGATGCTGGGATAATGGAGACAGTAGCCTGGAATTAGAGGGGAAGGAAGCCAAACAGCTGGGATCCCTTGCTAGGGAAGCAGGTATTGACAAAGCAATTGGAAAAGGGACACAGGTCCTCAGCCTCTGGAGGCGACTGCTGTCAGGCGTGAAGGAAAGGTATCCCTTCAAGGAAGATGTTATATATCGCCTAGGCAAGTGGACCACTATGGAGAGAGGTATCCAGTACCTGAGAGAATTAGGCGTGCTGGAGGTGGTTTATAGTGACCTGGACGATGTCTGAACACCCAAAGATCCAGATGACGTCCAGTGCATGCGACCCGTGTGGTGGCGGAAGTTGGTACGGAGCGCACCAGCATCGTATGCCAGTTCGTTGGCAGTACTGTCCTGGGTAGAGGAAGAAGCACCAATGGTGGATGTCTTAGTTAGCAGACTTCGGGATTTCGAAGAAACTATCTCCTCCTCCCTTGTCTCGGCTGTGGACCCGGAAGGTCCAGCAACTCGAAGAGGGTATGTCCTATTCTCCACCTGTACAGAGCAGTATCTCAGCCATTAGAAGTCAGCGTTTTTCTCCTCAAGAGAGAGGATATAGAAAGTACACACCACGGGGCACCCTGTGGTTTTACCTGTGTGACTATGGAGAGGACATGAGGCAGTGGGATGGAAAACCTACCTTCATCCTAGAGGCACGTGTACGTGAGTTGCAAGGAAAAACAATCACACAAGGGAGTTCTCCCAGGAAAAATGCTGCTCCAGTTTTCAGGAAAAACCTGTCTCACGACAGTCCAGTTTCCAGTGAACAGTTCCCCAGACCGAGTAGAAGGGCTGATCTTATCTTGGATTGTAATTGCGATGAAGAAATTCTTGACTCACGTTTGCAAGAAGTGAGAGATGGATACTATGACCAGAACTAGAGGGGCCCTGCCTCCAGCCAGGTGGAGGAAAGGGACAACCAGGTTTACTGGACTGTGTGGATTCGATGGCCTGGCACATCAGATTCACAGGAGTATAAGGCTCTCGTAGACACCGGTGCACAGTGTACCCTGATGCCATCAGGCTATAAAGGGGCAGAACCCCTTTGTATTTCTGGAGTGACAGGGGGATCCCAAGAGTTAACTGTATTGGAGGCCGAAGTGAGCCTAACCGGGAATGAGTGGCAGAAACACCCCATTGTGACTGGCCCAGAGGCTCCGTGCATCCTTGGCATGGAGTACCTCAGGAGAGGGTATTTCAAGGACCCAAAAGGGTATCGGTGGGCTGTTGGTATAGCTGCCCTGGAGATGGAGGAAATTAAACAGCTGTCTACCTTGCCTGGTCTCTCGAAGGACCCTTCTGTTGTGGGGTTACTGAGGCTTGAAGAACAGCAGGTACCAATCGCCACCACAACAGTGCACCGGCAGCAATATCGCACCAACCGAGACTCTCTGATCCCCATCCATGAGCTGATTCGTCGACTGGAGAGCCAAGGAGTGACCAGCAAGACTCGCTCGCTCTTTAACAGTCTCATATGGCCAGTGCGAAAGTCTAATGGGGAGTGGAGACTAACAGTAGACTATTGTGGCCTGAACGAAGTCACGCCACCACTGAGTGCTGCTGTGCCAGACATGCTAGAACTTCAATACGAACTGGAGTCAATGGCAGCCAGGTGGTATGCCACAAATACATCGCTAATGTGTTCTTCTCAATCCCTTTGGCAGCAGAATGCAGGCCACAGTTTGCTTTCACTTGGAGGGGCGTCCAGTACAGCTGGAACCGACTGCCCCAGGGGTGGAAACACAGCCCTACCATTTGGACTGATCCACACAGCATTGGAACAGGGTGAGGCTCCGGAACACCTGCAATACATTGATGACATCATTGTATGGGGCAAGACAGCAGAAGAAGTTTTTGAGAAAGGGAAGAAAATAATTCAAATCCTTCTTAAGGCTGATTTTGCCATAAAACAAAGTAAGGTCAAGGGACCTGCACAGGAGATCCAGTTTTTAGGAATAAAAGGGCAAGATGGATGTCGTCAGATCCCAATGGATGTGATCAACAAAATAACAGCCATGTCCCCACCAACTAGGAAAAAGGAAACACAAGCTTTCTTAGGCATGGTGGGTTTTTGGAGAATGCATATTCCAAATTACAGTCAGATTGTAAGCCCCCTCTATCAAGTGACTCGGAAGAAGAACAACTTCAAATGGGGCCCTGAGCAATGACAAGCCTTTGAACAAATTAAACAGGAGATAGTTCAGGCAGTAGCCCTTGGGCCAGTCCGGGCAGGACAAGATGTAAAGAATGTGCTCTACACCGCAGCCAGGGTGAATGGTCCTACTTGGAGCCTCTGGCAGAAAGCACCAGGGGAGACTCGAGGTCGACCCTTAGGGTTCTGGAGTCGGGGATACAGAGGATCCCAGGCTCGCTACACTCCAACTGAGAAGGAGATATTGGCAGCATATGAAGGGACTCGAGCTGTTTCGGAAGTGGTTGGTACTGAAGCACAGCTCCTCCTGGCACCCCGACTGCCGGTGCTGGGCTGGATGTTCAAAGGGAGCGTCCCCTCTACACATCATGCAACCGGCTACGTGGAGTAAGTGGGTCACACTGATCACACAACGAGCCCGAATAGGAAACCCCAGTCGCCCAGGAATCTTGGAGGTGATCACGAACTGGCCAGAAGGCAATGATTTTGGAATATCCCCAGAGGAGGAGGTGACGCGTGCTGAAGAGGCCCCACTGTATAATAAACTACCAGAAAATGAGAAGCAATATGCCCTGTTCACTGATGGGTCCTGTCGCCTTGTGGGAAAACATCGGAGGTGGAAAGCTGCTGTATGGAGTCCTATACACCAAGTTGCAGAAACTGCTGAAGGAGAAGGTGAATCGAGTCAGTTTGCAGAGGTGAAAGCCATCCAACTGGCCTTGGACATTGCCGAACGAGAAAAATGGCCAGTACTTTATCTCTATACTGACTCATGGATGGTGGCAAATGCCCTGTGGGGGTGGTTGCAGCAGTGGAAGCAGAACAACTGGCAGCGCAGAGGTAAACCCATCTGGGCTGCCGCATTGTGGCAAGATATCGCTGCTCGGGTAGAGAACCTGGCTGTAAAAGTACGTCATGTAGATGCTCACGTGCCCAAGAGTCGGGCCACTGAGGAACATCAAAATAACCAGCAGGTGGACCAGGCTGCTAAGATTGAAGTGGTCCAGGTGGATTTGGACTGGCAACATAAAGGTGAATTATTTATAGCTCGGTGGGCCCATGACGCGTCAGGCCATCAAGGAAGAGACACAACATATAGATGGGCTCGTGATCGAGGGGTGGACTTAACCATGGACGCTATTGCACAGGTTATCCACGAATGTGAAACATGCGCTACAATCAAACAAGCCAAGCAAGTAAAGCCTCTTTGGTATGGAGGATGATGGTTGAAATATAAATATGGGGAGGCCTGGCAGATTGATTATATCACACTCCCACAAACCCGCCACAGCAAGTGCTATGTGCTCACCATGGTGGAAGCAACCACCGGGTGGCTGGAAACATACCCTGTGCCCCATGCCACTGCCCAGAACATCATCCCAGGCCTTGAAAAGCAAGTCCTGTGGCGACATGGCACCCCAGAAAGAATTGAGTCAGACAACGGGACTCACTTCCGAAACACCCTCATAGACACCTGGGCCAAAGAGCATGGCATTGAGTGATATATCACATCCCCTACCATGCACCAGCCTCCGGGAAAATCGAACGATACAAAGGGCTGCTAAAGACTACGCTGAGAGCAATGGGTGGTGGGACATTCAAGCATTGGGACACACATTTGGCAAAAGCCACCTGGTTAGTCAACACCAGGGGATCTGCCAATCAAGCTGGCCCTGCCCAATCAAGACCCTTACGTACTGAGGATGGAGATAAAGTCCCTGTCATGCACATAAGAAATATGCTGGGGAAGACAGTCTGGGTTACTCCTGCCTCTGGCAAGGGAAAACCCATCCGTGGGATTGCTTTTGCTCAAGGACCTGGGTGCACTTGGTGGGTGATGCGAAAGGATGGGGAAGTCTGGTGTGTACCTCAAGGGGATTTGATTTTGGGTGAAAATAGCCAACGAACTGAATTTTGATGTCAAATGTTACATGATATTGTGTATCATTATTTCTATGGTTGCTATCAATGGTATAGCAGTGAAAATCACCCAGATTAATGAAGAATGAACTAACTCCGATGAAACCAAGCAAAGTGCAACGATGATAGAACTGGATGAGCGCAGCAGTAGCGAAATGAGAACTGGCTTCAGGATGCAACAGCCCAACACCGCACACCATCTCTGCGGCCCTGAAAGACTGTTATAACAGATGGAGCCCAAAGTCATGGACTAAATGAACTCAGTGGACATTTTAGAGGGATAGTCCATAGACCAAGGGAATGATATCTGTGCGTGCATAAATATATATGTGTGTATATATAAAGAAAGATAGTGGTGGTTAATTGAAATGTATTTTAAAAAAGATGTGAGACCTAAGCATGACATAAATGGTATAGAATAAGGGGTGGATACTGTCCTGGTTTCGGCTGGGATAGGGTTAAATTTCTTCCTAGTGCTGTGTTTTGGATTTAGTATGAGGAGAATGTTGATAACACACTGATGTTTTCAGTTGTTGCTAAGTGCCCTCCTAGTCCAAGGACAGCTCCCATGCCTACTGACTGAGCTAGGTACACAAGATGGGAGGGAACATAATCAGGACAGCCAGCCCAGCTGGCTAATGGGGTATTCCATACCATGTGACGTCATGCTCAGTATATGAATGGTAGGCGTGATCCAGGAAGTACCGATCGCTATTTGGTTATCGGTCAGCGCGGGTGGTGAGCAATTGCATTGTGCATCACTCATTTTGTATATTTTATCATTATCATTATTATTTTCCCTTTTTCTGTTCTATTAAACTGTCTTTATCTCAACCCACGAGTTTTTCTCACTCTTACCCTTCCGATTTTCTCCCTGTCCCGCTGGAGGGGGGCGGGGAGTGAGTGAGCGGCTGCGTGGTATTTGGCTGCCTGCCAGGTTAAACCACGACACACGTAAAAAAAACCACCAGCACCAAAAAAATTTAGCAAAATTTTTTTCCGTAAAAAAAAACCAACATGTCCCCCAAAGATATTTTACATGGAGGACAGAACTGAGAAGCAAAAACAGATACTCCCCCGCAGAAGAAACAATAGAGGGCTGATCTAATCCCCTTTTAGTCCCTGAGAAGAGGTAAGTGGACGTCTCTTTTACTGGGGCCTTTGATGAAAAGCATTGAAAAGCCTCACTTCAATTCTCATGTTGGATGAGAACATGAAATAACCTTCAGTTCCTTAGCTATATGGATGTCCTGTTTACCAGTTTTCTAACCTTCCACTGATGAGTGAGCAGTGGGCTGAAAGGCACCTACACAACTCAACCTAGTTGCAAAACTTCACCAAGATGCCTGCAGCCATGTTGAAGACTAATAAAAGTGCAGTCCAGATATGGTATCTAGCTTGAGGTTGCTGTTGCGGCTCTAACCAGATTGAGTTAAATCTAACCAGTTTTAATCTCTGAAAATTCTGGACAAATATCCAGTTGTGAAATTTCACCAGAGCATATTCTGGAGATTTAAAGGAGGGAAATTCATTATAAAGATAGCCCTGGCACAGTGGGAGAGGACACTGATGCAGATAGTCAGCAATAATGGTTGTACATCATGATAATATTTGCTTGTGGTTTCCTAAGTCAGTAGGGAATCATTGCTCCTCTTTTGGAAGCCATCCTACAAAGGACATAGCCACAGACTTGATCATGGCAATTACCGTCATCATTAACAAGATCTGAACAGCCTCTGACATGTACCTCAGTTTAGAAACACAGCACTAAAATAATATCCTGCCCATATGACTTTTTGACAATGCTAGACAACATTGGCTATTCTATTTATGCAGTGAAAATAAAACTAAACAAAAATGTTCATAAAAGAATATTTGAATCATTTTTCAAAGCTTTCCAAAAGTCACAGTTCCAGTTCCCACATATAAATCTCAAGGATTTGTGGAAAAACACTAAAAATGCTAAGAACATAATACTTCATGGAAAGCTTTGCACAAACTATTGTGACACCTTCAGGTTTTTCCCTCTTCATTAATTTCTTTTCTTGATAGAAAGGTTTGCATCCTATATTCAGAGTATGGGCATTTACTTATACTTTGAGAGCAGACAGAAGTTTTCCTGAAGTTCCTCTTTCCCAAACACCTTTGGACTCTCTCTTTGCCTGTTTGTTCTAATGAAGAACAAAGACAAATTTGGAAGCTTCCAAAACTGCCACAAAGAAGTAGTTCTCATTCTCTGGCCAGCTCTAATTGCAAAATAAACACAGCTTAAATTCAGGTGCAAGAAAGAAAAGAATTTGTCTCAAAGGTACTGACAGCACACATGCATTTAAATATGTCTGGCTAAAGACACTTACAAATACACTTACAAGGCCATGGTTTTCAAACATGGTTTTCAAAGTTTTGGATTAGACCTCTGAATATTTATTTTGTTTATGGAAGAAACAGACCCACAGCTCTCACTGTAATGGGGAAATGGAGAGTTTAGGGAAAGGATAAAGTTAGGCAAGAGATTCAGCTATGCAAGATCTGTAGAAAAGGCAGTGTAAGGAAGCAGCAGATTCTACTTCAGTGTACAGTTGTTAGTGGTCGCAAGGGGTCTGCTTGGATGACAAGCAGAGGTCATTAGGATTCCAACATCATGATCAGAGTGATGGGTTCAAAAACTCAAACCCCTTACTTAATAAGATCTTTGGAGGTAAAAAAGAAAAAAGTAAATAAGGAGAGAGACAGTGAAAAATTTAGGTATTAAAACATGCAGACAGATTACAACAAACATTTGTAATCACATTTTGAAACCCATCCCAGAGTAGTACGTCTACTCATCTGCAGCAAGATCTGAACATTCAGCTTGGATGTGTTTAGGGATTGCATTTTGAACGTTTTACTGTGTCACTAATTGGGGTTTATTTATTAATCCATTTCTCATATGGCTAATCTTAGAGAAGGAAGTGTGATTTTTTGTCTTTTAACTTATGTTATGTCACTGAATGTTGTAATTGGATGTGTCTCACTGAGTAATACAGAACTAAGTTAGGAACGGATTAGTCACGTTGAATATGCTGTTGCAGTCCAGGAAGAGCATGAAACAGTAAGAGTTCAATTTTAACATGCTTACAGATATTTTAAAAGAAAAATATTCTAAAAGTACATTATAAACTGGTGTCCATCCACAAGTTAGTCACTGCGAATAAGCATAAATCTTATCCCTGCTCATTTAAAGAAGTTCTGGAATCATTGCTAGCAGAAGTATAACTTTTTAGGAATGTATGAAATGAACTGTGACCCATTTGAATTAAATGGGCCAGTTTTAATAAGTGGATTTTGTTCCCTTCTTTCATTTCCATGAAGACCATGAAAAATTAGACCAAAATACTTGGCTGCCTCTTTTAGCTGGATTTCTACCCATGGAGTGGGTAAATAACACTTGTGCCTGGTACCAGCAAATGGCCTGAAGCTACAGAATGAGCTGCTATGCTTTCATTGGAGGCCAAAAAAAAAATTAAAAATCAATGACCTCAGTGGATTTTTGGATCAGGCTACTTGGAAAGAAAGCATAGAATTAGGTTGGATTATCCTATCCAAGTTAGAGTGAGCGCATTTTTCACCACCAGCAAAGAGGAGAATTAGGAAGGCAACCAAGAGCTTTTTCAAAGGTCTCACCAGTTTTAGAATAATACATAATATGACTGAAGGCTCTCTTCATATAAATCCAGATTTTTACAAAACACTGTCAAGTAATTGCTCTGTTTACTTACATGGTAAATAATACCATTTAAAAATAAATTTTAAAATACTTTAAAATATACTTTGGAAGATCCTTTTTTGTTCCTTCAGGGACATCATCTCATTTAAGTTTAATCATCTAGACACTCTTTGGACACTTGTTGAAGGTATTTTGAAAATCATAGGGGCAGGTTAGCCTGCTGAGGTATGATGGATTGTTTTGTCCACAGACTGTAAAGGGAACAACAGAGGGGAACAGTTTGGATAAGATGCCTAACATTTTAGACTAATCATGTTAAGCAAAAAGAACCCAGTTCTCGATACAGATGAGCAAAGCCTGCTTTAAGGTGCCAAACAGTTACAATTGCAGTGCTATCTTACAGTTGTGCAGTTATAGAGGAAATGGAATAATCAAATAATACAGGAACTTATAAAAGTTCTTGGAAATCATTTTTCAGTCTGTTCTTGTTACAGGAAAGTCTGTTATCTCCAGCCATTTCAAGGCTTTTAGTAATGTACAATTTACGGATTGCCTTGGGTCATGAGGATACACACCTTAAAAATAACTAGTGGGAGACTGAATTGAAGGTTACAAGCATAGGTGAAAGTGTTTTCTTCTGATCTTATTAGATAATGGCCTTCCTCAATTTTGAGACTACTCTAATTTGTGGACACAGAATAAGCTTTTCTTGGGAAGAGAGATGGATTTGAACACTGGGAGAGTCCTGCTAGGAATAAACGCCTCTTCCCATCCATACCAGAGGAAAGACTTAAATCCCCCAGCTGTTTAGGTCTGCTCTTCCCTTAGGAAACCAGAAAGGACGGTAACCACTAGCAATGGAATAGGTAGCTGCTAGCAAGAAATACGAACATCTTCAACCCTCGCAGTCTGCTCTAGAAGAGTGCTCACAACCTTAGACTAAATGCAGGGTGAAGGAATTCATGGGTAGCATGCAGCAGAAAGTCAAAGATTTGTGTTCAGTGGAACAGATCACATGATCGTGACCTTCCTAAATGTGACTTGTGTGAGCAGTTGCTGATGGGAGAGAGAAATTATATCACAACATTATATCAACTTAGTTGATATTACTCACCCACACTTAATTTCATATTATTTCTTCAAAAAATTTTGTTGTGTTTCTGAGAGAAGATTCTCAGGCAAGACGAGAGAGTATCAGTCATGGTGTCAAAGGAGAAAAAATGCTAATTACTCCCTTTAAAGTCCCAATGAATAACATCAAAGTTAACTTTTTTTAAAATGTTTCCGATTTAATGATGATTGTATTCTAGCGAACTTTACCAGGCACAATGCTTCTATTTGAGTTTTGATTTAGTTTATAACATATCCTCTGCTAACTTCCGTCTGGGAAATTGTGATTGGTAGTGTGAATTCTGAAATGAAATATAAACAATTTTTTTAAAAAGAGCAAATGGACTTTAGACAAAAAAAAGATATAAAAAGTGCATTGAAAACTAGATGGTTCATAATGAGCCCTAGTCTCTTGAAAAAGCAGAGTGAGGGTGTATTTACTACCTTCCTTCACATTAACAGCTCTCTAGTAAGTTGTTATGGTCAGACCTAGAAAAGATAGTAAAGAAAATTCTCAAAAATGAAAAGCAGATAAAACTGGGAACATCTGGGCAATACTACCTCCATTCCAGGCAGGCAGCAGCTTTTTTGACATTATAAACAGAGATTTCACTAGTACATTGAAATTAACCACATGATTTCACATTCAGTAGAGTCTCT
Source organism: Calonectris borealis (assembly GCF_964195595.1). Classification (NCBI taxonomy): domain Eukaryota; kingdom Metazoa; phylum Chordata; class Aves; order Procellariiformes; family Procellariidae; genus Calonectris; species Calonectris borealis. Next base: position 63,055,798 of record NC_134315.1, on the reverse strand, counting down.
GATTCAGTATTTACAAGGCAGAGGTCTTTCAGACTGCGTAACTTCCTGTCTTTAGTGGCGATGGGGCACTACAGGTAGATTAGACTACATTAATCAGCCTACTGTATGTTTAGCTAGGCAACCACAGAAATGCTTTTAAACTAATAGGAAAGGACAGCTGTCTCAAATGTTTCTGCAAAACCATGATCCAGGTATGACAGTAGGATGGCTTGTTTGCATAGAAAAGTTGGCAGCTATAGCTACTGTGAGTAAGGAAAAATTAAAATTCTGTTTTAATTATGCTGGTATAATGTCTGCATCAGAGAGTACTGTTCTAGAGAAAAAGTCACTCTGTTCGGCAGTGTGGTGGTGCATTTCCCCCCCACACCCTTCTGGGCCACTCCATGATCTCAGAAACTCCCGTTAAACCTTGGCCTTGGTGTAATGAGTCAGGCAGTGAAGCATGGCTTTACCGCTTACATAGCTGAGGTTGGGGAATGTACTGATCATACCAGAAACTTCTGCTGCCTGGCCCAAGTGGAGGACGAAAGTGGGGATAATTGTCCCCTGATACCCTTATCTGAGTCGTAGCTCAAGTGGAATGATACCATTGTTACTGAAACCTTGAGAGTTTTGACGGATGACTAAAGTCAGTCATCTTGCGACCGTATAAACAGCGGTCCCAAGTGAGGCCCTTTGAACTCTTCTGGATCGCAGCAGGCTGCGCCCAGAATCTCCCTCTGAGTGGAAGGCTTCTCAGAATTTGTGAACTCTCGAGTTTGCAATATTTGGAGGACCATCGCTGACTGGCACGGGACCTGGGCTGCATCACTCCTCAGCTGAAACACTCCTCAAGGCTCAACCCTTCATCTGTTGAGAAATGCCAAGACATTTGACGTATTTCATTGAACTAGAGGGGAATTTTTAACAGGTATACCTTTGTATATTTATCTATTTTTTGCATCTGTATGCGTGTTTGTGTGTGAATTGATGAAAGTACCTGCTAGCAAATACAGTATGCTAAAATCTTATGATCTATCTTAAGATTGGGAATGAACATTAGACTACTGCTAAACACATATAATCCTTTAGACATAAACTGTTGACCAAGTCTGGCACTAGGGGTGGATCCAGCCGGGTCTACTCTGAATCTTGTGACTCAACAGGAGGGTTTCTTTACCGTTTTTTGTATTAGATATAAACCATTGTTCAAGTCTGAGACTAAGATTGGATCCAGCCAGGTCTTTTCTGAACCTTGTGACTCAGTGGGAGGATCTCCCTGAACTTTTTCATCCTTGGCCTCTGTATAAATCATTCCAACTCAATTCTAACACGATATCCTGGTTTCGGCTGGGATAGAGTTAATTTTCTTCCTAGCAGCTGGTATAGTGCTGTGTTTTGGATTTCATATGAGAATAAGGTTGATAACATATTGATGTTTTAGTTGTTGCTAAATAGTGGTTACACTAGTCAAGTGTAACTTGGACTCTTTTCCTTTGTATGCTTCATCCGTGTAGTAAGTGATAGAATAAACCTTGCCATTGAACTCTGTTAAGTCGCATTTTCATAAATTTCTATTAAAATCACTTTCTGCTAATACCTTCAACAGTGATTCCTTAAGCGGCCTCTAAACCACTCATTCACGACAGACAGTAACAACATGTTACCTCACTAGAGTGAAAACAGGCTGACACCTGATTTTCTCAAACTACAGAGTGAAGGAATTTTCTTGCCACTTTCTCTTTTTTTTTTTTGGAAAAAAGAATCAAAACAAAAACTGTTCTGCACGTTTCACCACAGGGAATAAAAGAAAAAAGAAGGGGAAAAATCAATTTTCTCTGTGTTCTTGCCTTCGCACCCACACGCTAAATAAAGGAATACTGAAGAAAGATAGGTCTAAATCACAGAGGAAAAACATCAAAGCCAAAATAAAATCTTCTGATTGAATTGTAATGTTGCCGTTTCCCATGCCCTTTCATTCACTTGTTCCGATTTTGGTTTTTGGTTTGGTTTTGGTTTGTTTTTTGTAGGTAATAAAAAGGACAGGAATCTGGGGGAATATTCTTCCCTTGGTGGCCCCAGACCAGTGGGAGCCATGGGGGAACCACAGGTAGAGAGGAGAGAGGAAGTTGTGCCCCGAGTTTAACATGTGCCACCACACGTGTTAATAGCATCCATGGTTATACACAGGCAGCGCCTCTTGGATGTGCAGTGGGTGAGGAGGGAGAAGAGGGGGAAAAGCATGGAAGCTCATCTAATGACTGTTGATGAGACCATGCTGGCTAATTAACTGACAAGCCAGCAGTCTGACAGAACATAACTTATGAAGAAGCTGTGTGAAGTGAATGCATTTGTTGTGGGAACAAAGTTAGGGGCATTCATTTGATAAGAGGGTCTGTTTAAGGACTGTAAGTCTCCCTGATGACCGTGCAGTTTGGTGGGAGGCTAGAACAGCACCAAGCTGCTGTTAAGAGTAGCTGCTGTTAAGAGAAGCTCTGCCAAGAATAGTTAAGTGTGGGTTGAAGCAACCGTGATTCATGATTAACTTATGAAAGCTAATCAAAAGTCCTGTGGGCTATCCCTGGACCCCTAGTGTATTCAAAGCCTCTCACAGAAAGTATGTCACAGAAGTGTCTCAGTATGAAGGAGAGTGTTACATAAAGATGGAGAATCTTTTCTAAGGAACCTGAATGGCAATTTGATGGAAAGGGCTCCTGCGCAATTCTGTGGTTGGTAATATCATTGCCCTTCCCACGACATATGCCTGTGAGATTCGCTTGTTTGCTAAGTCTGCTCAAGCAGGTTAGGATATGGTATGCTTTCAGATGCAAAACCAGATTTGAATAATAAATCAGAGTGATAAGGACTCATCAAAAAAATCTTCCCTTGACATGCCCAAGAGCAGAGAGATGCTGGGTGTCCTGCCTTTCTCCTCCCATTTCCCTCCTCCCCTGCTGCAGTCAGATGCATGTGAAGAGTAGACAGTCAGACAGAGAGGCTCCATGTGGGTAACGGTAGGAGATGCTCTCGAACTGGGCACTATTAAGGTGGTACAGCAGGAAACAGGAACAGAAGCTTTAATGTAATCATAATCCGTACATTTTCCCTTGAAGCATGAGAATCTGATAATACTCGGTGCTTGCTGAGTTTTCCAGTTTGGCCACAGAGCACATAAGGTTTATGTGAATCACTGTCAGAGGGCAAGTTTAAATTGTGATAAGTAGCCTATATGTAAAAGCAGTATTTCTGCATCAAGTAATAATGTTGTGTTTCCTGGGAAATGAGTGGTTGAAATCCATCCCTTGTCACACAGTAACACGCACAATAAATGTAATTTTAAATCCATTATAATGCTGCCAAATACATTAAACAAAAATATACAGAGAATTTATCCACCAGAAGATTTACAGATTTCCTGAGTAGTACATCATTATCGGAACTGTCAATTTGAAAATAAAAATTGTCAAACCATCACTGGAACATAATAAAAGCTGTGACAGAAATACACAATAGATACTAAGTTTTTAAAAAAATAAAACCCTCAGCAAACCCACTTTACACACAATTATCACCTCTGTAGACTGCCAAGGAAGCAGTAAAGTACTGAAGGATACCAAAAAGAGAAGTGTGGTATCAAACATAGCTAATATCAGCACCACACCAATTATTATGTGTAAGTCCCATTGAAAAGCAGACTGTTGTGCCTTTAATGATGGAATCCACAGGGGCTAGCATCCAAAAGAGATAAAAACCCAGCTAAAAAATGATCATTTGTTCTCACATTTTTTCAGCTTGGATTTGGATCCCTCACTGGGCTCCTGACTGGTCAGGTTCACACTTTTTAACCTCCTTGGTTAAGCTGAGAGAAAGGCAAGAAGTAGTTTTGTCTGCAAGTGATTTCTGTCAAATAGCTTTGGGTGAGCCTTTCCTACCTAAAAGCTTACCAGGCTGATGTGTTCAAATTCCAGGAAGCCAATCCCATGCCTTCCTTTGATCTGAGAACACTACAACGCCATCTTTCTCTTCCACATTCTTTATGATCCCTCCACCCCATTATTTCCTGGTAGACACAAGATTATATTGCAATGCTGTCCCACAAGCCTAGGGCTGCTGCTCCCTGATTGTCTAGCAATTTAAGCACACCTTTCTTAGCTCCCAAATCTTGCAGGTTCTCCAAATTTATAAATTGACCCTCCAAGGACATCTGGTAGTTAAAAACAAACTTATGTTTGGGCACAAAGCCCACATAAGTAATTCTATACGTGATTGATCTGAAATCTGATAGTATAAGATATATACAGTGCTGTCCTATTTCCCTAACTCAGTTTCTTCATCATGCCTGGCCATTCTTTGAAGATAGGTAAGTATTTCTGAAGGAGCCTAGAATCATTCACTTTGACATAGCTGCTTCTTTGCACCATGTGAGCTCTCTTTCCCAAGAAGCCCACTTCCTATCTTGTTCACTAGTTGAGTCAGATCCACTTGCAACAAAAGCATGCCCTGCTCTCCTTCCCAGAAGACTGACGCCCCTTATCACTTCTTAGCCATTACATTTTTAAGATGTTACACTAACAGCTGCTTACAAGGAAATTCTTGTGACGTAGACCTGGTCCCTTGCAGGGAAGGGCTTAGCCTGTATTGTTACCATCTCACTGCTTTACTGGGCTTCTGCTTGGATGAGAGTCATTTACTCTATTATTCTTCACATTAATTACATGTCAACTCTTGGTAAAATTTCATTGACCACAGAAGTAAAAGATAACAGATGAAGCAGCCAGTGTTCCATTCAAAATAAGAGTTTACCGTTTCACGCTTAGAAGCATAAAGAGATCTGAATAGGTCGTTTATTAACAGATCAGGAGTCATAATTAACTCCTATGGCTGAGAGCTGAAGCAAGACTATCCCAGATTAAAAGGAGCCCTTTATACAGGGAGGAAAGTTAACCATTTAAACGACTTGGCAGGGGCTATGATTTCTGTGTCATTTGACATCTTCATGATAAACTTGCAAGTCCTAAAAGATCTGTGTTGGGTCCTCTTCTCAGGCTTGTATTCGGAAGCAGGCTGGACTGATTATCAGATTATTTCCTGGCTTAAAAAACAGTAGCTTTACTTTATGGAGGGGTATGGTGGCAGTTTAACTGCAAAACTATTTCAGAGGAACTTGGTACTAGCACATCATGTTATAACCTTGAAGGAAATCAACAGTAAAATATAGAGAACCACAGAGATTTTTTCTATTAGATAACTGACCACATTGAAAGAAAATAAAGGGACTTGTGTGGGTCAGTATTTCTTCAAGAGTTTGGAGATTTGGATGTGAGGGTCTTCACTCTGGAATTTAATGAAAGCAACATTAAATTGAGTGTGTTCACTGAATTCCCTGTATTGGGGATCCAGAGTTTTGAAGTCGGTGACTAAATCCGCATTGGCTTAAATGAAACCTAAGTGTTGTGACACAAAATTGAGTGGAATTACTGCAGTGTAGCAAGTTCACTGTGGTTTAGATTAATACATTTTAGATAGCATTCACTGGTGGTGAAGGATGCTGCTATAGTCAGTTTCTGTAGCTCAGCTGATGCACAATATGTCATTAAGCTGTGGTAATTCATTTGTGCATCTTCATGCTAAGCTTTTCCTGGCTGTTGGTGTATCCTAGATTATGAGCAGCTTTGCATTATTAGACTGCAACAACTGACCTTCTGTTTGGTTGCAACTTTATTCAACTTTGTAAAATGCTGTTTGGTCTCTTAATACCATGTCTTGTTAATACCATCTTTAAAGTGTGGTACTCTATAACCTGATTTGCGCTGATGCTCAGAATGTCCTTAGCTGGCCTGATTATTTATTGTTGCTGGACCTGTATTCCAGACATACATTGCTGTGCATTTCACACTGTTACCTTTAGAATATCGTTATTTATTAACCCCACTTTACAGATGGTGAATTGAAGTGATGAAGTGATAGTGAGTGGGACTTTGAAGAACCCAGAATACTTACTCCTGCTTCAAAAAGGAAAACTGCAGTAGGTCTGGCAACAGAAACAAACTCTCTCAAGCACAAACACCACTGAAGCCACGCAAGCACCCTTGCTTATGTTACTACTCCCTTTTGCACAGGAAAATCCCAAAAGCTGAAGCAATTTTTGCAGTACCAACATAATTTGGCTTTATTTGCACATTGTTGTCCTATCACTTTTGAAATCCTGGCAGCAAGAGATAGGCATCCTGCTTTGGCTGTGGACATCTGGTCACCCTCGAATGGAGCCAGCAATGCTAATTAATTCTAACAGTACACAATGCCTTGTTCTGTACTGTCATAATTTACTGAAGGCAGTGAAAGCTATACCCCTCTCTGTGAGGTTTCAAGCAAGCACGTGATTGGAATATTACTCCATATGTATTTCATATTCTTCTTTAGCCTTGATTTACCTCAAAGAAAAGTTCAATTGCTCATAATTGGGATAAACAGTAGGTTAATTTAACTTGCTGAATAGATCTTTAACCACAAGGAAAGCTTAATATTTGTTGAAAACACCACCAATTTTGTTTATTGCATTTTAATTGCAAAATAGTTTAAATAAACAACTACTTTATTTTCACTTTCTTGACACCCACCCCCACTCCAAAACCCCAGAAACAAACAAAAATCAAAGCCAATACCTTTCAGTTCCAGTAAGGTTTAACTGCCTAATAGCCTTAAGTGCCTTTGAAAATACCTGGGTTAATGGAAGCAGTGTTTTAATAAGAGGGGTAGTAAATACTTCACATCAGCAGAAGAAGATAGCAATTTAAGAATTCCAGTTGCTCTATTTTAATAGTCTTGGGGTAAAGTGATATTTTCAAATGCCAATTATTTATGTATTCAGCTTCTTCCATCACTGGATTCATCACCATTCCGGATTGTTGCATAACATGCTTTTAAAAGAAAAGTGCAGCTAATGGAACCCAAAGCTGGATGGCAAGACATGGCTAAGTGAAAATATTATTTCAGTGACAAGAGCGATATACCAGAATATGGGGGGGAGGAGGGGGAGATGACGACAGAGGGGACTCAGTAAACACACCCACAGACTTAATTCATATGCACACCAGATCATATCATTAAAGCCAATTTACTGGCTTTCTAAATTTTTATGTTGGATATCACCAAGTATTGTGATGGCAGCAGCAAGAGAAGGGTGAGTAATAACTCAACAATAATTTCCCTAGTGCCTGTAAATAACAAACATTGTTAGCAAATGAGTGATGGAGGTCAATGGGCCATACAGTCATTAGATGGTTTAATGATATGCTGCAGGTTATCTCAGGGCACAGTGCACTAATGACATTCTCAGCCTTCCCTGCAGCAAATAACCTCTGCAATCTGAGATAAGCAGTCACACTGCACAATACAATATAATAGCAAATGACCCCAACACAAAAATTTCTCTTCTGTTTGACATTTAATGTGCTAATATCCATCAAAATCTGTCCTGAGAAGAGTGCTGTCCTTCCTAAATCTGTTTTTGCTAACTGAGAAGCTATTAAAGGGCAGAAACCAAATGTCATTTGGGTTTATGGGCAGAGAAGTAACCGAGTCAGTTGGAGAAGAAAACCTAACATGTGTTCTTGTTTTGTTTTCCTGGCTGTTGCTTGGTCCTTGCAAAGGCATAGTCCAAGGAGAAAAAATATGAGCAGTATGGTCTCTTTTGTGCTGGAGGTCATATTAAAAAATCGTAGCAGACCCCGTCATCTAAAAGTCTTTGAATTTATGAAAACTGCTGGGTAACTAGTCAATGGCAGGTTTTAGAGAAGGTCGTAACCCAAGTTATCATAGCAGATTTGTCATCAGCATGTTAGGTAGGTATAAAATGGTAAAGTAACTTCAGTGTTACCCCAGAGCTGAAAGAATCCAATATCAGGGGCCAGGTAGTCCCCCAGGGTAGGGAAGCATTGATTTTTTTCAGCCTGACTATAGCATTAGTAACACCATACTGTGTACATAGACACCGCTTTGCTTAAACCAGCAGACCACATACAGCATTTTCTCTTCATTACCCCCTCTTTCTCAGTACAGAGAGGTGACCGTTCAGACCCTCAATTACTGTGGATGGGATACAGTAAAACTAGAGATGTAAGACCGTATAAAACAAAGGCATGAATGACGCTGTGGCAAAGCAGCGACAAGGCATCCCAGACTTGGAGTTTCTCAGGAGAGACACTAAAAATGAAAAAGAAAAGACTTACTTGAATACTTCCATGACAAGGATGTTTAAATATAGGCAGTATATCTACTATTTAATTGATTTAAAGTAAGTTCAGTATTTATTTCATAAAACAGCATTTATTCAGTGTTGACAATATTGTAATTTAAAAGCAAAAAATGCAGTAGAAAAAGGGTCTGAGAGCACAGAGAAGATGGGGAGTAGAGACTGGAGAACCTCTGCATAAGTTACAGGAATCCCCTTTCTCTTGCGACGGGAAGGCTAACCAGCAAAGTCATGAGCTGGAAGCCACTTACTTCGTCTGACTTGTATTACCTGTTACTCTGTCATTTTTTTAATCTGGTAATCAGTTAATGTATGATTGCAGTAGTGTGGGTTCCTACCTATTACCACTGCCTCACCACCCAAAAGTAGTATATATATATAGCAAGGACACTTAGTAAGCTGAAGTCGGTGTAACCACACTAAATTTCTAACGTCTTAATATGAGACTAGAATTGTAAATTCTGTAATACAATTGTATCAAAGTCTTAAAATGAAGAAGCGATGTCCTAATGATGAAATACAGTCTTTGTTCCCTGTTGAGAGCACATAGGTACCATGAAATTTCCTTAGCTCAAATTACTGGAAAAGCCAAACTGTGGGTGTTTTCTACAGTAGTACACTCTGTTACCATCATCCTGATGAACTGTATGAGAAATAATGGACAAAGTTGTAACACAGATCATCTATTTTTGATAAATGTTATGCTAGAACATTGCTGGGAACACCCATGAGCAATTTGCCTGACTTTCTGGGAGGAGGAATGGACAAAGGAATGTGCACACCCAACATTTTGCACACACAGTGTTGATGAGACAAATATAAAGAGGACAAAACCTGAAGTGAAATTTAACGTATACTATGGAGCAGACTTGTCCATTTATCAGGCTTCTTGATGGGCAAGATTTCCAGGGCTTAGCACTCAGTAGCTCCCATTTAGAATAATTGGACAACTTCACTTTGGTGCCAGATAACATGATTAAGTTCTTGAAGATCTCACTTGATTCACTTGATCTTAACCTTTCAAAAATTTTCTAAAGACCAGAAGTAACACTTAGCATGCTTTTTTTAATGGTACCACAGATTAACAGAACAGCCCATTCTGGGAGCCACTGCATTGCACATGTGTTCCTATAGCCTTGAAGGCCTTCCTAGACACTTGTTTTGGCAAAAGTGGTGGCCATCCCAGCAACAAGATGATAAATCCTCTTGTTGATAACTAAATTCATTTTTGTTGCCTTTATTAAAAATAAAAAAAAAAAGGCAGACCAAAGATCCAGAGAAATGAAACAGAAAATAAATATTTCAGGCGAAATATGGTTTTCTCTATGTCTCTGTGTCACAACTGATTTACTTGGGTGACACAGACTCTTACTGAGGCCTTTCTCATACCAGCAGTACCTCTCTTTCCTGCTTACGTTCTGTAGGGGTTCAGCTAACACTGTGGTCATACAGCGTCTGTCTCCTTCAATGAGAACCTACTTCCAGAGAAGTCATAGGAACACCGGTCTACTAGAGACTTCAGCTTCCTCAGTCACATTTCATTGACATCAACCGAAGCGTACAAAAGTTATGAGAGGACGATAGACAAATAGACACGGGCTGACAGCATGATCACCCAAGTCTTGTTTCTATAGGCTGACAGTCTACAGAGTTGAAGTCAGGCATCTGAAAGCTAGAAAATTATATATCCTGCTAACTGGGCAGAAGCATGTCTTGAGAACGGTAAACGACAAGTATGATTAGCTTTTTCTACTCTTTTTCTTAGCTATTCTGAAATTTTACAATGCAGCACACAGGGGCACTCAATTCACCATCGAATATCAGAGGCCTCCAAACCACAAAGCACCTTTCCAGGGTTCATTTGTTAAACACACAGCTGGTCACAGCCACCATGAAAGTCCCAGGTTCTTGGGTCTTGCAGGATTAATCCAATTTCTTGAAAAACCCCTGGGAACAGATGAGATTGTGACTTCCCAAATAAAACACGCATCATGTTTGTGGGTATGCACTGTCTGTCTCTTGCAGGAGATTTCATTCCTTCATAGTGCTAATTCCCACTAAAAATAATGACAGCCAGCAAAGACTCGATGTCAACAAAACATTAACATACTGCAAGCGGGTTGCCAGCAAATAAAAGGAGGGCTTAAGGCCAGATAGTCTGCAAGGATTAGACTACCTGGCATGGGAAGGGGAGCTTCCATGTCAGAGCATGAGCAGGGAAGGCACCTAGACATACCAGTCAAAACACCTAGATCTCAGACCCAGGAGCAGCCTGTTACAGCAGGGTTTTTTTCCAGTGTGGTATGCACAGATGCCACCAAGCTCCCTCTCACCCCTCCCCTCACACACTTTTTCTCTGAGTTGTTTTTTTGTGTAGCTAACATAAATCTTTCAGAGGCTTCCAGAGCCATGCCAGAGCTCTACAGAGTGGGACTGTGCCTCTGACGGTGCTGCTCATTTAATACCCCTGGGGAGTCAAAGAGGCTAAGCTACGGCTGGTGTACACCACAGCAAAATGGAGCGAGCCCTTGAAGTGCAAGTGGATGTTTCTTTTAAAAGAAAAATTCTTATTTTAAAATTCTTTCCACAAGCCTAATTGTGTGGAGCAGCCTTAGTTTTTATGAAGTCCAAAACCTGGACTTCACTTCACTATCCAGCTCCTATGACTGAAAGGAAAAGAAAAACCTTAGGTAGAGGCTTGACAAAACCCCACAAGCTTATCCTTATTATGTTGCCTGCCTACAAAGCTGAGATCTGTCCTATCTACAGACCTTCAGTTTATTCCATTTAATTACCTCTAAGTACTTGTTCTTAAGTGATGGAAGTTCCCTCTTTTCTCCCTCCCCTGTTTCTCATTATCTAGATGAGGCACCAAGTGGAAGGCTTGTTTCAGAAAGGCAGATTCACATGATGTTCCCTGGTTTTTCACACTTTGCAGGACACAAAGTGAAACCTATTTAAACAGTCATAGCTTAGTAAGAACAGAAACAGGAGTTTTTTATTTTCTGAGTACGATGTCAGCTGTCACTGTGAATGGAAAGGAGAGCAACCCGATATAGATGACACATGTATGAGACAATAAACAGGGTAGTGCCAACCGTAGATGTTCCTTCTAATTTGGATTGGATTTGCTACAATAATTTAATGTCCTGCTCTGGAAATTATTCAGTTTTTTTATCACAGCTTTCTTAGCTGCAGGGCTTAATTAACTGGGATTTTATTTCTGGGGGGAGGAGGAGTATGAGGAATTGTCTTAAATGGGAGGTATTCCCTTTTAAAACCCCTCTTACTCTACAGCAATCGATCACATAATTGTGTATAATACATTCTGGTGTAACTCAACCTTTGGCCTGCACTACACAGGGGAAATTAACCAGCAGAGCTATTCCATAATAACTTCCGTTATTGCTATTTTCGTATAATTTAACTATTTTGGAATAACTCCCCATTGCAGACATTCAGTTCCAGAATAAAAGTGATTTTATTCCAGAATAATTACTCTGCTTCCAAGGAGGAATAATCATTCCAGAATAAAGTCACTTTTATGTCAGAATCCTATATGCAGGGAGTTACTTGGGCATAGCTCCTCAACAAAGCTATTGTAGTGCCAGTTAATTTTCTCATGTACACAAAAATGTTAGTAGCCTTCAGCAATGCTGTGTCTTATTGTATTTATCTGTGTTTACATGCTAATCTGCATAAAATTAAGTACTAAGATTTAAATGGAATGTGTTAAACTGTGAATTTTCTTTTTTACCTTGTCTCAGTTCAGAACTAGACAGTTCAAGATTTTGTAATAAACAAATATTTAATTTGAAGAAAAAAAAAACATTTGAATACTTTCCTCTGCATAAATTGTATGATATAATCTGTCAGTGCAATCTGAAGTTTATTTTCTACAGTTTACAAAAATAGTTGAACAAACAAACAAGCATACATGCACACACAAAATTATTTTGGATTTGGGAATTGACTTGGTAAACATGTAAGATGACTGCAAAGGTAACTTTAAAGCAGTTATATGGAACAGATCCTCCTAGAATATCCTCTAGAAGCTAAGCTAAGGCTCATGGAGGACAGGGAGGTGATTCAAGACAGCCAGCATGGCTTCACCAAGGGCAAGTCCTGCCTGAACAATCTAGTGGTGATGGAGCGACTACATCAGTGGACAAGGGAAGAGCTATAGATGTCGTCTATCTGGACCTCTGTAAGGCCTTTGATATGGTCCCCCACAACATCCTTCTCTCTAAATTGGAGACATAAGGATTTGATGGGTGGACTGTTCAGTGGGTAAGGAACTGGCTGGATAGTCGCATCCAGAGGGTAGTGGTCAACGGCTCAATGTCCGGATGGTGATTGATGACGAATGATGTCCCGCAGTGGTCTGTATTGGAAAGAGTACTGTTTAATATCCTCATCAATGACATAGACAGTGGGATCGAGTGCAGCCTCAGCAAGTTTGCCGATGACACCAAGCCGAGTGGTGCGGTTGACACGCCTGAGGGACGGGATGCCATTCAGAGGGACCTGGACAAGCTCAAGAGGTGGGCCCATGTGAACCTCATGAGGTTCAACAAGGCCAAGTGCAAGGTCCTGCACCTGGGTCAGGGCAACCCCCGGCATCAGTACAGGCTGGGGGATGAAGAGATTGAAAGCAGCCCTGCTGAGAAGGACTTGGGAGGACTGGTGGATGAAAAACTGGACATGAGCCAACAATGTCACAGCCAAGAAAGACAACATCAAAAGAAGCATGGCCAGCAGGTCAAGGGAGGGGATTCTGCCCCTCTACTCTGCTCTGGTGAGACCCCACCTGGAGTACTGTGTCCAGCTCTGGAGCCCTCAGCACAAGAAAGACATGGACCTGTTGGAGCGGGTCCAGAGGAGGGCCACGAAAATGATCAGAAGGCTGGAACATCCCCTCCTATGAAGAAAGGCTGAGAGAGTTGGGGTTGTTCAGCCTGGAGAAAAGAAGGCTCCAGGGAGATCTTATTGGAGCCTATCAGTACTTAAAGGGGGCTTAGAAGAAAGATGCAAAAAGACTTTTTAGTAGGGCCTGTAGTGGTAAGACAAGGGGTAATGGTTTTAAACTAAAGGAGGGTAGATTCAGATGATTAGATATAAGGAAGAAATTTTTTACAATGAGGGTGGTGAAACACTGGAACAGGTTGCCCAGAAAGGGAAACTTTCAAGGTCAGGTTGGACAGGGCTCTGAGCAACCTGACCTAGCTGAAGATGTCCCTGCTTATTGCAGGGGAGTTGGACTAGATGACCTTTAAAGATCCCTTCCAACCCAAACTATTCCACGATTCTATGATGCTATGATTCTATATTTCAGTCATAGTAAGGTTGTAGTCCGAATGAGCCAGAAGTACAAAAGGTGAACCTTGGAGACAACATTAATTCATTGATTTTCATAAGTGAAAGAGTAATAATTTCATTTTCATGTCTGAAGAAGTTTTTCAGCAGTATTCACTAGCATTTTGGTAGTGCTTTAACCAATGCTATGGTAAAAGCTGAAGTTCCCAGGTTTAGCATTTTATTATAGTCCAGACTACAAAGGGCCAGCAGAACTTTGGAGAAATATCCCTACCTGGTTAGCCAGAGACATCCTCTGAACCAGTTTGATGTCAAAAGAAACATTCCCATTGCATCTCAGTCAAATACTGACTCTGGGCCAAGGTGCAAATTAATAAGCATTTCATGAGAATTTTTCAGTTCCCCTAGTTTCAGTGATGGGAAACTGGACATAAAAACAAACAAACAAACAAACAAAAATGTTACTTAACCTTAAACAGATTTCTGTCTATAAATTCAAAGTTTAAACTAAAAAAAAAAAAAGAAAAAAAAGGAAGGAAATCTCTTACATAAAAACAATGTTGGCTTGTTTCAATTTAGATCAGAAAGTGAAGTTGGTAAACTAGTATTTATTTCAGGTTAGAAATGTTCTTTCACAGTTATTCTGCTGTCTGTGAAAATCATATATTTTGAGTAGGATCCTGACAGCTTCTGAGCTTCTTCTGTCAGGCACTCAGCACCTGTCAGAAGCAAACCCTTAGGTACTTCTTTTTAATACACAAATTTATATATACTCTATGTTAAGGGAGTTGGCAGATAGACAGATTGGTGTGTATTTTGAAGAAATAGTAAATTGTTCTTCCACAGTGTAGTTATAGACTGCTTTCATGGTCATTAAATCCTATTTTAACTTTATCCAATAATTTTCTTTCATTTCTATTGGAAAGATAGTTTTAGACTGAAAATTGTCCCAATCATACTGATAATGAATGAGGACATTTCTGCAAAATTTGAGGAAAGGTATTTAGGATTATTCTGGAATTATTATAATAAATTTTGCCTGGATTTTAATTAACTGTTCTTCAGTTCCTTTTCATTTGCTGTACTATCACCTTGGGATGAGGTGGCTATATTTGGAATGCAGAGCTTATATTTAAATCAGTTAAGGAGTTGATCTGGATTAGTTGGGGATCTTTTGGGGGAGTTGGCCAATGATTTCAGGGGCAAAATCTTAAGCCATATGTATGATGCCTACCTTGATTTTAAGTTTGTCAAGACACAGAGTGCACTATTGTCACGTGACAATCTAAGTTGATTTAAAGCACAACCTAGTCTTGATCTGCAGATGTAATCTAGAGTACGCCTTCTGCACATCTCTCCATTCTATAATTAAATGTATTAATTCAAAATCCATCTCAAAACGTCCCACATGTGAACTATGAGATGTTAAGTTGCTAAAAAAAACCACTTTACAAGATAAGGAAGTTTCCTCTGGATAATGAGTATTACAAGATAGTTACAATAGTTACAAGAGTATGGAAGAATTTATTTATATGGGTATTTAAAACAATGTACATTCTAATCCATTTCATTCAGAGTTGTTTTCATTTAACAGATGGAGACAGTTTTGCAAAGAGTGTTTGCACTTGCAGTGTGAAGTAGCTTTTTTTGGCTATATATTTTGGTGACAGTAGATCTACAAAGTGAGCTGTATGACATTATGGTGCTCCCTCAGAAGTAACTTTCTGAATGTCAAAAATGGAAAGCTCACTGAAAAGCCTAATAAAACAATATGATGAACCACTCCCTTGCCAAATTATATTTTCTGGTTTTCACAATGATGCCTGAAACTGGCACATTTGTTCTGACTTTAGTTGTATCATTCAAAAACAGCCCATTTCTTTTGCCTTCTAATTGTTTTTATTTTGCCTGAGAATTTTGCATGCCTAATTTCAAATCAGAATGAGTTTTTCTATCCCAGATCTAAAAATTAACTTGGTAAAATATCATTATTATTGCCACAGTTTTACTTTAAAGCTGAACTAGCATTCATTAAATTTCATAAGTCTTTGTTTTTACAAAGCTTGATACTAGTTTGTTATACCAGTAAGAAAAGGTAACAAAATTGCATGTACCGAGTATGTGCTATTCACACAGAAAAAATACAAACTTTTAGGGTAAAATGAGTGAATAATCTAAGGCCTGTTAAAGGATTTAGGGCTCTTTTTATGTGTATGGTTGGTAACAGCCCACTCTGAACAGTGCTCCTGCCATCTGCAAACACATTCCTGCACTCATGCCTCATAAAAGGCACAACCAATTCACAATCCTTCTCTTTCAGTAACTTGACTGGGATGTTCCTGTGCATTGCCAAAGATAACAGAATTGCTGCATTTACACTGCAGACTGATGGTGGTCCTAGAGTTGGTGCAGTGATATAACAGCCACACATTTTCTTCCAGTGTCTCCTGGCTAGAAATGTGTACTCGTGTTTTATACTTCCGAGTCCAATGTTTTGTGAAGTGTCTGATTTGCTGTGTGCGAGCACTAAGTTCGCAGGAAATCCCAAGAGGTCAGATTTATTGAGTGTACTGCAGTTAACATTTGACTGGAACTTCTGCATGTCGAGAGTCAAGCCAAAGCTCTGCTGATCTGACAGGTTGATGGGATGCCAGCAATCCCAGACATGTGCTTACATTCCTTCTTCCAGCTGGACAAAAATTTCAGCTGGAAAAAAAAAGATGTCATTTAGAGAAATCTAAATGTTCCATAACCAAAATTGATGGATTTGTACTATCCAGCAACTTATTTTTTAGGTCACCATCATTCTTGAAGGCTTTGAGTCAAGTCATGAAATGTACTATATGTGGGAAACAAAGATATTTAGTTATATACCGTAAAATGAGGAAAAAACAAACAGATATAATTGGGTGAAGAAAGGGAGGAAAAAAATTACAAACTTACCCAGAGACTAGAAAGATAAAGCAAACTCCATTCAGACTCTTGTAAGAGTGCTCCCTTTCATTTCAATCACATACAGATCTCAAGCTTAACCTGATCAGTTGCAGTGCATAGTCGTATGCTCATAGTGCCTGTGAATACCCATGCTCAAAGTGTGGGGCTAGAAGCACCTAGGCAATAAATACCTGTCTGATTTCTTCATAAGTTTCCCCCAAAATCCTGGCAATGGATATGGGGTATACTGCCGGTTGATATGGCAGAGCTTATCCAAATGCTCTCTCTAATAGGGGCAGCACCACCCTTGCTCCAGTGGCTGCTTGGGCCAATACCTGTGTCTGAGAGCTCTTGGAAGCATAAAGGCACTATAAGTCTCTATGAGTGGTTGACAAGGGAATACTAAAGGTTGGACAAGCCATAGCTTTTTCAGTCTCACCTCCAAAGCCCAGCTGGATACACTACAGGATGAAAGATGGAAGACACTGGTCAGGTTTGAACACTGCCCACTTTGGATTTTTTTTCCCTTATACTTTGAAAGAGATTTACAAGAAGTAAATTGAGCAGCTGGCTGGAGCTACATTACCGCAGCACTGGGAAATTCAGCGGGTATCATCAGATTTTTGTGAACTAATGTCAGGCTTCCTGAACTGCTGTATT
Organism: Calonectris borealis; assembly: GCF_964195595.1. Lineage (NCBI taxonomy): Eukaryota > Metazoa > Chordata > Aves > Procellariiformes > Procellariidae > Calonectris > Calonectris borealis. The sequence continues at coordinate 63,038,658 of NC_134315.1, read as the reverse complement.
ATTTGTGCCCTGTGTGAATGCAGCCAATATTGACTTGGTATCACTGGAGCAAATCACAGAACAAAACCTACTGATGATTTCCTGTTTCATACTCCTTATCTGCCACCCTGTTGCCAGTGATTTCATGAAAGAGATATCGCAGCTCATCCAGATGCACTGGACACCTGATTTATACTTCATTACAAGGCACCCCCATTGCCTGGTCTACTTGCCTTGCCCTTGTACGCATGCATGTTTTTGAATCAAAAAAAAAAAGAAGAAAAGAAAAAAAGAGGTTAAATTTTCAAAGGCACTCAGCATCTGTTTAAGTCTCTCGATAAAGTGTCTGCATTTTCAAGGAGAGTTTGGGTCCTAACAACTTCCACTAGTCTGCATTAAGCATCCCTAAAAAATTGGGGCCTTGCTGTGGAGAATGATTATTTTAGACATTCTGGTCCTGTATAGTTAAAAAACAGATGTCTCAGACTGTGGAACAACCACCCCCAAATTGTCCTTTTCCTGTCTAGTGCAAGGACCTTGCAGACTATCACACCTAGAATGCACCTGTCCTTGCTTCACATCCTGGCTACCCTGGTGAAATTCAAATGCATACTTCCTTTCCCGTATTGCCTCATGATGTCCCTCCCCCATGACACTGTGTCATACAAGTTGAAGAAGCAGCATGTGTAACAGAGAGTGACACAGAATAATGTGTCAGGTCAAATATATTAAGCATTTTAAGGCATTACAGGCCTGGAGGATTTCAGATAAAAAGAAACAATTGTTTGAATCCTGAAAAAAGTTATAAAAATCCACAGGGAATTTGATATTTTTACCTGAGCTTTAATGGTGCTTCTGATTTCTGTTTAATGTGGAGGCATGTGCACAGTTACGGCTGTAATGTTAAGGCTGTAACTGCCATCAGCTTTTTAAGAGTGTTGTTTCGAAAGGTCAGACTTAATGTTGTGTGCTTTGGGGATTTTTCACTCTTTTTTTCCCTATGGACATTGGCGATGGCAGCAGGGTTGAGCCAAAAGATATCAGTATCTTCTGGTAATCAACTCTTTGCCAAGTGACGGTGAAGTAGGGTTTTTTTTGATTTTCATGTTACTTTAGCTTCATGGCTTCCCTGATTTTGTCATTTGTGATGCTGTGTGGCAGCTGGACACACTCAGTGCTGAGGGCTGGTCTACAGAGGGGCTCTGGAAAGCTGCAGTGAATCACCTAGAGGTTTTAACACAAATTCATGCAGAGGGATGAAGATCAAAGCCCATGTGATGTGCTATTAAATTACAAGGATAGGCCAGGAACCTCCAACAGTATCTTCCTCTTTCTTTTTGCCAGGAAATTTATTCCCAGAATGCACTAACAACAGTGCCGACATTATTAGACTAACTAGGAGACAGAGACATATTCTTAGCCCTTTACAATTTTTTCTTCTGATTTTTGTATTATTTAATCTGTTACTCTGGTGAAGACTTATTTTTATTGTGTGCTGAGACATAAAGTTCACCACAAAAGACCACTGCCTAATCATAAGAAAGAGAACCACTGGGGAGAAGGTAGTGAGGAGAGGCTCCAGCACAGCCGCAGAAATCTGGTGGCTGTTTAAGTATGAAAATTAGTTGGCATTTGAGAGAAAAAGATAAACAAAGAGGACTTGTTAAATTTAGCATTATCAAGGCGGTGCCACCAGATTTGTTTAACAGCCTAGCTTAGGTAAGAAAGAACAATTCTTTTTATCAGTTATGGGTCCCAAGACTTCCTGCATGACCAGAAAGAATACCAGCTTTGAGACGTAAGTTTTGTACATGAAACCAAAAGGAAGCAACACTTCAAGCCTTTATAAAAGTTCTGGGACTTTTGAGTCACAGAAGCAATGTTTTTACGGGGGCGGGGAGAGTTTGCAGCACTCATAATTTAACGTTAGTTTCTGGAAGATTTCTGTGGAGTCATATAGAAAAGACTATTAGAAATTCTTGACTGAAGCTTAGAAAAAAAACGTAAAATGGTGTCAGTCAGCAGAATAGAGACACATCAGTCTCAACATGCTGGAGAGAAAGCTCCGTGGACTAGATTACCAAATCACAAATCACACAGAGTCAAAGCAAAACTGAGAGAGCATAAGGAGCCTTAAAAATTCAGCCAAGACTGGACTAGAATAAGGAGCATGAGAGATTGCTTGCTTCCAATTTTGAGCACAAACATAAGTAGCATCCAATCTTGAGACAGAGCTAAAAACAAATCTTGCAAAAAGGCAAAGGTTGTTGTTTTTTGTAGAAAATGGATGAAGGCTGAAAACATGCCTGAAACCAGGTTTCGTGGAGATAAAATGTACTGTAGAGGGACATGTAGAGGCACATTAAAAAATTGGACAGAGGAAAGCTGAACTAAATTTAGATCTGGAAATAATAAAGAAAAGGCAATTTTCCAGTATATAGGCAAATTCCACAGGGAAAAGTCCTAAAATAAATATTTTCAGTATAATTAAAAGTTCGATAACAAGAGAAAAGGTAGAATAAAGAACACAGTATGAGCATATAACTATGCTCAAGAGAACATAAGATCCATGACCCAGCATTGTCAGGGGTTTGAATATATTGCATAAGGATCCTGCAAGGTTATCCTAGCTATCCAGAAACAATGGTTTCGGGGTTCTGATGCATAAAATGGATATTTTCTAGATAATGCATACCAATTATGATAATGTCAGCTAAAGGGTTACAATCTGACAGTTCTGAATCTAAGCATTTTGCAAGGATTATTATTTTAAACACACTATGAAGTGCAAGGTAGCTACAATCTGTTAGGAAAATGATTAAAGGATGCTTTTCCTAAAAGGCTGGAAAACAAAGTTCCAGTCTAGTTAGTACTCTAGTTAGTCCTACCAAATCACTGGGCAGCACCTTTGAAAGGCACCCTGTCCCTTCCTGAATTGTTGATAGACAGTGGAGAACTCAGCTACCAGGTAATATGATCACTTGTGTGACATAAAGACTATTGTAAAGTTTTATAAACACAAAGAAAAAAAACCAAGTTGAAAACGTGTTTTGATGAAATGAACATATGAGTCTGCCATTGTACCAGCAGCTGGAGTGAAACATTGAGTGTGAATACAGGCACTTCTGGAGATTTGCCTTCTTTGTAGGAGCTGCATTCTGAAGAAGGGAAAGACTTCAGGAAGAATGAGAAACACCTTCAGCTTCTTCCACCACAGTACATAAAGGGAGATGGACAGCAAGGGTGTGTTTCCTCTGGCCCAGTCTTTGCCAGTTCAAAAATAGGTTGTCTAGCCTGAAACAGAAAGGATTCACCTATAGTCAGTCCTAGGGAAATGTGCAAATTAATTTCTGAAGAGAGGCACCTATCAAACTTACTTGGCAACAAAGGGAGCCTAGAGGACAGCTCAGATTGTATGTCTAATATGAAGATGGGTAAAATTAGCTGGGATGGATCCCATGAAGAGTTTTGAAGATTCAAGACCTATAGAGATGTACCCGAGAGTTCTTAATGCATGAACTATATTGCCTGTTGTCCTGGTTTTGGCTGGGATAGAGTTAATTTTCTTCCTAGTAGTTGGTATAGTGCTATGTTTTGGATTTAGTATGAGAATAATGTTGATAGCACACTGATGTTTTAGTTGTTGCTAAGTAGTGTTTACGCTAGTCAAGGACTTTTCAGCTTCCCATGCTCAGCCAGGTGCACAAGAAGTTCGGAGGGAGCATAGTTAGGACAGATAACACAACTGACCAATGGGCTATTCCATACCATATGACGTCATGCTCAGCATATAAAGCTGGGGGAAGAAGAAGGAAGGGCAACTTTTGGAGTGATGGCGTTTGTCTTCCCAAGTAACTGTTACACGTGATGGAGTCCTGCTTTCCTGGAGGTGGCTGAACACCTGCCTGCCGATGGGAAGTAGTGAACGAATTCCTTGTTTTGCTTTGCTTGCGTGCACGGCTTTTGCTTTCCCTATTAAACTGTCTTTATCTCACACCACGAGTTTTCTTACTTTTACCCTTCTGATTCTCTCCCCCATCCCACCAGGCAGTGGGCTGTGTGGGGTTTAGTTACTGGCTGGGGTTAAACCACGACACCTGTATTAGTTTTCACTGCAAGGGATAAGTGTAAAATAATTGCCCCATTAAGGGCATGAAAGATTTTGTTTTGAGCCAGTAGTTGTTAGAGCTCCAACTCATTTTATAGGCTTTAGAATAAGTGAAGCAACACATAATCCTGCTTAGTTATCATGAACAATGAACAAACATCTTCAAACCCAGTAAATTCAGTGTTAAACACGAAAAAGCTCAAACACATTAAGACTTGGATGTGCATGCTCTTGGCACTAATGAAATCTTAACTTGTCCCTTTGGAATATCTTGCAATACCAATGTGATTTCAACAAAAGCACTTGAATACCTTTGACCCAGATGAAACGAAACCATTTTGTTAAAGGCACCATGATTTATTTCCTTGCCTTCCACTGGCATCAGCAAAGAGAAATTATCTTGCATGGCTGCTTTAATCATGCATACCCACACCATGAAACTTTACCTGTGTTTTAAGGAGTTCAGTTTAATTCATTGGAACATGTAAACTAATGGTTTACTTGTAATGCCTTGAAAAATTCATCCTGTGCCAAGAGAATAAGTGCTGTCAGCTTGCAGAGGTTACACTGTGGTTTTATAACCCCAGCCCTTTGTTAAGAACAAAACTTGACTTTACAATGCCATGAGCAAGTGCTTCCAAAGTCTAAAGCAAGGTTTATGTGGTCAGAGTCCACTGCTATGCCCCCTCCCCAAGCCTAATCTGAAAGAGTTTCTTTTCTAGAAGTCTCTTACTGCCTGTGTCATATGTCTTCATTTAATAGCTGTGGCTTCTGTTAAGTTTATTTACTTGCCCCTGTAGCTTTGAATGAAGGACCGCTTAAATTTAATTACTTTCTAATGCAGCTTGAATAGTAAATGTGCGGCTGCTAATTGATAGCTCCTTCTCAATGAGGCTTTGTATCTCACCCTGGCCTGTCCCCTCAGGTGCTCTGGGTAACCTCATTGTTAGGATTGCTGATTCAAATGGAAACAGATACAGGAAATTCAGATTCGACACTGTACAATGTAGCCTAGCAAATGCGATCCCTTCTAAATTCCAGGGAGGTATGTTCAGAGGGGAACAAATGACTGTGCTGAGGACAGGAGCACATGGATTGCATGTCTGAGAGGCTAGGCTGTCATTGCCTACCCGGCCCTTACAATCTAATCCTGCTTTAAAATAGGTATGGGTGAATCAATCAGAAGTTCAACTGAAGACTGAAGCAGATACAGTCACAAGTTCAGCACTCCAGAAGCATTGTCGAGGCACAACTGGCCAGCATGAAAAACATCTGCATAAACTTTGCCATTAAGTTGAGCAGCAATGAGCCCAGATGCTGTAAGCAGATCTGCGAAATGATTTTTCCTTCTTTTGAAAAATTCTCAACCATAGATTGCTTTTTTCAATATTAGGATAAACCCAAGCATCAATCCACTACCCAGGAAGCCAATGACTGCTGTTTCTTACTCTCGCCTGGGATGGGGGCGACTGAAGTCTAAGGTTCTGGCCTGAATCAGGCCCTCTCAGATATGTGTTCCACTTCCTAGAGGAGTGCCCTGACTACGCTGTACCTTAGACTGTTCAGGAGCAGACAACCATCACACCAATAGCTCTGGAGGAGGAAAGAACAGTACTGCTCAGACAGAAGGTAAATAATAACTTAGGGCCCATACAGATGTCCAGGTTTTAGTCCAAAGTGAAATGATCTTGCCCAAACAGCAATAACCATTATGCATTATTTAAATAGGAACTCAATATCTGAAGATAAAGTCTTTGCTGCAACAAGCGTGGGGAATTGTTCAGGTAGAAGCAGTGGCTACTGAGTGGTGCTGCAGGATATGAGTCAGCACCCAGAGATTTGGATGAAACTTTTCATATGAAGTGCTAAAGAGATGCACTGTGCAGTAGCACAGACAGACTACTGAGGATGCCATTGACTGCTAAAGCACTCAACATTTTTTCCCTTTGAAAAAAAAAAAAAGAGGCATGTAGAAGTTCCTGTACATGTCACACTTACAGAGAAGCAAGCGTACACAGATTATTCTTGTACTCTCTTGTTTTGCACTGGATGCCTGGTAGGAATACTCTAGGAAAATCAGGAGTGCATATATAAACTTTAAAACTATTTCCAGATGGCTGAAGCTATCATTTCACTTAGAAAGCCTGTTATGAGTTCTTTGTGTTATTATTCCAACAGATGTAAAATCAACATCATGCTAGGCACTACACAAGAGATTATTCAAAGGCAATTGTCCAAAGTTACTTGGGGGTTTGGCATAAATCGTACTCTCAAAGAAAAGGGAAAAGCTTGTTCTTTGTGTCATAATATAAGGAGTAGTCTGGAAATGATGTCCTTATACTGTGATCGTAAGCTCTAAATCTATGGCAGTGTATCCATACAGTTTTGGAATCTGCCTCCTGTACTCTGAAAGTATACAGATATGTATGTAGCAGCCTTGCTTGTACTGAGTATAACATACAGCGCTACATGAAATATTTGGTTATTCTGGTTTGCTGGAGCAACTGATAAACAACAGCAAGCTTCCATTTGTATATCAGGATTTTCAGTCTTCTGTGCTCATGTACAGAATATTATTATCGTATAAAGATTTAACCAGATAAAGTTTTCAAACAAAAGCAGTAGCCATACATTCTTGCCAGAGATCAAAATTGGTCAGAAACACATTCACAGTTTATTACCAACCTTTCTAAACTTCCTGCAAGTCAGATGAATTGCCAAGAAGGTTTTCTTTTTAAAAAAAAATCTGTTCTTCAAAAACTCTCTCTTTGCTTTGTAGTTTCAGTGGAGATAAAACAACAGTGTACATGTATGTTTCTGAATGTGCATCTGCGCTTTTCTACTTACTGTATTTATTTGTTTTGTTCTTCCATTTCTTCCTTTTTCTTTGCATGTCTGCCCCCAATGTGATAAAAATTGCTGTGCCCAAACAAACTCTTCTGGTCTCCTTGTCTTTCTCGGTTCATCCTTTTCATATGACCTTGGCATATTTTCTTCTCTGTTGCCATTCCTAAATATTGTTTCCTTTTTCAGGTCCAACTTTTTTTACTTCTTTGCTCCCATTATGACTTTTATGATTCTTCTTTTAAAACCCATCATAAAAAACTTTCCTTTGTTTTCTGTTTTATGTCTCCCCTTTCCTTCTTGTAAAAACACTGCCTGTTTTCTCTGGGAGCTATTAGGTGTCATTTATTGTTTTAATGCTCTATCACTTTGTTTCTTTTACATTACAGCTTTAGATAACAGAGGATATGTAAAAATATACATAGTTTTGAAATAATTAAATACAATCAAAAAAAAATGCAACACAAAAATGAGGAAAAATAGACTCTAGTGAACTATATGGAAAAGGCCAAATGCTGTTAGCTTATTTTGGCACTGGATCCTACTGAGATCCTACTTTGCTCCACACAAACACTCTGATAATGCAGTGAACACCTGTGGCTGTGTTCTTGTAGTTGTGTGCATGCTGCATATATGCTGTGTATACACCTCTTTCTGAGTGTAGGAGGGAAGCAGAATGAGAAACTATGAGCAACAGTTTAGATCAACTTTTACCTCTTATTACAATACTTTTCTGAAAAATATAAAGTGAAAATGCATGTTTGGCCATATAGACAGGAATCTTTGCAGCATTCAGCCCTTAAAGTTTAGGATTTTAGAGGTTCTGCTGACAGCCTTTCCTCCAGCACCTCTGATTTTCATCCTCCGGTTTCTGGGCTGCTGTTATCAGTTAGCCTTTCATTTTACATTGAATACACTAATAAGGAATTTCTGACATCAATAAATCACAATCACAATCACAGGCATAATCCAGGCAAAACACCTGCAGTATTTGAATTCATTCCTTCCAGTGGCAAATACCTTATCATAATGTGTCATCAGCCCCAGAATGCAATATCTTTATCAGAAATTTAAGTTCTAAGATGATACCATTTTTTTTTGTTATTAATGATCAGGTCTGGGTAAATGTGACAGAATATTTCAGGTGAATATTCAGCATTTGCAAGGATGTCTTCTGATTGTTTTCCACCATGAATTTATTGGAGACTGATTATCAGAAACGGTGAAAAATGGATAGTCAGATTGAAGGGAAAACTAAGATTAAATTCATGTTACATGAGTGGTTTTTTTTTTAAAGAAGTTTATTTTCAACCACTAGGTGAATTTAAACAGGGTCTAGAGCTCAAATTGTTGCTTGCCCTCCAGTAAGACCCTATTCTGCAAGTGGGCCCACTGGAGTGAATGAATAAATGCAATTAATTGAACGACACAATTCAAAGTAAGTCTGGAGATCAGCCCCACGTAAAACATCGACTCAAAGCAAAGTGCTACTTCCTGAAGAGTAAATATTAAGTAAGATTTTAAAAGATTTAATTCATTAATATTGTCTGGAATCTAACTGAATACTTTCTAGTAACCAACAGATTAAACATCACATTATACAAACTGCTCCACTGCCTGAATGAGTCATTAGATGAAATCATGGATAGTAATGTACTTCATAAGCTCTTAAACTTTAACTTTCACAGTTTTATCCAGTGATTGTTTAATGTAAAAAAGAGAACATCCTTACCCAGAAAGCCTGTGCCCATTCCCCAGCTGCTGTACATCACTTAGCATTAACTATCCAGGGTGACTGCCCAAACCATTAGGAGAGAAGGTCCCATCTGTTTTCACTCTCTTTTTCTGGTCAAAGGAAGCTTATAGGTTCTGCTGCATAAATCCAAAAAAAAGGAGTGGAAAATGCACTTTCACACCACCCCCTTTCTGAAAAGCAAACAGCCTAGTGGCTATGCAGCTCTGTTGGGCAATAAAAGGCACAGCACTGAACCTCAAGAGGCAGAATATTAGTTTAATATTCATCTGTATCTTCTGCACTTTGTGGGAATGTACACACTTCACAGGCATCTGATCCTCTCGTGTAGTAGGACGTTTCCTGCTAGACCTCCCATGTGAACCCTTGTGAAACGTACACAAAGGAGTACCTCATTTCTGGATCAGATTTAGTTATGAGAAGATAGGTGTCCTATTCGAACAAATCCATCTTTACCTTCCATGTACTATCATCCTTTTTTGATTTAGTCTTAAATCAGCTCTTCAGAGTGCTGGGTTTCTTCCTTTCTTTCCATGGTGATTGGTATTTTCTGGTACAGGAATTTCAATTGCTGTATTCTCCACGGTCCTGAATCTGCCTTGAGGGCCAAAAGTTTACCCTGTATACATTGGAAGACTCATTTACCTCAGTAGAGCTGTACTGCTTTATGCCAGCTGAGGACATCACCTACCTTTAAGAAATATAAGTTGACAGCAGGCACTCTTTTCAGAAAAAAAAAATAAAATTGTTTGTTACCTAGATGTACATTGATATATGTTCTTTCATTTCTGCAACTGACACCTAAACATTTAAATTCAACATCCAGCAATAACATAGGCAGTGATACTAAAAGACTTTATGTACTCCAAGTAGTCCCTTGGCATAAATCCTCGAAGGCTCGGAGCCTTAACAAATACAACTGATGTACATGTATTGGTTTATAAATTCTGTTTATTACATCTTTGATTGCCCTCTCTTTGTTTTCCATACTGTCCTCTACATGCAGAAGATGTTCCCCTACAGCTTGTGCTTACTTTGGTCCATTTTTGCTATAGGAAACTGAAATACTGGAATAGGTTTGGTAGCAGCAAATATTTGAGTTTTGTCTTTACAGTGACAACAAACACATTCTAATGAATAATCAAGTAAGCAGATATAAATAATTAAGAGATTTTCTTACTATTTTTAGAACATGTTAATTCTGGCTGGATCCTGGCATATAGAACAAGAGGATGCTTTGTAAAATCCCCTGTTGTATTATAGAAATGTTACTATTTTTTTCTTCTCACTTGACTTTCAGATTCTTATTCCCTCTTGAAGTACGACACAACAAAGTCAACCTACCACAGCAGATTTTTAATGAATGACTAATTAATCATTCAGCTTCAATTTAAAACTAAATTGCTTCCCAAAATATTTTTTAAAATTTCCTGGATTAATTTTTCCTTTGAAAAAGGGAGGGTTATTTAATTAAACACCACAGGTTTTGCTTTCCAGGTTCCTGTCATTTTTTTGGATGTGGTCTTACTGTGGTAACTGGCAAGCAATCCTGCTACAATAAATCAAAAAGTACAGCTAGGTGCCAGAAGAAAACACTTCCAAAGAGGCTCTCCTGTGTAGCCACATGATTTTAACTGATATTGACAAGCAGTACATTATATCTTGGGTGAGAAAATTTAGTTGATATTGAATCACACAAAAATGAAAAATAAATGAGAGTATTTTTCAAAAATAAAAAGAAAAAGCCCATTTTTTTAGAGCTCGCAAGGCTTTGGGGATGACCATTTTTCTACCTTCGCACATTCTGACAATAATCCAAAGAGATGCATTCGCCATTTCTGCCAAGAGGGTACTGTGAGCAAGGCACATGATATTTAATAATACTGGACTCTAATTCTGATCGACTGTTGTGACTTTCTTTTCACACCACTGCAGGTCCTTTATTCATGAGTGCTTTACACACTTTGGCAAAGATGGGATGGTTGAATATATGACATCATTGCTGCTAACACCAGGAAACAAGAGAGACATATTTGCATGAGAAAGGTGGCTTTTCTATAGCAATGAAGAGTCGGAGGGTCATAAGTTCATTCCTCTGTTTGCAGGCCAGGGATAGTGCTATAAGCTTACCACGCATTATTCTGTGGGGTTTACAGTTAGCAAATACAGCACTGGGCCCATTGCTGACTACAAAAAGACAATTATCCCCTGATAACAGTTGTGCTGGCTACGACTTTTGCATGGCACTGGGAGTTCATTTCATGTTCAATGGCTCTCTGAGAGAAGCACAAACCATTCTGCCTCTTATTTGTATGGTTTTGTTCGGTGAGGGGAAGGGACCAAGAACAGGGGGAGTTGGACTGAGACTGCTGCTGTCAGCTAGTCTCCCTCACACAGCTGCTGACTTAATTTGATCTCTTTATGGTGGCAAATGCCATGCACATGCTGCGCAGGAATGAACAGATGAGTCTTTGGATCACAGGAGCTCCTCAAAATGCCATGAGGACTCCAAATCCAATCCAACATACTGATTCCTGCAGCTCAAGAGGTCCATAGTGTACATGACCCTACATCAACAGGGGACATTTTGGCAATTAAAACATTTCAGAAATCTCAAGTTTCTTTTGAGTATATTTCTTCTAATACAGAAGTCTTGGCCCATACAATAACCTTGAAAAAAAACCCTAGAAATTTGCTTTCGGGTTGAGAAAAGAAGTCATGATCTGAGATGACAAAGTTATGTATGTCTGGAAATATCTTTGAGTGGTTGCACAAAAAGATACTCTTTTTAGCTTCAGGGAGAAAATGGGAAGCATGCTGTTCCTTGTCATGACTTGTTTGTGACTAGGAGGGAGAGGAGCACTTTTACAGATGCTCTGCAGGCTCAGGAAGCACATTCCCTGGTTGTGGAAATAGGCAGAATTTGTGCCATCCCACTCCTTTTCAGCAACATCAATGTGATTCAGTGTTGTACAAGGAGTATCAAAAGGACTCAGTGAAATTGCAGAGGTACATCTAGGCTTTTTCCATGAAGTGACATAGTTAATAGGAAGGACTATAGCTCCTCATGAGATTATAGATAACTCCAGTGCTATTTCTTTAAACAGACGTTGAATGGACAGGACTTTTTAAAGTTAAAATCAGGCAGTTTTAGACCGTCAAAGAAGTTAGACTAGTCTCTTCCTCCTTCTTACACTTACAAGCTAGAAAAATCTGTTTCTTCTTTGCCAAAAAAATGTCAAAGGTTTTCCCTAGCATTTTTACTAGCTAGCTGACCAGAGAGCAGCCCAGATATTGCTGCATCAGTAACGTACTCTGAAAGGGACTCTGTCATTTTAAAACAACAAAAGCTGTATCTAAATTAAGAGTCATAGTAATATTCCACTCCAGTGTCTCAATGAAATAAAATCAGTGATTCCTCCCTATGCATAAAAATACCAAATGGGCCACAAAATCCACTTGATTTACCACTGCACCTGAGGTGACCCTACCACAACAAATCAGCACATGTTATTGTTGCTGTAATCATAAGTACAAGACACAGAATGCTTCACAGAGCAAGATATTTATATATTCAATGTGTTCCACCGGCTGCTTAAAAGAGCAGATGAGCACAGCGTTAGAAAAACACTGGGTGTGTTTGTATGATATGCCTGTGTATGTAGCCAAGTCAAAACACTCTTCCTCACTTGAACTCAGGCAGCTTCTATTATTTATTTATCTACTTATGTATTTATTTTAGTGGCTATTTGACATCCCTTCTTAAGCTTAGAAAATTAAGCCTCCTGCTTCACCATTCAGCTCTCTCCCTACATATGGTTGCTCTGATTCATCCCAGCCATCAGCTGGTGCAGTGCACAGTTCAGGGATGTTTTAAGTTTTACTATATTTAAGGGCAGGAGGATTTATATGTTGTTCATCTTTTTGATGTTCTGGACTTGGATGCACAAACTAACAACACTCATTATTGTCTGAATTAATGTTATTTTTTTTGTCTCAGGAGAGATGCAGGAGATGGGAAGGAGAAAATGGGCAACCACTTATCTTTAGGTTGCTTTTGTAAAAGTATTTCAATTCCAATTCTCCTACGCCCAAGGCTGTGAGACCTGAAAATGTAATGTGGCATAGTCTCTCTTTTGCAAATTTAACCTAATTCCCTCACAGCAAGTGCAGCTACATTAAGAAAGAACAGACCGTGTTGTGTACAAGTGATTTAAGCTGCAAATGCTGGGGTTTGGGGTTATATTTACTCTCCCAAAAGTTTATCCAAATGTGTTTTGAAATGTAGAAAATAGGTTATATTAGACAGTATTATACACTGGCCCATTCTGTAAGTACCAACAAATCATTCAAACAAATAGCTCTACAGAGGGAAATGCAGGCAGGAAAAGCATTTTTATAAAGGCACAAGACAGGGTGTTCCCACTACAAAGCCTTGATATTCACACTTTCTCTATTCCCCAGAGGCAAGATAAGACTTCTCTGCCAAGCCTCAAATCTTGAAGCCCAGAACTAATGCTACCACCAAGGCCAACACCAATATCCCCCATGTAAACAGTAGCTAGCAGATAGACCTACCTTTGTATCCACAGCTGCTTCAGGCAAACGTTGTGCATATATCTGCCAGCCACCAAATTCACTGAGAATCAAAATATAGTTTACCCAACCCATTACAACAACATCAAGACGACCATATTTGAGTTTTGACCAATCACTAAACAAACCACAGAGAAGAATGAGTAAGTTGGATCAGAACTAAATAAATAAGTGCAACCACTGGGAAAACAATGTGTATTTTCACTCTATTTAAAAGCATAGGCCATAGAGTGCTTTATCCAATTTAACAAATTGTTTTCATGTTCAGAAATATTTGCAAAGGGAAGAAATCTATTTTCTGATTAATAAAAACTGTTTGAATGGTCTGACTGATTAACATTGTGTAACGTTTACACGATACTTTTTGCATACATTTGAGCATTTAAAAGATTTGCATATGTTAAATTGCATCATTCAAATATGGCCCCGCATGGTTTATAAAATCCATGTGAGACAACAGGAGGCAATTATCAGAGAATTTTATCTCCTTTAGCCTTTTGGAGAGCAATATAAACATCAACTTCACAACTATCTTTGCACCCTAGTTTCAACCAGTGAGGTAAGATATGATTTTGGATGTCCTTACTTCGAAGGATAGGACATAAGTTTTTTCTTTTTCATTGGGTACCCAAGCAGAATAAAAATCTCCAGTCTTTTACCATATAGACATAGGATTTACCTTATATAATTGACTCTGTCTAAAAAAGTAAGTATGTTTCCTAAGCTATGCAAGATTTGAAGGAGAGGGAGGTTGGGTTTTTTGGTGGTGTTTTTTTTTTTTTAATTACTGGTATAGGCAAAACAGGCAACCTTTCAAGCATATAAGCTCTTCTTCAGGCTTGAAAAAGAAGCAGAGATCGTTGGAGTTAAATACAAGCTGAGAACAATTGCTTTGATTTTGTTAATCAGTTAGATCATTTGAGAGAAAATGCAGTTAGTACCTCAGAAACAGAGGAATGACACCTGCAACAGAGGAGATGATAAGATAGCTATCTCCTGTGGGAAAAAGAGATGGGCAATTTATCATGAATTGAACTTGCAAGAATTAATGGGCGTGGGTAAAAGAAGCCATAATGTGCTATAAAACTAGTATATCTCTACTCAATTCAGGATTTCTGGTATCCAACAGTGTTATGAATTTTAGTTCCCAGGTACTTATTTTGAAAGTATTTTGCAGGTTTCCCTTGAGGATAAGAACTGAAAAGGCAAAAATGAAATGAAAGTTTTGTGAGAAATATTCTTTCTCAGATCTTTGAGTGTGTCTGTTTTTCATCAATTATTCACTCATTCTAGTGTTTAGTGGTTGTTTGATTTCACACATGTAATTTTCTTGTCGACATTTGATGTGCTTGCTAAAGTATATTACCTATGGGATGTGTAAGCTCCAGGTCTTGTAATGGTCCAGTGGAGGACAAGGTATTGTAACAGTTGAGAAGATGTGTTGGCAGTTCTTACATTTGACGTTCAGCTGCTATTATGGATCTGTTTAGTGTGTTGGTCCATAAAAGTGCTGCTATAGTGATAAGTTTAGAAAAGATCCACACTGAGGGTTAGAGGGCTGTTTGTAGTGGATTTCAGTGTATTGCGTTTGTAGTGGATTTCAGTGAAAGACTCCAGATGATAAAGGTGTCATTTATATAGTCTTAGGTACAGCATAAGAATAAGCATAAGCATGGTGGAACAGACATTTAAAATACCTTCTTCAGGGTGACTCATTAAAAGTCTGCCATATTGCAAGACCTTCTGTGTGATGCAGCTGTGCCCTCACTGTCACATACAAAAGGTGAAGTTATGTGTGAGAATGAAAAGAAGCTAGCTTATCTGAATTTCTGAGGGTTAGTCTCCACATTGTACATACTCAGGGTAGTCTTAGAGGCTTCCACGATGTGGAGTATTGTATGTGAAGAGGTAACATCTGTCACGACTAGGATGATCCTGGTGAAGTCGGGATTATGTTGTGTGGTTTATGAAGGAAATCTGCTCTGTCCTGCAGCAAGCATGCCACTTTGGTGAGCACAGACTGAAGGAGGGCAGTAAGAGTGCAATGAGTGAGAATGCAAGGTTTCCTTTGATGGAGTACTGGGGACAGTATAGGAAGTCTTAGGTGCAGGAGGAGATGTTACATAAGATGACAGGAGATGTAGCATCTTCTTCAAGTTCCATCAGCCTGATCAATGTAGTCTTTGTGGATCAAGATGTTACAGATCTTTGTTCGTCTGTTGGCTTAATCGCTATGTAGGGATGGTCTTTTAAGCACTGGTCAGGATTGTTTTCAGAAAGAGGCTGTGATGCTACTTTTTTATGTTGGATATTTCAATGCTCATTCTTATCCTAAAGCGGTACTACAGCAGCCCAAGGTGGGATTTTGGTTAGGTTTGTCAACCAGGCTTCTATAAACTGTGGAGAGAGACATTTACCTGCAGAGGCAAAACCATGCCATTCTGTGTAAAGCAGATGGGAAGTACCATTTGGGGATATCCATGGTATTTCCTTAGGTGCCTATAGTTAGTTGAAAAGACTCAGGTTTTTTTATCAGACATTGTCTTTCCAGTATGCTTCTTCACGAAATACTGAACTGTTGCTCCTTCACAGGTTGAGATTTACAGGTTTCCTTTTCCAACGCATTGGCATGAAAATGCTTCATGGTGGTATTCCTCCAAGATCAAAGTGTATGGTATTTCACAAGGAGAGGCAACTCCTCCATAATTTCTGACAAAAAAGCTCCTGATAGTCTTCCACCAGAAGAAGAACCCACTCACAAAATCCAGGAGTAAATTCCTTAGGCTCAGCAGTTCCTATGAGTGGAGCGTGGAAACATTCCAGGAGAGTGAATGTTTCCAGTAGAACTCTTTGTTGAGTTGGGCAATCCATCCACAAATATTTACTAAAGAGGTGTGAGCTGGCCCTGGCAGTCTCTATCCAGATGGTCTTGCTTCAGTCACTGGAACATGACTGTTGAATTTCTCTTAATTTGCCGCAGCTAGGGTTGAGCTAGGGCAACATAAGCTTCCTGCTCATTCTTACATCCAAGCTATCAATCCCTGGTCTCGCAGCCTAGGCTCAACTATTCCTTTTTCAGTATCTTCCCAGACAAGAGCTTCCTCTTCTTGTGGTCTCTTGGGGCTAAGTGAAATTCATCTGGAGTGAGGAAGAAAAGGAATGGGCAGCTAAGCACAAGCAGCTCAATCACCATGCTGTTATCCATGACATATTACGGCAATCTGATTCCTATGAAATACTGCAGCATACGCTGTCTAGCTCTGCCCTGTTATCTTGTCTGTACAGTTTGACTGACTGAAGCATTGTCCAGCAGCCCTTTTTGGCCATCATTTTAAGCCCTCTACAGATTCAGAGAGTATCTGATATGCCTAAACTACATTTTTTAGACCTTCCTTCCAAAAAAAGGCAAAAAACTCGTTTCCTTTCAATGGAAGCTGAGATTAAAAGAGCCATGTAACCTTAGAAACTGGAAGGTTTCTGAAGGCCCTATAGTCTACCTTAATCCATCTCTGCAGAACACTATCTCTTTTCATGAGTTTATAATCAACAGTCACTATTCCTTTAAAAACCTGAGAAGCGCTGGAGGTAACAATGTCAAAGTAACCTTAATCGACCTAATCTGCATCAAGTGCTTACTAAATACCAATAATTTCCAAAGCAGAAAAAGTATACTGTACTGTTCCACATCTAATGTTTTATAGAAAAACAGTGTATTACTAACATACACCAGCAGTTAGTAGAAAAGAAAACATGGAAATAGCTGATGAGCTGTTGACTATCCTGGTATTCTTGTCAATTGGACAGAGATCTGCATGGTGGTGAAAAATGAAAGGTAATCAAACTGCAAATCACAAAAAAAATCTGCCAGTTTATCTCATTATCGGTGATCAAGCTGCTAATATAACATGGCACTTTAGTTCATTAGCAGTGAATATGATACTAATAAGTACCTCAGGCAATTAAAACAAGTGCTGTATTGTATTAGGTTACTTGCAATCAGCACTTTGAACAACCTGGTGAGCATATATTTCATGCAGTCCACTCAATAGTGCAATGACCCCAGAATGAAAACTGGCTACATTTTTGGTGCTTCTCATTTTGTTGGCTACAAAATCCTATCAGGTCTGTGTAAAAATCTGCTGAACACAAGAAATAAAGGTAGGTGGGTGTTAATAAGAATGGCTTGAAAGCCTGTTAATCTAGAATCCAGATGTTTTTTATTAAAGAATTTAGAAGTATTCTCAAAAGCAGCACCAGCTGCAGGTGTTGCTATGCCATAATTATTTAGATGCTATGGTAACAGACACAGTGAAAAATGCCAAGACATACAGTTTTACATCACTTTTCTTCATTTGACCATTACATTTACTTTTGATTCATACGCACTTACCAGCTGATGTTTTAGATTCAAGCTCCAATGAATAAAAAATCTGAAAAAAAGCTTAGTTAAAACATCCGTGCTTCACTCAGTTAATACAGAAATGCAGCGTACGTTGCTAGTCCATGCATTAGATCTCATTAGCTGTCATTCTCTTGTCTTCTAATCCAAACACAACTTTTTTATAGTTTCAAAGAGTCCTCATGAAAAGTTTTGATAAGCAAGTGTGAAAGAAGACATGATTCCAAGATTAAGCCAAGTGGGTCTTGGAGACCTAAGTAGTGTTCTATTACTGGAGTACTAGCAAAAAATAATTAAATAAATAAATAAATTTAAAAAGTAAAAAAAAAAAACAAAATCAAAAACTTCACACATGTTCTTCCCTGGGTACTCTGATAGTAACAAATATCTTGTGTGGCAAGGTAAGGGTTACACATATCTTGGATGTTTTGTATGAGGCAAATTACAGGGCAAATAATCCTCTAGCACCCTACCTTCTAGGCTCTGAAACTAACTTCGTTATCCGTTTAGCTTCACTCTACCTCTAGGGACTAAAGAAAGGCACTGTTAATTCAGCGTTAACAAAATGAGAGCAACTAGGCTAGCTGGTATGTGAGCTCAAACAGGACTCAACAAATCTATCAGTGCAGTTAGGTAGCAACTACAATTTAAATTAGAAAAATGTGAAGTGATATGGAGTGGGAGAAAGAGCCTAAGTATTTTTCACATGCTGCTAGGGTCTAAATTACCTAGAGATCTAAACTACCTAGAGTATTTCAGGAATAGGACCTAGCATTCATCATTAGCAGGCTGATATGCTGCTGAGAGTTTAGAACAAGGAGGTGATGGGGCAAAATAATAAAATTGGCAAGGATTGCTAAAGAGAATACTAGAACGGGACTAAGATTTTATAATTTGGTGATACATTTTTTTCCCCTTGATACTGTACACAGGGTAGTCTGTCTCAGCTCCAAGCTTTACATGGACAGGGGATAAGAGAGTGGAAGAGAGATTAAATATTGAGAACAATTAAAATGACTAAGCCTATTTAGTTTAGAAAGCAGGAGTATAAGAAGGACCACCTAAAATAATGAATGGTTTAGGGGAAAGAGATCTGGTACTCCTCCACAGCCAGACCCAGCCCCATAACACAACTACAAGAGAGAAGTTGATTAAATTGGCAGACAGAAAATGTGAAATGAACAGAAGGGAAAGTGTCTTAAAGTAGCACATTATCAGCCCATGGAATTCAATGCCACAGGAAATCGTTAAGGAAAATAGTTTAACAGGATTTTAAGAGGGTTGAGTTATTTATACTGACAAGTAAAATTTTTGTGCCTACATGAAGTTAGGTCAAAAACGTAAGGGCCTTTAACCCTTCATGGGGAAGGAAGCTGTGGGTAGGGGTTTGCAGAGAGGCATCTGGATGCATGAAGACAAGGGGAATTCTGCCTTCCTTTGAACTTCAGGGATGGCAGATACCAGACTGCCTGTTAGGGCAACCTTCACATTTATAGCTCTCAGGAGCTGCTGAGGAAGGAAGCAGAACAGGACACTCTGGCACTTTGCTCAGATTTTGACTGTAATCAGGATAACATGTAAGATGCATGTGAGCTCTTCCTAAAGACACCAAAACTCTGGAGATTTAATACACATGCACCAAAACTCACTGGACGCTGGGTGCTTGCCTGCAAAAGCTAGACACCTGCTAACTGGCAATGCTGTCCCTCCCTGCTGTTTCCTCAAGGTATATCATGTATGCTCAGCTATAACACTAATACACAGAAAAGATTCTGAAGACTAGACCCTGGATTTTTTTTTTTTTCCAAATGATCTACAAGAGCTTGGTAGACACTTGCATACAAAAAATAGTTTTGCCAGGTCAAGCAAGATTCAAGAAAACTAAGTGAAATTGCCTAAAATTAAAAATTAAAACAATGTGTTTTCTGTATTATAGGACTTTGTCCTGAACAACAAAAGCAGCATGACGTTCACTGTCTTAGTAAACCACCCTTTTTCAGCATCTTTCAGCTGGGCCCTCAGAAGGAGCCCTCAGATATCCTTTAAAATAGGTAGGTAACTCTTTTAGCACATTGGTCTTGATGCCCAGACCTTGATATGTTCAACCAGGCTTTCACATTGTCCATCTGGTTTAATGTCTCATCAGGCCACAATGTCTTGCTCTGGAGTAGAAACAGCTCAGCCCACTCACACCAGCGTTCAGACAGGTGATGAAGAAACTGGTACAGCTTCTCACAACAAATGCCTGAGAATGTCTAGTTTGGGATTTTAATCCATTGTGGCCTTCACTACTGCTAACTATTCTGCTGTCATAGTTTATCCATAAATTTATATTGCAAAATGGTAAAAAAAAATAAAAGAAGCAGCAATAAATGCTGGTATAAATTAAACAAACATCATTGGGTTGTCTGATACAAAGACATAAAGTGGAAGAGAAATAGCAAACCAGAGCTAGAGTTTAAGAAGAGAAAAAAAAACAGAACAGGAAGCGTAGGTCATTAAACAAAAATCTAAAAATGTAACCAAACTTTTGTTGACTAGAAGAGATACTCATCCCTGCTCCAGCCCTTTTAGTTCAGCTAAAAGAACAAGCCAGTTCTAAAAGGCCCTAACAATTACCAAAACTATACATGGTAAGGAGAAGAGCCGTAGAGCCGCCCTCTCCCTTGCAGCAGCTGGAAGGAGGATATCATAGGGCAAAGGATTTCCTAAGCACTTCATAAAAATTTTAAACTTTCTATAGAAAATTACTGGCTTTGAGAATAATGACAAGAAAAAGCAACTCACTCTCCACACACTTCCCTGTCAGTGAAAGGAGCTGGCCTATATCCTGTTGGTAAGCCTATTTGCATGGGCTGTAGGAAGTTCAAAACGCTGCTCTTCTGAGGTGTCTTCCTTATCTCAGGGGGGTGGCCTTATCAGAGCCCACAGAGATACGTTTGCTTCCTTGGTGGCTAAGTCAATCTTTACATTAAGTGGAGAAGGACCAATTGGCAAGACTGCTTACTTGCTTGGTGGCTAAGGTGCATTCTTCATAGGACTCACATTAAATGATGGATCTGTCCCATATGACCAGATGGCTGCTGGGTATTTTGAACTGTATTTTCAAAATTTTGTGAAAAGCATCGCAGAGCCTAGATTTTGTTTTGTCAAAATGTCAAGACTGTTGCTTTGTCTGCTCTCAAAATGGAGGCAATGATATTGTGACAGCTGCAATGTTTTTAAATATGAGACAACATTTTTCCTATATCCCTCTGTGGTGAGATGCTCCTGACCTTAGGTATGGCATGGGACAATGGAAAGCGCTTAAATAATGTACTTGCACTGCTTGCATAGCTGCACGGACCAACTCACACAAAGCAACCTGTGATCAATCACATATAACTATTTGCGGAGCACCAATGTTTTTGAGATATGTCCAGCTTTGTATGTAAAGGACGTGTCTATGCCAACCTGTCAGTCATACAGTTGAACAAAAAAGGTGCAAACCCATAAATAAGGCACCTCAATGCTAACTTGGGGTAGCTCTCATTGGCTGGTCCAGGGGTCCTGCCCGGCGAAGGAGACGTCCTTATATCATGATGAAGAATATGGGAGGTCAACAATTTCCCTTTTGCTCATGCTTAGCTTCCTTGCATTCCATTCAGGATTAATTATACTGATTGATTGTCAACATATATTATTATAATAAAATTGGTCAGACTTGATCCTCAGTCCGTTGCTGTCCTGGTTTCATCTGGGATAGAAATTTCTTCCTAGTGTTGTGTTTTGGATTTAGTATGAGAAGAATGTTGATAACACACTGATGGTTTCAGTTGTTGCTAAGTAGCCTGCTAGTCAAGGACATTCAGCTTAAAAAAAAACAAGCGTTAGGAGGGAGCATAGCCAGGACAGCTAGCCCAGCTGGCCAACGGGGTATTCCATACATGTGACATCATGCTCAGTGTATGAATGGTAGGTGTGTTCCAGGAAGTAGCGATTGCTACTTGGTTATCGGTCAGTGCAGGTAGTGAGCAATTGCATTGTGCATCACTCATTTTGTATATTCTATCATTATTATTACTATTACTATTACTATTACTATTATTATTACTATTATTATTATTATTATTATTTTCCCTTTTCTATTCTATTAAACTATTTTTATCTCAATGCACAAGTTTTTCTCACTCTTACCCTTCCGATTCTCTCCCCGTCCCACTGTGGCGGCGGGGGAGGGGGGGGGGTGTGAGCGAGCAGGTGCATGGTATTTGGCTGCCTGCCAGGTTAAACCACAACAGTCCTTTTTGGCACCCAACGTGGGGCATGAATGGTTGAGATAACGACACATCTGACCCGAACGGGTTAAAACAAATTTGTTATAAGCATTCGTTGTATCAGTTTAGTAGTCGCTGGTCACAATGTTTGTTTATTTGCTCTCAGAGTTGTTGGATCAGTTTTTAGAGTTTTGGTATGTAGCACCTTACTGGCTGTCTATACTGCTGATTATCAGTATTTATGTGGGGTTTATCATCTCTGGGAAATGGAATAAGGTCATCGCTTTGCTATACTGTGTGACACTCATTTATGTTATGATAAAATTATTGGTCAGGAGACTGTACTCAGCACTGCCATCATTCCTGTTCTTCGGGAGCTATCTTTTGGAAACTATTAATAATTCCACTTTTTACCTCTTATCCTCAGAGAACCAATTTACGGAGGAGATAGCTTCCCTCACCTTCCCATTCTCCTCCAGGCTGATTACAATAGCTTTTCAGGACTTTTAATATCCTTGAGATGTTCAAACCAGCTTGCGTTCCATTCAAAGAAACTGTCTCCTCCTCCTTTGTCTCGGCTGTGGAGAAACTGTCCCGGAAAGTCCAGCAACTTGAAGAGGATATGTCCTATTCTCCACCTGTACGGACCAGCATCTCAGCCATTAGGAGTCAGTGTTTTTCTGCTCAAGAGAGAGGATACAGAAGGTACACACCATGGGGCACTCTGTGGTTTTACCTGCATGACCATGGAGAGGACATGAGGCAGTGGGATGGAAAACCTACCTTGACCCTAGAGGCACGGGTACGTGAGTTACAAGGGGGTTCTCCCAGGAAAAATGCTGCTCCAGTTTTCAGGAAAAACCTGTCTCACAACGGTCCAGTTTCCAATGAACTAGACAGAGTAGAAAGGCTGATCTTACTTTGGATTGTAATGAAGAAATTCTGGACTCGCGTTTGCAAGAAGTGAGAAACGGATACTATGACCAGGACTAGAGGGGCCCTGCCTCCGGCCAGGTGGAGGAAAGGGACAACCGGGTTTACTGGACTGTGTGGATTCGATGGCCTGACACATCAGATCCACACGAGTATAAGGCTCTTGACACATGTGCACAGTGTACCCTGATGCCATCAAGCTATAAAGGGGTAGAACCCATTTGTATTTCTGGAGTGACAGGGGGATCCCAAGAGTTAACTGTATTGGAGGCCGAAGTAAGCCTAACCGGGAATGAGTGGCAGAAGCATCCCATTGTGACTGGCCCAGAGGCTCCGTGCATCCTTGGCATAGACTACCTCAGGAGAGGGTATTTTAAGGACCCAAAAGGATATCGGTGGGCTGTTGGTATAGCTGCCCTGGAGACGGAGGAAATTAAACAGCTGTCTACCTTGCCTGGTCTCTCAGAGGACCCTTCTGTTGTGGGGTTGCTGAGGGTCAAAGAACAACAGGTACCAATCGCTACCATAACAGCGCACCGGCGGCAATATCGCACCAACCAAGACTCCCTGCTCCCCATCCATAAGCTGATTCATGAACTGGAGAGCCAAGGATTTATTAGAAAGACTCGCTCACCCTTTAACAGTCCCATATGGCCAGTGCGAAAGTCTAATGGAGAGTGGAGATTAACAGTAGACTATTGTGGCCTGAACGAAGTCACGCCGCCACTGAGTGCTGCCGTGCCAGACATGCTAGAACTCCAATACGAACTGGAGTCAATGGCAGCCAAGTGGTACACCACAATTGATGTCGCTAATGCATTCTTCTCAATCCCTTTGGCGGCAGAGTGCAGGCCACAGTTTGCTTTCACTTGGAGGGGTGTCCAGTACACCTGGAACCGACTGCCCCAGGGGTGGAAGCACAGCCCTACCATTTGTCATGGACTGATCCACACCACACTGGAACAGGGTGAATCTCTGGAACACCTGCAATACATTGATGACATCATTGTATGGAGCAGCACAGCAGAAGAAGGTTTTGAGAAACGGGAGAGAATAGTCTAAACCTTTCTGAAGGCCAGTTTTGCCATAAAACAAAGTAAGGTCAAGGGACCTCACAGGAGATCCAGTTTTTAGGAATAAAAGGGCAAGATGGATGTCGTCAGATCCCAATGGATGTGATCAACAAAATAACAGCCATGTCCCCACCAACTAGGAAAAAGGAAACACAAGCTTTCTTAGGCATGGTGGGTTTTTGGAGAATGCATATTCCAAATTACAGTCAGATCCTAAGTTCTCTCTATCAAGTGACCAGGAAGAAGAACTATTTCAAATGGGGCCCTGAGCAGCGACAAGCCTTTGAACAAATTAAACAGGAGATAGTTCAGGCAGTAGCCCTTGGGCCAGTCAGGGCAGGACAAGATGTAAAAAATGTGCTCTACACCGCAGCCGGGGAGAACGGCCCTACCTGGAGCCTCTGGCAGAAAGCACCAGGGGAGACTCGAGGTCGACCCTTAGGGTTCTGGAGTCGGGGATACAGAGGATCCGAGGCCCGCTACACTCCAACTGAGAAGGAGATATTGGCAGCATATGAAGGGGTTTAGGCTGCTTCAGAAGTGGTTGGTACTGAAGCACAGCTCCTCCTGGCACCCCGACTGCCGGTGCTGGGCTGGGTGTTCAAAAGAAGGGTCCCCTCTACACATCATGCAACCGATGCTACGTGGAATAAGTGGGTCGCGCTGATCACACAATGGGCCCGAATAGGAAACCCCAGTCGCCCAGGAATCTTGGAAGTGATCATGAACTGGCCAGAAGGCAATGATTTTGGAATATCCCCGGAGGAGGAGGTGACGCGTGCTGAAGAGGCCCCACTGTATAATAAACTACCAGAAAATGAGAAGCAGTATGCCCTGTTCACTGATGGGTCCTGTCGTCTTGTGGGAAAGCATCAAAGGTGGAAAGCTGCTGTATGGAGTCCTATACGCCAAGTTGCAGAAACTGCTGAAGGAGAAGGTGAATCGAGTCAGTTTGCAGAGGTGAAAGCCATCCAGCTGGCCTTGGACATTGCTGAATGAGAAAAATGGCCAGTACTTTATCTCTATACTGACTCATGGATGGTGGCAAATGCCCTATGGGGGTGGTTACAGCAATGGAAGCAGAACAACTGGCAGCGCAGAGGTAAACCCATCTGGGCTGCTGCGTTGTGGCAAGATATCGCTGCTCAGGTAGAGAACCTGGTTGTGAAAGTACGTCACGTAGGTGCTCATGTACCCAAGAGTCGGGCCACTGAAGAACACCAAAACAACCAGCAGGTGGATCAGGCTGCTAAGATTGAAGTGGCTCAGGTGGATCTGGACTGGCAACATAAGGGTGAACTGTTTATAGCTCGGTGGGCCCATGATACCTCAGACCATCAAGGAAGAGACACAACATATAGATGGGCTTGTGATCGAGGGGTGGACTTAACCATGGACGCTATTGCCCAGGTTATCCATGAATGTGAAACATGCGCTGCAATCATCAAGCCAAGCGAGTAAAGCCTCTTTGGTATGGAGGACAATGGTTGAAATACAAATATGGGGAGGTCTGGCAGATTGATTATATCACACTCCCACAAACCCACCACGGCAAGTGCTATGTGCTCACCATGGTGGAAGCAACCACCGGGTGGCTGGAAACATACCCTGTGCCCCATGCCACAGCCCAGGATCACCATCCTGGGCCCTGAAAAGCAAGTCTTATGGCGACATGGCACCCCAGAGAGAACTGAGTCAGACAACGGGGCTCATTTCCGAAACACCCTCATAGACACCTGGGCCAAAGAGCATGGCATTGAGTGGGTATATCACATCCCCTACCATGCACCAGCCTCCGGGAAAATCGAATGATTCAATGGATTGCTAAAGACAACACTGAGGGCAATGGGTGGTGGGACATTCAAGCATTGGGATACACATTTAGCAAAAGCCACCTTATTAGTTAACACCAGGGGATCTTTCAATCGAGCTGGCCCTGCCCATTCAAAAATTTTACATACAGTAGATGGAGAAAAAGTCCCTTTAGTACACGTAATAAATATGGTGGGGAAGACAGTCTGGGTTACTTCTGCCTCTGGCAAGGGAAAACCTATTCATGGGATTGCTTTTGCTCAAGGACCTGGGTGCACTTGGTGGGTCATGCAAAAGGATGGGAAGTCCGGTGTGTACCTCAAAGGGATTTGATTTTGAGTGAAGATAGCCAATGAACTAAATTGTATGATGTTAATTACTATATAAAACTGTATGTCATCACTTCTATGTTACTATGTCATATCAACAATATTGCAGTAAGAATCACCCAGATTAATGAAGAATGAACTCTGATGAAACTAAGCAAAGCGCAATGATGATAGAACCAGACGAGTGCAGCAATAATGGAATTAGAACTGGCTTCAGGATGCAACAATCCAACACCACACACCACTTCTCCTGCCCTGAAAGACTGTTATGACAGATGGAGCCCAAAGTCATGGACTCAATGGACATTTTAGAGGGATGGCCCATAGAATAAGGGAATGATATCTCTGTGTGTTTGTATATATATATATAAAGACAAGAAAGGTGGTAGTGATTAATTGGAATGTATTGGAAAATGTGAGACCTAGGCATGACGTAAATGGTATAGAATAAGGGGTGGATACTGTCCTAGTTCCATCTGGAATAGAGTTAAATTTCTTCCTAGTGCTGTGTTTTGGATTTAGTATGGGAAGAATGTTGATAACACACTGATGGTTTCAGTTGTTGCTAAGTACCCTGCTAGTCAAGGACATTCAGCTTAAAAAAAAACAAGTGTTGGGAGGGAGCATAACCAGGACAGCTAGCCCAGCTAGCCAACGGGATATTCCATACCATGTGATGTCATGCTCAGTATATGAATGGTAGTCATGTTCCAGGAAGTAGCGATCGCTACTTGGTTATCAGCCAGTGCGGGTGATGAACAATTGCATTGTGCATCACTCATTTTGTATATTCTATTCTTTTCTATAATAATAATAATTAATATTAATATTAATATTAATGTTAATATTAATATTATTTTCCCTTTTCTATTCTATTAAACTGTCTTCATCTCAACACACAAGTTTTTCTCACTCTTATCCTTCCGATTCTCTCCCTGTCCCACTGTGGGGGGGGAGTGAGCGAGTGGCTGAGTGGTATTTGGCTGCCTGCCAGGTTAAACCACGACAGTTGCCATTTTATCATGTGATATCCAAAGAACCCTTTGTTGTGAGACACCTTCCCAGTCTTTACTGGGTAACTTCACTTCAGGGAAAGTCAGTTGCAGTCTCACTTCTAGAGTCTTGTCTTGGCAAGACCTAACTGCCCACATGACAGGCAGGCTGAAGGAAAGAGACCCAGCAGAAAGCAGTCCTCTGTCCTTCCAGGTTGAAAATCGAGACTTATGTCATCTACCTGCAATGCCAGTAAAGACCATGACAGAGCATATATGCTAAGTGCCCTCTCACAGCAGCGAAGGGGACCCACTGTCCACTGGGATGGAAAATGCCTGTGGGCCATTTCAAGGTGGATGGTGCTGTAAGAGGAAAATGAACTCAGTGGGCAAGAAACATCTGGATGTGGATCTTTCCTATGCCACTCCATGTCACTTGGGATGTATGTGAGACACTGCCATAGTAAATCATCCTGTTTCAGCACCTTTCAGCTGGGGCCACAAGACTTTAATTGCAAGTTAGAAGGCCTGCATAGATGACTTGCTTGGCAAGCTGCTTCTTGCCTTTTGTTACTGGGTTTATTTTTATAAGATCTATTTAATTTGATATTCCTCCTAGTCTATTTCCAAAGTTCCAAAAGTTAAATGCAATATGTTTGCACAGATTTTAAAACACATTTGCAAGGTGAATGCTAACCAGTTTCAGATTCCTTAGGTGATAAACTCTGTGAATTAATACAAGCTCAGTTGCCTGTGTGGCTTTGTTTTATGGAAACACTACAGTATCTCCATAATCATAAGCCTGTACCTGATTTAAAAAAAAAAAATAAAAGAAGGGAAAATAGACGGTGTGGGTGGCAACATGCTACTCTTCTATTGAAATTGTTTCCAAATTGTTGAAATGGCAAAGTATTGTCTCATCTTGTCACATTATTTATATCACACCCGATATATAGCCTATTTTAATGGGATTTTATTCAGGGTTATATTGTTTAGCTTTTGCAAATCAACAGTTATGAGAAAAGGAAAATCAAAGTATTGCACACTGTCTCACATTCTATTAATCCAACTGAAGCTACAGTGAACAGATGCACAGCATGTTATTCTACAAGTCATATGATACTTATTTGAATGGGACACTTTCAACAAGAAAGCATTCATAATGCAACAACATTATCGCTGCTATAAGGAATGTGAGTTATTGAAATGCAATGTATTTTTTTTAAAACCAGCTGAAACTAGGTACATTACCAAGTTAAGAAATCCTATTAGGCAATGCGGCATACACCATTAGCTGCCTAAATACCTTTGCACTGCGTTGTTCTGGTTCTCGAAAGGTATTTAAATTCCCAGTGACATCACTAGGACCAAGGTGCCTATGTACCTGTGAAGGTTCAGGTTTCCTATAGCATAAGGATAATATTTTCAAGCCCAAGAGGCATACTTACTGCATAAATCCTTGTAAAAAACCTTTGCTCTTCCATATCTGCTGCATCTCACAATGGCTTTTGCATTTCTCATATTTGCTGTTAACTTAGGTGTGGATTTAACTCCCAGTGAAAACCGCAAGGCCTAAACTCAGACCGAAGGCTAAACACATGCTGATCTATTCTGAATGAGAAAAGAGTACTGAGTAATGGCATTACAGAGGGATAACTACCTGGTATAGACTTTGTGGGTTTTTATTTGGGTTTTTAACTTGCTTGGTCCACTGTCAAAGTGTCCCTTTTAAGAGCTCTGGAGAAGCATATTTCCCTCTTTTTCAAGAGATTGCTTTCGTCAGTTCCTGCAGAGTCCCTCTAACTAAATCAGTGCCTCATTTTAATACATTTGACACAATAATGCTCTACAGCTGTTTGCAGAAGCCACGGATAAACAGAACACTGAATTAACAGGCCTCTGAAAACTTCCCAACTAGAATTCTTGACAGATTTTCTCAGTTCAAAAAAAAGGTAAAAAACCCACAAAACCCTGATAAAATATCCATCAGTGCTTTATCATACATTTACAATACAGATCCCAACAGGTTTTTTTTTTTCAACCATTCTGACTTTCTCAAAGGCATTTCATTGATATTTGACCCTTCTGATACACATTTAAAGGCACAACTTACCAAGACTTGGGACATTTCTAAATGACAGGTGAACAGCCCTATTAATGCTCATCTTCACACCTACTTGCCAAGTACTCAGATATAGAAAAAGGATTTTGGCATGTTAAACAATTAGAATTCTCCTTCCATCAAGATATGAGCCTGTGCCAAGGCTGAGGTTCCAACTTAAATAATATTCCTATATTTAAATATCCTCTTTTATATCACTTAAAAGATTATATTTCTGATCTGAACCCATCCACTGCCTTTTGTATGCTGCTAAAGATTTCCCAGGCTACTTACTAGTAATGCCTGATATTCTAAGTCTGAGGTCCTTCAGGATGACAAATGCTGTGGTAGATCCGTATTATAGTAAGAAACTAATTTTTATTCAATTTGGTTAAGGAATTGTGTGAGGAATTTTTTTTTCCTATGAAAAAATAGGTTTTCAGTTAAATGGAAACTTGCACTAATTATATTTTTAATCAAAATACATCATGTTTACGGTAAAAGTCTCACATGTTTCAACTGCAATTGGCTATGAAAACAAAATAAACTGGTTTTGGTTAAGATTTTTGAAGAGGAAAAACATTACTTCCTAGCTATTTCTAAATTTGCTCCTGATCTAGTAAGGGAAGTACAAAAGAAATAAAAGCCAAGAGAATATAAAATTTAGCCATTGATAACGCACATGCAATTGCCCCACTGGAAGGAGGAATAACCTGAGAGATGCATGTCAGATTACCTTATGCACAAACTTGCCAGATACCACAACGATGGGTGTGACACACAAGTCTGTGTAAGAAACGTTGCCACCCTCGTAGACAGCTGCAGCACTATAATGCAATGTGCTAAATGAAATTTTATGCCCAGAAGATTCAGTTAACTTCTGAGCAATGTAGTCTCAGCAATATTTAAAACTCACTCTGAAAGTCTCCAGCTGGCAGCTATTTTCCCCTCACCAAATGTATTTCTCTTTTCCACATTTTAGGACAATTTTCGCTTGCTCCTCTACTACGGTAGGTCGTAGCATGTAAATCTCTCTCCTTTCCTGATCTTTGCCTCCTGCACCTTCTCCAGTTTTAGACAAACACCTGCAGCTATCCCCTGGCAACTTTCTCTCCCTTTCCTCTGGCAGATAATTCTTGCTTTGGCAGCTTTTTTTCCCAGGTATTGCTTGGGTTCAGGAGCCTATGCACTGCACTGTAAAACAGATGTGGGGCAATGCCTGTGGTATATAATATGGAGGTATCACATGTTTTTACGCAATCAGTACTACTGTTGCTGTTTTTCCCTAATGTGTAGTTTCATTCATATCTACTTTGTTCATTTGTATCATATTTGTTGCTGTACTCTTCTGCTACAGAATAAGAGGTTATGAGGGCACAATGATAATTTTCTATACTTCCATGCATATAAAATCTCAATTTTCTTCCGCTGTTCAGAGAGGAAAATTTGTGCCCTACCAGGTCTGGGGATGAATGCTTACCAGTCCCTAAAATCCATGGCTACCTATCCTGGCAGGGTCAATTTATGCCTGTATTCTGCAAAAGTAGGTAAACAGTGATTGGGGATCTGCCAGATAAGAGTTCAAAAATGACCTCCTAGCCTCTTTGCATCGATATTAAACTCCTCATGAGAAAATAGCTAAGAATGGGGACTCGTCTTGATGTTCTTGCTCAAAGGCTCAATTGCAGCAACTGTGCAGCAACTCAGCAATTGACGTGTGCCAGAGTTGCCTACCCATTTTCTGCCAAGCAGAATTCACTGATGCATTCACTTGTTCATCAGGATATCCAGGCATTCCGTGTATAGCCTGAGCATATTTATACCCTTTGGGCTGGAAGATGCTAGGTAAATGTGCAACATTTGTGATGACAGTAGCATTACACCTTTAAAATTCATGTTTATTTTTCCATTTTTGAAGGAAATGGACTCATTCAAATAAATGGATTGTAAGGCTGGGATTTTCAGAAGCACTTAGCGTTGGCCTGTATCAGCTATCTGAACTCCAGAGGGAGTCTTCTATTGACATCAGTGCCAGCAGAGTCAGGACAATGATGAGTGCTTTGAAAGACCCCACATACGCACACATTTATTCAAATTTATTGTGTAAGGTTAAACCGAAGGTGCACGTATCGGAAGTACTCAGCACCCACAACTGGGATATTACAGAATACAGTCCTTGTCTACAGAAATCAATTATCATTAATAATAATTGTTAGTACTACTGGAATACCTAGATGTTCTTTCCGACACCAAGTCCTACACAATAGGCTCTGCCTGAACCCCTGTTAAAGATAAGATAAATCTCCTAGCTTCAGTGGCTCAGAATTGGACCCAGAGAAAGAGACAGTCTGAGACTCAAAAAGCTTATCTTCTAAATAAACAAGACAGACAAAGCCTGGCTGAAAACAAATCCGTCAAACTTGCAGAGACACTCAACACCTGCTGGCTTCTGTTCACTGAGCCAAGCTAAAACAGGGTTCTGCTGCGACTACCTGAGTAACTGAATAAAGATGTAAGCACATGGTACTGTATTTATATGAATCCTTGGTCACTCTTTTGGTGTGCAGAGATCCAGAAATATTGCATGTCTTTGTCGCAGGGATATGAGGATAGGACTCTGCACCCATCACAAGCCATTAAAAATAATGTGCTGGATATTCCCAAGATATCGTTGACCACTTTTATTAGAATGCTTTTATTTCTTAATTAATATTTTTGTTTCAGTCTTAGTCAAGCAAATTTTCTTCATCAGAGACTACATACAGAACATGCTACATTTGAACTTCTAAATGAAACTAGTCTGGCTGATAAAAGCCCATCTGAACAACAGCCTCAGAGCAAGAAAACAACTGTGAATTTTCTCCTATACACAGAGATGTTCAGCCTTTTCAAACCTTGATAAGAAAATTCTCTCTAATCTTTCACCTCTTCTCCCTCTCCTCCTTCAATTTTTAAAAAAATTCTGAATAAAGAAACATACTAAAATAAAAGTCTGAGTGTGCATTAAAAGAGAAAAAAAAAAACAACAAAATCTGGCCCTGGGGAATTTCTCAGCAGAGAGGTTTGCTATGAAAATCTAAAGATAGAGAAACCAGTTCCTGGCTATTTTCCCCGTCTGAAGGATAACACACTTGCACTTCATGTTTCTCGTTGGGCTCAGGTGGAACAGTTTGACCTCTGGTCCAACTCCAGAAATGTCCTTGAGGTCTGCTTTTGTCAAAGAAAATTTAGAAATATCTCCACTTTCACTTTCATTCAGTAGCAGGATGAGCAGTGGCAGGGGAAGAGAGCATTGGCAAGAAACGCTGGGTTGATATGGGTCTCTGTGAATACCTCTTGGTACATCTAATGAGCCTCCCTTTCCTGTCACCCTTCTGCTGGCACCAGAGGGAAAACAGGTCCCCTGAAGGACAGTTCAGGGCCACTGAGGTGTGAACTTGGTCTGAACTACCCTTGCCAGGAGCGTCCACCTCTCTCCACTGACCACAGAGAGAGCTGACAGACACCGTGTACTAGTAGTCACTGTGAATATATTGCTCGCCCCGCAGGAATCCCTAGTCAAGACCCTCAGGGGGTCCTGGGCTAGCTGGATCATTGGTGTGACCCCTTAGTGCAGTTTTTATGTCTTACATCCTCACCTCTTACCAGGTGCCTCTGAGGCACATCCCACATTACTGATGGAATACAGCCAGTGCAAGGTAACAACAGCAAGAGGAAAGCAGCAGATACTGCCATCGCACTGCTATTTCCAGCCCTGTCTCGAGGTTCCTACATTGTACCAGATCAAATCAAGCTCTCTTTTGAGAGAAACAGTCCTTATTAATTGGATGACATGTGCACACAAAAGTTCTGGATTCCTAAACAACTCCCCCAGTGCCTCCCCCATAAGCTGAATAATAACCATCTGGTGGAGGAAATTTTAAAAAGTACAGATATGCCAGAATTTGCTTGGCAAGGTTTTAATCAAATTGAAGGAGGCAAACCCACAAACAAGTCTCCTTCACTCCACAAGACTGATTCATCCATAGACACCATCCCTCCTGTGCTCTGGAGGAGGCAGGTGTCCTGTGGGAAAAAAATACCATAGTGTGTAATTGTTTTGTTAAAAATCATACTTACTGGGGAGCAGAATAAATTCCATAGATACTTGTATTTCTAGCATTTCTCAGCTCCCAGTTCTTGATTCTGAAAACTTCTCTATCTTCTACATGTTTGGCTTTTTTTTGTGTGTAACTGTAATTGCAAAAGACTCCCCCAGTTTTATTTCAGTTTTGATTTTCTGTAGTGTACTTGCATTTCAAATTTTTATCTGGTGAGTTTCTAGGTGAATATCAACTATTCAGATTTGGAATAGGGATGTTTACATACAAGGTCTTTCTTCAATAAAGTTTCTTTCACAGTCCCATGTGATAAAGGATCATTTTGATGCAATTTGGATCAAGGTCTAG
This sequence comes from Calonectris borealis, assembly GCF_964195595.1. NCBI lineage: Eukaryota > Metazoa > Chordata > Aves > Procellariiformes > Procellariidae > Calonectris > Calonectris borealis. The sequence goes on along the minus strand of NC_134315.1, from coordinate 63,005,035 downwards.
CAGATGGAAAAGGTGCAGTGGCTCTACAAAATGTACACTGACATCAAGGCCTTATGCTTTAAAAATTACCTTTGAACAGCTCACATGTAGACTATTCTGACTCCTTTCCCAGGACTAAGTCTTTTATAGGGAATATTATAGAGTCACAGTTGCAAAGATGCTTTTATGGTCCCAGACCAACTTTGAGAATTATAGCATACTCTGGAATTACTAAGCCCTCCAGAGCTGCTCCTACACTCACACAGGCAAGTGCCGGGATTTTCTTCTGCTATTGCTTGCTTTTGAGCTGAAATGGGAATGCTGTGTTCCTTTATCTGAATGGTCTGTTTTCATACTGTAATGTCACTGCCGCTAGCCTCCTGCCTGAAACCTGGACCCACCCGAGAACTAGAGCTGTCCTGCACTTGTGCAACGGCGTAAGGGTTCCTCCACACCACGAACAAGGCTCCTTTAGCGTGGACCAGGGGTTATAGCAATCATCCATCTTCAGTTCAGCTCCTCCTCCAGCCAGTATTTACACTACCGCTGCTGAATGATAGGAAGCTAGATGAAAGCAATGGCTTCTCTTCAGTAATTGGCAGCATTCAACAAATACAAGTGTTAGAAAAGATGTTGTGCTTGGCTGAAAGGTCAAGGCCTTGCTATCTCTTTATCTTGATGACCAATTTGCCAGAGTTTGCATTTCGAGGATTTTAATCTCTTCCCTACACAATGGAAACAATATTTCATTTAAGATAAAGGACCTTCTTCAACACCCCTCCCACAACAAGGTGTTGATTTCAGTACCACATGTCAGACTTAATCAATCTGGTTTTATTTCAAGGTTAGCTAAAGGAATTTTATTGCATTTGAGTAGAGAATTAATGTTGCAGAGCAGAAATAGCATCTCCACTCAAAGCCAAAATGCTTTGGCCTCTGGAGTTAATGGAGAGCCCTCAGCAACCTGTGACAGATTTTGCTAATCTTTTGCTTAATTTAAAAGAATGTAGATATAATTTGACACCTGAATCAGGAAATGGGGTTGCCCTCTTTCCCCTTTTTTGCTCAATTTTGGGAGATGTCTGCTCTGAGCAGCTGGTCTCAAAACCTCTCTCAATATTTAATTTATATTAAAAAATCTACAAGTAATTGATGAAATGTTTTCAGTAAGTCCAATGAGTTGGCTGCTCATCTTGTTTCCCCCATACAGTAGCTTAAGAAAGCTCTATTTATACGGCCAGGAACACCATCTACTGAATTTGTACTCCTTCACATTGGCCTGAATTGCTGCACTGGCCCCATCCACTTTGTTCGCGCTTAGGTACAGTGGCCATATTTCTGACAGTCAAAGCAGAGAAAATTTTGTTTCAATGCTTTATCTGAACCCCAGAGAACAAAACTACCCTCACGTTGTATTTTGTAAGTGCCACTACTTCCAGATTCTGACTCCACAACCACATCGGCATGGTGGCGGATGGGAACATTTTTCCCAGTAATGGGCCATCTGACAGAGTTATCAGGAAACTCCAAGCACATCGTTAACATTTTCTACCAGAAAAGCCTTGACAGTGTCTTTGCTCATTCATCTTTTTCCTTCACCCCACACCCAATTCATCACACTGAATACTTATTCTACTGGGCTGCTAGTTCCTGATAAAAAACAGGGACAGCCCAGGTTGCTTCAGGAATATGTCTTAAATCCATTTCTTACTTCAATGAAGAAAAGGATGCTTTGTTTGAGGAGCTAAAAAGTGAGGGAACATTCCAGGCATCCTAAAAGAAGTTACCAGGCTTTGGTTATGTGAGCTGGGAGTATCCCAGTGAAATCAAGAGACATCACCCTTGCCATTTATCGTTGACATTCCTGACAGAGTGATACCCATATTTTTACAAATGTCTAATGTGACAGAGATTTTCAGGGAGAGATTTACTGGGACTGATTGCAGAACAGGGTAGGAACCTTGCAGTATTACAATTTTTCCTACTCCTTCCCCATAATACAGCTGTATTCTCAATGTTAAGTGGAGCCAGGTGCTACTAAAAGAGCATCTGCCTTGTTAAATATAAAATCCCCAAGTGGTTGATGGCCTTTTGTATTGTGTTCTTCACTTCTGTGTTTGCCTTCTGTGAGTAAGTGGTAAGGGTAAAAACCTAGTAAATATTAAACAATTAAAGTGAAGTTACAGTAAAAAAAAAAAAAGTGTTTCATTAAAAGATTTTTTTTTCCTTTAAATATGCTTGGAGGAAGTGCTGAAGAACCAGATCCTCCATGTGACTAGATGGTTTGGGATTTGGTTCTTGTCTCAAATTTAGCTGAAAGGATTTAGTCTGATTTTTTAATTGCTAATAGTAGTCGTATTTCACTATTTCAGTTTGTTCTTGTTTTGCTTTAGTTTGAAGTCAGTTGCATCCCTTTCTTAGTCTAATACCAAATCAGATATCCTCTGTGTGTGTAAGTACTGCAGTAAAATGCTTGGGGGGAAAGCAGCTAAAAAACATTTTCCTTCTTGCATTGATATCTTTCTCCTCTTCACATACATATCAGTTACTCTATAGACCAAAAAGAACTTGTTTCCCAGAAAAGATGAAAGAATTGTATGTGTGCCATAATATTAATCATCCTTCTAATATTATAATAACATCTGGAGAAACTCCCATAACACTGGATCACTTCTAAATGACTATGTTATTTTTCTTAATAAGAGCTTTCAGAAACCATTGTTCAGCCATTAACAAAAACTGAGTACTTGAGCATGCCATGAATTTGGTCTGTTACAAAAATGTTAGTTTTCATTGACTGATAGGGTACATGATTGAAAAATGTACTTCTTTGCCATAAGAAAACTTATTCTGTGAACTGAAGCAGTAATTTTTATGATGCTTCTCCATAGCTTTGATTTTGGCAATACACTCAGCAGAACAAGGTCTGAGATGGGTGCTTGAAAACTGTTGAGCAGCTTAGTATACTACTTCTATAGAACTTTAGCATAACTTGCTTAGCATTAATAGCTAAGTTCGCTGAAGCCTTAGGCTGCAAGCTGTGAACTTTCACTAGATATGTTGAACTTTTACCTAGTTAAGAAAAAGAAGGCCCCACAGCCAGTTCAAGCTGGAAGATAAGGAAGCTAAAATCATCAGCAGAAGCTGCAATCTTAGAGATAAGAAAAGAAAGGCCCACCTAGAGACAATGACATGACCCAATGAAGAAGGGAAAGACCCCAGTCCCTAATATTACTATTGGTCCGAACTGTTAAGTGAGGGGTGGGGAACTTAGATTGTAAAGGTATAATTGCCAAGGGATTTCTTTGTTCAGGGTCCCTCTTTGGAGGCACCCAGCTCAAGCTGTAGTGCTGATAAAAGAGAACTTTATAGAAGAATTTTGGTTTTGGCTTATGGAATCAGTGTAAACCTAGAGACAAACCTATTATCGTGGCTGGCATGCATAATTTCTGTGACAAAACAAAGTTTCAAGCACTACTTCAGGAGTTGGCTGAACCACTGAGCTTCATTAGCGATGTAATTGGTCTCTGGTTTAGATGGAAGAATTGCAGTATTCTATGCAGCATAGTAGAGATGACGTTTAAATCAGGTTTCTTAAATATGCACAATTAGTGTACTTAATTGACTGTAAAATAATTATTCTGTGCTGTATAATTATGTTGTGGCAGGGAGCAAGGCTTCTAAACATCTCAAAGGCAAATGATTACAGCCCCAGAATTAAGACATTATTCTCTCCTAAAATATACAGTAAAACAACAAGTGTTTTGTCTCTGAAGTGAGGTCTTTGCATCAGTCTTGAGGCTATATTTAAGAAGATCCTCTTAATGTTGTCTTCCTCTCATTTTCTACCCTTCCTCATGCTATTTTAATTTAGCAATATGGATAGAAATACACTTCAAACCATGGACAGGGATGAGGATTAAAATTTCCTGTACGGCATCAGTGGCTTCAGCTAGATCAGAATATCTAAAGCTAGTCATGTGAAAATTTCAGTTGGTTAAAGAAGTAATTTGGGACACTTGAGTTGGATGGTGAAGGAGGATGATGTGGCAATATCCCTTTGAACACTGATCTGTGGACTGACCGGAGTTGAAGATTGCTTGCAGGGAAGATGGGAGAGAAATCTGTTTTCCTCTTCTTTGAGAATTTTAACCTAACCCCTGGGGAAGGGGAGGCGGGGTGGGGGGGTGGGTGGTTGTAGTGTGAAGATGTGTGAGAGGGAGGAAAGATGGGATGGAGAAAGTCCTCTTTTCCCTAAAGAGCTCTCACTGATGTGTCTTGCCCTTGTCCCATGAGGAGGGTGGGGACTGGTGGCTTGTAGGGAAGTGACTTCTCCTCACACTTGGACAGAAGCACCATATAGCCCTTTTGGCACGATAGCTGTGCTGCAGACTGAGCTGGGATGTTCAGCAGCACTTTATGCTTCTTCTCCTATCTACTTTTTGCTGGTTTAGAGCAGTTATGGTGTCATTAATCAAACTGCAGTTCCTAGTGAGGAGTTGGACACCAGGGATTAGAGGAAACACACTGAGAATCAGAAAATAAGTTTGTCAAAAGCCAGTTTTTTTCCTTGCCTTATTCTCTACACCCAAGCCCCCCAACTAGCAGAAACGCATTTTTCTTCAAAATAGGATCCCTCCCTTGAGGGAGAAAAGCCAACAGGGGGCACCAAGCACAGTTATATTTCACAAAAAAATGTAATGGATTAGGAGTCTGATTTCCACAGCCCTCCTCCCTATCTGACACTGTTGGCTTATTTGCAAAAGTATCATGAACTCAAAGCAGTGTCTCTTCACATAAATGTTGCCATATTGACCGCTGTAAAAGGTTCATCAGGTCTTGTATCCTCTAACTGGATGCTTAGAGAGGAGCACAGAGTGGTGAACAACAATATTTTCAACTTACTTTCCAGCAACAAGAGGCACTAGGTCTTTCCAGCTGGAAATCTTTTGTTGCCTCCAATAGTGTTTCCCACCGGCCACATTCTACGGACCACATCATTCTTACTCCTGAAAGCTTTTTTTGGTGTGATTTGACCTTTCACCACACTGCAAGAAAGACCCACCTTGTAACTAACTTGTCTCATGTTCTGCCCATCAGGGGAATGTGAATTCATGGAATTAGGGCTGCCTCTGCTTATGGGGATCTGCATGCTATCATCCTGTTAAGAAGAGAAAATTAGCAGATGGGGCACTGGGAACAGCTGTATTCTGGGTTATTCTTATAATGAAGATCTAGTACCTCTTTCTTTCCACTCCTGAAAGGCTTGGGAGACATCAGTTTATTAGAGGCAGTGTTCCTCTGGGAGACTCTGCAAAACAGTGTGCTCACCATGAATTGGAAGTGATGGGAACAGTCTTTTTTCTATTACAGACCACAGCTAGAGAGAGATCTTTAGCACTGGCACTAGCATTTTTGTTAAGTCCCCTGTCTGACCTGCACTCAGCTACCTCGTTGCGCTTGTAGGTGGCTCATTGCTGCACAAAAGAGTATGGCTTGCCTGATCAAAAGGCTTTTTTTCAGAACAGGAATATGTTCTCAAAAAATGCAACATTGACATTGAAGCCTAATATTATGTTATTATCATGCAGCTTTCAGCGCTGAACCAGAGAAAGCATCTGTCCCTTTTCTAGGGAGCTAGATGTAGAACTGGTGAAAACTCTCTAAAACCCCTCAGGAGCAGAAACATCTGGAGCTCCACTAAAAATGAGATGTAAGAACTCAAATATTAGCAACCCTTTTAAATAGACAAGGATTGCCATAGGAGAGGAAAACCTGATTTATTCTTTTGATTAATAATAAATCATGTTGCCCTTTCAGTAGACATCTTCAATACTTAATATTTGTCACAGATCTTAGATAATAGAATACCCCAAATATAGCCCATTAGCTTTAAGTACTGGAGGACATTAGCAGAACAGTCTTTTGTATGTGAAGAAAAAATGGAAGATAGATTTGATAAATTATTGGTCATGGAGAATTTGAACAGCCCATCTTCTCTATTCTCCAAATGCAATAAATTTTTTAAGATCAGAGTGCATGTCAAATGGAGTTCATAAAGTGGAGAATGACACTATTTACTTTCATCAAATAAAATGTTGTCAAAATTTATGGCCCTGTACTTCAGAAATCTGACTGAATGCTACCACGATTTTGTGTAACACTTTAGCAACCCAAACTAGTAGGGCTATAAAGCAAGTTATGCCAGCAGAAGTTCTTAAAAAAAAAAATTAAAAATTAAAAATCCTAAATTCATAACTTGAAGCAATACTCCAAGTTTTTGACTGCTGCATAAGGGAAAATGGAATAACTTTTCATAATTAGCAGAGGTGGGAATTTCTTCTAAAGTCAGCTGAGAGACCTGACCTGTATCAGGACCATCATACACCTTGGAATGAGATGTGGTGACTTTATCCATCTTAACATGCAGACACCCACATGAAATGGTAATAAAATGGTCCTGTTTCAGTTTTGCCAACATGATATTGTATTGCACTGTACCAGCTGGATTTCTTTAGTATTCATCCAGAAATCACTAGAACAGTAACATGTACTGTATCCCTGTTCCAACTACTTTGAGGCAAATTGGGCCTATTGAGTCCCCAGTCTCATCTTTCCAACTAAAATGAACTTTTATATTGTGATAATAGAGACAGTCATCTTGATCCCCCACAAAACTTTTTTTTTTGGTGCTTTTTTCCCCTCTGCCTGGCAATGACCAAGACTGTTTGGCATTTACCATGATTTTCTCTCAGTCCTTTAACTTCTGTTCTACTTGTCCATGACCATACCATTTATTAAAAAAGATGAGTTTTAACAGGGGAACATCCAAAAATCCCCCTGCCTACTTAAGAAAGCATCCAAGTTCACCAGATGCAGTCTCTAATGTCATCATCAGTCGTGAAAATAGGCTTTAGAAACTACTGTTGGAAAGTGCTCACAGCAAAGTGCAGTATTTATAGGTAGGGATTACTGTCCTCTAACTGCTCCTTTTTAAGGATGCCACAAACTTTTATTCTCTTCTCTCTGAAGTCTGGAAATAGATATGTCTACTGCAGGTGTGCTTTGGAGTGAAGCTGGTTTGCCTCTCAGAAAAGCTTGGATGCTCTTAGTAATAGCAGAAGCTATGAAATAATCCCCTTATAAATAGACTGATGCACAGTGGTGGCTCTACCTTCTGCATCTGTCCACAGATCCCCTTACTGCAAATGCCTTGATTGGAAGAATCCAGCTTGAATACAGGTTCATCTAGTTAAAAATCCCAGGTGTAAGATTAATGCCATTGTGGCTAATATTCTGATTTACCTTGATAGATGCAGCAGCCTGGTAAAACGTCAGAAGTCTCAGTTAAAAATCTGTGCCCTATATCAGAAGAATAGTTTAAATATATAGTCATCCATACTTGTGAGGAGTTCAGCTACAAAGATAGTCAAGGCTCTTGTTTCCTTCTATAATGTAATACACTGAGCAGCTGGAGATACTTAAAGGGCTAAATGGCAAGTTGGGTGTTGTTTTTACTACCTGACTCTCTGACTGTAGCTCCCGTTTCTCTCCTCCAGTGTGTACTCAGAGCATCCACCCACTATGTGAGCAAAAAGCACCAGGCTGTGTTCTGTGACCTGACTTTCTCTACAGTAACATATATCAATCTGCTACGAGCCCAGAAATGAACCATCACTTGGCAAAGAGGCAACAGAAGGGAGACAGAGCAACTTGCATGAATGCAATAACTTCCAGTACAGAGCCTCCAGCAGCAATAGATCCCCTTGATGTTAAACAAGAACCAAAGCCAAGTTAGGAAAAACATATTTTTTTTTCCTTCGTCTTAAAACAGTTTGGACTGAGGCCCATTTTCTTTTTCTGTGCTCTAGCTAGGAATTCTCAGTTAGCATTCTTGCTAGAGGAAATATAGTACCTGTGCTTCCTATTGCTGAAGAGTCTGGGCAGAGATGAGCCCACACATACATACACAAATCCATCTTTAAACTCCCTGTTTAATTTGACTGGTAATCAACGTGGGTAGTTACCCTCTGATAATTATATGGCATTGAGATGTTGTTAGCCAGATTTCTCCCATTTCAAGACACTCTGTAGAGCTGCGTGATGACAGGCGAGGGATTACAGACAATCATGGGCCAGAGAGTGCATAACATACCCTCTAAAATGAGTCTGACACTTATCGGCAACTCAGTAGGGCATAGAATTTCAAGTGTGAGCAAATAAGGTTGGGTCCAGAAAATATGGGCCTGTGTGATCGAACAGCTTACGCATTTCACCAAACAGAATGCTGCACTTAATATTTATACACTGGAACTTGAGATCTGTGACTCAAGGAAGGACAGCAAGTTTATTATTAATCAGTGAGAAGTGCTGTTTATAGTTCTGCAAAAGAAAAGTAAATGAAATATCTGCTTCCCACACATGATCTTTGACAATAAATAATTGTACTTATACATATCCTACAAGTCTTTGTAAACTAATGCTACAGGCAATAAGGACTTTTCTTTTTTACCTTGGGATTAAAATTCAGCTTTTTGTTGTGAACTTTCTCAGCAGCACTAGAGATTGAGACAGGGAAAGACTCAAAGCTTAACTTAACAAATTCTAACCATGAGAAGACACTCAAGATGCAGGGAGCTATTAGCTTGACCTGTCCATGCTCTGTCACAATGTGCTTCATGTCCTTACTTCAGAAAATGTCAGGAGTGTTTAATGTACGCTCTCATTTCTCAAAACCAAAGCCACCCATGCCGAAATCAGCATGGCTCGTGCCATGTGAAGGCACTTGCACAATATAGGAACAGAAGGATGCTGTCACAGGTGTGCACAACACTGCTTGCTCAACCGATTCTTGTCCTGACACACACAGCTTAATGACAGACTACTGGCTATGGATCAAACCTTTCCATCTCCTTGTAAGTCCAGGGTGTTTCCATCCATACATCACACATTGTGAAGCTCCACCTTTTCATATTATTAGTGTACCTGCAGGAAATTATTTTTGCAATTACCAGAGGCTTCAGATTCACTCTGACATTTAATCAACTACAAACACAACTTATTGCTTGATGTGTTCAAGTGCCATGAACATTATCCCTTAAATAGCACATGTTTTGTTTATGGTTTAATTAGTTACTGTTAAAAGACATTATCTTATTGTATTCATGCTTGTCTAGATTTTTTATTTGCTGTAATTAGCAGATAAAATACAGGTATAGAGTATTAGCAGAAATCAAATGTATGTAATTTTATCCATCCTAACAATTTACAAATAAAGACATTTTTCTAGGGTAATGAAAGAGTAAAAACAGGTTCTGAAACAATTAGCAGGTTCTGATGTTATCTTAGAGCACGCAGGTGGAGCCAAAGCAAAGAGCATTTTGTTTTTTAAAAAAAAGCACAGCACAACAACTGTTCAGAAGTACAATGTGTCGGCACCCACTACCTTTTTCAAATTCCTAGGACTGAAGTTGTGCAAAAGGGAGATACTCTACTCTTATTTCATCATTGATGGAACACAATAGGTGGGGTTTTCTGTAGTGCTTTGTCTTGATCTATGTAAATCTACTCCAGCCAATTTCGGGAGAGGGGTCAGGCTTCAGCAGTGTTGTCCATCAAGGTTTGCTGGCTGTGTGTTTGCTGCTATCTCAACAGTCTGTGTAACTTGCAATAACATGATCACACTCACTGTGCATAGTGAAGCTGGGAAATCAAATATTGGTCTTCTCTCTTTATGCTAGAGGCGGTATAATATACACTGGAAGAGACAGATTGGCTCCATTCCAACAGTTCCTACATGATGTGCTTAAATATAATTGTGACTCAGACCAGCTGGTCGAAGTGGAGCACAGACTTCTTGTTCTGCCTAGCTCAGTGGTCCTCTGTACTGTAGCCATTGGGAATCTATGCACTATTTGTAAGCCTTGGAAAGGCAATTAAAAATAAGCTGGTTTTCAGTAAACTAAATTCATTTAACAGCGACTCACATCTCCACTGGAAAATCTAGAGGTATCGCAACTCAGAGATGGATGAAAACCACATGTCTAGTTCAGTATGGTCCTCTTCCAGAACTGCTATCCCTAGAAATTGTTATAACCAGAAGTGCTTTCTGGATTACAACACAGTGTGGAGGATGCCTGAAACTTGCTGCCAGTGCAATGCTATAATAATGTTTAAGACATCAATTCAGCAAACATGCATTGAGATTTGAAGGATGTATTCTTTATCACTGAAGTCTGAAAATACAGCTGGGCAAATTCTTTTCAGACGATAGTAAGCTCAAAAATGTGGTTTCATGAATTTTTGGGCTGAAGTTGACAAATTGTTTTGAGGAAAAAATTGTAGGCTGTAACATCAAAGCATTTCAATGTTTTCTAAAGTAGAGTTTTCCACTTTTTATTTAGGAGTTCTGTTCATAATTCAAAATGGAAAAAAAAATCAACAATCTGAAGCCCTAGAAGAACTTATTTACTTTGAGGCTTGCCAACATGTTGCAAATATACTCCACTGTTTCCTGTTGGATTTTTGGTTTAATAGAAGTTGGTTTTCTATCTGCCCAAACCAACACTTTCTTTTTTATTTCACCACCACCACTATCGCCACTTTTTTTCACTCTCTGTTCTTTTCTTTTCATTCATTTCCACTGTCTTCATATTGCAACCAGGATATGATAGAGTTTCAAAACCTATCAAGTCACAAAGGAAAGTCAAATATGCTAATGCTAACATTAATCATTTTAAAAATGTTTGCAGGCAGGATTAAAATGCAGCAATTCCTTTGACAAAGGCAAAAAGGCTGATCAATTCCCGCAGCCAAGCTTATTCACGACCAGCTTTTTTGTAGGGGAAGTGGTTTTTACTCAGCAATATTCTCTCACACATGCAGGCTGGAGACATTCTTTGTACTGATTTCCTCTCTGTCCCTTTTCTCCCCCGGCTTCCTCCCAGCTCATATCACAGTTCGTGGCTGGCTGCAGTGGCTGCGTTCTCTTAAGTCCACAGTTATCACTCTCTGCCCACCCATTGGAGTTGCTTTGGTAGTTGCAATTGAGTTATCAATTAGAATCATCTGGGGAGGCACAACTCATCACTGTTCCCTGTTTTGGGAATTCACTCAGGAATAACATCCGTAACCAGATCTTCCAGAACATAGGTACATGGAACTGCCTTGAACGGTATTTCTTGCATACCTTTTTCTCTCCCATGGGCATGCTGTTGACCTTCAAGCTCTAGATTATTTATCTCATTTCAGACTAGTCATGCGTGTTATTTATTTTGCTATGTAGGAGAATGCAGTTTGACCCATCGTTGTAGCTCTGATATAGAAAATACCCTTTCTTCTTCCTTCCAAAAAGGAAAAAGTCACATGGGTTTTATTTTGAGAGCTTAATTAAATATATTAAAATAATCTTTAAATAAATACATTTTAAGACTCTGTAAAAAAAACTGAATAAAAAGCAATGGAGAATGCATTAAGTGAAATATTCTAATTTCAAACTGATTGATTTTGCAGATATTGATGATCTATATTGTAACATAATTAGTCAATTTATTATCCACATTATAAATACCAAGAATCACAAGAATAAAAGCATGGAATCCCTTACAGTCTCTGTTGCATTCCAGGTTATATTTATTTCTATTTTTTTAATTTGAGAACTTCAATATACTGAGCTTATTAAATCTTACTAAATAAACTGCATATGGATAAAGGGGAGACATGCTAGATGATATAAAGATCTCGTGCTCAATCCTTCTGAAAATATTAGTATCTCTTCCCCGGTCTTTCAGCCAACTGTTCTAGTTCCTGGTGTAAAGAGATGAATTGAGCATCATCAAGATCCTGTATAGGAAGCAATGCCACAGAAAGTGCTTATGTGCCTGATGCAAATGCATCTCTTTCTCAGATTGTTAGCAGACTTTTTTTCTGTAATGAATTGATATTTATGTTGTGCTACTTATCTACTCGCATATGGTGGTATTTTCAACTCTTTCATTGCCACATGATTCAGATTTCCAGGAGTATCTGTTGGAGCTGAACACCCAGATCATAGAAAGGGATTTCAGCAAGGCACTCTGCAGAAGATCCTGAGATTTCCTACCACAACCATAAGTGATTCTGAAAACTGCTAATCCCCAAATCAGCTACAGCTTCTCTACTTGACCACATAAGTCTCTTGAGTCTCAACATCTGCATGGTCATGGCAGGTTTATTCTTTCACGCATCTTGTTTTGGGAAACAGCTTTATAAGCAAAAAGTTGCTTGTGCAGGTGGTCAGAGAAATCAGGTATCAGAAACTAGGAATATCACTGCAGCCAACATGAGTTTGGGCACATGAATACATAGGGAACACCTTTCTGCCTTCTTGCTTTAAATTTTCTTTGACACTATACAGAGTAAATCTCATTAATATCCTCAGAAAGCCCCAATGGCAATGCCACAGGCTTCAAACCATAAAACCCTTCCAGTCTAGTGTCATTTACACAACTTCACCAAAACAGCCTTCTGCTGATTAACTAGTTTATCACTTAAACCAGTCATTTAATAGTCCACAAAAGTCTCTGATAAAATGCTCTGCTTGCAATTATTGTAATTAGGCATATCTGTCATTTTAAATCTGATTCCTCATGCATCTCCAGAGATTTAATCATTCAAGGTAGATCACCAAGTAGCTGGTTGAGTTAATCATTTGAATAATCTACAATTCACACACTTAATATTATACCTACGTATTCCTATGTGTGCCTGCATTTTCTGCTTGTGTCTACAGAAGTTTGGCAAAGCTATAGGGAGGCTTTACTGTCAGCTGTAACAGACAATAAGTGCACTGTTAGTCTGTTGTTGTTGTGGCTTCTTCTGTCCCTGAGTAAAATGGGTTGACGTGAAGACTGTGGGTCTGGGCAGTCAGATCAAGGCATGCAATCAAGAGATGAGAAGCTGAGGCTACAAGAAGTTGAACAATTAAATTAAATCTCGACTTGTCACTTTTAGCATTGAAAATAAAAGAACCTTTTATCTTAGTTGTGGTTCCTATCAACAAATCCAAGATTCCTTCAGGTTTCAAGAGGGAATATTTCGGTCTAATGGTAGAATCTGGAATTAAAATTCACTCAGATGCCTATGAAAGCAGCCACCTAAAGCATTTGAAGGAGCTCAGGGAGACCATCACTGTAACTCTCTTGTTTAATGGTCTTGTCTCTAATATCTCCTTTTAGGGAGGACATCTGATCCCCTAAAGCAGTTAACCTAATAAACATATGAATCTCTCACTCAGTCTGCTGAAGAAAGAAACAACTCAAATGCCCACAAAATATCTTTTTTTTTTTCTGAAAAAACATAGATGGGAGAATAGCACTTAAAGATGAAGGACACAGAGATTTTTGGAGATGACAAACTAGCAATATGCTGTACAGTAGCTGGAAGCATGTAAAACTTGTGGATGGCAGACCAAAAGTGGGAGAGAATAATACTTTGAATTTGGTGTCAATTTGCAAAATTGAGCCTGCCACCTAGTAGTGCAATATGACTTCAAAATGCCATTTTCTTCCTACATCCCATGTTGTGGAAAAGACTGGCAATGCTGCATTGTAGCTTGCTTGGTGTAGCATTGCGAGCTTTCTGCCTTCTACTCTTTATTGGTATGGTCTCATCAGTGCACTCCTTTCTGAGTTCCAATATTATAGGTACTTGGTTTTCCCCAGTCATTCTGGGCTAAGTCTTATGCTTGTACAACACCTTGTGCTTGTCAGGGTCAGAAAGCCACTATTTCCATCTTGCTCGCTGAAGTAGTGTGCAGGCAGCCCAAATGAGATGCAGACAGCTTCCTCCCTCCCTTTCAGCCAGGTCCTGTCATTGCGTCGGTGGCTGGCAGCGCTCTGCCTCCTCACTAATACTCATTGCCATGTGTACGGTGTGAAAAGGTTGCTCTTGTTTTGGCACCAGGCAACAAGCAGCAAACTTGATGCCTTCTGATCTCAAAGTGCCTCTGCTGATGGACTTTGGAGACCCATACCTGGCTGTGGTTGCTGTGCCCTGGCACAGGCTCTGCTGCAACCCAACTACTGCTAGAGGTGGGCAATGCCAAAAACACTGGAAGAGCTGTTGGCACTGTCACTTGGAAAATTTCAGTGTCCTTCCTCTTCCTCACTCTTCTTCATCCTCTTGCTTGTAGGAGATACAGCCCTTCCATTCCCTCTAGATACAGATCTTTGAGATCAGGAACAGGCAAGACAGCTCCTGAACTATACGGAGAAGCTTTGAGCAGATGGTTCAAGATAGCACTGGAAGAATGAATCCCTTGAAATGGAGGGGACAAATAAGAATGCAACATCTATTCAAGAAAAGAAAACAACAATCCTCGTGATCTTTAAGTCAGTCTTGTGATTTGGGGAGGAAGAAGAGACCTGACCTGTGATCTGTAGTGTCTGGAGGTTGCTGCTTATACTTAATCTTCACTTCCATTAAGAACTTCATCTTTCAAAATAAGATATGAAATGAGATTCCAGTGACTGCTTTCTCCCACATAATGAAGGTAGTAAAACATTAGGTTCATAAAGGTCACTATGCCTTAGCAGAGGAGGAGGGATGGATTTCTATTACTGGCTTTCCCTCCCCTGTCTACTTTTGAATGAATCATGTGCTGATATAATTGGAACTCAGAAGACACTTGATAAAAGGATAAAACATTTGCTTACCCCACTGTGCTTGCAGACTACACTGGACTGACAGAGGCATTGCTGTTTACAGAGAGGTGGGTGATGCAATCCACCCCTGCAGATTTCAGCAAAGGCTCACAAATGTTGAACGGATTGGGAGCAACATGAGACTTTCCCCCTCATCTGTGCATCTTGGGGGCAAAGAATACGTCTGCCACAGCCTTGTGTGCCCTTTTCCTGATCTGCAGCAATAGAGAGGACAAGGGCCAATCTGGGAAATCACAGAGGGGTCATCCCAACCTCAGCGTGTTTACATGTGTCCTTTGTAATTGTAGCTAATCCTCAAGCAAGCAGGTGCCTGTAATAACCCAGCCCTTCCTCACTACAGGGCAAATAGACCATCTTTTAAGTTCTCACATGTGAAACTGCATTTCTTAACAAGTATTTAGCTTACAATTTTTCCAAGTGGTGATGTGCAGCAGACAGTTCATTAAGATGTATATTCATCTAATTGAGTGTTTTCCACTTACAGTTGAACTAAGGTATTATTTGGCCAAAAGCCAGATGTGAACTTATGAAGTAAGGTACGTGTCATGTTCAGCACATTCCAAGTCCTGCAATACACCGACAGAACTATGTATTGCAAGGCTCACGTGAGCTTGGGAGAAGGGCTCAAATTGAACAGTTAAGATCTGCATTTTCACTGACGCCTTAAGCAGTCCTGAGGCTGTAGGCACACGACTGAAGTCAAAGGTAGTCTTTCTATGGTAATTTTTTTTTGCCAATAGACATAGATTAGAATAATAAACATATCACCTTCTACTGAAGACAGATGTTAAACCAGTTGCATACAATTATAAATACGTACATCTCTAAAGAGAAACATGAATAGTAACATATTGTTGAGCACAAAAAAAAAGGTAGGAAAAAGCAATCTTAAAAATTATGGATGCTACTTGATAAATGATATTTCGGAGAAGTTCACTGAGCCTGAAATTTTGACAGCACTCTGAGTTTAAAACCTGACCCTTAGAATGTGCATTCTTTACAGCTACTATATATCTATGGAAAACTCATGTTTTCTGTAGTAAGTGTGACTGGCTTCTTGTTGCATCTTGATGTTTTCTTTCCTGTAGAGAAAAGGAAATAGAGACTCCCAGGCTGAGATTTTGAAAACAGTCAACATGGGTCTATGTCTGATCCTGCCGAGGCAAATAGAAGCCTTCCCTCTGATTTTTGGAAAGGAGCAGAGTTGCATTTGCATTGGAGGGTTTAGGAAACACTGTACTGCTGTTTTCAATCGGCCCTTTGCAAAATAATTACCTGTGTTTTATGTTCTACACGTTGTTTCACAGCCTTTGTAAAATGGTAAGAAGTTTACCCTTGGAAAAGGCTGATGTGTTTTCCAACACAGGAAAGAAACCTACCAAAATGTAGTATGTCTAAACTTAATAATATTTCCAATTTCTATTTGCCTGAGTGGTCAACTGGTAGCTGATCGGGCTCACAAAGTCAAGCACTCATTTCCACGTGTGTCTTCACAGCTAAATTCCGTCAAGCCAGCTTTTCAGGGTCCTTGCCCAAGGAGCTTGAGTCTTTTCCTGCTTCCAGCAAAGGTGACTCTCAGATGGAGCATGATGCACTTTTATTTTCCATAAGTAATGTTTTCAAATTGACAGCCTAATGTCTTCAGAAAAAAAGATTCTACCATTTTTTTCACAGCACTTGCTCAGGTAGCTCTAGTGTCCCCGTAAAGTTATATGCAATAACATTTATTTCAGTATAAATTTTGAGATACAGAAAAACTCCTAAGGAATAAAAGCTGTTCCTTTGCTTCTGGTCAAGCTCAAAATACTTACTATGAATTTCCACTTTCTGTGTGTGCCAGGCTATTCTTTGGTTCCAGCTTTGCCCTCAAAATTATGCATGCAACTCCCAAGTAATGCGAGAGAAAACTATTGGCTCAATGGGAATCAATGGGCAAGGAAAAAACATCAGCCTCAGTAGGAGCAAATGGTCTGATGGGAAGAAATGCTGGCTTTGTTTCTCAAAAAGGCCAAAAGCGAAACCAATGGCACTGTTAAGAGAACACTGCGCAGAGGAACAAGCCCAGTCTTTGACACATCTTATTTGTGCCATCTCCCACAAAAAATAAAAATGAAAAAAAAATTGTAGTCTAGTTTAAG
Source organism: Calonectris borealis (assembly GCF_964195595.1). NCBI lineage: Eukaryota > Metazoa > Chordata > Aves > Procellariiformes > Procellariidae > Calonectris > Calonectris borealis. The sequence continues at coordinate 62,988,216 of NC_134315.1, read as the reverse complement.
TGTCCTTTGGACAGCTAAATACTTCAGCTTTCCCAAATGAGGGATGTGATCATCTGAAGCATTTCTGTTGCTAAGAAACTTGCTAACACTAAAGCCAGGACAATGCATTCATCGGGCTCCTGCATTCATTAAGGCATCCTCCCAGTGTCCTGTGCCTCTGTGCTCTTGTGAATTGGCTGGAGGTTGAAGCTAATAAGCTGGTTCTGTGCTCTGAAGTGGCTGCAAACAGCAAACTAACCATTTCACCTCTTTGCAAGCTCCCAAGAACAGGGCTGGCTGGGTCAGTGAAGTAAAGCTTTGGCTTCTCACAATAGGGAGTTTCACCCAAAGAGAATTGAAAAATACTAAGTAGTTATTTCAGCGATCTTACACAAAACAATCCTGCAGAACTTAAGAGTTCACTGTTCATCTGTAGCTGGACAGAGCTCCATACAGTTCATTCAATCAGCTAATTTAATAGAGAATGAAACTTTTTAAACCACAGTATCACATGCCAAAAATGTTGAAAAGAAAATGCACAGCATGAGCTGTATAAAGGGTTACTTAGAGGTAATATGATTTCCCCATATAGTACTGATTACTGTGGCACAGGTTCAAGGAGTTAAATGATGCATACTTGAAGAAGTGGCAGTTGATTTTTCCAGAGAATAAGTAGGATACTAGGCTTTTAATACTGGAGAGTTCACTTGGGTAAGTCTATAATTGGAGAAAAGCACCGGGGGTTAGTTAGTACCAGGAACACTTGATAAATGTATATTCTCTGCACAACTTTGCACAAGTTTTACATTTCTTCCCTTAATTGGGGGTGGGGGATAATCAAGGCATTGTGAACAAAAAATGCATTGAGAATAATACATTTCAGTCCATGTAGAGTTTTCCAAGAGATCAGTGATATTCTTGTAATGGCTGAAATTTGGACCCATTTCCAATCATTCCCTGCTAGTAAAGGTATTGTGTTTCTCTGAGGCTGGTACACACTGACCTGTACTCCTGTCTCCACATGTGGTGTCCTTTTTCCAGAGAAACTCAATAGCAGCAGAACACCTTGTGACTGATCTCCTTTGAATGTTAACAAGCAAAAAACATGCCATTAATAAAATCCAAAGTATGAAAATCTCTCTGTCATCAGTATGATGAATCTAGCCCATAATTCCTCAAATCAAATCCCTCTGTGAAAGCAATGGCTGTTCACAGATCAATTTGTCTGTGGATTCAGAGTAAATCAAAAATGAACTGCCCAGAAGCTAAACTTTGAGTCCATCTAATTGAAAAAACATTCCAGTTGCTAGGTCAGATTATTCACACAGAGTGTATGGCTTGCTTACGCCTACAGCTACAGATAGGAGTCACCATTTTTAAACACTCTTTCCAGCAAAAGTGGGTGCTTGGCACAGCTGCAGAAATGAGCCATCGCACAAGGAGTGAGTTTGATGCAGACGTTTGCTGTATGCCCAGCCATAGTCTCTGTGGGCCTGCTATGGCTTGCTCGTTCAGAGATTTCTTTATAATGGGGTGTTTTGCTCCCGAGCTGGGAGGAGAACAAGATCTCTACCTTGCAGTGGCGGGGACAAGCAAGAGATCGGTGGGCTTGAATGAGATCATGTCCAAAGGTTGAAATAAAATGGTCTTCTGAAGCCTGTTCTGATCCACACAGCAAAAGTTCCCTATTGCTCCAGAGCCAAGGGGCTTAGACTTAGCAGTGAGCCACTAACGATATGTGGCTTACAATTAACAAATCACTAATGAGAGGATTTAAGATCAGAGGGTTACAGTTTATCATGGATGATTTTTTTTTCTGTTTTTTTCCAGCCAAAATAGGAATATTGCCTTACTTTAATGGCAAAGAAAAAAAGAAAAAGGGCAATCCGCAATAAGGAGTCCTTTAACCTCTAAACCGATCTCGAGTATTCAATCATCCTTCATCATTCTTGTGCAATAGCTTTCTTTAAGTGTGGACATGAAGTGTGAGATCCAGTAGATGCACAGGTGGTGATCTTGTTTTCCAATGGCTTTCCCACTCCACCTCAGGAAGAATTTGGGATCCCAGGCAGCTGTACCTATGCTGCCTGAACAGTCAGGTAGAAAGGTGTAAAATTGGAAGCAGAAAAAAATCCTTTACAACTTTGCTGTTAAGAATTAGCTACCGGGAAACAGTGCCCTGGGTTTGTTCCAGTAACTCTTTCATAAAGAACTTAAAAATAACTGAGGACAGGCAGGACTTGCACTTATACCACCCGAGCGGTCTGCCTACTATGCCATCCTGTCTGCTCCCTCTCTTGCTATTGCCAGTCCCTGAGACTTGAATTGCCTTCTGCTAGATGGAAATTTTCAGCAGCTCAGCTACTCCAGCTCAAATAGCCTCTTGTCAAGTGATTAGGGCATTTACCACAGGGCCAGCCCTCCTCCTCCACCCTCCGCTGCATACCTTTATCGGCAGCTCCAATCTCTACACTATTACAGAAATTATGAACTATGTCCAACTTTTGAAGAAAAAGACTGAGCCCAGCATCTTATCCTCAGCACAGGATAGCTTTCCAGTCCTTCTTTCTAGCTTTTCAGATACACCTGATTAAAAAAGTGTTTTCTTGTCGGTCCCCTCTCTCCAGTATCTGGTATTAGATGGTATAAGCAGTCCTCATCTATGTTCTCTGTTGAAAATCCTGTACTGAGACATGCAGAGGCCTCATATCTGGTTGCCATCTCAATATTGTGGGCGTCTGCTCCTGGGGCCTAGCTATTAAACTCTAAGATGTTGTACAAATGAGCAATGCAAAATTGAAACTACTTTTTTTGTTCTGTTCTTCTCCAGGATCATCCCTCCTTAAACTCTCAGAGGGGATTTAGTGTATCTTCCCGCTACACTAGCCTGTACAAAGCCTTCTGTTGTCCTTGCTACAGCGGTGAGTTGCTATGAACAAGCACCTTCTGGGGAATGTGAAGTCACCAGATGATACCTACCTGGGCCAGCTGAGGATCCAGCCCGTGATCCCTAACCACCCATCTATAACAAATCCTGGCACCTGCGTAATCCCAGCCAAGCCATGGCTCATCCTCAGTGCATGTGTGCAATAGCCAGGGTACCCTGTAGATCATCTCATGTGGTTCAAGCTAACCATATCAACCCACACAGGGGGAGTCCTGTCCACCCATGGTAGTGATTAGCCCCAGAATGATCTTTGGACTTTGTGATGCCTCTGGCACTTTTGAGCGTGAAGTGCTGTTGTCTGGGAGGGAAGACCTGGCAGGAGGATGGGAAACAGCACTCTGCTGTCTCTGTTTAATCACAACCATATTTTGTTCATTTTCATCTGCAGAAACCACTTAATTCAATATGGATACACAGCTACAAGCAAGAGGTAATCAGGCTCATATTTTACAGATCAGGCACCAGTGGAACCGAACACTTACTTAACTTCATGAGGATTTCACGTGTTAGCCTGTGCTTGCCAGAAACAAAGAGCAGGACAATCCCCAAAATGAAAAGCCAGTGTCCAATTCAGCCACTAAAATCTGGCAGAAGAGCAGGAAAATTTGTACTGCTAAAAATCAGCTGCTAAATAAGAGTAAGGCAGAGGAAAGGGGAGCTGAGCCCTGAGAAGCAGCTTTCCAAGAGCCAAGCACAACAAAAACACATTAAGGAATAAAGTTTTACTAGGAGTAGTAAACAACTAACATGGGTGATCAGGGAAATGCAGGGATTGATAAAGAAAAGAAAAGAAATGTATATGAAGACACTAACCTTGTAGATGAAACACTAACCTTGTGTCGATCAGGGAACACAAGGTGCAGCCTTAGAAAACCACTAGTTAAAATGAAACCAGGACTGCACAAGCTGTGAAGACAAATAAAAACTTTTGCAGTCATATAAAGTAGTAATCTTGCTGAGGGAACACTGTAGGCTTTGAAAGACAGGGCAAGCATACAGAAGCAGGAATCTCAATGACTTCTCTGCATCTGTGCTCACCAGGGAGATTGGAGGAAGCAGGAAAAATTTTGCTGCATGCAGACAGGAAAGGAGAAAAATAACTAACAAGTGAGGAAGGTACCGGAAGAATCAGAAAGGAATTAGATCAGCCAAAAAAACTTCTGATAGCTCCAGGACTTGACAGAAAAGCATCTCAGAAGGAATTAGAAACAAACTATTTGCAGACATTTGTGATATTTTCGTTGATGCTAGCTAGGGCCTAGAGAGAAACTAATCTGACATTCCCTGTTTAGGATGGGAAGGAGGGAGGAACCATGAAAATACAGCCCTTTACAAAAAGGTTAACAGATGTTTTCCAGTGAAATAATTAGCTGATTTTGCTATCTGCTGGGTGGGAAACTGGAAGAGAGCGTTCGATTATGAAATGCAGATTTAACTCTTTATTTTTGTTCTTTAAAAAAAAAAAACCATCACAACAAATCTCAAAAGAATAGAAGTTTTAGGTCCAAATGAAGTTCAATTTTTTTTTTCCTCAACTGCCTGTCTACTGTTATTTCAGAAACCTGTCCTTTAATAAATGTCCTCACGGCCCAACCATGCTTTCAGCTGGAGTCTGCAGTGAAGTCACAAATCCATGATGATGACATCAAATTGTTGCTATGGAAACAATAGCCGTGTCACAGATTCAATGTCAACATTTAGCCAAGTATCAGAAGAGGGCAAGAAAGGCTGTAGAAGTGCCAAATCTTACTTGAAAGCATGCCCTTTGTAAACAAGTATATGAAACAATAGTTGAAAGATAACACTGTCACTGTTAATTGGAGACACTTAGATATTTTTAATCTTGATGCCTCACTAAAATGTGGTAACTGCCTATGAAATGTGACAGAGACCTTGTTTGTCTCTTTGCTAGGGAACATGAATACCATCGAACTTGTGCTTGAGTGCTACAAGGAGAATGTGTTTTGCACATCGGATCTAAGATCAGATATTGCCTCTGACACATTGATACCAGTTTTTGGCACTTATGTTACAATATGTGAGATTTTACTTTAAAATTCGGTTCCTGGCAACACAAGGTTTTATATTAAGATCATAGCTTTTGCTTAAAATACATCTATGAGGACAAATTTGAAAATATGGACCAAGCATGCCCTGAAGGAAAATAAGGAGAGACCCAAACTTAAAATTTTTTTCAAGAGAACTCTTTTGTCTTTTAATTCAATCTCATTTTCTCTAGGCTTCTGACCTTTTTTTGTTTGCTGTTAGCAAAACTGCCTGTATGAATTCATGCAAAATAGAACTTGAACATTACAAATAACATACGTGTTCTGCTTAGACTTAGGTCAGGTGGAGGAGCTCTCCCTACAAAACTTTAAGGAGTGTTGGAGTGGAAAGAGTCATTATAACGTAACAGATTTGTTGTGGATCTAGAAAGACCTTGTGAATGTTCGCTTTTTCAAGAATAATGTTCCTACCACTCCCAACAAATCCTTCACTCCCTTCATAATAATGGAAGAGACTGTACAGGTTTACCTTCAGAAACACTGTGTTGCCCTGAGAAAAACAGCTTCTGGTTTCTAAATACTGCTGCTCCTATTTGACTATTTAAAGCCTTTTAGGAGTTTCAGTAAGTATTTGGTGAGCAAGGCAAAAGCTATCTATTGTAACACACACCTCATTCTTTCTCTCTTCTGCAATACTTCTCCAGCCAGGGTCACAAGAACTTCAGCAGTAAATCCCACTGGGTTTCAACAGGCTGGACAAAGCACCCAATGCCAGGCTTTGATTGGTTTCATTTGTATGATAGCTGTTCTCCACTTCCAGGCCAGCAGCCCTGATACTGCTGCACTGCCAGATACTATTGGCCAGTTAGTTTTGAACCTCTCCATACCAGTAGATCGTCTAATCAGGATGGCAGGTGGTCATGTGGTCTCCAAGCACACCCTAGTGTGTCCATAACAATACAGTTTTTGAACGGACTCCACCTTATTCCATATATATGGATTCTAATTAAAGCAACAGACGATTTACTCTAACAAGCTGTTATAAAATGCCAGTCTAATTAAGCTGAGGCAGAAAGATATTTTCTAAACTTATTAGACTTGCTTACCACTTTAAGTATGGGGAAAAAAACAAACTCAGTCTGAAGGGATCTTCTGCAGTTGTTAGTTCTACCAACCATGCCATTGGTGAATATGTCAGGAACGTATTGCAGCTGTCTATCATTTTAATTAAAAAAATGCAAACGGACTAGAAAACTTTATTCCATGTGCTATGAACTCTACTGAGCTGAGGTTGGTATCTGACTTTCTTCAGAGTTTATTTAAAAAATAACTTTTTTTTTCTTTTTAGAAAATTTACTATTAGCCAGATAGTCAAATCTATTAATTGTTGACTCAGCTAGTAGCTTAGATTTGCTGAAGTCAAATCTTTATTCACTAAATCAAAAGGGTACTAGTTTTGCAACATCACTGTCTATATGCAAAAAAAAAAACAGTAACAGAAAACCGTTGTTTTGCTTTCCCCAAGACTACTTGAAAAGTAAGCATCCTGACAAACTTCGGAAGAAATGCAAAAACGATCATGCACATCAATCAGAAACTCCAGTCTGCCCATCCAGCAGTGGCAAAACAGCCAGGCTCTGAATCCTGGAGAGGATTACCACTATTATGGCTGTTCTGAAAGGATCACATAAGAGCAAGCATCAGATCTGTGGGAGAAGAAAAATCAACCAGCAGATATATGGAGAGAATACAGCACACTGAAATGTGGTGAAACATTGTAACTATTAAATAAAAGGCATGTACAATTTATTTTAAAATTTAATCTGTAGAAGGAGTATTCAGCTGTACTAATTTCTCTCAAATCTTTGCATTTAAGAGTATGTGTTTAACATTAAGTCAGATTTTCCAATGCCAAAAGCAAAAAGTGACATCGTTTCCAGATGTAGATTTGAGTAGATCGTGTCTTGAATAATTAAGGGCTGTCAGATCTGAGCAGGCTAGTAATTGAAGCTGTATAGAATACAATTTATTGCCAAATAATACCAGACCTTCAGTGAAAAGCAGAAATCACATCTCTCTAACACAGGCTTTTTATTCTGGGAATAAGCTTGGAGGTATGGATTGAAAACATCAGATTTTCCTTCCATATGGAAAAGTTAAAACAAACAAAAAGCAGTTCCCGGGAACATTCTTTATATGTGCTGTATTATTTGTCTCCCCACATTCCTGTGTTTGCTTGTTATTTTCTGTTGGAAAATGTATACAAATTATACACTTTCCCTCGCGTAGTCAGAGGAGACAGACCTGAACATCAGCTGTTTGTATTCAGCTCAGTGCTGCTCAAAATAGTTTATAGTTGAGTATAAACTGAACCACCAGAAATAGGATCTCAATCCTTTGAAATGTCAGCAGATCAAGTTCACTGCACAAACAGGAGCTGAATTTTCAATCCAGAAAGCTGCATCATTGTCAAAAGCTCAAGATTATTTAGGTGAGCTGATTTACTAACATGGCACCTAACAAGATTTGTGCTCCAAAGTTTGATTTATACTTTGGATTCGTCTTGTCAGACCAACTGTAAATAATATCTGCTAAAAGCAACATTTTAAATGGTCCATTTTCAGTTTGCTCGGATTGCTCATAAGCCCGCGGTAAGGCTACAAGACCTCTCAAATATCAGATGTAAATTTTGCTGGTCCTGGGCTACCATGTAGGAAAGCAAAAAAAGATACTGGCAAATGGGACGTGGGTGGCTGGCAAGAACCTGACCCAGCATCTGCAAAGGCTAAGGAGGTATCCCAGCTCAGGGTATCCTGGCTCACTTGCTCCACGAGTTGGACAGGTCCATGATGGAAGGAAAGGACCAGACCAGTGGCTGGTCTCCCTCTCTTCTCTTTACTGACATCTAGGAGCAGGACTATCTAACACCGATATCGCGACTTCACTGAAGCCAATGGCAAAATGTTCTTTAACTGCAGCAGGTCTTTGGTTTTACCCTGGGGGAGAGTAAAATGCAGGCACCCTTCTCTCAGTCTGCCCTACAAAAAATGAGGTGACTTGGGCAACTTTGTCACTTCAGCGCTAAGGATAAATCAGAGAGCAGAGAAAGGCAAAAAAGGCCTCTTTCTTTCCAAATCCTGTCAGGCAGTGTCACGAAGTTGTTCTTTCACACGTTCACGCCTTTACTTTTTTATTGTTGACTAAATCTGAATATCACAATGAAAAAAACAAAGAAATGTGAGATGAAGAATCTTTTGTTTTTTCCTTTTATATTTTAACTTTAAAAGTTGTTGTGAATGTTAATGAATGAATAAAATAATAAAAACACATTTTAGAGAGAAGACAGTGCATTTTCAGTAAGATTTGGAAGTACAAGTTACAGTTCAGGTACATAACATGAACTTAAAGTAATGATCTGCAGACAGCTTCCCACAGGGAAATCAATGCTATATATAGCAAAGCCAGCTCGCTACATATTTTTCTGTTTTCAGCATGCTTGAATAGGTAGAAGTTCATCAGGGCACAAACAGAAAATGTAGCAAGGGCAGACAAAGCTCTGTAAATGGCTGCATTAAAAGGCTACATCTTGCAGGACATGTGTCCCATTTCCTTTTGGATCCAATGGCCGACTGGGTTAAGCACAGGCTGTGTCTACACTACATTTTCATACCTGCGCTGGACTCAAACTTCCATAAAGAGATGCCATGTTTCTTCAGATGGGTGGCTTCATTTCAGCAACAGGCAAAGACAGGTCCTGTATGCAGTTGCCAGATGCTGCCGAGTCGCAGCAACCCAAGACAGGAGGAGCTGTGTCACCTCTGAAGTCCATTCCCACGTAATCAAAAGCAGAGCTGGGGCTCCGGCATCTGCTCTGCAGCACCCTCACACCCCAAAACAGCTTCCCTAGCAAACCTCAAATCCTTAGTACAAAGGAGTCATTGAAAAGCAAACCATTTTAATCTGTGGGATAGAAAGAGGTTCTGCAGCTGAGCTGACAATTCTTGCTCTTTAGTATTGATGGGATGGTCATTTGTTATAATGATGGCTAAAACAGTCAGGCAGATGCTACAAATACTGCCGTTTTGATTTATGAATGTGGAAACCTCTTTGTCTGCATGCTACAGCAGAATGCAAATCTTCACAGGTTTTGTTCCCCAAACAGAGGTGTCCAGGTAGATTTTTTGGAGGTGTTTTTCCATTTGCTTTTTTGTGTTGTAAAAACAGAATATTTCACAGACTGATGGTGAATTTGTGAAGGCTAATGATATGGTGCCAAATGTCTACCCCAGATCTCCACCTCCAGTGCTAGGGAAGATAATGACTATATAGTCTGCAACCCAGGATAACTCAGCAGGCTTGCTAACTTACCATGTCAATGGGGAATGTTTATCCTGCACATGCGGGATCAGTTTTACCTCAAGCAGTTTGGCACAGAAGAGTTGATAAATTCACAGCATGTATTCAAACACTGCTTTCAGCAAAACATTTCCACTTTTATTCTGGGGATGCTCAGATGTGGCTGAAGAAATCTCCACAAAGCGGAAGAGGAGACAGGACCATGAAGTACACATTAAAGACAAATCACAGCTGAATCATGCATGATCTTTCAGCTGCATCAAATACCAAGGGCTTGCTCATTGCGCAGTGAATGTGGTTGTAACATGGACAAAGTCTGGACAATAGTAATGACAATGACTATAACTAATAAAAGGAGGTAGTACAAACACAAGTAAGCAAATTAGCATGATGTTGCTCAGAGCAGCTTCAAAAGAGTCCAAGAAAGATACAAAGACCTGTGTAGCATAAGGAAGGTAAAAGCACCATTTCATCATGCCAAATTGAGAAAACTACCCCCAAAAATTGAATGTACAGCTCTAATTGATGCAATTGAGAGAGACAGTGAGGATAATCTGAGTACATAATGACTGTGGCGGGAGCATCACAACGTAATGGCAATGTACTTTTTTTTTCCACAATGTATCATTACACCACCTCTGTTTCTCTGGAACAAATATATTTATTTGAATTGAAGCATGTAGATCCCCAAATCCCTTTGTTTCATGCCAAAGCCTGCATGCCATCTCCTGTTGTTGTGTCAAGGAGCTGCAGTTGTGGATAGCTGTGGCTGTAGCACAGTGTTGGTTTTTGGCTCCATTTCATATCTGCACCCCCAAAATCAGGAATTGCTCGGTTTGTTAACTTATCTTAATGGGTCCAGGGAGACCTATGGGGGATGTCCTGCAAGGAGGCATAATATTTCTTCCCCAGGGCAGATCCCTCCTGTATGACAAAACTACCTTAGTTGAGATGCCTGATGCCAAACCTCCGCAGGGAAGGAGGAAGCTGATTTTTCCTTTTCATGATTTAAACGTTTCATCTATCATTTTCATCATGTGTAAAATGAAGACAATACCTGTCTTCTTCCCAAAGGCATCATTAGACCCAGCTCACTAGTTTCCTCTAAGAGATTTCTCAGATTAAAGTAGAAATGTAGAAATGTATTATTATTGTTTCACCCCTATCAAAAAATTACATGCAGTCATAAGACAGATACCAAAGAAGTAAGGGAGAGGCAATACAGTTTTCTCTGGCATCTTTTTTTCCTGTGATATATGTTCTATTACTAGTCCTGTCTCTGCTAGACACATAACAGTATGCCTGCCACTACTGTCCTGTGACATGTTACATCACTAGTGAAGAGATGTGGTTGAAAATGCCTTGTTTCTCGCCATATTTTCCAATGGAAATTTTTTCCCCTCTCTTATAACAACTTTCCAAAAATTACTTTTGTTCCTATTGGGGGAAATAAGACAGAAAAAGGAAAAGGAGAAAGCTGACATCCCTCCATTTTATTTTTTTAAAAGAGAAATGGTTAGCTTTTGGATAAACATGTTAAAACACTCCTGAAATATTTCTGCCGAAGTGCTTTTTTCCTATGAACTTGCAAATTTTTTCTTAAAAAGTATTTTCTCTTAAGAGGGCTTTTTAAATAAATAAAAAAAAGAAGCAGACAAAAATGTTTAACCTGCTTTGCTGATCACATATGTGCTACTATTAAAATCAGCAGTATGTGTTTGTAATGCTGCTTGCTATTTTTCATTAAATCTATACATGCATTGTAAATCATTTCTGTGGATTAATGGTAGATCTTTCTAAATTTTTTGTGTATAGAATTATGGGGAAAAGTAAAAGATAAGGGACCAGGAAGCCTCAAGATGCCTACTTCAGCCATTTCCAGAAAGAAATGACAGTAAAATAAGGATTTCCAGCAGAATACAGGCATGAATAAACAGAAACAACCTATTTCCATGGAAACAACTCATCTAAAACCTGGATAAAGGAAGCACGTGAGTGCCTACCTGACTATACGTCATCTTTACCATGAAGTCGATGGGATGTGGCTGTCTCCCTGGAGTAGGAGCACTGCGGTCCCCAGCCAAGGGGAAGCCCCTGCACATGGCCCAAGTGTGCCGAGGTGGGCAGATGTCTCCATCCTAGTATCCTAGGCCCATGGAGGGTGGAAATTAATTTCCTGTTGTAAAAGGGATGGTGGCACTAGAAGTATGCCCTTACGTACTTCCCTTGTTATTCGGGACAGGGCAGCATGCTTGAAAGACATATTAATCACTGCAAATCACCTGGGTGCTTTGCCTTAACGATTTTATACAACGGATAGAGAAAGATGCAACTGTATTTATCGCAGCTAAAATGTTACTGGCACTCAGAGTGAAGATCAATAGAGCATCTGAATTATATATTTCCTGCATTAGCACTTTTGTTATTTTCCTCTGAACTGAACTTTTCTGGAAAGCTAGAGCAAACACAGAGCAAACACAATTCATATTGCAAAACATGAATCCATGCTATGTTTGAGGGAGAAAGAATGCACTTCTCCTGGTCCTTAAAATAATCTTGAATTTTTAAGACTTTTTATAGACGGTTTACAAGAACTGGGTACCAGCAGATCCCACTTGGCAAGGGAGGCAGGCCTCCCTGAGAAATCCCTGTGAGTGGCCTCATGAAAATGAGCTCAGATTTGGCCAAGTGATGAGGCTTTGAGAACAGCATTTTGCATACATGTAGCAATTTCTTTTTTTTTAATATATAACAAAAGCATTCAGAGTGAATATAAGCTGTACTCTGCATGCATGAGCAGCTAACTGGCAGGCAGGCTGAACGTTCACGTCTTCTGAGGTACATGCTGAATGAGCCATATTCTTCCTTTATTCACTGCTTAATAAAAAGCACATAAGGAGCCATATTGCCCCACTTGGACTCCCGCAATGACTGAAAAATGAGGTTAAGCAAGCATGGGGGGAGCACTGTGATGATATAGAGCCTGCTACAGACCCAGAAATCTCAGAAGGTCCTGCTGTTTTCTCTCCATAGAATCATAGAATCATACAGGTTGGAAAAGACCTCTAAGATCATCGTGTCCAACCGTCAACCCAACACCACCATGCCCACTACACCATGTCCCTAAGGGCCTCATCTACACGTCTTTTAAATACGTCCAGGGATGGTGACTCCACCACTTCCCTGGGCAGCCTGTTCCAAGGCCTAACCACTCTTTCAGTAAAGAAATTTTTCCTAATGTCCAATCTAAACCTCCCTTGGCGCAACTTGAAGCCATTTCCTCTTGTCCTATCGCTAGTTAATTGGGAGAAGAGACCAACACCCACCTCGCTACAACCTCCTTTCAGGTAGTTGTAGAGCGCGATGAGGTCTCCCCTCAGCCTCCTCTTCTCCAGGCTAAACAACCCCAGTTCCCTCAGCCGCTCCTCATAAGACTTGTGCTCCAGGCCCTTCACCAGCTTCGTTGCCCTCCTCTGGACGCGCTCCAGCATCTCCATGTCTTTCTTGTAGTGAGGGGCCCAAAACTGAACACAGTATTCGAGGTGCGGCCTCACCAGTGCCGAGTACAGGGGCACGATCACCTCCCTGCTCCTGCTGGCCACACTATTTCTGATACAGGCCAGGATGCCATTGGCCTTCTTGGCCACCTGGGCACACTACCGGCTCATGTTCAGCCGGCTGTCAACCAGTACCCCCAGGTCCTTTTCCTCTGGGCAGCTTTCCAGCCACTCTTCCCCAAGCCTGTAGCGTTGCCTGGGGTTGTTGTGGCCGAAGTGCAGGACCCGGCACTTGGCCTTGTTGAATCTCATACAGTTGGCCTCGGCCCATCGATCCAGCCTGTCCAGGTCCCTCTGCAGAGCCTTCCTACCCTCCAGCAGATCAACACTCCCGCCCAACTTGGTGTCGTCTGCAAACTTACTGAGGGAGCACTCGATCCCCTCGTCCAGATCATTGATGAAGATATTGAACAGGACCGGCCCCAGTACTGAGCCCTGGGGAACACCGCTCGTGACCGGCCGCCAACTGGATTTAACTCCGTTGACCACAACTCTCTGGGCTCGGCCGTCCAGCCAGTTTTTTACCCAGCGAAGAGTGCACCTGTCTAGGCCGTGAGCCGCCAGCTTCTCTAGGAGAATGCTGTGGGAGACAGTGTCAAAGGCCTTACTGAAGTCCAAGTAGACCACATCCACTGCCTTTCCCTCATCCACGAGGCGGGTCACCTGGTCATAGAAGGAGATCAGGTTGGTCAAGCAGGACCTGCCTTCCATGAACCCGTGCTGGCTGGGCCTGATCCCCTGGTTGTCCCGGACATGACTCGTGAGCGCCCTCAAAACCAACCGCTCCATGATCTTCCCCGGCACCGAGGTCAGGCTGACCGGCCTGTAGTTCCCCGGATCCTCCTTCCGGCCCTTCTTGTAGATGGGAGTCACATTGGCGAGCCTCCAGTCGTCCGGGACCTCCCCAGTTAACCAGGACTGCTGGTAAATGATGGAGAGCGGCTCGGCAAGCTCCTCCGCCAGCTCCCTCAGAACCCTCGGGTGGATCCCATCCGGCCCCATAGACTTGTGAACGTCCAGGTGGCATAGCAGGTCATGAACTTCATCCTCTTGAATTATGGGGGGTTTATCCTGCTCGTCGTCATCCAGATCTGCTAAATGCAAGCCTGCAGTCACCCCATACTAAGGCAGCAGGAGGTGAGAAACCTCTTCCTTTTTAAAAGCAGAAAATACCAGGAATGCCCAAAATCTGGCCTTGAGATCACAAATTGCAGGATTCAAGCATGAACGTAGTCACTATCTGGATTCTCCTTGTAGATTACTGAGATTGCCAACTGTAGAGGGCTTTAATAGCTTGCCATGGCCTTTGTGCTAAAAAGATTTTTTTTTTCCAGTTCTGTGCCGGATGTACTAGAATATGACTTAATCTTTGTGAGATTAATTCTGAATTGCTATGCTCTTGATTACGTAATTCGTCAAGTTGTACTACTTAAGGAAAAGCAGGCACTTGGTACAGCTTCTCACAGCACAGAGTTCAGCAGCCAAATCCCCAATGCACACATAGTTTTTGTATCAGTTGAAGGTGACAAAAAAGTGATACCTCCCGCTTTTGTGCCCCGTTTGAAGTGTCCGAGCTGGTTGCTTTGCAGCTGACTGGTTTTCAATGGGCAGGCTGCAGACAACATCTGCGCGGAGGAATAGGAGGGGAGTGATGCTTCCCATGAGGAGGTGCTCCGGGAAGGAGGTCTTGTAGATGCTGGACTCCTCTACATGTGACCACTTAAGTCTTCTGGGATTTTGTTGGTCCTAATGACTCCTTGGGCACCCACAACCCTGACTAGGTATATTTGCATTTCTGAGCGCGGCATCCTTTTCTCGTAGCAGGGAAGGCCAGAAAGACATACAAACTGATCCCGTCTGCTTTCCGACATGTGACAACACCTGGCAGTGCTAGGACTCAGAAAAGGATGAAGAATCAGTACATTTGGAGGTCATTTCCCTAACTTACCCCAGGCTTTCACACACATTCTGACCAAGCAAGCTGCAATGGAAATTAAATACAAAAAGATAGCATGCTTACTGTGCTTTACTTTCATAGATTTCCAAGAACTTTCCATAGATGGGTAAGCATTATCTCTATTTGACCAAGAATGTGGCTCTGGGGCACTCGGAGACTAAGTGGGCAATCCAAAGCATTAGCAACTATTATTACTATTTGTTTTCATATTGTATCACCATCAATGGAGACCCATTCCTGGGTCAGTTCCCTAGTCACTGCGCAGTTACAAAACTAAATGACGGTTCATGCACAAATGAGCTCATAACCCAAGTAACGACATGTTTTAACAGCAAATGTATTCAGAAAAGCCTTCTGTCTTTTCTGGTTAGCCAGGAAATGAGGCTTTTTTCCCTCTGTCAAAGACCTGGCAGGAGTCATCCTTCATTTGGACACATCCCTAGCAAACAGCTCTCCCTGAGACTGACCACAGACTGTACAGCAAAAAATGAAGCTGGCTGCCACATTGAAAGCTATTTTGGGGTGCAGGGAAGCAAAGGCGTAGCATCAGCCTGCCATGCTCCTCACCGCTGGGGATGCCGGCGATGGTCTTTCGAGCTTTAAACATTGAGCTGCCTCAGGCTCACCTCTGCTTTCACCTGTCCAGCCATGGTCAGGACAGGGCAGGGAAAAGCAAAAGGAAAGTTACCTAACAAACAGCACTGTGTTGTTTTTCTAGAAGTTAGCAGTAAAATTCTTAATATGACTAGATATGCATATAAGTGCAGGCAGAATGATATCTCAATGTATGTGTGTATTGTGCCAAAAAGAGAGACAAAAAAGAAATCCCAGGTGGCCTAGAAATTACAGAGTGTGTGCTGGTGGGAGCTTTTAAATTTCTGTGTAAAATACTTCACATCCTGAAGAAAATCGTGTCTAAAAATAGGCCCATAGATATGTGATAGCATTGCTCTATGTGAGTTCACGTGCATTTGACAAACATGAGAATCATCAAGCAAAGTATATGTTTCATGCAAGATACTCACAGTCATTTAGTTTTTGTGACTGATACAAGTTCAATTCTTATCCTGGAAGACAAAACATTGATAAATCCCAGAGCAAAGCAATTGTTTCAATATAGTAAATTGAATCCAAACATGAAAAATAAGATGGAAGATCTATTTTCAGGACCTGTAGGCACACTTAATCAGAGCTCTCTGTTGCAGACTCCAGAGAATCTAAATAAATGGGGAATTATGTATTACTAGAGGAAGTAAAATAATCTGAGCAGGAAGACAAGGCATAATTTTGTTCTAACAGATTACTTAAAGATATGTAAAGATTATACTGATAGTTAAATAATCTGAAATTTTACCAGTGCAACCAGAAACATTTAAGCACACTGCTGTCCTCTCAGGCACTATAAAATCACAGTGTTGGTAGAAAATATTATAATTTCCCACATGTAAGCCAGCTGGTTTGCACAATTGTTTTAAAGTGCTTGTGACCATACTTTGCTATGGTATTCCAAGCTTGCAGTATCTGAGAGATGAGGGCTGCAGACCTGCATGCAACCAACCACTGCAATGAAATGCTTTCAGGTTTTGAAAGGACGTTTTTGCCCACAGCTTATTGAGGTCACTATAAAATAGTAAGGAGCTGTCAACAGTAACACTATACTTATGGTTGTGACATAGCTCTCTTGCAGGTGACTTTGTTACAGGTCTAAGACCTGGTTCTTGAGAATGCAAATGGAGGCTGTTCATGACTTAAAGTGTTCATAAATCACTGGGCAAAGGAGACAAAGAAAATATGAATACCCTTTTGACAGATGGGGAAGAGGATAAAGAGACTAAGAATGTCCCTACCAGAATCATATTAGGGATATTCACACTAATGGCAAATAAGTCCACATGCCTACACAGCAAAGTTGGGCATCGGCCAAAGGTAATTAGCACAGATGCCAGAAGCAGGATGGCCGTGTTGGTACGGCACCCAAACTGGGCCCCATCGGGCAGTGCTACCAGACCAACACTGGCTAGCTCAAGGGCCTCTTCATGATGCTACACTGAGCGATGCAGACACCTAAATAATTTGCCCAATGGGAATGAAGCCCAGAGCACTGAAGCTTCAATGCCTTTAAAACAAGAGTAGCCTTTTTATGACGACCTGCTTAATTTTGACGAGCATCCTGCTCGTCTTTACCCTGCTGTCCTTTTTGTGCCTGCCATCTCCAGCCTTGCAGCAGTAACATTTGAACACGTGGGCTGTTTTCAACCAAGCATGGCAGAAGTGCAGAAGATATGAAAATGTCTTTTTTTTTCACGCAGACAGAAGAGCAACCCCCTAAGTGCCTTCTGCTGAGGACCACAACATGAACTCAGCCCTATGATTAGGCATTTCAGGAACCCGGGCTTTGTGTTTCACTGAACACAGAATGACTGATGTGTTACTCTGGCAAAATTCAGAGGGCTGCTATAGGAGAGATACCTATGATGGCTGCCTTGTGAGACTTCTCCATCCTACCTTCCCCAACCTTCTAGATATGCAGTAAATGCAACAAACAACTATCAGCCAGGAAGATGTGGATAATGTTACAAGACGCAGGTAGCAATGCAAAGAATGGCTAGCCTGAAATCAGTCTGAAATAAAAGTCCAACAAGAAAAACATGGGATAGACACTGATTTCTCCTGACAAACAGCTAGCACTCAAAGTGGATGGAGTGCTGTGGCACAAATATTTAAAAGGAAAGATATTTGCAATAGAAGGAAGAGGAAAGTAAGTAGATGGAGCTTTAGTCCATTTTAGAGGGATGACCTAAATAAAAAGAAAAAAAGAAAGGTAAATTAAGCTGAAGTTGAAGTCTAAGGGAGAAATGCTGACACTGATCTATAATTAATAGACTAATACTTTTTAAAGCCAAGAGAGACCAAATAATCATCTAATGTGATGGCATGCATCAGAGCTGTGAGGAAGACAGTATTTTGAGATTTTTGACATTCGGCTTTTTTCCAGTTAAGACTTAAAGCTGACTATTTGAGAATTCTGCATGAGAGAAAATGCTGAAAAGGTTTGTCTGAACTCAAGAAAATGGATGAAAAAGAAATAAAATAACAAAATAGTGGAAATTTGGTTTGATTCACCAATTTTATTTGCAAAAAACCAAATATGGCATCATAGAAAGTAGCATGAATTCCTTTTCAGAATAAAAACCTGACATTTGGCTTTGAAAACATTAAAATGATAAAATTCAGAATTATGGGAGCTTTTTTCCCTGTCAGAGAACATGTGTGAAATGAGCTTATTTGCAGAGTACTTTGATTCTTATGAGAATAAATTTTCCCATGAAGAAAGGCACTACTCAGATTCTTCTAGGTCCAGCTTTATCCCACATAGGTCAAGCTAGACAATCCTGCGCAAAACTCACATCTTAGGGCTGTGCAAAGGTAGATTTTTTAAAAAGACATCTGGTCAGGGCAGAAAAGCATCAAGGGATAAAGAATTCACCATATTCTCAGCACGACATTGAAAGATTGTGAACCAAGCGCTTAGGAAGCACTCCAGGGAACCAAATGGATCAAAAAAAGACTGACCAAAAAAGGGACAAAATTGTTTCCAACTGCTGTAGGCTTTTTAAGAAGAAAAAAGACCTTGTAGAGGATGTCTCATGCAGAAGGAGGCAGGCCTTGTTGCAAGGATAGCACACAGTGATTTCTCCCAAGTGGTTGAGAAGATGGTAGACCACAGCGAGGACTTCCAGTGGAAATGGTTTTGCTGGTGGCTGGGCTGTGCACTGTGTTGTTTCCAAGGTTATGCCACAATGAGTCATGGAATATAGCCTCAGGATAGGGCCTCCAGGATAGAATTTCTGGAGGGTATGGGTTTCGGGTTTTTCCCCCCCCGTCAAAGACCAGCAGCAATAACCCATCCACGAAGTTGTGGAGGTGACTGATGGATGTGGGTGCTGTTGAATCCCCAGAGAAAGCTGAAGCAGCAGGTGGTGGCAAGCAGGGTCAAGAATCACAACACTGAATGTCAGGTCATCTAAGGACCCGTTGTGTGAGCGGGACACCTCAAGAAGAGGCATTCACAGCAGCAAAGCTAAAAAAAGCTAACCTGTTTTACTTTGCACATAAACAAATGAGGGGCACCCACACTGGTACTTACTAACTCCTAATCCTCTTGAATGAGATCATGGTTACATACCCAACTGTGCACCTCGCACAGGATTTTCTGTAGATCTGGGAAGAGTATATCCCCTTTAAAAGCTTTTTTGCATTCAGCCACTATTCCAAGTTGCTTAATACAATTCAGAGTAACCAAACAAAAAAAAAAAAAAATAGAAATGCAAAAAATGACATCTGCACATTGGACAATTTAGAGGACTGAAGGATTCTCTAGAGTTTCTCTGGTTTTGACCCATTCTATAATTAACTGCAGTATAAAATGTGTTCCAAAATAATTGCAATCACATTAGAAAATGTCAGTTGCTCACCTGTGCATCCTAAAGAAGTGTCTGCATTGTGCTTTTAAACCTACATGAAAAGAAACTCAGCTTTTTGCAATTCAAAATATTTGGCTGAATGACAAGAAAACTAATCCTTGGTTTTAGACATGTTATTAGACATGATAAAATATTTCTGAACATCCTGGATGTTCATATTTTTCTTCTGCTCTTTTAATGCAGTGCTACTCTGAAAAATGACTTTATCAAAAACGTAGCTGAAGCTTTTAAAAGTGAGAAGTGGTTCTGGAGACACAACACAAAATGCCTTGAAGAGGTCTAATGTTTGGAGATGCGTGCTCTGCTCTTTCTCATTTCCACACCTTTCGAGGATGGCATCAAGTCTGATGTCCAAAAATTGAGGTGCTCAGAATCATTAGTCTCCCCTGAAAACCTGAGCCAGCTTCTCCTTGCTCAGTGTATCTGTCCTTGATGCATAATCAGTTAAAATCAGAGCCTTATTTCAGATCTTGAAATAAGTTTTACTGCTCCCATTAGCTCCAGAGCATCAACAAAGCAGTGGGAGAGTGCAGTGGATGCACTGGCTTTTTATGTATGCGTTACCTATTGAGCACACTGCAAATAGATGAACTACTTCCACTTTTGACTGTGGAGGCTCCTGGTCCTGCCCTTAGCATCAACTGAGACACCAGCTATCACACATCACCAGCAGAACTGCTAAACTCCTGGCTGACACCTCAGTGAAAATTTGCTGACAATGGCATTAATTTGCCTTAGGACCCAAAGGCCATACCTAAACCGTGGGACCAGCAGCTTCCATCCCTAGAGAGATGTGGATGGCAACAGCCTCCTTTCCCAGCTCTGAAAGTCAGGGCAAGGCAGCTAAAAAGTGTGATTGTTGAGGAAAGCAGGGGGTATCCCTGACCTTAGGTGGAGGGAACCAGCATCCTATGACATGCCACTGATTGCATTCACAAGGCAATTAGAAGCAGTCCATGAGACCTGCTGGAAATGCATTACTCACAATGATATGTGAAAAGGAACAAACAAATGATTCACCGGGAACAGACTGCTAGCGAGGCAAGCAGCTAAGGAAAAGGAACCCTTTCACTTGCAAAGGGAGCACTTTTGATGCAGGATTAGTAAGATAAAATAAACACAGCACTCCAGAATGATATTTTGACAGAGCCAATTTTTGGAACGAAATCACATGCTAAGTGGTATGCTTAAGCAGATGCTGGGCAAAATCAAATTAGGGCTGGATTAAAATGATGCTTTGAAATTATTTTAGTGGTTCTTATTGATTAGGAAATGTAATTTTATAGGACAATATTATGTATAATCAAAATGCAGTCATAAAGAAAAAGGTCAGGATATTACTGAGAAATTATCTTTTATCTTTACAGTAGTTAGTGAAGAAGACTAAAAAGAGTAAAACTAAGCATCTTTTCCCAAGCACGGCTACTACTTTCCCTTAATTTTAAGTTAGCAAAATTAAGATAATTTATTCTAACCACCAAGAGCCATACGTCTCTTCCCCCTTCTGTGTATATTTCTGTGGATATAGCTGTGGAATTTCATGCTACTATCTTAAATATTTTTCTGATTTCATTTTAGTAGAGAGGTGCTAAATTCTGTTTCATCGTATCTTGTACTGAACAGTCATGTGCTGAATGTATTTGGCTTAATTTTATTAATTTTGAATAATTAACACCCCAGATCTGGAAGATTTCCCAGGTTACAAATCCACTTAATAGGTGCCTCAGCGAAGGCAGCTCTGATTCGCAGGGACACAATGGGAACAGCATCACGTAAGATGGATCCTTGTGCAAACCCTTTCTGTATCTGTGCTCACGTACCCAGAATTTCAGCTGGCATTTCATAGGTCATATTTATGCAGTGAGGAAGAGAAGGCATGTCCTCTGATGAGGGAGTCCCAGGAATTAACCCATTATGGGAAAAATGATGGGAAAAACACAGGCAGTGGTACATGCTATTGGGTTCAAACAAGGGCAAAGAGATGGTTCAAACTGGCCCGAGAAAGATGGTCCACCTTCCATCAGCAGAACCAGTGTTTTTCACAGATTGCTAGCAAAAGAAAGGTTACAGAGCAAAAATGCTGATAAAAATGAATTCTGAACTTTCAAAAATTGTTCATCTAGATGGGTTCTACTCCGTTCCCTCAAGTAGTATGAAAACATCTCATTCAGAAAGATAAAAATGTTTCATTTTGATAATAGCTGAACTACATCATTTATTATCAAAATTATATGCTGGATACGTGTAATAAAGGAGGTGTGTAAATTCAATATTATCATGCATATTTCATTATGCCATGCAAGCTGAAATGAACCGAACTGTAAAAGTGGAAACAAAACACATTCACATTATTGAAATGAAACATTCATGCCTTATCAAAACAAAAAGAGAAAATATAAATGGCTCATTTAAACATTTTCCTGTCAAAAAAATAAGCTGAAATTGACATTCTCCCATGAAACATTTTGATTTTAAAATCTCTTCCTTCTCTGCCAGGAAAAAGTGTTCTGCAAAAAAATGTCTGCCTGCTCTCATTGCCAGATACACACAATGTTGCATTGATCACAATGTTTTCTAAAATTGAGATCAGTCCTGATGGATATGATTTGTTCCAAGCCTCTCTACTCCAATTTGGAAATGCAGGCTGAGGTGCTAGCAGCGTCCTTGTGAGAGGTGATTCTTAAAATGGTACATCTGGACCGGTCAGGCTGTGCACCCAGCAGGTCCTTTGCAAATCGTACAAGAAAGGATCCGAGCATAATGCAATGGTAAATTAAAATGACTGCAGGTGAAAGCATTTTAACTGCTCTGAAACTACCTGACACTAGTGAGCAGAATATTTTAACATCCATTCCAAAACACATTGCTTTCAAGTTACGGAAAGGCTGGAGGGCCTGATTCAAAGCCCTTGGTCTGTTGGTTTCCACTTCCTGACTTGAAAGGACTTTGCACTCTAAGAAAACATGATAAAAACATGCATGTTATTATGTGATGCTTTTTCAGCCTGCTGCTCCCTTGAAATTGGTCTTCCCCAGTCATGTCCTACCAGCCTGGTTTCCCCTCCCCTCAGCCCATTTACACCAGGTGATAACTATACCTACTCAAACACCCAGGCTGAATGTCTGAGAGAAAAAGTCACTTTGCTTCCCCTGAGGATAAATTTCTCCCAAATTCATCCTGAGAAACAAAGTCGACTGAATAAAAATAAGTAGGAGTGCATCTGACAGCCCTTTGTATGAGTTCCATAAATTCGTTTATTTCACATCACTTAGTGCACTTCAGGAATGGGAAAGATGAATGTACTTTCCTATCCCTCTGAGGGGGCTTGTAGCTATAATTAAGAGGGTATTATTGCTGAAGTCTAATTACATTCTTTAAAGTGTGTTGATAAGAGCATGCGAAGAACTGTTTTAACACTTGATTCCACCACTGACTCTTTTATCCATGCTAAAACCAGCCACCAAACAAGCAAAATCTGGTGAAAGCAGATCTCACATGATAGCGTTTTTACTGTTCTTCCCAGCAGGAAATGCGATGGGAGGGAGGAGCAGAGGAGAAGCAGGCAAAATTTTAGATGGATTTTGTGCAGTTGATGTTTTCCTTTTGGTGGGTTTTTTTTTGGTTTGTTTGGGGTTTTTTTCCCCAGTTAAAGAGCTTTTTCATTTTAGTAACAGGGGCTTACATTTGTACAACACTCTCAGAAGGGGCTAGCTGGGTTCATTGCTTGCTAATCCTCATCCGATTATTACCATTGAAGTCTTCTTTGACCCCTCTTTTGTGTCCACTAGTGTAATCAGATTGTGAGCAGTTTGAGAGCAGGGCAACATGCCTCCTCATTGTCCTATAGCATGTAGCATATGAAGACTTTACCCTCTGACTGAGGTTTCCAGACACTATCAGAGTACGATAAGTAATTCGCACAGCGTTTGCCATCCAGATGGATGGTATTCTGCATGTTCATTTGCTTGAACACTGATTCTTTGCATGCATTTTTCCCAGACGTACCCAGGGAGTGTACTGCAGTTTACCTATTTTTCCCCTTCTTTTTTTTTTTTTTCTAATGAAATGTTTCTTTGACCTTTAAACACTAATGAAGGCAGATGACAATGTGCACAAAATGTTTGTCTTAATTGTTTTGGGTGATGTGGCTTCACTATGAAACTTCTTTCAGAAGCTTAATTACTCCCAGTGCTGCATTTACAGCAAAGGGAAGGTATCAAATGAGACAATGAAGGGAGTTCAGTGGTTTTGATCTTATTTTCTGAAAGCGGGCGATCTCACGCTCTCACCATTTATTAATACAGATCATTTCCTCCCATTTCTCACAACTGAATTGAGTCGCTGTTTGCATGCTGATGGGGCAAGTGAGTGGGGAGCTCATTCGTTGCCGCCTGGTAATGGATGAGAGCCGTTCATTCAGAGGCAGGAGGTTTCTCTGGAGGCCCTGTGATTTGCCAGAATATATTACGTTTTTCCAAGATTATTGCACAGCAGATGATTAATATTGCATGCTCAAATGGCCTTTTCAAGGACTGAGAGGGGAATGGGGGGGACTAAGGGAGAGCCTCAGAAGAATAATTTCCTATCTGCAGGTTGTGATAGAAATGCATAATTGCAAACAGCATTTTGTAACTTGCCAGTATAAAAAAGGGAAGCCACTGAGCAATGTGTAGCCAGAGGAAATATGTCTTTAGTTGACAAAATCAGCAGAGCCCTATTGAAATCAATGTGGCTCCACTGCTTCGCATCAGTGAAGAATCTAGCCCAGAAAGCTTACTAGGGAGGTGCAGCAGGGAACTGCCATAGGTAAAGCAGTAGTTTTATCAGGATGGGGAAATATAGTCCCTAAATCAAGGCCAGCTTGTGGTGTGGACTCTACAGGAGTATGCAACTGGAAGAAGGATGCCTAGAAAAGTTAGGTGCTGTCTCCGCTGCAGTAGCAAAGGGGTTCGCTGCTATCTCAGTCTGAGTGGGATTAATGAGGAAGAGCTGGTAGCTTTCTGCCATGGGCTGTATGGAGTGGATGAAGGGCTTCAGTTGGTTTGGGGTGGCTGTGAAATGTGTTAAAGATGTGCCTAAGATTACACTGGCCTTTGTAGTCAGCAAAGAGCTCTGCAAAACCCATAGCAGGAGGATGTAATACTAGTGGAAATGCTTTAGTAGAGTTGAGTGGTGTAGGTGTAAGAGAGGGTTGTATAGATCATTTCTCAGCTCTTGCCTCTCTGGTGCAGCTCGGATCACGTTTTGGCAGTGTTGGAAAGCAAAGCTTTGTGTAAATGCCCCCACATGGCTGAGCTGGGTTTGGATGGACCTTGGATGGGCTCTGTGTCTTTAAGGCTACAGCAGCAACATTTTTGTAGTGTGTCTTCTACCTTTCAGGCACAAGAACTTGAACAAAATTTAGATGTGAGCCTAAACAACATGAGAAAATGTCTAAACTGATTCACCTTCCCCTTCTTTTGCCTTTCCAGGAGCTGTGCTCTGAGCACTTTTGGCTAGCTGCATATATCATGACTCAAAATCTGAGGAGCACATCCAAACTGGAACTGATTCCCTCTCCTTCCACTCGTGTGTCCTCCCAGCTGTGCTAGCTGCAGACAGGTTGTGCTATTCCTGAGATGCACAAGTTTTTGATACCACCTTGTTTTGGCCACTGATTTCTATGTGTGTTTCACTTTTACTTCTTCCACTCCCTTAAATATGCATACTGCTCCAATTGAGGTTCCATCTAGGATGATACTGTCAATATTTTCCTAACTGTCAGAGTGAGAAGGGAGGGGTGTGTGTGTGTGCTGTGCTGGTGGACACTTGGGTCTGCTACAATTACAAAGGCTGCACACAGTGTTTACTTATCCTTAAGGGATTAGCCAAAATCACACTTAATATATTCACCTGGATGAATGTGTATTATTTCCTTACCAATTCCCTCCTATCCAGGTAGAGTCTGGTAACATCCAAGCATCTAAGCATCATCATTTGTGCTTTACCTGTGCTGCCAGCTCTGAGCTGAATGTAAGGCCAGGGAAAGTAGTTCAGCTCTCACACTTCTTGGTCCTGGCTTCTCAGGTATGAGTTGAAGAAAGGCTGAGTTCACTCTTGGCTGTGCAATCAGATTCCTGTCGGGACTTTTGTTTGTCCAATTTTGCATCCATTGCATGCAAAGTGTTTTTTTACAGGGGTCTGTCTAAATATATGATTTATATCCCCCCAGGCTTCATCAAAGCAGGTTGCCTAAAGCAAAAAAAGATGCTGTGCTGGTTTTGTCTGGTGTGGTGTTTAGTTGCTGGCTGGGGTTAAACCATGACAGATGCTCAAATATTTTTGTCAAACAAATGTGGTGAGGTCAATATATTTGTGAGGAGACTTTCAGTGAGGGTTGGTTTTGGTTTGGTTTTTTTTTTTAATTAAAGCTTCTTTTTTTAATGCTGTGGGTCTAATTTTGTCACAGAACTATGGGTCTGGAAATCCATCTTTTTATATTTGATGCTTAGATTATTCACTTGTTTATTGTCCCAGGAAAGATGTTGAAAACTTAAGACACTACCAAAAAGACCTAGGAAGAAACTGGTTGTAGCATACGATTAGTGAACAGTGAAAGTTAGTGAAGAAACCCATGTACCCTGGGACCCTTGGCTTCCTGATAGTGTTTCTGTATAGCTAAGCTTGAAAAGATTTTTTTGTTTGTTTTTTAAAAATCCACATGCATAAATTGATCACTCTGAGACTGTTGTGTTACATCAGGGGTAGGACTGTAATCTGGAAGCAATGTTGGCTTACTTCCTCACCATCAATTATCTGGCAAATATTTGGGAACAGTGAACACTTTCAATAGAAGTTAGATGGGTGAATGGGGGCGGAAAAGGTCATGTTCCAGGTGATTTATCTGCAGGAAATAATTCAGCTACTTCGTAAAACCATTTCTGCATCTGGCTCTTTGATTGCCAAACTATTCATTCTTTCTAATGCAACAAAGAAACACTTATTTGAAGAAACAAAATAAAGAGTTGCTACAGTAGAGCAGAAGGCAGATAATTTAAACATGGAAAAGCTGTGATGTCATGGGAGATGTACAGAAGTATTCCTTTGTTCCTTTGTCCTTCACCCCATTGTGGGAACAAGCCAAGACTTAATACCAAATGTGTTAATTCAGTTTCTAAGTTAGCTATTTGGGAAAGGGTTTTGCATTGTTGGGTGGCTGCCCCAAAATCAGGATTAAGTCAAAGAGATATTAAAATAAAGGAGAAGGGGGCCAGAACACAACTTCCACGGTGGGTCTGTTCTGTGCAGATCAATAAAGAGGCTTTGTCGGTGTCTCATCACTGGCAATATTGCATGAGGGAGGAGTGCACGTCCTCTTCTGACCGGTGCTAGCAAACTGTTTGTGAACAGTACACATTCTTTTGTACTGTATTTACATAGCTTAATGGAGTTTTAAAAGGTCAAAATCCAAGCAGTATACACTTTGGAGCTGTGAACTACATACAATTGTGTTTCTGCATCCTTAATTGCATCTTCAGAGTGGTGGGGATTTTTCTTCTTTTTTTTAACTATGGCGCTTTCGGAGAGGAGAACTGCCCCTTTTAAAATCTATGCGTTGCAACAGGGACAACAAACCCCGCAACTCATCTGGCAAGAATGCTTTTAAACCTCTGTCCTCTGTTTGCAGAGGAGGTAGTTGAAAACGGAGTAAATGTTCATCACCCCAGTACTAATGAAGTTGGATAGCATTTGTTTCAAAGTTACTGGAAAAGAGGGCAAGGAATGGTGTTGGTGGATAATTAAAGACTAAGGTTTGATTTTTGGTGCCCTAAAACAACCTCTGTTTTATGTTGGTTATAATGAGAGCTGTCTGAAACATACCTAGCCTTGTTTTTGACCACAGTTTGGGACCATAAGACCTCAGGCTGTTAGCTCTGGAGGGAAATGCTCAAGCTAGGCAATCACCAGAGGACAGAGACATATTGAGTTAAAGGCATCAACTACTTTAAAGAGCAGGTGTGCAGTGTCCTGTGTTTGCTGTGACTGATCAGGCCATCCTAGATGTGAGTACACATTCTCTTTTAAACCCTAATTATGGGATGCGTTGTCCTTGCCAAATGACTGTGTCCAGCACAGAGGGCACTGGATACAGTAAAATCCCACTCAGCTCTATCAAGTTGTTTCTATCAACTCTTTTCCTGGGCCTAAAACATTTGGCATATGAGCTAGTAATGAATTAGCAGCTCACGTAGGTAGTACGTTAGCTCATATCTGTTCTTCCCAATAATCATTAGCCCTGTAATTGATTTACTTCAGCATGGTCTATGCATAAACTATACTATCAGCTCAGATAAGTCTGTCGTGAAGCCTCTACAGCAAGTCAGACAAACCCGAGTTATCCCAGCAGGTCTGATAAGGAGATACAGTGGTTGAGAGGACCTGCTGTGCCATTCATTCCTTTTCCAACCATCCCCCACCCCCATGGGTTTCTGCCATGGTCAGAGCACAGGTCAGAGCACAGACCAACAGTTCATGTTGGTCTTTCTCTGCTGAGCTATTTTTCAAGCAGAAATGAACATGTGTGCATTTATTATCAGTTTCTCATCACTTGTTCCTTGCTGCTAGAGAATCAATTATCAGTGGGATTTCAGCTATTTATAATAACTGATCACTTAGGTCACTGACAAATTAATAGTTAATTTCAGCTGTACAGTTTTGATTGTGTTACTTCAATAACTGTGGGAGCAAAAGGCTGCTTCTTCGTTTTTCAGGAAATAGAAGCTGGCTCCTCAGTTCAGGCTTTTGACAAATTATCCACAATTTATATGGAGGGTCTTCTGCACCCCTTGCAACATTGTAATGGCTCTGATGCAGAAAATGGGTTCCTTCAAGTGCTTTTCCTCTGGGAGAAACTGGCTGGGGAACAGTCACTGGAGAATAAGTTGTTTTTGCAAGACTCAAGCAGCTACATGGGAATAACCATCCTGCTTAATCTCATCATGCTCTTGGAGAGGTGTGTGGCTTCCCAGCAGAGCTCATTGTGCATTTGCTATCTCAGGGCTCAGCCACACAACCCAGATAACGCAGCTTATCAAGATACTGTGAGTCAGCTGAGCTGCGGTAGCTGCCTATGCAACACCCATAGATCCTGCCAAAAGCAATGTAATGCAACTTAAATTAATTCTCATTCCTTGCAGGCTAAATGAAATCATTCTATTGCACCAGCCATTGGCTAAAAATGTGCACATATGGTTTCCTCTGCAGCTCTGTCCGTACATGGTGTCCTGTTAAGGGGTAGTAAATTGAACTCTAGATTAGATCTTCCCAAACTACTTCTTCAGCGTATTTTGCAACAGCCTTCACAAGGAAGGTTGTTCTGTGACATGCAAGTTTTCTTGGTCTGATGCATTACTCTGTAACCTCCTACTCCAAGCAAATAAAATGTGCATTTTATTTTATGGGAAATTGTGGACAGACATTTCATGTGAGCTTGCAGAGTGATCCAGGTGTTAAACCATATCAGTGTTGGTTAAATATGTTGCTGGTTTATTTTTTGCTTTCTTACAGTGGGGCAGAACAGAGCTAGCAAAAAAAAAAAAAAAGGAAGCAGGAGAGAAGTATGGCCATTCAAGTTTGTTTTTATGGGCTTTTTTTAAGCCCAGAGAAGGAGGCAAGGGGTGGCAAAGGAGGATAATAGGAGGCAAGAGGTCTGTGGGCTCCTCATTAATCCACCTTTCATTCATTCCCACCATTGTACTCCCACCATCCTGACTGCTCTGGGGGTCCTAAAGGAGGCTGTAGCACTAGGGGATGGCTTATGTGGTAAAAGGTACTCAGCCTCTGTCCTATTCCTTCTTTCTCATGGGACCACAGGAAGACCCACTGTAGCTCCTTCCTCCTCTTCCCCTTTTTCTCTCCTGTTGATAAGGTGATATATTTTGCCAAACACAGCGAAGAAGTGGTGTGCAGAGAAACAGGCAGGTCACCCTTTCTACTGGGACATTGAGGCTGGCTTTTCAGCCAAGACTGGAAAGCACGTACTCCTGCTGGGTGTAACACTCTTCTAGTTCTTCCTTTCCCAAATCAGGGTGAAACTCCTCATCAGGTCAGTAAGACCCAGGTGGTGCCTGTGCCAAGAACTCTTCAATGCCTCTCCTCTGCAGGCCATACCAGGGAACAAGGATGTCACTTCAAAAAAATTTCTTTTCTGTTGTCAAGCTGCTGGAGCTTCAAAGCAGTTTCTTACTGTCTGTGCTTTCATGGCGTTTGATGCCTGTGCTCGTGGGGTTTATACATCAATGCTGGTTTCAGGCAGTCTGCAATAGTTATTTAGCTCATTCCACATAGGGCTAAAACCCTCTAAGAAATAAAAGACCTTTAGTTACTCTGGCTTCATTTGGTTCAAAAGACTATCTCACAGGATGAGAGTAGAGAGATCATTAGTTCCCTAGGTCCATGATATGGCCGGAATTAAGAGAAGTTGCTCTGCTACCCTGTAAAGCAGTCAACACTCAGTACTAGAGAGGGGTAGGGGTAAGAAATGGTCTTTTCTTATCTGTTCTTAGGGAAGAGTTATTTTCTAAGCACAAAACAGAAAATATTTCTCTCCTGGTACTTCTGAAAATGACTAGTGGATGTCCTGAATTAATGCAATGTAATGAAGGGCAACAGAGCAGTGAAACACATGTCCTCAAATCCCCTTTCAGCAACTTCATGGAGATCCTAAAATGCTGATTCTCCAGAGCCTCTTAATGTCAACTTCAGCTTCAAAACCACCCCTATTTTGACACTTAAAATGTCAGGTTCTTGCTGTCATCTTGCTGTGGTTGTGCCATGCCATCATGTCTGAGAGGAGATGGCATGTTTCCTTCTAAAGACTGTATTTAATCTACTTATGAAAGGTATGTTTTTTCATCCATTAAGTTATGCTCTCTGATCAGAGCTCTTCAGAAGGAGTCTTATTTTTTAATCAGTGTTTTGTTCCAAGGACAGAGGGAATTTAAATAAGCGAATGCTCTGCTGCTCCTAGATGTCTCCATGCCATCTCCTCAGAAACAAAAGTAGTGGGTCTGAGTCATCCTTGCAGTATTCCATTTTTATGTTGAAATCTATGGGGGTCCATGGGATAAAAATGGAGTAATGCAGCAGTGAATTATCTCAGCAAAAAACTGGGATCTGTAGTATCCACTTCTGCAATGCTCCATGGAGTACATTGCTGATTAAACTATGGGTGCCATTGGTGCCTTAAATTAGTTTTCAGAACCGCATGAGGGATAACTTCCTCCTGGTTTTCTTGGGATAGCGAGAAAGAGGAAGAGCAAAGGTGCAGTACTGTCTTTATTTATTTTTAATCTTTTTTTCCTGTGATTTATTATCTGAGACACTGGATTTTCCCCTGAGAGCTGCGATTCTTTGACGTGTCTATTCAATATCACCATTTATTTGTTTAGACCAAGAGATCTGAGCTTACAATATCTGATGTTACAGTGGAGTTCCTGCAGGCTCAGGGAGTTTGTGAAATGGAAATTCCTCGTGTTAAAAGAATTCTGCTTTGCATGGAGAAAATGTCAGGAACATCTTAATGTCTTTGTTTCGTAAGCACCTTATTTTTATCAATGCCTGTTGAAAACTGTGTAATGGTTTCATATTCTGAATATTGTTTTTTCGGTCTGCAAAGGTTGAGGGAGCGATCAAGAGTTATCACATTGCCGGAAGGTATTAAAAATATAGAGGGTGGTGAGAAAGGCTCAGTGTAACTACTAGCAGCATATAAAAATGAATAATGTGCAGCTTAACGGTTTTGATGCTGTTTCCATTAGCTTTATCTGTGAAAGCTACAGCAACTGCCTGCCCTGCCAGTTAGTCCTCTCATCTACCCCGACGCACTGCTGTTTGTTCTCTTGGCTTGTCCTGGCTTCAGTCTCAATCCCCAGCCTTCCCCACAGTATCCTGACTTCCAGTAAAATTGGGGGAAGGAAAAACAAAACAAAACAAAACAAAACA
Source organism: Calonectris borealis (assembly GCF_964195595.1). Lineage (NCBI taxonomy): Eukaryota > Metazoa > Chordata > Aves > Procellariiformes > Procellariidae > Calonectris > Calonectris borealis. The sequence goes on along the minus strand of NC_134315.1, from coordinate 62,956,948 downwards.
GTCTAAAACAACCCAAAAATGTGAGGAAACTGTTGGAGTCCCCTGTGCAATGCTCCCGTCATGCAAAGAAATGAGATTATTTAGGAGCTTATGTACAGCCTGTGCTCATTCAAAGATGCTCACATGTCCAGCCCAGGAAGCACATTGATCTAAATCGCTGTCTCTGAACAACCGAGATGATGGAAATTTCAATGCAAAATGGTTGGCAAATGCAGCCAAATACCACTTGATGAATCACCGGTGCAATCCACCAGTACTGCAAGCCTAAAGCAAAAGTGCCTGGGGATAGTTTTTCCCAAATGGCATAAAACTTAAGAATGTGATATTCATAGCCTCTCCAAGTAAGTAGTCTTGAGACTGGTCAATATGGAAGCAAATACAAGCAGTTTCTGGTTAAATCTCTGCACTAAATATTTATTTAGACATCTGATTGCAATGTATATGCCTGATAAAATGGATCACAGGGTGTGAGAAGATGGCGCAGAGCATACTATCCTCATTGCTCAGCTTGAGAGAGACACGGGAAGGTTACTTGGGTTAGAAACCAGGTCAAGCAGTCAGTCAAAGAGCTGGGAACAACAATGTTATGCGCTGTCAAACCAAACCTAACCTGCTAAAAATACGAGCAGGGCGGGCAGTGATCTTGCCCATAAGTTCAGTGCCCCTGATCATGATGGGACACTACTGAAACCCTTTATCTCATCGAAAAAAATTTTTTTTTTTTAAATATAAATAGAACCCAATCCTCTAAATGAGGGCAAGTTCTAAAAGAAACCCAGGTATTATACTCTTATTATTATTATAATATCTCTTAGCTGAGACAGCACAGATATTTAGAGAGCTATACGTAGATATACCTAGATATAGACACCAACAGTGACAACAGTTAACATGTTACCTAAAGACTTATACTGTATGTTAGTATGCTTTTTTTCAGTAGAAAATGTATTAATATGATCGTCTCCATGAGTAAGGAAACAAATGGTTTTAAGCATGAGATTAAAGTTCTGGTTTTATATGTTCTCGAGATTTTTTTTTCTTTGAGGGGGCCTAGTTGTGTGTTGTTTTTTTTTTTTTTTAAATACAGCTGGTGTTACCAATACTCTGAAACTTAAAAGGAGAAAGTGACCTGAAACAATGGAGTACAACCTGACTATTTTCATTTCTGAGTCAAACAAGAAGAAAATTTTAATTAGACTGTAAGTTACCTAGATTTTTAAAAAATCTTTTTATTTGAATAATGCATTTGTTGTTAACACTCATTATGGGGTTTTGTTTTAATACGTAGATTTTGATGTGGGAGTTCCTCTGAAGTCTTCAGTTTCAATTTGGCTGTCTTCATGTCTGTGTTGAGGAAGGAACATAATGGTGAAAACAGGCTTTGCAAAACCTCTCAGTCTTGGTTTTCTGCCCAATGATACACTAGACGACTTGGCTATATGAATGCATATGTTCTTGAAAGATCAGAGATGAACAGAAATGGAAATCAGCACTACCTTTAGAGGAGGTTTTCCTTCCCTTCAAAAACACTGCTGTAATATGATCTCCATTTGTTATCTTGCCAGTCGGTATGTATGGGCTATGTCTAGTCTACTTCAAGTGGCAGGTCTGAAGAAGGCCTCATACCCAGGAGCTATCAAGGTTCAGCTCCTCAAATTTGCAGTTAATTGAATGTGATGGATCAGTAATTTCATCTGCTTTTGCAGTCCCATCTGCTTTTGCAAATAGTAACAGTGGGACCCCTCTAGAAGCATCTCTGAGCTAACACGTGCTTGACCTGTCGACAGTGGGGTCACCTCTGTAGATGGTATAGATGGAGTAGATGGCATAGATGGAGGCTGCTGGGGCAGTCCTTTCGTGTTTTGTTCCTGTCTGAATAGAGGGTTCAGGAAACATCATAATTTCCCACAGAACCTGCCCAACAGAAGACTGCTATTTTCACGTGGATTTATCTTATGGATCCAGTGGCAATATTCACATAAAGTGTTCATTCTATGTGTGTGCGGATGGTAGGGGACACTGCTTTTAAGACAAGAAGAAAAAGCAGTGGATGGACAGAGAGGATTAAGATTTCTTTTCCCCCTACAGCAAAGAAAGAATCTTCATTTGGGTTACATTTTCTCTAAAAAAACCCTCACACTTTTTAAACTTGAAATTTTCCTTTCTATCATTTTTTGTCCTCCTTATATCTTTTTAAGTTTATCAGCATATTGAAAGATGGAGGCTTTCAAGTGTTTGAAGGCTGAGACTACATTCACTGAAGTCACTGGGAGCTTCATGTCTAATTTTAGTAGGGAGGGGGAAGGTGAGCAATCCTTGCCAGCTGACATCAGACAGGGAGCTGAGTACCTCCACGATTGCTCATCTGTTGACAATTCAAGAGTATTTTGCTATCTTTAAATAGATCACATAAAAGGTCGCTTCTAGACATGCCTCTCAAAACAGGAGGAAACTTGCAAAAAGTTTCCTTGACTGCTCTCTTTTTGCTTCTTTACTTCTTTGCTTGGAAAAACTACCCACCAATTTCTTGTCTGTTCTCCATCCTGTACCATTTCTGTCCCCATCCTTCACTCACATAGCTTTGGTCCTCTGTGACCCAGCTCTTTAAACCACTAAAATGCTGAGTGGAAGGGACCTCTCGAGGTTTTCCAGTCTAATCTCTCGCTTAGTGTCTCCTTAAACAATATTTGCGCAAGAGCCTTAGGAGCATCTCTAGTGGTTTAACCCCAGCCAGCAACTAAACTCCATGCAGCCGCTCGCTTACCCTTTGCCTCCGGTAGGATGGGGGAGAGAATCGGGAGGGCACAAGTAGAAAGACTCATGGATTGAGGTAAAAACAGTTTAATAATGAAAATAAAACAAAGTAGAACAGTACTAATAACAATGATAACAAAAACAATAGCAGAATATACAAAGCAGGTGATGCACAATGCAACGGCTCAACGACCGCTGACGGCGTCTCGCGAATGGGCGTGAGCCCCCCCACCCCGGTTTTTATACTGAGCATGATGTCACATGATTTAGAATACCCCATTGGCCAGCTAGGTCAACCACCCTGGCTATGCTCACACACACACACCTTCCCCTGCACTTGGCAGAGCATGGGAGGCTGAAAAAAAATCCCCAGCACAAGCACCACTAGCAACAACCAAAGCATCAATGGGCCATCAGTGCTTCTCTCATACTAAACCCAAACCACAGCACACCCCACAAGCTACTGGGAAGAAAGTGGACTCTGTCCCAGCCAGAACCAGGACAGTATCCACCCCTTATTCTATACCATTTATGTCGTGCTTAGGTTTCACATTTTCCAATACATTCCAATTAATCACCACCACCTTTCTTGTCTTTATATATATATATATATACACACACACAGAGATATCATTCCCTTAGTCCATTGGCCATCCCTCTAAAATGTTCATTGAGTTCATTTAGTCCATGACTTCAGGCTCCATCTGTCATAACAGACTTTCAGGGCAGGAGAAGTGGTGTGTGGTGTTGTATTGTTGCATCCTGAAGCCAGTTCTGATTTCAGTATCGCTGCACGTGTCTGGTTCTGTCATCATTGCACTTTGCTCAGTTTCATCAGAGTTCATTCTTCATTAATCTGGGTGATTCTTACTGCAATAATGTTGATATGACATATAGTAACCATAGAAGTGATGACAGACAGTATTATATAGCAATTAACATCATGCAATTTAGCTCATTGGCTATTTTCACCCAAAATCAAATCCCTTTGAGGTACACACCGGACTTCCCCATCCTTTTGCATTACACACCAAGTGCATCCAAGAGCAAAAGCAATCCCACGAATGGGTTTTCCCTTGCCAGAGGCAGAAGTAACCCAGACTCTCTTCCCCAGCATATTCCTTATGTGCACAACAGGGACTTTATCCCCCTCTACAGTATGTAAGGGTTTTGATTGGACAGGGCCAGCTCCAGTGACAGATCCCCTAGTGTTGACTAACCAGGTGGCTTTTGCTAAATGCGTGTCCCAACGCTTGAATGTCCCACCACCCATTGCTCTCAGTGTTGTCTTTAGCAGTCCATTGTATCGTCCGATTTTCCCGGAGGCTGGTGCATGGTAGGGGATGTGATAGACCCACTCAATGCCATGCTCGTTGGCCCAGGTGTCTATGAGGGTGTTTTAGAAATGAGTCCCCTTGTCTGACTCAGTTCTCTCTGGGGTGCCATGTCGCCATAGGACTTGCTTTTCAAGGCCCAGGATAGTGTTCCTAGGTGGTGGAATAGGGCACAGGATATGTTTCCAGCCATCCGGTGGTTGCTTCCACCATGGTGAGCACATAGCACTTACCTTGGTGGCTTTGTGGGAGTGTGATATAATCAATCTGCCAGACGTCCCCATATTTATATTTCAACCATCGTCCTCCCTACCAAAGAGGCTTTACTCGCTTGGCTTGTTTGATTGCAGCACATATTTCACATTCATGGATAACCTGGGCAATAGCATCCATGGTCAAGTCCACCCCTCGATCACAAGCCCATCTATATGTTGTGTCTCTTCCTTGATGGCCTGAGGTATCATGGGCCCACCGAGCTATAAACAGTTCACCCTTATGTTGCCAGTCCAGATCCACCTGAGCCACTTCGATCTTAGCAGCCTGGTCCACTGCTGGTTGTTTTGGTGTTCTTCAGTGGCCCGACTCTTGGGTACGTGAGCATCTACATGACATACTTTCACAACCAGGTTCTCTACCCGAGCAGCGATATCTTGCCACAATGTGGCAGCCCAGATGGGTTTACCTCTGCGCTGCCAGCTGGTCTGCTTCCATTGCTGCAACCGCCCCCACAGGGCATTTGCCACCATCCATGAGTCAGTATAGAGATAAAGTACCGGCCATTTTTCTCGTTCGGCAATGTCCAAGGCCAGCTGGATGGCTTTCACCGCTGCAAACTGACTCGATTCACCTTCTCCTTCAGCAGTTTCTGCAACTTATCATCTACGACTCCATACAGCAGCTTTCCACCTTTGATGCTTTCCCACAAGACGACAGGACCCATCCATGAACAGGGCATATTGCTTCTCATTTTCTGGTAGTTTATTATACAGCAGGGCCTCTTCAGCACGCGTCACCTCCTCCTCTGGGGATATTCCAAAATCATTGCCTTCTGGCCAGTTCGTGATCACTTCCAAGATTCCTGGGCGACTGGGGTTTCCTATTCGGGCTCGTTGTGTGATCAGTGCGACTCACTTACTCCACGTAGCATCGGTTGCATGATGTGTACAGGGGACCCTCCCTTTGAACATCCAGCCCAGCACCGGCAGTCAGGGTGCCAGGAGGAGCTGTGCTTCAGTACCAATCACTTCTGAAGCAGCTTGAACCCCTTCATATGCTGCCAATATCTCCTTCTCAGTTGGAGTGTAGCGGGCCTCGGATCCTCTGTATCTCCCACTCCAGAACCCCAAGGGTCGACCTCGAGTCTCCCCTGGTGCTTTCTGCCAGAGCCTCCAGGTAGGGCCGTTCTCCCCGGCTGCGGTGTAGAGCACATTCTTCACATCTTGTCCTGCCCGGACTGGCCCAAGGGCTACTGCATGAACTATCTCCTGTTTAATTTGTCATTGCTCAGGGCCCCATTTGAAGTCGTTCTTCTTCCTGGTCACTTGATAGAGAGGGCTTAAGATCTGACTGTAATTTGGAATATGCATTCTCCAAAAACCCACAACACCTAAGGTGGCTTGTGTTTCCTTTTTGCTAGTTGGTGGGGACACAACTGTTATTTTGTTGACCGCATCCATTGGGATCTGACAACATCCATCTTGCCCTTTTATTCCTAAAAACTGGATCTCCTGTGCAGGTCTCTTAACCTTACTTTGTTTTATGGCAAAACTGGCCTTCAGAAGGATTTAGACTATTCTCTCCCCTTTCTCAAAACCTTCTTCTGCTGTGCTGCTCCATACAATGATGTCATCAATGTATTGCAGGTGTTCCGGAGACTCACCCTGTTCCAGTGTGGTGTGGATCAGCCCATGGCAAATGGTAGGGCTGTGTTTCCACCCCTGGGGCAGTCAATTCCAGGTGTACTGGACACCCCTCCAAGTGAAAGCAAACTGTGACCTGCACTCTGCCGCCAAAGGGATTGAGAAGAATGCATCAGCAATATCAGTTGTGGCGTACCACTTGGCTGCCTTTGACTCCAGTTCGTACTGGAGTTCTAGCATGTCCGGCACGGCAGCACTCAGTGGCGGCGTGACTTCGTTCAGGCCACAATAGTCTACTGTTAGTCTCCACTCCCCATTAGACTTTGGCACTTGCCATATGGGACTGTTGAAGGGTTAGCGAGTCTTACTGATCAATCCTTGGCTCTCCAGTTGACAAATCAGCTCATGGATGGGGAGCAGGGAGTCTTGGTTGGTGCGGTATTGCCGCCGGTGCACTGTTGTGGTAGCGATTGGTACCTGTTGTTCTTTGACCCCCAACAACCCCACAAGAGAAGGGTCCTCTGAGAGACCAGGCAAGGTAGACAGCTGTTTAATTTCCTCCGTCTCCAGGGCAGCTATACCAACAGCCCACTGATACCCTTTTGGGTCCTTAAAATATCCTCTCCTGAGGTACTCCATGCCAAGGATGCACGGAGCCTCTGGGCCAGTCACAATGGGGTGCTTCTGCCACTCATTCCCGGTTAGGCTCACTTCGACCTCCAATACAGTTAACTCTTGGGATCCCCCTGTCACTCCAGAAATACAAATGGGTTCTGCCCCTTTATAGCTTGATGGCATCAGGGTACACTGTGCACCGGTGTCTACGAGAGCCTTATACTCGTGTGGATCTGATGTGCCAGGCCATCGAATCCACACAGTCCAGTAAACCCGGTTGTCCCTTTCCTCCACCTGACTGGAGGCAGGGCCCCTCTAGTCTTGGTCATCGTATTCACTACCCCCTTCTTGTAAGTATGAATCAGAAGTGCCTTTATTAAGGTCGGAAGTGGAATCAGCCCTTCTGCTCTGTCTGGTAAACTGCTCACTGGAGACTGGAGCAGCAGTTTTCCTGGAAGAACCCCCTTTTGTGATTGTTCTTCCTTGCAACTCCCATACCCATGCCTCTAGGTTCGAGGTAGATTTTCCATCCCGCTTCCTCATGTCCTCTCCATGGTCACACAGGTAAAACCACAGGGTGCCCTGGGGTGTGTACCCACAATATCTCCTCTCTTGAGCAGAGGGACACTTACCCCTAAGGGCTGAGATACTGGCCCGTGCAGGTGGGGAGTAGGACATATCCTCTTTCAGTTGCTGGACCTCCCGAGACAGTTTCTCCACAGCAGAGATGCAGGCCCATAGGGAGGAAGAGGGACTTTCTTCGTATTGCTGGAGTTGGCCAGCCAGTTCATCCACCATTTGTTCCTCTCGATCTTTCCAGGTCATTATTGACAAGGAGTTTGCATGCGACGCTGGTGCGCCCCGTACAAACTTCTGCCACATGGGTTGGGTGCATTTGACTTCATCTGGATTTTTGGGTAACTGTTCGTTGTTCAGGTCATCATAAATCACTTCCAGCACAGTTAATTCCCTCAGTTACTGGATACCTCTCTCCATGGTGGTCCACTTGCCTGGGTGACATATAACATCTTCCTTGAAGGGATACTTTTCCTTCACGCCTGACAGGAGTCTCCTCCAGAGGATGAGGACTTGTGCCCCTTGTCCAAGTGCTTTGTCAATGCCCCCTTCCCTAGAAAGGGATCCCAGCTGCTTGGCTTCCCTACCTTCTAATTCCAGGCTACTGGCCCTGTTATCCCAGCATCGGAGCAGCCAGGTGACAATGTGCTCGCCTGGACGACGACTGAAGTCTTTTCGCATATCTCGCAGCTCACTCAGGGATAGGGATTGGGTGGTTACCATCTCATTTACAGGTTCTGCCTCTTCCTCCTCCTGTTCTTGTGATGGCCCTGGTTCATCTTCATCCTTTACTAAATGAGCTCATTTTCTTGTGTATTTTCTTTTTTGTATAGGAGCGACTGATACTGTCATGGGTTGGTTCTTGGTCACAGGGGGCGGAGTAGCCGCCGTGCCTGTCATGGGGGCGAGGTGGGGTAGCCACAGGGCCTGTTGTTTTGTCATCAGATGCAGAGACCTTTTCTTCCGCTTGAGGGTTCCAAATAATATTAAACAGGGCTTGGTAGGAGTGGGCCAGGCCCCAGCACATTGCAGTGATTTGTGTCTCCCTAGAATTGCCAGGGTGACAGCATACTTTTTCCAAATATTCTACTAATTTTTCAGGATTCTGCACTTGTTCAGGGGTGAAATTCCAAAACACTGGGGGTGCCCACCGTCCTAGGTATTTGCCCATGCTATCCCACTCACCCTGCCACTCATAACTATCCAGCCTTGAGGCAGATCTCTGCATGATATTCTTAAATTGCTTATTAACCTTGGACAAAACCAAAAGAATATTCCCAAGGAATACCAATAGATGTATCTTAACTACCCAGGGATGTTCAAGGTACTGAAAAGTTATTTTAATAAAGGAGATGACATCACAGAGGAAGGTAGTGAAGGTGCCATTCTCTATTCCCTCCATAAAAAAACCTCTCAGAGGAAGAGGTATAATAGCTAATTGTCTCCATGAGGTGGTACCCAAAATACAGTAATGGCTTCATTACAAATCCCAAATACAAAATAACCCCCAATGCCAATGTTTAATAACAAACTTCCCAGGCAAAACAACACTAATCACTGCAGAGCACAGCAGACTGCAAAACCCAACACCAATCTTTAACAAGTACAGTAAAAACAAGAGCATGGTGCAGATCAGATAAATTAATATTGAGAACAGATGAATCAATATTGTGAGCAGCAACTGTTAACAGATATAAATTCCTTAATACGCTCTAGTTAATCTGTTGTTATCTCAATCCTTTGTGCGCCAAAAAGGACTGTTGTGGTTTAAGCCCAGCCAGCAACTAAACACCATGCAGCCGCTCGCTCACACCCCGCCTCCAGAAGAATGGGGGAGAGAATCGGGAGGGCATAAGTAGAAAAATTCGTGGGTTGAGGTAAAAACAGTTTAATAATGGAAATTAAACAAAGTAGAACAGTAATAATAACAATGGTAACAACAACAATAACAGAATATACAAAGCAGGCGATGCACAATGCAATGGCTCACCACTCACCGACCACGTGTCGTGAATGGGGGAGGAGCCCCTCCCCCCCCAGTTTTTATACTGAGCATGATGTCACATGGCATAGCATACCCCATTGGCCAGCTGGATCAACCACCCCAGCTATGTTCCCACACACACAGTTTCCCCTGCGCTTGGCAGAGCGTGGAAGGCTGAAAAAAAGTCCCCGGTGCAAGCACCACCCCGCAACAACCAAAGCATCAGTGGGCCATCAATGCTCCTCTCATATCCAAACCCAAACCACAGCACACCCCTCAAGCTACTGGGAAGAAAGTGAACTCTGTCCCAGCCAGAACCAGGACGCCATCAATCTTCTTTACCAAGTGACAGCATCTGATGAAAAATTCAGGACATCTGCAGCTATGTGATGACTCCAGTTTAAAGTCTGTTCCTCCACTTCTTCTCCTCTGCTTACTTGTAGCTATGGTAGGCTGGCAAGCCTTTTAGCTGGCCAATTCTGCTTTTTGTTCTCTCCCTCTGTCCCTCTCACCCTCCCCACTGAGTTATCCAACTTTTTGTCAGCTTGAAAGGCTTAACTCCTCCTCTCTGTCTCCTCTACAAATTAGTATGTCCCTTTGGCTTCATGCAGAACATTTTTTTTTTAAAAACTGGGCACAAGACTGTTGGGCACATCTGGAAGAAGAGGATAACCAAGCACCACAGAAGATAGGAAGCACTGCTTTGTTTGCCTGAATGCTGGAGCACTCTACAATAAATCATCTCTTGAGTCATTCCATACCTGTTCTTCCAGTAGCATATACCAAGATAGCAACTGCACTGCCTGGTGATTATGGTCATAAAAATAGAGTAAGAAAGCTTGCTTGTTCTTTCTACCCATCTCAGATAACATGATAGCCATACCATGAGTTTTCCTTGACTTGAAATGGCTGCCTCTTCCCTCTCCTGAGGAAGATAAAGCCATGGAGATGATAATGGGGCATGTGGGAGGCAGAGGGCCACAGAAATAAATGCACTTGCTGCAGCTGACGCTGCTGCTGATGCTGGACAAGCACTGTTGAAGCATGAACTTTGAGGTACATGGTGAAAGGTGGAGAGGGGAAGGGTATGCTGACATGGTAGGCCTGAGGAAAGAGACCAAAGCAAAAGGTACTGTGGGGCCTCCTATGCCAAGGAGCTGTGGTGCTGCTTGGCTTCCAGACAGAGCATGATGGCTAAGACAGCAGCAGAATCATTCATTAGAATGACTGTTTTATGTTTTAGCTTTTTGGACAATTAGCCTGATAATTATGCTACTTATTTATTATAATAGCCTGCAGTTAATGGATGCTATACAAGGGAATTAATGACTCTAAATTATTTTAGAAATACCCTGAATATGCCATCTTTTTAAATAATAATGCAGAACGTCTCTATAGGATGTTTAAATAAGTTGCAGATTGCTGTGTCAGTGCACCCTGCTATCCAGGCATGCTGACTGCTGTTCAAAAGCCATACTTGCTTCTCGGAAAGTCAAACATGCATTAAGGAAAAATATCTCTTGCCATGGGGCTGGGAGCAGGAGCCTGAGGCTGCTGTGTGCCCTACCAGAGCAAGGGTGCTCTTCAGCTCTGTGGCAAGCAGTGCACATCGGTCAAGGCGCTGCTAGTGCTTTGCTTCCACCAACAGCAGGGCAATACATCAGCCTTGGCTTGGTTTGTTCCTGCCTTTTTGTCATATATAGATGGTGCCTTTGCCTACGGTCTGTGGCAGGCCCATTTATGATCTGCTCAGCACAGATTGTCAGAGGCGGTTAAGACACTTTCACCCAAGGAAACGCTACGTGTTATTCTCTTGTTATAAAACAGAGGTCATTTGGACTGAAAATACCTCTGTTCCTAGCCAAAGTGAGGGAGAGGTCTGTATAACTGTCTGCCGAAGCAGCTTAGGGGCCATGGGAATGAGGAGGGAGCAGAAGCTGGAAGCTACCACTGCTATCACCAAAGACAGATGATGGTGACTGAGTTTGCATGGATTAATCAAGCACTCGTAGCTCTCCAACCCTCAGCCCAGGTTTCAGCTGGCTGATCCAAGGCCCCATTTGGTGCAGTGCAGCTGTGTGACCTTGCCTGATTTCACTAATTGCCATTAAGATGTGAGACAGTCCTTGAGCTAAAAGACATGCAAGATGAGAGAAAGGGATAGTCAGCAGGTTCAAGGATTCAAAAGGAGAAATACAGCCTTGACAAAGGTATAAAACTCTAAGGAAAAAAGCAGGGAACAAGAAGATGGCAATTTGGCGATGTCAAGCATCAGCCTCTTCTCATGCAGCAACACAGACAATGCCTTCCCCACCCACTGTGCTAGAAGGGATGCGGCAGGTGAGTGTGCCCATGTTAGCCCATGCTGGACAGCCAGCAGCAGAACTGCTTCAGCAGTTGCTTCGTTCCCCTACCCCCCTGCCCTGCCTGCACTGGTTGTATTTGGCAATCAAATTGGTTCCCATCTCCAGCTCCCTGTTCATGCTGACACAGCAAAGAGAAACAAGTGGTCCAGCAGTGGCTGCTTAGTGCCACACTGCTCTTTTCAGATATCCATAGCCTGCATTAATGGCTGAAATGCCATATGAACTCACAGTAGCTTTACTCACGGAGCTGAGGTGCTCTCAGCAGGGATACAGCTTTGGCAAGGTGGTTCTACCACCTCTGTGCCCCAGCCAAGACTGGGACCAGGATCTGTAAATCCTAACTCCAACAGCTATGCTAGTACTCAAGCTATGCTTCCCAGCCAACAATGAGTGATTTGCACTGACGTGTACGGAGCAACCTGGCTCCTGGGCAGTTGTATGCCTAAAGCTGCAATATTTAATACCTTCATTAACTGCCTTTATATCAAAGTGGCAGGATGGAGCGCACCTTTATGCATGCCTTCGTTTTGTGACGCTGTGCTATATTTTTAAAGAAGGACAAGCTGTTCTGTTCTACAAAGCAGCACCTACTGCATGAGACAAACTAGCCAGGTACTTAAAATTAAGTGTGTATGCTTGCTTAATGGTGGCTAACCTCTAATGGACTGAAAACTGTGTAAACCTGACAAATCCAATAAAATAAAGATAATTATGCCTTCTGTACCAGGCATTTTTAGAACATGAACAATGTGTGTTCAGGAAGAATAAAGTTTCATTGAAACTACAGGGGAAATAATGGCTCCTAGTATTCATGGGGCTGTAACAAAATATTGTTTACAGATCTCCACTGGTTGTGAAATTATCTATACTGAAGAAACTAGATGTACTCTAAACCAAAAATTGAAGGAGCATAAAACATGTAATATTGTAGTTACAAGGCACATAAAATCTTATTGGATCTGTGATAAATATTTGTGCCTGAGCAATTTTACTATTTTATAAACTACTTTCCCTGGGGGATGGATAAAGAATACAAGGACACCCTATTTATCAGTTTTAAAGTCTAGCAGCCCCCAAGACCTATGACGAGGGTGTAATGTACCTGTTCTCAAAAGTGTCCCATTAATTGGTTAGTTTTATATTGGAAATATTCTTTTTTGATTAAAGCTGTATCAGTAGATAGATGTATCATCTCTTGGGCTGCATAAATAAAGGCAGAATTGGTCCCTAAAGTGATGCTGTTTTGAAATTGAAACCATATATTAAAGAAAACTCCCCATGGGGGATGGGGAGCCCACAGTGCAGAGTTTAATGAAAACACAGATACTGCATTCAGCTGCAGTACAACACTTTTGGAAATTGTCTGTGGGACTTGGACGAGGCTGTGCTGCACATTTAAAAAGTGTTTACCTAAAAATGCAGGCAGGTACTTCGTGAGATTTGGGGATGGGAAAGGAGGGCATTTGAAGATGGAGATAAGACTCCCTGAGTGGCAATGAAATGTTGTCCTGGTTTTGGCTGGGATGGAGTTGATTTTCTTCCTATTAACTGGTATAGTGCTGTGTTTTGGATGTAGTGTGAGAATAATGTTGATGACACACTGATGTTTTGGTTGTTGCTAGGTATTGTTTACGCTAGTCAAGGACTTTTCATCTTCCCATGCCCTGCCAGATGTGCAGGGGGCTGGGAGGGAGTGTGGCCAGGGCGGCTGGCCCAGCTGGCCAATAGGCTATTCCATACCATATGACGTCATGCTCAGCATATAAGGCTGGGTGAAGAAGAAGGAGGGGGGGCGTTCGGAGTGATGGCGTGTGTCTTCCCAAGTAACCGTTACACGTGATGGAGCCCTGCTTTCCTGGCGATGGCTGAACACCTGCCTGCCGATGGGAAGTGGTGAATGAATTCCTTGTTTTGCTTTGCTTGCGTGCACGGCTTTTGCTTTCCCTATTAAACTGTCTTTATCTCAACCCACGAGTTTTTCTTACTTTCACCCTTCCGATTCGCTCCCCGTCCCGCTGGGGGTGGGGGGAGTGAGTGAGCGGCTGCGTGGTATTTGGCTGCTGCCAGGTTAAACCACGACAAATGTTTTCTCCAATCATGTATTTTAAACTCCATAAGGATCTCGTCTGGACAAGTAATTTTTTTTCTTTTAACCTGGCCTTTTATACATTGACACGGGTAATTTCTTAGGTATTTGTCTGTGTCCCTCATTGATTGTTCCGGGGTTTAGCCTTTTCCCCTTCTGAAGAAGTCCCCCACTTTCTTCATGTATGGAATGAATTTAAAATACTAAAACTAAAATAAATCCTCTCTGTAGATTATTTCCTCGTTTCCTACATCACTTTTTTTCAAATCTCAAGCTTGTTCCTAGCTCAACTCTCCAAAGGAAGAGCTTACCTCGCCTTTTTCTAATAGCATCTTATCTGCCAACTTTCTTTTTGCTCACTAACCAGCGTGGAGGTTTATCCCTTGTTCCTGGAAACAAATATTTCAATCATTCCTCACAGAGGTGCTTGCTAATTACCTTTCAGGTCAAACAGTCTCAGGATGTGGTTTGCGTGTTCGCATTGAGTCATCAGTGTGGTTTCTGAAGAATTCATTTGGAGGAGAAAGCAGAAGAGGCTGCCGAGTCACCACATCTGATCTGCCACAATTATATTGGGGAAGGCAAACACCTCTGAGCCTGGTGCAAACCTCTCTGCTGAATGCGTGGCTGACAGTATGTAAGAAAACAGAAAGATGAGTTAAAATGGTGTCCGTCATCGTGCAGCAGCAGTGCAGGAGGTTTGGTGTAGGGCTGGTGCTGTGTGATACAAGGAGCTATCAGCATTGCCTCTCTGAACAAGAGAAATCTTGTATCCACCTTTTGGGGAGGGAGGGAGGGAGAGAGTAATATTTTAAGGAATTGATTTATCTGCATGATTTCATGTTGGATGGTGACAAGAACAGCAATATTTAAGGGAAGGTGTTTCTGTTTCAGAAGCAAAGCCAGCTGAAAAGCTACCCAGAAATCTCAGTGTAGCCTCTTGAATTGAGGGCATACAGAGGATTAAAGGATTGCACAGCCCTTTGCTCACTTAGACTTTTGTCAGATTAACATATATTCTCAAGATAATGGTCAGCAGCCAAATATCTACAAAAGCAGGGAGCAGTGGGGAGAGGCGGGTTGCCATGGATCACTTACAGAGCAGTTCTGTATAACATATGTGTATGTGTGTTTGTTGCCACCTATACATTATTGCTTGCACCCCTGGAGCTGTTTTGGTGGTTATAGCAGAGTATTTTGTATGATGGAGTAAGGGCCACCACATGTATGTTCTGCCTCTCATAATGCTGAAACTGGACAATGTAGCAAGTGGATTAAAGTAACCTAACTACCAACCTAACTACCTACCTAACCAAAATGATCAAAGGCAGACAGTTCTTTTGACAAGGTTGCTTTTCGGAGTCGTTGATGGGCACGGCCCCACCAAGACAGTTTTACCCATCTGCTGCAGTCAGGTGATTTGGATAGTGAACATGTTTGGAGAGTTAAATGCCAGAGCAGGAAGCTCAGTGCCGCGCATCTGTAAATAACTTCATGGTATTCCATCTGCTTAAGCATCCTCAAGTAGCTGATAACTTTCTATTAATTATCTGGTCGGGGCTGAGACTAAATTAAAGTCTTGCAACCTACTGGGTCAGTTCTCACAACCACACAAGCTTACAAGTAATTTGACCACCGGGACGCTGGGCAGCTCACAGAGGCAGAGAGGTAAATTCCATTGCCAGCCCTCTCACCCATTTCATTTCTGGAACAGTGACTTAAATAGACAAACAAAGGCATCTGTAGGTAAAGCTGAAAGTCTGGATTGAATGATCGGACCTGCAGCACATCACATGGTTTTTGTTTTTGTGTTGCGCATCATAGTTCTGAGCCAAAACTGGATATTTATTATTTCTTGACTTGTATTGACACACCACTGGGGAAAGCCCTTGCCTCTAGCTCCTCTCGACAGACATTTAAACTAACAATTTTGCTGTTATCTTCATAACCAGAAAAAAGTAGCCAGAAAGATAAACAGGAGATGTCTAATCACATCCAACAACAGTCATCACTCTATCTTTCCTGGTCTCTAATAGCTTGAGGAAAGAGCAACTGCGTTTTGCATCATGTCCTGAAAGCCATCAGTCCATAGCCACTAAAGAATGATGCGAAATGTTGGTAGTCCATGCCCAGCAAGCAACTAGTGTCCAGGCTGGACACTCCTGAAAAATGCAATCTTTGTAAGGAAGCAGTTCCTTCCTACACCTCAGTTACCAGGAGCAGGGAGCAGGTTGGCCTCACTTCTCCCAGGTTTAACTTGCGCCTATATTTCTGCTTTGTCATATGTCTATATTTCTTGCAGAGAAAAGCAGCAAAATCTGAATTCCCCATGTTGCGGTGTTTATTAATTCTGTTCAGTTTTTTAAAGGCAGCAAATATTAAGTTGTAAGCTCAAAGGAAAAAGTAATTTTTCAGTTGAAATGCATGCTTTGAATCAAAATCAAAGACAGTCTGCTAAACCAACCTTTCATCTGCACAAAATGTAGTATGCCAGCCTAACTCCTTCCTTAATGTATTTGATGCAGAATTTTCTATGCATTGCTTTCAGCAGGAGAGGGCTGGTTTTTTGCAGGGTGCAAAAATGGTTTGATTTTGATCTGCAGTGGGCAGACAGGCATGTAGCAATCAGTTCTTCAGCTACTAAAGTCAATAATCTGCATCAGTTGATACAGTAATTGAAACCCCCAGGCTAGATCCTCGGTCTGTACCCGAGCTCCAATGCAGTCAGTAAAGCAATGCAGATTGCTTTTCAGCAGGGGCCTGACCCCTACCCTTTAAGCTGTGCAAAGCCTCAAGTTGAAATGTGGTGTTTAGCACTCCCACCCCATGCTGCAGGAGGGAAGGGCAAGGCTTCTCGGTCTTGTACCTTTGCTCATCTAGGATCTCTAGGACAACATTGGGGACCAGACCTGCCAGCTATTTGCATACTTGGAGGGTGGGCTGCTTACCATCTTCCCAGTACTGTCTGCAAAGCAGGGAACGTGTCTGCCAAAAATGGGGAGAAACATGAGTGCCATCTGAAGATAACCAACTGCTGGACCAACTCTCTTGCTCATTATGTGTGCAACCCTAGCAAGTATTGCCCTCCTGGGTATCTGAGTACAGGGCATCTCCTGTAGCCCGCACACTCCCTGGCCACATCGCAACCTTGTAGGCAGTCAGGAGGTCAGCCATGCAAGCATTCATCGAGACACGTGGACAAGCCAGAGCGAAGGCATGGGGTCCAATATGCCAAGAGGGGCATGTTTGTTCAACCTGGATCATCATCATGCTGTGGTGTCATGGAGGTGGGAAATGCTGCTGGTCAGGAAGAGATAACATTGTTGTCTTCCCCCAAGCTTGCATGCAAAATGCCCCTTAGGGCTCCAGCTTCTTGCTGAGATGCTCACGGAGGCTCAATGGAGTTATACAGCTTCCTTGATGCTAGCCTAGCTAAACTTTATTGCTTCCGCTACTCAAGCTCTTTCCTAAAGCTTTTATTGAAGGGAAAAGCAAATTAGAAAAGTTAATGTACAGTAAATGATTTGATTGTGATCATTGCTATCACAATCCCACATGTAGGTCATCATTCTGTTTTGTTAGCACTTTTCTGGGAAATTGCTTCGACCAGTTAACTTAGTGGGCGCTGTTAAAGGCAAGCTGATGAGAGATCTGATCCTGAGCATTGCTCTTTCCTGGACAGGAGAAAAGAGTTGTGTGGGAACATAACAAGAAAACGTGTTGGAAGCAGGAGACTGAGATTTCTTCCCTGTAGAATATTATGAGGTGTTTCCATCAGTAATCATTAAGCAGAATGTAAGTGTTTTCCTTAGTGCCTTGCAAAATAAAAGAGGGATGTTTTCATCCAGGTTACCAGTGAGAATAAAGGAAAGGATGATCAGAGCCACCAGTTTTTGAGAACACCTACAAGAAGCATGGTGGAAAGACAGAAAACCTGCCACAAAGTCTCATGTAAGAGAGACAGGCCATGCTTAATCAAAGCTGACACAAAATCAAGACTTTTCAAGGCAATACCTGCAGTAAAAGTTAAGTATTCAGACACTGTCAGTCTCTGCAAACATCTCCTGGTGCCATCAGGTAAAAAAAATTCCCCATCAGCAATATGTGATTTTTTTTCACTATACACGTCACCAAACAAACCTTTCTCAAAACTTGGCTGCAGAAATTTCTGAGGAAAAGTGAATTATCCAGTGCTTTGGTTCCACAATACCATCTCTGAGGAAAAACCACGAGGGTGGGCAGCTGGGGAGAAATAAGGTTAGGAAGGGGGACACAGAAAAAGACTGAGAGACCAAAGCACAATTTAGTAAGACAGACAAGGTCACATTTTATCTTTCTTTCTGAAACGGATGTTCACCCCAGTAGATTTCAGCAGGGCTGGAAAAAAGTGACCAAGAAAAGAATTTGCCACAGTCCTGAATTATTTTGATGACAAAGGCAGGCCTTGGTGTCCAGAGAGGAAGCAGGCAACTCATCTGAAGACTGAACACAGTAAATGTAAGCGGTGGTAGGCTGTTTGGGACAGAGGTAAAATGACCACGAGAAACTATTTTCTTTTTGCTCAAGTTGCTTCCAAAGACACACCCTGAGTGATTCGGTACTCCCTGATCGCTGAGTTAAAATCAACACATTGACAGAGTGCCAGTTTCAGCATAACAAAATGCACATATTGTTCAAAATTTTTAAATACTCTATTTAATGTTTGTCTCACATGCCACATGCTGGGTAATAGGAGAGGGCTCCATCATTTTCAAAAACGAATCAAATCCCTTTTGGCTATGAAAAGAGCAGTCCATGGGAATGGTATAAATGCAACTATGCTTTAGCTCTGTGCTCCCAGACTCAGTGCTTTCTCCAAACTTTTGTTTGGCGGCCAGTGCTGCTTTAGCCAAGTTGTTTGTTGGCTACTGCATCTTTTCTTTAGCGACATGGTG